>NC_056732.1:201130172-201730172 GCF_019279795.1 Protopterus annectens | reverse complement strand
AGAAATCCTTGACTGTCTGCATGGATTTTGCTTTATCCTCCATTTTTTTCAACACCTCTTCTGCTTTAGTACCAAACAAAGTATCATGCTGTAATCGTGCATCTAATAATTTTGCTTTAACATGGCCATGCAGATTCTGTTCCTTTAACCAAGCATGCCTTCTAATAACAGAACCTGTAACAGCGGCCCTGCAAGAGGCCACCAGTGAATCATAACCATATTGCAAAGTATGCTTTCCCACTTGTTCAGTTGCATGCAATAAATCCTGCAATTCCTTGTTCTCTGAACATTCAGTATTTGTCAACATTTTCTGTTTAAGTAGTGACATTAAATATTGCTGATATTTAAGCTTATGAAATTGACAATTTAAAGCCCTTACAGCCAGGGTGGCAGAAGTGTAAACTTTTTTCCCCCCATCTATCTAGAGCCCTAGAATCCCTATCAGAGGGGACAGGGTTTTTTGCAGTGGAAGCTTTAACCCCCTTGGGACCCTGAGATATAGTTTCTGGGTCAGCAGCGAGGTTTGTATATAGGAATTTATGAGAATCCGGGACCCTGTAGTATCTGTCTGGCTTAGCAGGTGCAGGGGGTAAAGAGTCAGGGGACAGACCGGACTCTGAAAATACATAATCTACAATGTCTAGAACAGGTGGAATAGCAAGGGGTCTGTGCTGAGGAAGAAGCAGAAAGTCTCTGAGCCTTTTCTTAGATTCAGAATAATCTTGGCTCTCCCAATGGAAATGCTCCCTCATAGTATGCAGTGTTTCCCCAAAAGAATAGTCCTCAGGAGGAGAGGCTGAAGGAATGGATTCTTCAGCATCAGAATCCTCATATGGAAGCATGGAGTAATCCTGTTCAGAAGAGGAATCAGAGGAAATAGATACCTGATCAGAAGAATCATACTCTGTCTCTTGCCTAGGCCTCTTATCAGGAGGGGGATGGGAGCCCCTGATCAAAGTAATTAGGTCTTCGGCCATTTTGAGCATCTGTTTTTTAGGCATGGAAGTCTGAGTAGGACAATGCTGTACTTGTTTCTTTGTCTTTAGAGCTGCTTTAGTCTTTGAAGCTGAAGATGGCTTAATATATAGTTGTGTAGGTCTGAAGACACCCTCAGAAGCCGATGCCTGCTCAGCAGTTCCGGACCCATCTGAGGGGAGTGATTTCCGTGTGTCCAATACCTTGAGTTTCCAGAGTCCCAGTCAGCTCCACGTGGGAGTTGGTAGCGGCCTGTGGCTCTGAGGTAGCGGGCGCCAGGGGCTGCGAAAGCGCCTCAGTGAGAACCGGCAAACTGGCGACTGGCCTAGTAGAGGCTTCGTCGTCGGTTTTGGTCCTCGGATGCCTATCCTTGTCCTTGCGTTTTTTTGTAAACTCCGGTTGTTGGCTGTTCCGACGGCTTTATATAATTAAATCTACGGCCAAAGTAATGAAATGCAAAATCGAACCGACGCTTGATAGTGCGTTGGTTAAATCTAGCACAAAACCGACTGCTAGCAACATTGTGATCAGGGCCTAGGCAAGGAATACAGTAAGAGTGAAAATCCTTATGAGGTATTTGCTTCCCACAAGAAATACAGTTAAGTTTTTCTGACATCGGTCTGGAGCAAGAAAAAAGTTTCCCCAATGGGATACTTAGCTTTAATGAAGACTTCGGTTCTGAAATTCGGATTTGAAAATCTCAGGAGTCTGTAGACTGGCACTTGCGAACTGCTTTTGCTTTGGGCACGTCGCGGCAAGAAAGACTGGGGAAAAAGGCATTGGCTGCATCTTTTATACACCTGGCGCACTGACGTCAGGGAAGAGGCGACAGCAACCGACGCCGGACCTAGACTTTGGTATTCTGGCCGACTGAGGGTAGCCTGCCAGCAGGATAACACGATGAACATCTGATTTTCTTTCTGATTCTTCTGGTCAGGAATCTGATATCTGTGTTCCTTCTGACTACCAGGATTTACCCTTATCTACGTTTGAGGATTCTGATGCGGAGGATTCTATTCCCTCTGCTTCCCCTCCAGAAGATTTTTCTTTTGGTGAAACCTTGCATACCCTTATGGAGCATTTCCGCTGGTAAAGCCAGGACTATTCTCAGTCCAAAAAGAGACTTAGGGAATTTTTAAACCTGCCTCAACACAGGCCTCTTGCTATCCCTCCTGTTCTGGAGATTGTAGATGATGTTTTCTTGGAATCCAGCCTTACCCCAGACACTTTGCCTCCAGCTCCTACGAAACCTGACAGGTACTACAGAGTACCTGACTCTCACAAATTCCTTTTCAAGAATCCTGCTGTGGATCCAGAGACCATTTCCCAAGGACCAAAAGGCATTAAGGCTACTACTGCCAAAAATCCTACCCCTTCTGATAGGGGTTCTAGAGTTTTAGACAGCTGGGGTAAGAAGGTATATACTTCTGCTCCTTTGGCCATTAGGGCTTTAAATTGCCAGTTTCATATGTTAAAGTATCAGGAGCATATTATGGGATTAATTAAACAGAAAATGATGTTGATTCCTGACTGTACTGAACACAAAGATTTACAAGAGTTAATGCATTCTGCTGACCAGGTAGGTAAACATACTTTGCAATGTGGTTTTTATGCTTAAGAAGCATCTTGCAGGGCTGCTGTCACTGGGTCTGTACTTAGAAGGCATGCTTGGCTTAAGGAACAAAACTTGCCAGATCATGTTAAAGCTAAATTACTGGATGCTCCCTTAAATCAAGAGTGCCTTTTTGGCAACAAAGCAGAAGTCGTCCTCAAAAGGATGGAGGAAAAGCTAAATCTATGCACTGTTAAAGATTTTTTACAAGTACAGCCACCTAGATTCAGTAGGCATTGGCCTTCAAAGAAGTGGTCCTTTCCAGTCACTTCGAGGACTTCTCATTCCAAACCCAGGTGCAGCAGACCACCAAGACTTCAGTGTCAGGCTATGCACAGATCTAAGCTGTGGGGGGCCCCCACTTCCAAAGCAGGGAGCTGTATGCCATCCCCTATGGAAAAATGGCACAATGACTTATCCTTAACTCTTACAAGCCTTGCTCAACTACTTGCTCCCTTAGGAGGAAAGCTCGCCCTGCATGCAAAAAACTTGGGAACTCATTACCCAAAACAAATGAGTTTTAAACATAGTTTCCCTAGGATATAGATTCCACTTCCACTCACTCTCAACCCCAAGTGGACGGCCAGATCTCCCACCGAACCAGTGGACGGAGGCCCAAAAACAAGTGCTCTCTCTCCTCAGTATCAGGGCTATTCAACGTGTCCCAGCAGAACAAAGGGGAAAAAGTTTTTATTCAAGACTGTTCCTGGTTCCCAGAAAAGAAAACTCCTGGCGTCCTATCCTGGGCCTTCTATTCTCAACACCTTTCTGGTGGTTCCAAAATTCAAAATGCTAACTCTTCAACAGCTTCTTCCCATGCTAGCCAAGGATGCCTGGCTGGCAACTCTAGACTTTAAAGAAGCTTACCTGCACATCCCAATAAGGGAATCCTGCAGAAAATACCTACGCTTCAGGGCAGGCTCCATGCACTATCAGTTCTCTGCACTTCCCTTGGCTTATCTACGGCACCCTGGGTATTCACAAAGTGCCTAGCTCCAGCCATTGCATTTTGCAGGCAGAGAAATATTCAGATTTACCCATACTTGGACAATTGCCTGATTCAGGCAGAGAGTCAGGACTTGCTATTACAACACCTGGCATTTGTAAAGAGACTTCTAACTTCACTGGGGTACACCATCAACATGAAGAAATCACACCTATTACCCTGCCAACATATTGTATTCCTGGGAGCAAGCTTGAACCCAACTTCCTAGATGGCATTTCTCAATCCACAGAAACAAGTTCATTTGACAACCTACTTCAAACTACTGTCCACAAAAACTCCGCTATCTGCAAGGAAAATCCTGCAAGCCCTGGAGTTCATGGCCTCTTGCATTCTGTTAATTCCATATGCAAGACTGCATATGAGGAAACTTCAATGGTATCTAAAAAGTCTATGGTGTTAACATTCTCAGGACCTGGAAACAGTGATTACTATCATTCCTTGTCTAAGGGCAGAATTCCTTTGGTGGGCAGAAGCTTGCAACCACAACAAGGGACTTCCTTTCACTCTATGCCCTGCCACCCAAACCCTAACAAGATGCATAAGACTATGCATGGGTGGCTCACATGGCAGGACAGTGCATTCATGGCAAATAGAACCCAAAACAGATGCACCTGCATATCAATCAAAAAGAATTGTTAGCTGTACAGATTTCTCTGACAGCCTTCAAAGACCATATTCTTCCAGGACAACTATTGGTAAAGACACACCACAGTTATGTGGTACATAAACAAGCAGGGGGAAACCATTACTACCCACTCGGCAGACTAGCCATGGCTCTGTGGAACACAGCCTTGAGCTACCAAGTGAACCTACAAGCTCAATTCCTGCCAGGCAAACTAAATTCACTGGCAGACAACTTAAGCAGAAATCTCATAGACCCACACGAATGGAAACTGGAACACAAAATATTCAAGCTCTTGAGGAAAAAATGGGGGACACCAGAGGTAGACCTGTTTGCCTCCCCTCAGAACTACCAGTTGAACAAATTCTGCACCAGAACTCCCCACAGTCAAGCTTGGAAAGTGGATGCCCTGTTCTTTTCCTGGGAAAGCCTCTCAGTTTATGCCTTTCCCCCTCTGCCTCTCCTCTCAAAGATGCTACTAAAGATCAAACAGGACAAACCAAGGACAATACTGATTGAACCAGACTGGCCATGCCAGCACTGGTACCCCCTTCTGCGCAGTCTGACAGTGCTGCAACCTTGGCGCCTGCCTCAGACCCCTTCCCTGCTGTTCCAGCAGGCGGGCCAGATTCTGCACCCTCAGCTTCAAATCCTGAACCTTGCAGCCTGGCTAATTCCCTGAGCTCACTTCCAGCAACCCTCAGTAAGCAGTTGCTGGATGTCATTCTTGAGGCAAGGAGACCTAGTACTAGAAAATCCTATTCAGAAAAGTGGAAAAGATACTGTTCCTGGAGCCAGGCTCAGGGGATGGGCACAGTGTTGCCCAGCTTATCTCATATTCTAGATTATTTAACAGAGATTCTCCACAAGGACCTGTCTTTCTCTTCAATTAAGATTTTTGCCTCAGCCATATCAGCACATTATAATACTGAGCCACCCCTCTTCTCTCATCCCCTGCTAAAACAATTCCTTAGAGGGGCCAAAAATTTAAGACTCCCCAAAAGAGCTCCCACTCCAGCCAGGGACCTTAACTTTTTACTCGACCCCCCCCCCCCCCCCCCTTGAACCAGTTGCTACAGCATAATTGAAATTCCTTTCTTGGAAAACAGCTTTACTTCTAGCCATCACTTCAGCAGGAAGAGTGTCTGAACTGCAGGCCCTCATTGCAGTGGGAACCCTTCATTACCTTCCATGTGGGCAGGGTTTCCCTCAGGACTAATCCATCCTTTTGCCCAAGGTAGTATCCAGTGTGGCTCTTAATGCATTCATTTGCCAGCCTTCTTTTCTAATCTACAGAACAAAGGGGAGCATATACTGCACTCCTTAGATGTGCCCAGACAACTTAGATTTTACTTGGACAGGACTAAATCTTTCAGGAAATATGAACAGCTGCTGGTGGCATTTACTGCAGGGGCAGAGGGGAAGGCCATTTCAAAGCAAATAATTTCTGAATGGATAGGCCATTGCATTCATTTCTGCTATAAGCACCATGGAAAACCTATCCCACAGGGGATAAGACCACATTCAACCAGGGCTGCATTTACCTCTACAGCCATTCTCGAAGGTGTCCATACCAGGGACATCCTAGAAGCTGCTACCTGGAGTTTTGTACATACTTTCACCAAGCATTACCATTTGCCAATTTTCTCTAAATCCAGAGCTGGCTTTGCCACTGCAGTCTTGCAGGGCCTTATAGCTGGTCCTAATGCTATCTAATTTCCTCCTCCCATCCTTAGCTTTGGGAATCTACCCAAATGTGATGACTGCAACAGTGAAACACGAAGAATATAGTACAGATGTTCTTTGTGTTTCACTGTTGCAGTCATTACATTAGGGTAATCTGCTGGCAGGATGCCCTAAGTCGACCTGAATAACAAAGTCTTGGGTCCTGCGTCGGTCGCCGTCTCCTCTTCCATTACGTCAGGTCGTCAGTGGTATAAAACATGCAGCCGATGCCATTTTAATCGGTCTTTCTTGCCGCGTGGTGCCCGAAGCAGAAGCAGTTCGCAAGTGCCGGTCGGCCGACTCCTGAAATTTTCGTATTCGAGTTTCAGAACCGAAGTCTTCAAACTAAAGCTAAGTACCCCGTTGGGGAAACTTTTTCTTGCTCCTTACCGATGTCAGTAAAAGTTAATAATTGCATTACTTGTGGGAAGCAAATACCTCATAAGGATTTTCATTTGTACTGTATTCCTTGCCTAGGCCCTGATCACAACGTGCCTTGCTGGCGGTTTTGTGCTAAATTTAACCAACGCACTATTAAGCATCAGTATACAGTATATTTTTGCTTCAAGATTTAACTGCCCTGAAATGTCGTTGGTTAGCAATCCGACTACCGGAATTCACAAAAAATGCAAGGAAAAAGAGACAGACCGTCAAGGTCCAAAACCGATGACAAAGCTTCTCCTAAGCCAGTCGCCGGTTCGCCTATACTCAGCGAGGCGCTTTCGTAGCCTCTGATACCCGATACTTTTGAGTCGCAGGCCTCTACCGAGACCCATTTGGAGTCCGGTATGCCGCGAGATTCGCAATGTATTGAACCCGCGAGATTCGCAATGTATTGAACCCGCGGATGTCTCTCTCTTGGATGGGTCCGGAGCCACTGAGCAGACAATGGCTTCTGAGGGTGTTTTCAGGCCTCAACATTTTTACATTAAACTGACGCCGGCAACAAAAACAAGGTCAAAAACAACTTCTATGTTTAAAAATACCGACGTATGAGCCACGTGCTCTGGCCCCTATGCCTAAAAAACAGATGATCAAAATGGTTGAGGATTTAATTACCTTGATCAGGGGTTCCCAACCCCCCTCCCTGCTAAGAAGCCTAGGCAACGCACTGATTATGAATCTTCAGATCAGGTTTCCATTTCTTCTGATTCCTCTTGTGATCAGGAATTTTCTATTCCACCCTATGAGGATTCTGATGCAGTGGAATCCATCCCATCTGCATCTCCTCCTGAGGATTACTCTTTTGGAGAGACTTTGCATACTTTAATGGAACATTTCACTGGGAGACTCAAGACTTCTCTGAATCAAAAAAGAGGTTTAGGGATTTCCTCCTTCATGTTCATCGTGTTTCACTGTTGCAGTCATTACTCTTGGGTTAACCTGCTGGCAGGCTACCCGCAGTTGGCCTGAATTCCAAAGTCTTGGTCCGGCGTCAGTTGCCGTCGCCTCTTCCCTGATGTCAGTGCGCCAGGGGTATAAAAGATGCAGCTGACGCCATTTTCTTCAGTCTTTCTTGCCACGTGGTGCCCGAAGCAAAAGCAGTTCGCAAGTGCCAGTCGGCCGACTCCTGAGATTTTCAAAATCGAATTTCAGATCTGAAGTCTTCACTAAAGCTAAGTACCCCATTGGGGAAACTTTTTTCTTACTCCAGACCGATGTCAGAAAAAGTTAACAATTGTATTTCTTGTGGGAAGCAAATACCTCATAAGGATTTTCATTCTTACTGTATTCCTTGCCTAGGCCCTGATCACGACGTTGCTAGCTGTCGGTTCTGTGCTAGATTTAACCAATGCACTATTAAGCGTCGGTACGATTTTGCCTTTCATTATTTTGGCCGAAGATTTAATTATATAATGCCATTGGAACAGCCGACGACCGGAGTTTATAAAAAGTGCAAGGAAAAGGAAAAGAACAGGCATCCGAGGTCCAAAACCGACGATGAGACCCCCACTAGGCCAGTCGCCGGATCGCCAGTTCTCAGTGAGGCACTTTCGCAGCCCCTGATGCCCGCTACCTCAGAGCCACAGGCAGCTTCCGACTCCCACGTGGAGCCGACTAGGCCTCTGGATACTCAAGGTATTGGACTCTCGGAAACTATTCCCTCACATGGGTCCGGAGCTGCTGAGCAGGCATCAGCTTCTGAGGGTGTTTTTAGACCTACACAATTATATGTCAAGCCAACCTCAGCCTCAAAGACTAAAACAGCTCTAAAGACAAAGAAACAAGTACAGCATTCTCCTGGACAGACTTCCATGCCTAAGAAACAGATGCTCAAAATGTCCGAAGACCTAATTACTTTGATTAGGGGTTCCCATCCCCCTCCTGATAAGAGGCCTAGGCAAGAGACAGAATATGACTCTTCTGATCAGGTTTTAATTTCCTCTGATTCCTCTTCTGAACAGGGATGCTCTTTTCCTCCCTGTGAGGATTCTGATGCTGAAGAATCTATTCCTTCAGCCTCTCCTCCTGAGGATTATTCTTTTGGGGAAACCCTGCATACCATGAGGGAGCATTTTCACTGGGAGAGCCAAGATTACTCAGAATCTAAGAAAAGGCTCAGAGGCTTTCTTTTACTACCTCAGCACAGACCTCTTGCTATTCCACCTGTTCTAGACATTGTAGATGATGTATTTTCAGAGTCCGGCCTGTCTCCTGACTGTTTACCCCCTGCACCTGCTAAGCCAGGCAGATACTTACAGGGTTCCAGACTCTCATAAATTTCAATATAAAAACCCTGCTGCTGAGCCAGAAACTATATCTCAGGGTCTCAAAGGGGTCAAGGCTTCCACTGCTAAAAACCCTGTCCCCTCTGATAGGGATTCTAGGGCACTGGACAGATGGGGGAAAAAAGTTTACACTTCTGCTACCTTGGCTGTAAGGGCTTTAAATTGTCAGTTTCATATGCTTAAATATCAGCAATACTTAATGTCACTGCTTAAACAGAAAATGTTGACAAATTCTGAATGTTCTGATAACAAGGAAATGCAGGATTTATTGCATGCAGCTGAACAAGTGGGAAAGCATACTTTGCAATGTGGTTTTGATTCACTGGAGGCCTCTTCCAGGGCCGCTGTTACGGGTTCTGTCATTAGAAGGCATGCTTGGTTAAAGGAACAGAATCTGCCTGATCATGTTAAAGCAAAATTATTGGATGCTCCATTACAGCATGATACTTTGGTGTTAAGACAGAAGAGGTGTTGAAGAAAATGGAAGATAAAGTGAATTCCATGCAGACAGTTAAGGATTTCCTACAGGTACAGCCACGCAGATTTAGCAGGAACTGGTCTACAAAGAATTGGTCCTTTCCAGTGTCAGACAGGCCACAAAGAGGCAGATACAGATGCCCCAGAGGCAGATATCAGCCCCAAGGCTCATACAGGCCTAAACAATGGGGTGCTTCTACCTCCAAAAGCGGAGAAGACAAATCACAACCATACAGGAAACAGTCCCAAAGACTTTCCTCTGCCAGAGCCAAGTACTTATCTTTTGGCAGCCCCCTTAGGGGGAAAACTAGCACTTTTTTCACCAAATTGGCACGATTACCCAGGACAAATGGGTCTTGAACATAGTGTCTCAGGGCTACAGGTTCCACTTTCACACCCTGCCAAGGGCAAAAGGTATGCAAGACCTGCCACACAATCAATGGGCAGAGGCACAAAAGCAAGTTATATCCCTCATGGACATGAGGGCCATTCAACAAGTACCACAACAAGAGCAGGGACAAGGATTTTACTCAAGACTTTTCTTGGTGCCCATAAAGGACAAAGCCTGGAGACCAGTACTGGACCTGTCTATACTAAACACATTTCTGGACATTCCAAAATTCAGAATGTTGACTCTGCAGCAGCTACTGCCCATGCTGGGCAAGAAGGCTTGGAAGAGGCATACCTGCATGTCCCAATCAGACAATCTTGCAGAAGATACCTCAGATTCATAGCTGGCTCAATGCACTACCAATTCTCTGCACTGCCCTTTGGCTTATCTACTGCGCCCAGGGTCTTCACAAAATGCCTGGCACCAGTAATTGCATTTTGCAGACAAAGAGGAATTCAAATATATCCTTACTTGGACGACTGCCTTATTCAAGCAGAGAACAAAGACATTCTACTAAAGCATCTGGCGTTTGTAAAAAGATTACTAATTTGCCTAGGGTACACAGTAAATGAAAAGAAATCAAAACTAGTACCCTCTCAAGAGGTAATATTCCTGGGTGCAAGCTTAAATACAACTGCCCAGATGGCTTATCTCACGCCAGACAGACAAAGGCAACTGACTTCTTACTTCAAAATGTTGGCAACAAAGACCCAGTTATGTGCAAGGAAAATTCTGCAGGCTTTGGGCTTTATGCCATCCTGCATACTGCTAATTCCATATGCCAGACTGCATATGAGGAAACTACAATGGTATCTAAAAAGTGTTTGGACTCAACATTGCCACAGCCTGGAAACATTAATTACCCTCATTCCCCTGCAACAGGAGTTTCGATGGTGGGCACAGGCCTGTCACCACAACAAGGGACAACCATTCACTTTACCCACAGCCAGGCAGACACTAACAACGGATGCATCAGATTATGCCTGGGGGGCCCACATGGCAGCAAAATGTATTCAGGGCACATGGCCCGCAAGCCAGATGCTTCTTCATATCAATCAAAAAGAGATGCTAGCTGTTCAGAATGCCCTGACAGCCTTTAAGGATCTACTTCAACCAGGACAACTACTGAAAAAGACGGACAATACTACAGTCATGTGGTACTTAAACAAGCAGGGAGGCACACATTCCTACCCCCTCTGTGGACAAGCCATGACTTTGTGGGACACAGCATTGACCTATCAAGTTCACCTGCAAGCACAATTCCTGCCAGGAAAATAAACACTCTGGCAGACGAACTAAGCAGAAACCTCATGGATCCCCACGAGTGGAAACTGGATCCACAAGTTTTCAGCATGATAACAAGGAAATGGGGATGCCCAGACATAGATCTATTTGCCTTCCCTCACAACTGCCAACTACAGAGATTCTGCACAAGGATATATCACAAGCAAGCATGGAAAGTGGATGCCCTATCCTTCAGCTGGAAAAACCTAACAGTATATGCCTTTCCTCCACTGCCTCTCCTCCCCAAGGTACTCCTAAAGGTCAGACAAGAGATGCCAAAAATTATACTGATTGCCCCAGACTGGCCACGCCAGCACTGGTACCCAATCATAAATAACTTGTATCAAGGTCCAGCCTGGAAATTGCCTCAAACTTCTCACTTACTGACCCAACAAAACAATCAGATCCTGCACAGCCAACTCAGGACCTTAAATCTGGCAGCATGGCGGATAATGTAGCCATTCAGAACACTCCTCTTTCAAAAGCTGTTATGGATGTTATCTTGGAGGCCAGGAGGCCCAGTACCAGAAAATCTTATGCAGAAAAATGAAAGAGATTCTGTGCTTGCAACAAGGAATTGACACTTTTGTACCAAATATTCCTCAGATTTTACAGTACTTAACTGAGATGCTGGACAAAGGCCTGTCCTTTTCATTAATTAAAATTCATGTCTCTGCCATTTCAGCCCATTACAATACGGAACCACCTGTCTTTTCTCATCCTTTAATAAGGCAGTACCTCAGAGGAGCCAAAAACATAAGACCTCCAAGGAGAGCACCAATACCTGCATGGGACCTCAGTGGTGTCTTGGAAAAACTTACACTGCCTCCTTTTGAGCCAGCCTCAACAGCTGATATAAAATTCTTATCCTGGAAAACAGCTCTGCTCCTAGCAATAACCTCTGCACGACGAGTCTCGGAGTTACAAGCACTCATGGCTGTGGAACCTTTTATCATTTTCCATCCAGACAGGGTTTCTCTGAGGACGAACCCTACATTTATGCCTAAGGTGGTGTCCAGTGTGGCCCTTAACCAATCCATTCACTTGCCTACCTTTTATCCAAACCCACAGAACAAGGGTGAGAGACTTCTGCATTCTTTGGACATACACAGACAGCTACATTTCTACTTGGACAGAACTAAAGCTTTCAGAAAGACTGAGCAACTTTTAGTGGCATATGCTGCAGGATCACAAGGAAAGGCTATCTCAAAACAGACTATTTCAAAATGGATAGGCCATTGCATTCGTTTCTGCTACTCACAGTGTGGCAAATCAGTGCCTAAGGGCATTAGGCCACATTCTACCAGAGCAGCAGCCTTCCTCAGAGGAGTACCAACCAAAGACATCTTAGAGGCTGCAACGTGGAGTATAGTGCACACCTTTACAAAGCACTACCATTTACCTCTCTACTCTAAATCCAGAGTAGGCTTTGCCACTGCAGTTCTGCAGGGCCTCATAGCCTCTCCTAATCCTATTTAGCCCAGCCACCCATCCTCAGCTTTGTGATTCAACCCAAGAGTAATGACTGCAACAGTGAAACACGATGAACATAGTACAGTTATGTACTTACCATAAATGTAGATGTTCGAGTGTATTCACTGTTGCAGTCCAGGTTACCCTCCCACCATCCCCCTGTCATTTGCTGGGTCTTATCTGTACTTCTCTGTTCTATACAACCTATGTGGTGTATTTGCTTGTAGATGAAGGAAATGTTTACTATAGTGCATGCATGTTTATTGGCATAATCTATTTAGCCTACCCTTTTGGGGGCACGTGACATCTGGGGCAAGAAAAACTGAAGAAAATGGCATTGGCTGCATCTTTTATACCCCTGGCGCACTGACGTCAGGGAAGAAGCGACGGCAACCGACGCCGGACCAAGACTTTGGAATTCAGGCTGACTGCGGGTAGCCTGCCAGCAGGATAACCCAAAAGTAATGACTGCAACAGTGAATACACTCGAACATCTACATTTATGGTAGGTACACAACTGTACTTTCCTCAGCATAGGCCTTTGGCTGTACCTCCTGTGTTAGACATTGTTGATGATGTGTTCTCGGAATCAAGCATGACTCCTGATTCCCTACCTCCAGTTCCTAGTAAGCCAGACAGATATTACAGGGTTCCTGACTCCCACAAATTTCTTTTCAAAAATCCTGCTGCTGATCCTGAGACTATTTCTCAGGGTCCCAAGGGTGTTAAGGCTTCTACTGCCAAAAATCCTACCCCTTCTGATAGAGATTCCAGGGTGCTGGATAGATGGGGTAAGAAGGTTTATACATCTGCAACCTTGGCAATCGGGGCTTTAAACTACCAGATGTCCTTCAAGGATGCATCTGCAGTCATCACATATGGGTTGTCCTGCCTCAGGCAGCCCTTCGGTCGGCCGGATTCCAAAGTCTGGGTCCGGCGTCGGCTGATGTCGCCCTTTGCCCGATGTCAGAGCGCCTGGGGTATAAAAGCGTCAGCCGACGCCATCTTCCTCAGTCTTTCTTGCCATGTGGTGCCCGAAGCAGAAGCAGTTCGCAAGTGCCGGTCGGCCAGCTCCTGTAATTCAACTACCGAAGACTTCAAAAGCTAAGTACCCCGTTGGGGACTCTTTCTTGCCTCAGCCGATGTCAGATAAAGTTAATAATTGCTTAACTTGTGGGAAACAAATACCTCATAAGGATTTCCACTCTTACTGCCTCCTCTGCTTAGGCCCAGACCACGACGTCTCGGCCTATTCAGCCTGTGCTTCCTTCAACCGACGCACTCTTAGACGTTGGGCAGAGTTTGCAGAGGAATTTTTTGGGGCTAGTTTCTCATACATTATGCCGTCGGAGACTCCGACTTCACATTTAACAAAGAAACGGAAGGACAAGGACCGACACACGCGGGCCACGGTTTCGGCTGAAACAACGGCCAGGCCTACCGCGAGTGTCTCTGTCTCGGCTGAAACCGAGTCCTTGGTACTTCCGACCCCCGAAAACGCTCAACCGACAACCTCGACCCCGGAGGCCCCTGCTGAGTCGGTTATTGAATTTCCTTCAGAAACTGGTGTCTTGGAAACTTCCGACACCATTCCTCTAGACAAAACTACACCAGCACGTGGTGCAGCCAGGCCTCCTGCATCCATGTCCATAAAGGCATTCACCAGGGCTAAAGCTGCTAAACACACAAAAGCTATGCCTCCCAGGGTTATTCCTCAGGGACCCACTACAAGTTCACAGATTCTAACTTTAGCAGAGGATCTTATTTCCTTAATTAGGGGCTCTCAACCCCATCCGGACAGGGGCTCTCAACCTCCTCTAGACAAAAGGCCCAGGGTTGAGCCCTCTGATCCCCACTCCTCAGAGGAGGCCTCTGATGGCTCTGCTCTCTCGGACTACCAGGAGGAGGCTTTTTCGGCCTTCGAGGATTCTGATGCAGAGGAATCTATCCCCTCGTACTCCCCTCCTGAAGAACTATCCTTCGGGGAGACCCTTCACACTAAGAGAGAGCATTTCAAATGGCAGGGCCAGGAATTCTCTGATTCCAGGAAAAGATTAAGAACTTTTCTGCATTTACCTCAGCATAGACCTTTGGCTATTCCTCCTGCTTTGAATGTCATTGATGATGTGTACTCTGAGTCTAGCATAACCCCTGACACTCTTCCTCCGGCCCCTGTCAAAACCGATAGGTACTACAAGGTCCCGGACTCGCATCATTTTCTTTACAAGGCCCACTCTGCTGATCCAGAAACTTTTTCCCAGGGCCCTAAAGGGGTTGCAGCTGCCACTAGTAAAAATCCACTCTCCTCTGAAAGGGAGTCCAGGGCTTTAGAGAGATGGGGTAAAAAAGTGTATACTTCTGCTACTCTTTCTATGAGGGCATTAAATTGTCAATTTCATATGATACAGTACCAAGAGTATTTGTTAGATGAATTGCATAAGAAACTCTCTTCACCTGAACCCCTAGATCGCAAATCACTTCAGGATCTGGTACATAACTCCCAGCAGGTTAGCAACCATTTCTTGCAGTGTGGTTATGATGCATTGGAAGCTTCATGTAGGTCAGCTATGACAGGTGCAGTCATACGTAGGCATGCTTGGCTAAAGGAACAATCTCTGCCAGACCATGTTAAAGCTAAGCTTCTAGATGCTCCACTGGAAAAGCAAAAGTTATTTGGCTCCACTGCTCTGGAGGTCTTCAAGAAATTTGAGGAAAAGGCAAAATCTGTACAAACAGTCAAAGATTTTCTACAAGTCCAACCACCAAGATTCAGCAGAAATTGGCCTACCAAGAATTGGTTCTTTCCGGACACAGAAAGATTTCAGAGAGGCAAGAACAGGCGTGCCAGAGGGAGAGGGCAAGCTAGAGGCTCCTACAGAGGACGTCAATGTCAGCCTTCCAACCAGAGAGGTAATGCAGGACCTACAACTGCTGCACAAGGACAGACTCGATGACTTTGCTTTGACTCCGCCAACCAGGGCTGAATTAGTAGCACCTTTGGGCGGAACGCTTTCTTTATTCTCAGAAAATTGGCACAGTATTACAAGAGACAAATGGACACTGCAAATAATAGACAAAGGATACAGGTTCCATTTTCACACATTGCCAAAAAAAAAAGGCATGCCAGACCTGCCACCAAATCAAAGGGCAGAGGCTTTGAAACAAATCTCCAACTTAATGCAAATGAAAGTTATAGAAAAGGTTCCTCCTTCAGAACAAGGCCAAGGATTTTATTCCAGACTATTCCTTGTTCCATGAAAAGAAAATCAATGGAGGCCTATTCTCGACTTGTCCGCACTGAATACTTATCTCATTGTGCCAAAATTCAAAATGCTGACTCTACAGCAACTCCTTCCCATGCTGGGCAAGGGGTCTTGGCTGGTGACTCTAGACCTCAAGGAGGTATACCTTCATGTCCCTATCAGACAAAGTTGCAGAAGACACCTCAGATTTCTTGCAGGTTCAGAGCATTATCAGTTCTCAGCATTGCCCTTTGGCTTATCTACTGCACCCAGAGTATTCACGAAATGCCTGGCATCAGTAATTGCACACTGCAGACTTCAGGGGATTCAAATATACCCATATCTGGACGACTGCCTTATACAAGCGGACAGCCAACAAACTTTGGTAAAGGACTTGAATTATGCCATCCACCTACTGCAGGCCTTGGGATATACAGTCAACATTCACAAATCAAGACTTGTTCCATCCCAAAGAATAACTTTTCTGGGTGCGGATCTAGACACAACTACCCAAATGGCTTTTCTCACAGAAGAAAAACAAAGACAACTACCGGATTACTTCAAGAATCTGACAAGACAAACTCAGCTGACTGCAAGGAAAATCCTGCAGGCCCTGGGTTACATGGCATCTTGCATTCTTCTGATTCCACAAGCAAGGCTGCATATGAGGAAACTACAATGGTACCTAAGGAGTTTATGGACTCAGCACAGTCACAGCTTAGAAACTTTGATCCCACTCATTCCATGCCTCCAAAAGGAATTCTGTGGTGGGCTCAAGCAAGCCAGTCAAACAGGGGTCTGCCCTTCAGCAAGGCAATAGCCAGCCCCAAACCATTACAACGGATGCTTCAGACCACGGTTGGGGAGCACACATGGAGGGCAGATGTATCCAAGGACTATGGTCACAAAAGGAGCTACGCATGCACATAAAACAAAAGGAAATGCTGGCAGTGATACATGCAATCGAGGACTTCAAACTCTTTCTGCATCAAGGCCACCTGCTAATAAGGACAGACAACACCACAGTTATGTGGTACATAAACAAGCAAGGAGGCACCCATTCCTACCCTCTTTGCAGACTGGCAATGAATCTATGGGAACTTTCCTTGAAACTCAACATAGAGCTGCAATCCCAGTTTGTGCCAGGAAAAGACAATATACTGGCGGACAGCTTAAGCAGAAATATCATGGATGCACACGAATGGATGCTGCACCCAGACATCTTCCTACAGATAACACAATCAAGGGGAAAGCCAGACATAGATCTTTTTGCCTCCCCCCACAATCATCAGCTGAAGAAATTCTGCTCAAGGACATACCACCCACAAGCATGGAAAGTGGACGCCCTATCTTTCAGCTGGAGAACTCTAACAGTGTATGCATTTCCACCTCTTCCATTAATGACCAAGGTCTTACTGAAGATCAGGACAGAGCAGCCAAAAGTGATTCTGATAGCTCCGGACTGGCCAAGACAGCACTGGTACCCACTGTTAAAAAGCATGTCACGCACGAAACCATGGCCTCTTCCTCAATGGCCACTTCTCTTGACACAGCACAATTACAAAACTCTGCATTCCAACCTGAAAACCTTGCAACTAACAGCCTGGAAAATACCTTGACTCCTCCTCAGGATAAGCTATCCAAGAGAGTGAAGGATATCATCATGGAAGCTCGCCGGCCTTCCACAAGAAAGGCATATTCAGCAAAATGGAAAAGATTTCACACTTGGAGCACCACAAAGGGCCTAGATGCGACAGTGATGAACATGGCACATATCCTGGAATACTTGGCAGAAATGCTCCACAATGGCCTGTCTTACTCTTCCATTAAAATTCATGCTTCAGCAATATCAGCAGAATACAATACTGATCCACCTGTCTTTTCTCATCCTCTCCTAAGACAGTTTCTAAGAGGAATTAAAAACATCAATCCTCCAAGGAAACCTCCAGTGCCTACTTGGGACCTTAACTTCGTGTTGAAAAAACTAACTCTGCCTCCCTTTGAACCAGCAGCATCTGCAGAACTACAGTTCCTGTCTTGGAAGACCGCCTTCCTTCTGGCTATAACCTCTACAAGAAGAGTATCGGAGTTACAGGCCCTCATGGCAGTACAGCCATTTCTTATTTTTCATCAGGACAGAGTCTCATTGAGAACCAATCCTTCATTTATGCCAAAGGTGGTATCCAGGGTCTCATTAAACCAAGCTGTTCACCTGCCTACCTTCTTTCCAAATCCACAAAACAAAGGGGAGAAACTTCTGCACACCCTGGACATACACAGACAGTTGCGCTACTACTTGGACAGAACTAAAAGCTACAGAAAAACTGACCAGCTGTTGGTAGCATATGCTGCTGGTGCACAAGGAAAAGCAATTTCCAAACAGACAATTTCAAAATGGATAGGGAATTGCATTCGATGTCCTTCAAGAATGCAGCTGCAGTCCTAACATATGGGTTGTCCTGCCTCAGGCAGCCCTTCGGTCGGCCGGATTCCTTTCATGGAAAAACTGTGCCAGTTAACATTAGACCTCATTCCACCAGAGCCACAGCCACCTCCACAGCCTTCTTAAGAGGGGTAGCTACCAAGGACATTTTAGAGGCTGCTACATGGAGCTCCGTGCATACATTTTCCAAGCATTACAATTTACCTTTATATTCCAGATCCAGAGCAGGCTTTGCTACGGCAGTCCTGCAGTGCATTTTAGCTACATCATCCTTTACATAGATCCTCCACCCCCAGATTGGCTATGGTATTCTACCCATATGTGATGACTGCAGATGCATCCTTGAAGGACATAGTACAGTTTTGTACCTACCATAAATGTAGATGTCCGATAGGTATGCATCTGCAGTCAGGTTTACCCTCCCTCCTTCCCCTCTTTGTTATTTATTGGGTACTTTTCCCTCTCATAGCTAGCTGGGGTTATCTATTATGGTGTATTTGTTTTATATATATATATATATATATATATATATATATATATATATATATGTATATATGTATATATATACACACACACATATATATATATTTCTGTGCATGTTTGGAATTTATTGCATTTCTCCAAATTTAGCCTTCCTTTGAGGGCACCTGGCATCTGGGGCAAGAAACACTGAGGAAGATGGCGTCGGCTGACGCTTTTATACCCCAGGCGTTCTGACGTCGGGGAAAGGGCGACATCAGCCGACGCCGGACCCAGGCTTTGGAATCCGGCCGACCGAAGGGCTGCCTGAGGCAGGACAACCCATATGTGATGACTGCAGATGCATACCTATCGGACATCTACATTTATGGTAGGTACAGAACTGTACTTTTCATATGCTTAAATATCAACAGCATGTTATGGGCTTACTGAAACAGAAAATTATGTTGATTTCTGATTGTGTGGAAAATAGAGTTACAGGATTTATTGCATTCAGCAAAACAGGTTGGAAAGCATACTTTGCAATGTGGTTTTGATTCCTTGGAGGCCTCTTGTAGGGCCGCCATTACTGGGTTTGTGATTAGTAGGCATGCCTGGCTCAAGGAGCAACATCTGCCTGATCATGTTAAAGCTAAATTGTTGGATGCCCCTTTGCAGCATGATGGTCTGTTTGGTAATAAGGCAGAAGAGGTTTTAAACAAGTTGGAAGACAAAGCTAAATCTATGCAAACTGTAACAGATTTCTTGCAAGTGCAGCCACCCAAGTTCAGTAGGCACTGGCCTACTAAACATTGGTCCTTTCCTGTGTCCAGCAGAGCCACTCAGGGCAAACCCAGGCACTCAAAAGGCTCCAGATATCAATCACAGGGTTCTTACAGGTCAGAGCAGTGGGGTGCCTCCTCCTCCAAATCTGGAGGAAACAAAGCACAACTATACAGTAAACAATCTCAATGACTTTCCTCTACCATCTCCAAGCACTTATCTTTTGGGAGCCCCCTTGGAGGGGGGGGGGGGATTAGCACTTCATGCTCAAAATTGGCAGTTAATTAGCCAGGACAAGTGGGTGTTAAACATAGTATCCCAGGGGTACAGATTTCATTTCCATACTTTGCCAATTCCAAACGGATGGCCGGATCTGACACAAAACCAGTGGGCAGAGGCCCAGAAACAAGTCATGTCCGTCATGGGTATGGGGGCTATTCATCCGGTATTAAAAAAAGAAAAAGGACAAGGATTTTATTCAAGACTTTTTCTGGTACCCAGGAAGGACAATTCATGGTGTCCAATACTGGACTTATCGATTCTGGAGACGTACCTGGACATTCCAAAATTCAAAATGCTGACTTTGCAACAGTTGCTGCCTATGCTAGGCAAGAATGCTTGGTTAGTCACTCTAGACTTAAAAGAGGCATACCTGCATATCCCAATAAGGGAATCATGCAGAAGATACCTCCTCTTTAAAAGCAGGTTTTTTGCATTACCAATTCTCTGCACTGCCCTTTGGCTTATCTACTGCGCCCAGGGTCTTTGCAAAGTGCTTGGCACCAGTAATTGCATTTTGCAGACAAAGAAACATCTAAAATTAACCTTATCTGGACGATTGTCTCATTCAAGCAGAGGGCAAGGACACTCTTCTTCAACATCTGGCATTTGTAAAAAGGCTTCTAGCATGCCTAGGGTACACCATAAACGAAAAGAAATCACAACAGGTACCCTCTCAAATAATTACATTCATGGGTGCAGGCTTGAATACAACTACCCTGATGGCTTACCTCATGTCAGACAAACAAAGGCAACTGACAACATACTTCAAATAAATGGCAACAAAATCCCAGTTATCTGCAAGACAAATTCTGCTGGCTTTGGGATTCATGGCATCCTGCATTCTACTGGTTCCATATGCGAGACTGCATATGAGGAAACTTCAGTGGTACCTAAAAAGTTTATGGAGTCACAGCCTGGAAACAAAGATTCCTCTCATTCCCTGCCTGCAACAGGAGTTTCTATGGTGGGCAGAGACATGTCACCAGAACAAGGGACTGTCATTCACTCTACCCCCTGCCACCCAAACCCTAACTACAGATGCATCAGACTATGCTTGGGGAGCCCACCTGGCAGGGAGATGCATTCAGGGCAAATGGAGCCCAAACCAAATGCATCTGCATATCAACCAGAAAGAAATGCTAGCTGTTCAGAATGCTCTGACAGCCTTCAAGGACTTACTTCATCCAGGACAACTACTGATAAGGATGGACAATACCACTGTTATGTGGTACATAAACAAGCAGGGGGGTACACAGTCTTACCCACTTTGCAGACTAGCCATGGCCTTGTGGAACACAGCCTTGACTTACCAAACACATCTTCAAGCAAAATTCCAGCTAGGAAAGCAAAATACTCTGGCAGACGACCTAAGCAGAAATCTTATGGAGTCATACGAATGGAAACTGGATCCACAAATCTTCAACAGGTCAACACAGAAATGGGGGAGCCCAGACATAGATCTATTTGCCTCTCCCCAGAACTATCAGTTGGACAAATTTTGCACAAGAACTCATCACAAAAAAGCATGGAAAGTGGATGCTCTATCCTTCAGATGGAAAAGTGTATCAGTCTATGCCTTTCCCCCTCTGCCTCTTCTCTCCAAGGTCTTACTAAAAGTCTGACAGGAAAAACCAAAAATGATCCTAATTGCTCCAGACTGGCCTCGCCAGCACTGGTACCTGCTTCTAAGGAATATGTCACACCTTCCTCCATGGTACTTGCCGCAAACAACTCATCTACTTTCTTAGCAGAACTTTCAAATTCTACATACTCGGCTCCAACCTCAGAATCTTGCAGCATGGCTGATCAGCTAATCATTCAAACCACATCTCTCAGTAAACCTGTGATGGATGTCATTTTGGAAGCCAGAAGCCCTAATACTAGAAAATCTTATGCTGATAAATGGAAGAGATTCTGTGCTTGAAACCAAGCACAAGGAATAGACACAGCAAAACCCAATATTCCTTAGATTTTATAATACTTAACTGAGATGCTTGACAAGGGCCTGTCTTTGTCTTCAATAAAAATCCATGCCTCTGCCATCTCGGCTCATTACAACACGGAGCCTCCCCTCTTTTCTCATCCACTGCTTAAACAGTATCTCAGAGGGGCCAAAAATTTAAGGCCTCCCAGGAGAGCACCAACTCCTACATGGGACATCTAGTTTTGTGCTGGAAAAACTTGCCCTGCCTCCTTTTGAACCAGCAGCTCCTGCGGATATAAAATTTCTATTTTGGAAGACAGCTTTTCTTTTGGCAGTCACTTCAGCAAGAAGGGTTTCAGAACTACAGGCTCTCATGGCAGTGGAGCCTTTCATTATTTTTTACCCTGACAGGGTGGCCCTCAGGACCAATCCTTCTTTTATGCCTAAGGTGGTATCCAATGTGGTTCTTAACCAGACCATTCACCTGCCAACATTTTACCCAAATCCGCAGAACAAGGGGGAGAAGATTCTGCATTCATAGGATGTACAAGACAACTAAGATTCTTCTTAAACAGGGCAAAATCTCTAAGAAAGTCTGAGCAACTACTGGTAGCATTTGCTGCAGGATCAGAGGGGAATGCTATATCAAAGCAGACCATTTCTAAATGGATAAGCCACTGCATTCATTTCTGCTATTTGCGCCATGGTAAACCTGTGCCCATGGGGATCAGATCACATTCCACCAGGGCTGCCTCTACTTCAACAGCTTTCCTCAGAGGGATCCCAACCAAAGACACTCTAGAAGCTGCTACTTGGAGCTCTGTTCATACCTTCACAAAGCATTATAATTTAGCTCTCTTCTCTAAATCCAGGGCAGGCTTTGCCACTGCAGTCCTGCAGGGCCTTATAGCCGCTCTTAATGCTGTTAGGTTCCATCCTCCCATCCATAGCTTTGGGATTCTACCCAAATGTAATGACTTCAACAGTGAAACACAAAGAACATAGTACAATTGTGTACACTTACCATAAATGTAGATGTTCGAGTGTATTCACTGTTGCAGTCCGGTTATCCACCTGCCATCCCCCATTCTATAGCTTTTCTTTCCTTCACTATACTCAAAAGCCTTTGTGGTGTATTTGCTTTTCGTTGAAGGTAAAGTTTATGTTTCTAAAAGTGCATTTGTATATTTACAATTTATTTATATATATATATATATATATATATATATATATATATATATATATATATATATATATATACATACACACACACATATATATATGTATATATATTTTTGCTCCCCATTTGGGGGGCACCTGACATCTGAGGCAAGAAAAACTGATTAAAATGGCGCCGGCTGCATGTTTTATACCCCTGATGACTTGACGTCATGAAAGAGGAGACCGCAACTGACGCAGGACCCAAGACTTTGTTATTCAGGCCGATTGAGGGCAACCTGCTAGCAGATTACCCTAATGTAATAACTGCAACAATGAATACACTCAAACATCTGCATTTATGGTAAGTGTACACAACTGTACTTTAATGTACATACTTACTATAAATGTAGATGTTCGAGTGTATTCACTGTTGCAGTCCTGGTTACCCTCTCTCTAGCCCCCTGACTTCTTTTGGCTGTACCTCTTTTCCTTTTTACTATGCTTAAAGCTTTTTGGTGTATTTGTTTTTTTGTTGGAGATGTAACCTTGTATATCTTTAATTGCTTCCCATTATGGGGGCACCTGACATCTGGGGCAAGAAAAACTGATGTAATGGAGTCGGCTGCATGTTTATACCCCTGACATCATAGAAGATGAGACAGCAACAGACGCAGGACCCAAGACACTGATAATCAGGCCAACTGAGGGCTACTGCAAGAAGATAACCCAAATGTGATGACTGCAACAGTGAATACACTCGAACATCTACATTTATGGTAAGTGTACACAACTGTACTTAAATCAGATTTTCGGAAAGCTGGGTTCAATTTCACTAGCCACACCCAGGCCTGATTACTGCTAGACCTGTTGAATCAAGAGATCACTTAAATAGAACCTGTCAGACAAAGTGAAGTAGGCCAAAAGATCCCAAGAAGAAAGACATCATGCCGCTATCTAAAGAAATTCTGAAACAGATGAGAAACAAAGTAATTGACATCTGTCAGTCTGGAAAAGGTTACAAAGCCCATTTCTAAAGCTTTGGGACTCCAGCAAACCACGGTGAGAGCCATTATCCGCAAGTGGAGAAAACATGGAACAGTTGTGAACCTTCCTATGAGTGGCTGGCCTGCAAACAGTACCCCAAGAGCGCAGCGATGACTCATCCAAGAGGTCTTTAAAGAACCCAGAACAACATGTAGAGAACTTCAGGCCTCACTTGCCTCAGTTAAGGTCAGTGTTCATAACTCAACCATAAGAAAGAGACTGGGCAAAAATGGCATGCATGGCAGAGTTCCAAGGTGTAAACCACTGCTGACCAAAAAGAGCATGATGCAAAAAATTCCCTTACCAGCCTTAGTAAGAAGCTGAGATCCCTCATAAAAATCCTCCAAAGCTTGTTACGAAAATAAAATTGCCCTAGATTCCAAAGACAACCACAAGGCATTCTATAGTTATGTCAAGAATCTAAATGGCAATGCCCAGATCTGCTCTGAGATACAGCAGAATGGCATTAAATATACTGATCCCAAGGATATTGCCAATATCCTGGCAGATTGATTTAGTGCCAACGTCACCCCCCTCTTACCCCCTAAAGGGCCCATCTCAATACCAAAAGATTGCCAAATTCCAGTAATCACGGCCACACAGGTAGAAACCGCACACTCCAAAGCTAAGAATACAGCATCCATGGGACCAAATGACATCCCGGGCTGTGTACTACATGAACTACATAATGAACTGGCACTTCACCTAAGTGTCAAGTTTAATCATAGCCTCACCTCAGGCTTCATGCCCACTGAGTGGTGCACAGTTACAGTTATCCCACTCCACAAGGGGGGATCCACCTTGGATCCTGGGAACTACCATCCCATCAGTCTGACGAGCCTGATCTGCAAGGGCATGGAATGCATTATCATGGAACTTATAAACAAAGACATTGGCAACCTTCAAACACTGGACCCCACCCAGTTTGGGTTCAAGAAGGGCCGATCTTGTCTCCTGAACCTGATTGACTTCTTCAAATCAGTCTCCAGAGCTGTAGACGAGGGTAAAGCGGTCCACACAGCTTATTTGGACCTCGCCAAGGCCTTTGACACCATCCCCCACTCTGGAATCATAGATAAACTTACTAAGCCGGGCATAAATCCCTACGTCACTCGATGGGTTGCCAACTGGCCTACTGACAGAACCCAGACTAAAAGTAACCGACTCCAGACAAGTGGAGTACCTCAGGGTTTAGTCTTGGGACCGCTCTTGTTTGGCATCTACTACTTTGAAGTACAGGCCAGCACTAAGGGACTCTGGCTAACAAAGTTTGCAGATGACTGCAAACTGGGAGACATTTTTGAATCCCCAAATGATGTGGATATTCTACAAAAGGGCCTTACAGAAACAGATGCCTGGTGCCAGAGCCATGGGCTCAAGCTTAATGCCAAGAAATGTATAGTTATCCCTTTGGGAAAAAACCTATACCCATGAATTACCACATAGGTGGCAGTACACTAAACACCGAAAGTGTGATGATAGACTTAGGGACACAAGTGGACAGTGGTCTCACCTTCGATAAACACATCGCCACAACAGTCAGGAAATCCTTCTATGTGGCACACTTCATCACTAAGGACTTTATATCCAGAAAAAATTAGATCATTGTCCCACTGTACTCATCCCTCATTAGACCCATTATAGAGTACAACGCCCTGTTTGGTATGTACCTCACAAGACATCTGCAACAGCCAGAAATACCCCACTAAAAGAATCACAGGCCTAAAGCAGATGCCCTATGCTGACCATCTAAAAAAACTCCAGCTATACTCTGTGGCATATCGTCTACTCAGAGGCGATCACTGCTTAACATACAAGGCCATGTCAAACCCTGAGCTGTTGGACATGCTCCACTTAAAGAAATCCCAATCTCTCAGAGCCACATGCTCCAGGGATCTAAACCTTGTCATCACAATCAACAAATCATGCTGGAGGGATAGGTTACTGACCTAGAGACTCCCCATACTCTGGAATAGACTGCCCATACATGTCAAGCATAGCACCTCCTTGGCCCACTTCAAAAGGAACCTTAACGATTGGATGGGAGATGGGAAATTCACCCCGGGGTTCACGTCAGTCGCCCTGCTAGACAGGGGTCCAGGGAAGTAAATAATATGAGAAGAAATATCCATGGAATTGTTATGGCTAGGCTTGTATAGGCCCTAGGGCCAATAGCCTAGTATCGACCTATGAACATAAAGGTTCTTCTCACTTTTTCCAAAAAACATCTTGATGATCCCCAAGACTTTTGAGAAATGATTCTGTGGACTGACGAAACAAAAGTTGAACATTTTGGGATCTGGCGTAAAAGTAATACAGCATTTCAGAAAAGGAACATCATGCCAACAGTCAAACATGTTGGGAGTATTGTGATGGTCTAGGGCTGCTTTACTGCTTCTGTACCTGGATGACTTGCAGTGATTGATGGAACTATGAATTCTGCTCTCTACCAAAAAATCCTGAAGGAGAATGTCCGGCCATTAGTTCGTGACCTCAAGCTGAAGCACACTTGGGTTCTGCAGCAGGACAGTGATCCAAAAGCACACCAGCAAGTCCACCTCTGAATGGCTTAAAAAAACAAAATGAAGGTTTTAGAGTGGCCTACTCAAAGTCTGGACTTGAATCCAATTGAGATGCAGTGGCATGACCTTAAATAGGTGGTTCATGCTCGGAAACTCTCCAGTATGGCTGCCTTTAAACAATTCTTCAAAGAAGAGTGGGCCAAAATTCCTCAACAGCGATGTGAAAGACTCATTGCCAGTTATCGTAAATGCTTGATTGCAGTTGTTGCTGCTAAGGGTGGCACGACCAGTTATTAGGTTTAGGGGGCAATTGCCTTTTCACATAGGGCCATTTAGGATTGGATAGTTTTTTTTCCATTAATAAATAAAATCATCACTTATAAACTGCATTTTCTGTTTACTTGGGTTATTTTTGTCTAAATTTTATATTTCTTTGATGATTTGAAACATTTAAGTGTGACAAACATGCAAAAAAAATAAGAAATCAGGAAGGGGGAAAATGCTTTTCCGTTGCACTGTATGTCCCTTGCCTGAAGCAGCATTCTGCCATCACCCAGAATGATGCCTCAATACAACCAGAAAATGACTGACTTTAACAATTGGCTTAGTTTCTGGTGTCATTCCAGGGGGATCCAGTACCTGACAGCCTGAGAAGATATGATCGACAAACCACGATGCTTTGCCAGAGATGGCCTGCATCTGTCTCACCTGAGCTTCAGGCTTCTGGCAAAGACTCTTGGCTTCCCTATAGTGCCTTTTTTAGGCTAACATCAAAATTTCAACAAAACACAAATTAAAGGTCATGCTGCTAAACACTAGGAGTCTAAACATGAAACTGCACTCATTGCAAGCATTCATAGGTTCATAGGTTGGTACTAAGCTATCGGCCCTAGGGACTATACAAGCCTAGCCATAAGAATTCCCTGGCTATTTCTTCCCACAATATTTACTTCCCTGGACCCCTGTCTAGCAGGGTGACTGATGTGATCCCCGGGGTGAATTTCCTGTCTCCCATCCAATCATCAAAGTTCCCTTTAAAGAGGGCCAAAGAGGCACTCTGCTTGACATGTATGGACAGTCTATTCCAGAGTCTGGGGAGTCTCTGGGTCAGGAAACTATGCCTCCAGCATGTTTTGTTCATTGTGATGACAAGGTTTAGATCCCTGGAGCATGTGGCTCTGAGGGATTGGGATTTATTTAAGTGTAGTGTGTCAAACAGCTCTGGGTTTGACATGGCCTTGTATGTTAAGCAGAGATCACCTCTGAGTAGACGATATGCGACAAGAGTATAACTGGAGTTTTTTTAGATGGTCAGGATATGTCATCTGCTTTAGGCCTGTGATTCTTTTAGTGAGGTAGTTCTGTGGTCTTTCCAGTTGTTACAGATGTCTTGAGAGGTACATACCAAATAGGGTGTTGTATTCTATAATGTGTCTAATGAGGGATGAGTACAGTGGGACAATGATCTCCTTTTTTCTGGATGAAAAGCCCTTAGTGATGAGGTGTGCCATGTAGAAGGATTTCCTGACTGTTGTGGCGATGTGGTTATCGAAAGTGAGTCCACTGTCCACTTGTGTCCCTAAGTCTCTCATCACACTTTCGATGTTTAGTGTCCTGCCACCTATAGATGTTCATCGTGTTACACTGCTGCAGTCATCACACTTGGGTTATCCTGCCGTCAGGCGGTCCCACAGTCGGCCAGAATTCCAAAGTCTTGGTCCGGCGTCCATTGCTGTTGCTTCTTCCCTGACGTCAGTGTGCCAGGGGTATATAAGATGCATCCGACGCCAGTCTTTCTTGCCACGTGGTGCCCAAAGCAGAAGCAGTTCGCGGAGATTTTCAAATCGAATTTCAGACCAAAGTCTTCAATAAAGCTAAGTACCCCGTTGGGGAACCTTTTCTTACCTCAGTCCGATGTCAATTGCATTTCCTGTGGGAAACAAATACCTCATAAGGATTTTCATTCTTATTGTATTCCTTGCCTAGGCCCAGACCACGATGTCACAGGTTGTCGGTTTTGTGCTAGGTTTAATAAACGAACTATTAAATGTCGGTTTGATTTTGCCCGACATTATTTTGGTAGGAAATTTAATTATACCATGCCGTCGGAGCAACCGACGACTGGAATGCATAAAAACTGCAAAGATAAGGACAGGGAGCTGAGACCAAAACCAGACTCCGAGGCCTCTGCTAGGCCAGTCGCCGGTTCTCCGGTTTTCAGTGAGGCGCCTATGCAGCCCCTGACGACCGCTGATTTAGAACCACAGGTGACATCCGATTCACAAGCGGAGATTGCTAGGCCTCCACAACCTTTACCTGTAGGCCCTTCCGACTCCATGCCTGAAGGAGATTTTGGTGCAGTTGAAGCGCCTTCAGTTGTAGAAGGTGTCTTCAGACTGACTACACTCACTATTAAATCCTATGCAAAGCTGAAAACTCCTTTAAAAACAAAGAAGACTGTACAGCAGTCTCCAGTACAAGGCCCCATGCCTAAGAAACAGATGCTCAAGATGGCTGAAGACTTAATTACCCTAATCAGGGGTTCCCATCCCCATCCTGATAAAAGGTCAAGACAGGAGGAGGACTATGCTTCCTCTGACCAGGTTTCAATTTCCTCAGACTCTTCTGAGGAGCAGGAATATTCCTTTTCCCCCTTATGAAGACTCTGATGCTGAAGAGTCTATCACTTCTGCATCTCCCCCAAAAGACTACTCTTTTGGGGAAGCCTTACATACCATGAGGGAACATTTCCACTGGAAAGGCCAGGATTACTCTGATTCTAAGAAAAGGCTCCGAGAGTTCCTTTTACTACCCCAGCACAGACCACTTGCTCTTCCACCTGTGTTAGACATTTTGGATGATGTTTATTCAGAATCTAGCCTTAACCCAGATTCACTACCTCCTGCACCAGCCAAACCAGACAGATACTACAGAGTCCCTGACTCACACAAATTCCTGTATAAAAGCCCTGTTGCTGACCCAGAAACCATTTCCCAGGGTCCCAAAGGGGTTAAGGCCTCTATTGCTAAAAATCCTGTGCCCTCTGAAAGGGATTCTAGAGCACTAGACAGATGGGTAAAGAAAGTATGTACCTCAGCTACTCTAGCTATGAGGGCCTTAAATTGTCAGTTTCACATGCTGAAATATCAACAATGTTTGATGTCTCAGTTAAAACAAAAAATGCTCAGACATACAGAACAGCCTGATTACAAGGAAATACAAGATTTGTTGCATGCAGCTGAACAAGTGTTTGATTCATTGGAAGCTTCTTGTAGAGCAGCAGTGACAGGGTCTGTCATACGTAGGCATACTTGGTTAAAAGAACAAACTTTACCTGATCATGTTAAAGGAAAGTTATTGGATGCACCTTTACAGCAGGATGTTTTATTTGGTGTAAAAGCAGAAGTAGTTTTAAAGAAAATGGAGGATAGGGCAAAATCTATGCAGACGGTCAAGGATTTTTTAAAGGTTCAACCCCCTCGTTTCAGCAGAAATTGGCCAACCAAAAACTGGTCCTTTCCAGCTTCTGCCAGACCACAGGGGGGCAGATACAGACACCCAAGGGGCAGAGGCCAGTCACAAGGCTCTTACCAGCCTCGACAATGGGGTGCCACAACCCAAAAAGGAGGAGAAGACAGGTCTCAAACTACCAGAAGACAAACACAATGACTTACCCCTCAGACTACCAAGCAAAACCCTCTTGGCAGCTCCCTTGGGGGGGAAAACTAGCACTTTTAGCAGACAATTGGCACATCATCACAAAAGACGAAATGTGTCCTAAATATTGTATCTCAAGGATACATATTCCACTTTCACACTTTGCCAAGGATAAAAGGAATGCCAAACCTGCCATCAAATCAATGGGCAAAGGCTCAAAAGCAAATTTCAGCTCTCATAGACATGAGAGCCATTCAACAGGTTCCTACACAGGAGCAAGGACAAGGATTTTACTCAAGACTGTTTCTAGTTCCCCGAAAGGACAAAGCCTGGAGACCCATTCTGGACCTCTCAATTCTAAACACATACCTGAAAGTACCCAAATTCAAGATGCTAACACTACAGCAACTTCTTCCCATGCTGGGCAAGAAGGCTTGGCTAGTAACATTGGACCTCAAGGAGGCATACCTGCATGTCCCTATCAGACAAAATTGCAGAAGATACCTCCTATTTATAGCAGGTTCAACCCATTACCAATTCTCTGCACTGCCCTTTGGCTTATCTACTGCACCCAGGGTCTTCACAAAATGCCTGGCACCAGTAATTGCATACTGCAGACAAAGAGAGATTCAGATATATCCATACCTGGACGACTGCCTTATTCAAGCAGAAAGCAAGGACATTCTATTAAAGCATCTGGCATTTGTCAAAAACCTACTAAGTTACCTAGGGTACACGGTAAATGAAAAGAAGTCAAAACTAGTGCCCTCACAAGACATAATATTCCTGGGTGTCAGCTTAAATGCAATGGCCCAGATGGCTTATCTCACACCAGACAAGCAAGGACAACTGACTCAATACTTCAAAATGATGGCAACAAAGACCCAACTCCCTGCAAGAAAAATTCTGCAGGCCTTGGGATTCACGGCATCTTGCATACTACTAATACCATTTGCAAAACTGAATATGAGGAAATTACAGTGGTATCTGAAAAGCGTATTGACTCAACACAGCCACAGCTTGGAAACAATAATTCCACTCATACCCTGCCTTCAACAGGAGTTTCTATGGTGGGCTCAGGCATGTCACCTCAACAAGGGTCAGCCTTTTACCTTACCCACAGCCAGGCAAACTATAACAACAGATGCATTGGATTATGCCTGGGGAGCGCACATGGCAGGACAGTGTATTCAGGACAAATGGTCTGCAGACCAAAGGCATCTACATATCAATCAAAAAGAGATGCTAGCTGTACAAAATGCCCTAACAGCTTTCAAGGACCTCCTACATCCAGGACAACTCCTAATAAAGACGGACAACACCACAGTGATGTGGTACATAAACAAACAAGGGGGCACACACTCCTACCCCCTATGCAGACAAGCAATGACCTTGTGGAACACAGCACTGACCTACCAAGTTAAACTACAAGCACAATTCCTGCCAGGAAAGAAAAACACATTGGCAGACGATCTAAGGAGAAACATCATAGAGCCTCACGAGTATAAACTAGATCCACAAGTATTCGCAATGATAACTCAAAAATGGGGGAGCCCAGACATAGATCTGTTTGCTTCCCCCCAAAACTACCAACTATGGAAATTCTGCACAAGGACATACCACACACTAGCTTGGAAAGTGGACGCCCTCTCATTCAGTTGGAAAACATTGACAGTGTATGCCTTTCCTCCACTGCCTCTTCTGGCAAAGGTGCTGCTGAAAGCCAGATTAGAGAGGCCACAAATGATACTCATTGCTCCAGACTGGCCACGCCAACACTGGTATCTAGTACTAAGGAACATGGCTCAAGGCCCACCATGGATTTTACCTACAATTCACCTGCTCACTCAGCAAAACAATCAGATTCTACACAGCCAGCTCAAGACTTTAAATCTGGCTGCATGGCAAATTGCCTAAACAACCAGTCAACACTTCTGTCTAAAGCTGTGATGGATGTCATTCTGGAGGCCAGGAGGCCCAGCACCAGGAAAGTCTATTCAGACAAATGGAAAAGATTCTGCGCCTGGAACCAGGCTAAAGGCCAAAATCCCCTTGTCCCAAATATTCCTCAGATTCTTCAATATTTAACTGAAATGTTGCACAAAGGACTTTCCTTCTCATCTATTAAGATCCACACCTCAGCTATTTCAGCTCAATACAACACGGATCCTCCTATATTTTCACATCCATTACTAAGACAGTTCCTCAGAAGGGCTAAGAACATAAGACTGCCCCAGAGAGCACCAACACCAACTTGGGATCTCAACTTTCTTTTGGAAAACTTACACTACCGCCCTTTGAACCAGCTTTCATAGCTGATCTACAGTTCCAATCATGGAAAACTGCCCTGGTGCTAGCAATAACTTCAGCATGAAGATTCTCAGAACTACAGCCCCTAATGGCAGTGGAGCCTTTCATCATTTTTCATCAAGACAGAGTCTCTTTACGAACAACCCTTCCTTTATGCCAAAAGTGGTATCCAGTGTGGCCCTCAACCAAACCATTCATTTGCCCACCTTTTATCCAAACCCCCAGAACAAAGGGGAAAGGCTCCTATACTCTTTGGACATTCACAGGCAATTACATTACTACTTGGATAAAACTAAGGCTTTCAGAAAATCTGACCAGCTCTTTGTATCCTGTGCTGCAGGATCACAAGGAAAAGCTATCTCAAAACAAACCATTTCAAAATGGATAGGACATTGTATCCGTTTCTGCTACACACACCATGGGAAATCTGTGCCTGGTAACATCAGGCCCCATTCCACCAGGGCTACAACAACATCAACAGCCTTCCTCAGAGGGGTACCAACCAAGGATATTTTGGAGGCTGCAGCTTGGAGTTTCAGTGCACACCTTTACCAAGCACCATCACTTACCTCTATACTCTAAAACCAGAGCTGGCTTTGCCACTGCAGTTCTGCAGGGCCTACTAGCCTCTCCAAACCCTGTTTAGTTCCACCACCCATCCTTAGCTTTGGGATTCAACCCAAGTGTGATGACTGCAGCAGTGTAACACGATGAACATAGTACAGTTTTGTACCTACCATAAATGTAGATGTTTGAGTGTTTACACTGCTGCAGTCCAGGTTACCCTTCCTCCATCCCCTTTGAACTAGCTGGATTTATCTTTACCTTTCTATCCTATCCAACCTTTGTGGTGTATTTGCTTGTAACTGAAGGTATTGTTTTATTTTTATATGTATATTTTTTATTAGCAATATGTATTGCCTACCTATTGGGGGCACCTGACATCTGGGGCAAGAAAAACTGAAGAAAATGGCGTCAGATGCATCTTATATACCCCTGGCGCACTGACGTCGGGGAAGAAGCGGCAGCAACCGACGCCGGACCAAGACTTTGGAACTCAGGCCGACTGCGGGACTGCCTGACTGCTGGATAACCCAAGTGTGATGACTGCAGCAGTGTGAACACTCGAACATTTACATTTATGGTAGGTACAAAACTGTACTTTCATGGGTAGATGTTTTTTTCCAAAGGAGATGACTATACATTTCTTGGCATTAAGCTTGAGCCCATGGCTCTGGCATCAGGCATCTGTTTCTGTAAGGCTGTTTTGTAGAATATCCACATCATTTGGGGATTCATTAATGGCTCCCAGTTTGCAGTCATCTGCAAACTTTGTTAGCCAGAGTCCCTTAGCGTTGGCCTGTACTTCAGAGAAGTAGATGCCAAACTAGAGTGGTCCCAGGACTGAACCCTGAGGTACTCCACTTGTCTGGAGCTGGATTTGGAGTCGGCTACTTTTACAGGACCCATTCAAGCCCCATGGGGGGGGGGGGGGGGATTGACTGATAGCGACTATCATTTAAACAGCTGTCAGGATTGACTGGTGTTTTTTTTTTTTTTTTCTTGCTTCTGCTATATCCCCAAGCATGCATGCAGCAGAACATGTGGGTCCATGCAATGCGCTGATTTGTGACTTCAGGATGCACGAGTGATGGTTTCCCCGGTCTCCACCAGGAAAATTATACTGGCTCCATGTGTCCTCAGTACACACACTTCTCCCCCCAGGAGAGAGATGAGTTTGCTGCACCCCTTCATCTTCCCTTTCCCTACCTGGCTCCTCCAGTGCCACACCTGATGGTCAATTCCTGGTTGCGTGGGTTGCAGTAAGATCTCGATCTCTGTACCCCACAGAGCCAGACCATTTATTTAAATATGTTAAAGTATTCAGGAAACATTAACAACAAAATGTCATTTTTATTTGAGTCAAGTCAGATATTATTTTCATCTGAAGCTTACAACATGCACTCTCATAAAAACAGCTGTCCTTTTTCTCTGCAGTTTTTTTCCTTATAGTGCTTTTTTAATGAGGAAAATTAACATAAAAAGCCACCAGAAGTTTGTGTTCATTTGCTTTAGCAAGTACAGCTTCATATTTTTCATATTTTTAGTTAATTGTTCGAGTGTTGTTTAAATGTGTTTTGTAAATGAGTTATGACATTTTTAAATTCAGGCTGACATGCTTTTTGGGTTCTGATAAGACTTGCATAGAAACTGTAGTAAATAGCACTGTGCTCGGCTCTATATTGGTGTTTTGTGAATCCTGGCTAATGTTCTTCTACATTTTTCAGTCATTGTACTAAGTTGCCATCTGCCATTCTGGCAGTAAGTGAGCATTTTTCTCTAGTTTCCATGCATTGGTGCCTGACAGTTTGGAAATCAGTATTACAAGACTATATCACAATTGAACTGTTTCTAATCATGAATTGAAGTCCACATACCTTAGTCACAAAATAACATAGCTTGTTTAGATCAGAGGGCACGAGTACCATTGTGAACATCCAGTACTTCCAGGTGCTTGCCACCCGTGCACATGCCAGACTTAGAAAATTTAAACTAAGTGATAACATTGTGTTACTATTATCTTCATTCCATTGCATAATGTCTTCTTCAGGTGTGTTGCATCATTTTAAGGAAATAATTTCACTTTATAATACTTTGCTTGGTTTCATAGAAAGTCCTAGAATCGGAAGAAAAGGTGTTGATAATGTATCATAGCTACTGGGAAGACTACAGTAAAGGAGCAGACTATATGGACAGCTTATACAGGTAAATAATTTAGAAAACAATTACTTTATTATTTTATTGACATGCTTGTATACATAATAATATGCACATTTAATTTTCATTGCCCTCTTTGTAACTAACTCGGTTCGAGGATCCTGTTGGCAAAAATAAGATATTGGTGGAAGAGGGTGAAGCATGGTTAAACTTCATATGACTTGCACTTTTAGAGTGATGAATAACTGGCAAATGTATATGTACATGTTGACAGCTGTTTTTATTATTGAATGTAAGCCATATGTGTCCAGCTCATTGTTCTGGGACCACTTTATTATGTAAAAATGTGAACATTTTTTATTATTAGCATTAAATATTTAATTGTCAGAAGCATAGTCAGGTTATTGTCAGGCGGCAGTTAACAGAAGGTAGACAAATTAAAGGCATGTCAGATCTGTGCATTGGGGTCACTATAAAATGAAAGTATTAATATTTCTTTATAATGCACGTTTTCAAGATTAGCATATTTTTTAACATTTCTGTTCCTAACTCATAAAATTATTTTATTACACATGTGATGGCTAAATGCATGTGAGGAAAACATTGTGAATGTTGCACAACCTGCATTATCATATTATTGTAAATATTTATTACTGTGTACTGCCTGAAAGCTGGAATCATTGTGGACACATTTGTCATTGATGCATGACTTTACTCTAGTTCAGCTGGAGAAATGTTAACAGTTGTTCATATGTCAGATAGAGTAATATGCTGTTTTCATATTACTTGTTCTTCAGTAACTGGTGGTTGATGTCTTTTTTTTTTGTCCCTTGGGTCTTGCCTGCTGGCTCCCCTTCCTTCACTCTTCAAACTGTTCATTCCTGTGTTAGAGAGGGAGCAATGCACCTTCTAACCTGGCTGTGAGTCATTTGAACCATCCCTCACTGACCTGGAGGGCCTAGTCTTCCAGTTTTGATCCCTGAGAGGCAAGATTCAAGAGGCAGGGAGTGGGTCAGTGTACCAGACACAGCAAACATCCCTCCCAGGCCCTGGAGTTACTAAGCTTAGCAGCAGCTGTCTTGAAGCTCTGCTTTAGCTGCCTACTGTGGGAAGCATGTTTGTCTCTGGATACAAGTTCTCCAGCTCAGTGCATTGTGCCAGTTGACATTGTGTGATCAGACTGATGTTCTTCGTGTTTCACTGTAGCAGTCATCACATTTGGGTTAGCCTGTCAGGGGTAGCCCTCAGGCGGTCCAAATACCAGAGGCTTAGTATTTCTGCGTCAGTTGCTGTCGCTCCAGGACTGACGTCAAGTCGTCACTGGTATAAAATCAAGCAGCCGACGCCATTACATCAGTCTTTCTTGTCAAGCAGTTCGCATGAGTGCCGGTCGGCCACTACCTGAGTTTTCATTTCCGAATTGAAGTTGAAGTCTTCTAAAGCTAAGTACCCCATTAGGGATCATTTTTTCTTGCTCTAACCGATGTCAGAAAAAGTTAACAATTGTCTCACCTGTGGAAAGCAAGTAACACACCGAGACTTTCATTCTTACTGCGACACCTGTTTAGGCCCAGACCACGACGTCCCCCGCTGTCACTTTTGTGCTTTAACGCCAGGTCTATACATCGTTGGGCCCTTATTGTAGCTAGATATTTTCACTCTCAGTCCCCGAATTCCGATATGGCTTCGGTAAGCCATCTGACTACCGATCTTCTGAAAAAACGTAAGGGTAAAGACAGAGACAAACCACACAGGTCCAAAATTGCCAACAATGCTTCCGTGAAGCTCATCATCAGTTCTCCGGTTCTCAGTGTGGCACTTTCGCAGCCCCTGATGCCTGCTTCTGTGGATTTGCAGGCCACTACCGAGACCCTTTCGGAGTCCAGTATGCCGTGAAAGTCTTCTTTGACTAAGGATCCTGCGGATGTCTCTACCTTGGATGGGTCTGGAGCCGCTGAGCAGGTACCGGCTTCTGAGGAAGTACTTCGCACTACTGATACTCAACACAGACCGATGACTTCTTTTGTGTCCTCAGTTCTTTCGAAAACTACAGAGTTTATAAGGCCCAGGGTACGAACGACACCCAAAAAACTGACGACCCAAGCTCAGGCATCTGCTCTCTTGCCTCAGTCTCAAATGCTTAAAATGGCAGAAGACCTTAATGTGCTTATTAGGGGAAGCCAAGGTACCTCTTCCAAGAGAAAAAGAGACTTGTCCCCAGTAGTTTTATCTGAACAGGAGTCCGATGACTCTGATGCATCTGAATATGAAGATATGCAACCCCTCTCTGCTTATGAGGATTCTAATGCAGACGAATCCATTCCTTTGGTCTCTCCACCCGAGGACTTTTCCTTTGGGGAAACCCTACATACTTTAAGGGAGCATTTCCAGTGAGAATGTCAGGATGATCCTCAGTCAAAAAAGAGACTCAGGGAATTCTTAGATCTTCCACAGCACAGACCTCTGGCAATTCCTCCTGTCCTGGATGTTGTGGATGATGTTTTTGTGGAATCCAGTCTGACCCCTGACACCCTCCCTCCTGCTCCCAGGAAACCTGACAGGTATTATAGAGTCCCTGACTCTCACAAATTTCTTTTCAAAAATCCTACTGCTGACCCCTAGGAAGGACCTAAAAGAATCAAAGCAACTTCAGCTAAGAATCCCACCCCCTCAGATAAGGATTCCCGAGCATTAGACAGATGGGGTAAAAAAGTATACACCTCTGCTACTCTTACTATTAGAGCATTAAATTGCCAGTTCCACATGCTGAAATATCGGCAACATACCATGGAACTCCTCAAACAAAAAATATCTTCTTTTCCTGCTTGTGCAGAAAATAGAGTTACAAGAGTTAATACATTCTGCAAGTCAAGTAGCTAAGCACAACTTACAGTGTGGTATTGGACGCACCCTTGCACAAAGACAACTTATTTGGCACCAAGGCAGAAGAGGTCTTAAAAAATGGAAGAAAAAGCGAAATCTATGCCGACAGTTAAAAACATCTTATAGGTTCAGCCACTGAGGTTCAGTAGGCATTGCCCCTCCAACCACTGGTCCATTCCTGCCCCATCCAGGCCAGCTAAGCCCCAGACAACAGCCCCAGGGAATGCAGAGATGTAGGCAATGGAGTTCCTTCTCTTCAAAACCAAGGAGTGCAAAGCCACCCCCTTATGGAAAGAACTCTCAATGACTTTACACTTCCACCCCCTCCCTCTGCCCTTAGGAGGAAAACTCTCCTTCCACACAAGCAACTGGGCCACCATTGCCGACTGCTGGGTCATCAACATAGACACTCTGCCAACCCCAAAAGGATTCCCAGATCTTCCCCCAAACCAGAGGGCAGAGGCCAAAAAGCAACTCATTTCCCTGCTCTCCATGAGGGCAATAGAGTATGTTCCTGCAGAACAGATAGGCCAGTGTTTCTACTCCAGACTCTTCCTGGTACCCAGAAAAGAGGGCACATGGCACCCCATCCTTGATCTTTCCATTATAAACACCTTTCTGGTGATACCAAAATTCAAAATGCTCACCCTCCAGCAGCCTCTACATATGCTTTCCAAGGATGCTATGTTAGCCACCCTAGACCTAAAAGAGGCCTACCTACACATCCCAATTAGGGAGTCATGCAGGAAATACCTACGTTTCATGGCAGGATCAATGCACATGTTCATCGTGTTACACTGCTGCAGTCATTACACCTGGATTATCCTGCCGTCAGGCGGTTACCCAGTCTGCCTGAGTTCCAAAGTCTTGGTCCAGCGTCGGTTGCTGTCGCCTCCTCCCTGACGTCAGTGCGACAGAGGTATATAAGATGCAGCAGACACCATTTTCTTCAGTCTTTCTTGCCGCGCGGTGCCCGAAGCAAAAGCAGTTCGCAAGTGCCGGTCAGCCGTCTCCTGAGATTTTCATTCCGAATCCAGAACCGAAGTCTTCTACAAAGCTAAGTACTCCGTTGGGAAAACTTTTTCTTGCCTCATACCGATGCCAGTAAAAGTTAATAACTGTGTTTCTTGTGGGAAGCAAATACCTCATAAGGATTTCCATTCCTATTGTATCCCATGCCTAGGCCCAGACCACGACGTCACTGGTTGTCAGTTTTGTGCTAGGTTTAACAAGCGCACTATTAAACGTCGGTTTGATTTTGCCCGACATTGTTTTGGTAGAAAATTCAATTATACCATGCCATCAGAACTTCCGACGACCGGAATACACAAAAAACGCAAAGACAAGGATAGGCATCCGAGGCCCAAAACTGACGACGGAGCCCCTTCTAGGCCAGTCACCGGTTCTCTGGTTTTCAGCGAGGCGCCTTCGCAGCCCCTGATAACCGCTTCTGTAGAACCACAGGCCGCCTTTGACTCCCACGTGGAGATGGCTGGGCCTTCGGACACACAAGTTATTCAGCCTACCGAGACTAACCTTTCAGAGGGATCCGGAGTATCTGAGCAACCCATAGCTTCAGAGGGTGTCTTCAGACCTACTCAGTTAAGCATTAAACCCTCAGCCAAGTCTAGGCATCCTTTAAAATCAAAGAAACAAATGTAGCATTCTCCAGGGCAGGCCTCCATGCCTAAGAAACAAATGTTCAAAATGGCCGAAGACCTAATCACTCTGATCAGGGGGTCACATCCCCCTCCTGATAAAAGGCCTAGATAGGATGCAGACTATGACTCATCCGACCAGGTGTCCATCTCTTCTAATTCATCCTCAGACCTAGGATACTCTTTACCCCCTTATGAAGATTCTGATGCTGAGGAATCAATTCTATCAGGCTCACCACCTGAGGACTACTCCTTTGGGGAAACCCTACAATACCATGAGGGAGCATTTCCACTGGGAAGGCCAGGATTACTCAGAATCCAAGAAAAGGCTCAGAGACTTCCTTTTATTACCTCAACACAGACCCCTTGCTATTCCGCCAGTGTTAGATATTGTGGATGTGTGTACTGAATCCAGCTTAAATCCTGATTCCTTACCTCCAGCCCCTGTTAAACCTGACAGATACTACAGAGTCCCTGACTCACATAAATTTCTGTATAAAAGCCCTGTAGCTGACCCTGAAACTATTTCTCAGGGACACAGAGGAGTTAAGGCCTCATCAGCCAAGAATCCAGTTCCCTCTGACAGAGTTTCCAGAGCTTTAGACAGATGGGGAAAGAAAGTATATACGTCTGCAACTTTAGCAATGAGAGCCTTAAATTGCTAGTTTCACATGCTAAAATATCAGCAATTTTTACTGTCTCAGTTAAAACAAAAAATGCTTCCAGAATCTGATCCTCCTAATGTTAAAGAAATGCAGGATTTATTGCATGCAGCTCAACAAGTGGGAAAACATACTTTGCATTGTGGTTTTGATTCTCTAGAGGCCTCCTGCAGAGCAGCAGTTACAGGCTCTGTCATTAGAAGACATGCTTGGTTAAAAGAACATACGATATTCTTCATCTCACATTGCTGCAGTCATAACCTGTGGGTAGTCCGCTGTCCTTGGTCGGCCCGAATACCAAAGTGTTAGGCTGGCGTCGGTCATGGTCGCTTAGATCTGACGTCAGTACGCCGTGGTACTAAAGTGCATGACCGACGTCATATCCTCAGTCTTTCTTGCCGCATGGTCCGAAGCAGAAGCAGCGTTTGCAAGTGCCGTTCGGCATCCTGAAATTTTTGTATTTTGAGTTTCAGATCGAAGACCAAGTTGGGCTAAGTACCCCGTTGGGGAATATTTTTGTCTTTTCTTGCCTCAGTTACTTACCGGATGTCAGAAAAAGTGAATAATTGTATTTCTTGTGGGAAACAGATACCTCATAGGGATTACCACTCTCTTTGTATTCCTTGTTTAGGGCCTGAGCACGACGTAGTCGGTGTCGCTTTTGTGCTAAATTTAATAAGCGCACTATTAAGCGTAGGTTAGATTGTGCTAGGCTTGTCTTCGGTAAGCGGTGTAATTATAATATGCCGTCGGATCCTCCGACGCCCGCTACTGCGAAGAAGCGCAAGGAGAAATCTTCGAAAATCAGACAGGATGAGTCGTCCGTTCCGGACGCCGGTTCTTTAGAGACCACGGTGGAGTCTGTGGATCCGGCCGAGGTTTCAGTTGAGTCTCAGGAGGAGCCTTTAGTTTTACAAGATGTGGCCTCTCAGGAGTCAGGTCAGGCTGAGGGGGCCTCTCAGGTGGCTGTGCTCCCTTCTTTGCATAAGGTGGTTAGGCCTTCTCCTTCTGTCTCTAAGGTACCTTCTAAGGCCAGACCTGGTTTATCTTCCTCTGGCGTCAGTCCTAGTTCTGCAGGTTCTGTGCCTAAAAACACATGCTTAAAATGGCAGAAGATTTAATTACCTTGATTAGAGGTTCTATGCCCCCTCCAGATAAGAGGCCTAGGGTGGAGCCAGAGGTGGAAGGATTGGAACCTTCTTCAGATTATTCAGAGTCTTCGGCTGAAGACATTCAGGATTTTCCCCCCTATTCTGATTCTGACGCAGAGGATTCTAGTCCCTCTGCTTCCCCTCCAGAGGATTTTTCTTTTTCAGAAACCCAGCATTCTATGAGGGAGCATTTTAAATGGGAAGGTCAGGATTTCTCAGATTCCCGAAAGAGGCTTAGGGAATTCTTGTTTTTACCACAACATAGGCCCTTGGCTATACCTCCGGTCTTAGATGTTGTACAGGATGTTTTCTCTGAGGCTTCACTTAATCCAGACTCTTTGCCTCCTGCCCCAGTTAAGCCAGACAAGTATTACAGGGTGCCAGAGGCTCATAAATATTTGTATAAGAGCCGTAGGGCGGACCCTGAAACTATTAGCCAGGGACCTAAGGGTGTCAGGGCTTCTGTTGTAAAAAATCCAGTTCCTATGGATAAGGACTCTAGAGCTCTGGATAGGTGGGGTAAAAAAGTGTATACCTCTTCCACTCTTGCAATGAGGGCTTTAAATTGCCAGTTTCATATGCTGAAATACCAGAATTTTCTTCCTAGTCAATTGAAATCTAAGGTGGATGCTTTGGCAGAGGGCATTGAGTGTAAGGAATTACAGGATTTGGTTCATGCCTCTGATCAGGTGGGTAAGCATTCCTTGCAATGTGGTTTTGATGCTTTGCAGGCCTCTTCTAGGGTGGCTGCCACTGGATCAGTTATTCGTAGGCACGCTTGGCTTAAGGATCAAAACTTGTCAGAGCATGTTAAAGCTCGAATTTTGGATGCTCCCCTTCAGTCTGAAGTTTTGTTTGGTTCTCCTGTGGAGTCAGTCTTGAAGAAAATGGAGGACAAAGCTAAGTCTATGCAGACTGTTAAAGATTTCTTACAAGTGCAGCCCCCTAAGTTTAGCAGAAATTGGCCTACTAAGGGATGGGCTTACCCTTCTTCTGATTTACAGTCTAGGGGCAGATCTAGACGTGGTAGGGGCAGAGCTCATGCACAGGGTTCTTTAGGCCTAGGACGGAGTTCCCTGCAGTCTGCTGGTGAGGGCAGGGGCCAGTCCTTTCGTAAGCAGACCCAATGACCTGCATCTTCAGCTGCCCGATCCTTCTTGTCTGGCAGCTCCTCTAGGGGGAAAGTTGGCACTTTTCAGGCAAAATTGGCTTTTAGTCACCCAGGACAAATGGGTGTTGGACATTATAAACCGAGGCTACAAGTTTTATTTCCACACTTTGCCCCCTTTCAAAGGCATGCCAGACGTTCCTCCTCAGCAAAAGGCAGAGGCTCACAAACAGATTTCTTTACTTCTTCAAATGGGAGCCATCCAGCAGGTGCCTCCATTAGAGGTGGGCCTAGGATTTTATTCTCGCCTGTTTCTTGTGCCAAAGAAGGGAGACACTTGGAGGCCGATTCTGGATTTGTCTATTCTCAACACATACCTGGACATTCCAAAATTCAAAATGTTGACTTTGCAACAACTTCTACCTATGCTAGGCAAAGATCACTGGATGGTAACTCTGGATCTCAAGGAGGCTTATCTTCATATTCCTATCAGACCAAGCTGCAGGAGATTCCTGCGTTTTCGGGCTGGGACTTTACATTATCAGTTCTCTGCATTGCCCTTTGGCTTATCTACTGCGCCCAGGGTATTCACAAAGGTTCTAGCTCCGGTGATAGCCTTCTTCAGGTTAAGAGGAATACAGATTTATCCTTATTTGGACGATTGCCTGATTCTTGCTCAAGACAAAGACAAGCTACTTCACCATCTTCAGTATGTTATGGCAGTGTTAATGTGCCTAGGGTATTCTGTGAACGAAATAAAGTCCAGTCTAGTACCCTCTCAGGACATGTGCTTTCTGGGTGTGAGACTGAATACAGCCTCTCAGATGGCGTTTTTGACCCCGGACAAGCAAAGAAATCTTTCCCTTTACTTCCAACAATTGTCTCACCTGTCCAGGCTGACTGCAAGGACAGTCCTTCAAGCCTTGGAGTTCATGGCATCTTGTATTCTGGTGCTTCCCAATGCCAAACTGCATATGAGGAAGTTACAATGGTATCTCAAGAGTGTATGGACTCAACACTGCCACGATTTGGACACTGTCATTCAAATAATACCTTGCATTCAAAAGGAATTTTTGTGGTGGGCTCAGGAATGTCACCTAAACAAGGGACTCTCTGTGACCCGACCAGAGGCGAGTCAGATTTTAACGACAGATGCCTCGGACAAGGCTTGGGGAGCACACCTCAATGGAAAATGGGTTCAAGACATGTGGCCTGCCAGACTTCAACATTTGCATATCAACATGAAGGAGATGTTAGCAGTCCAATTTGCATTGATGGCCTTCAAGGATCTGCTACACCCAGGACAAGTGTTGATTCAAACAGACAACACAACTGTCATGTGGTACATCAACAAGCAAGGGGGAACCCATTCGTACCCACTTTGCAGGCAAGCTATGATTTTGTGGGAGACGGCTCTCAGTTTGCACCTCACTCTTCAAGCAAGGTTTCTGCCAGGAGCACAGAACTCCTTAGCGGATGTTTTGAGCAGACAGATGGTGGATCCCCGCGAGTGGAAACTGGATCCTCATGTATTTTGACAGTTGACAGTGTTTTGGGGGACTCCAGACATAGATCTGTTCGCTTCTCAACTAAATTTCCAGTTACCAAAGTTTTGCACAAAGATGTTTCATCCAAAAGCTTGGAAAGTGGATGCTCTATCATTCAGTTGGAACAACCTTCACGTCTATGCCTTTCCTCCTCTGCCTCTCCTTCCCAAGGTGCTCTTGAAGGTCAGACAGGACAAGCCCTCCATGATTCTTATAGCTCCAGATTGGCCACGTCAGCACTGGTACCCTCTGCTGAGGAGTTTAGCACGGGAGCCTCCTTGGCCTTTGCCAGCAAGTCCACACCTTTTTCCCAGGCAGGCAATCATTTCCTCAATGTCAGGATACAGTCCCTGCATCTGACAGCCTGGCATATTCTGTTCTAGACCCTGGAGGGTCGCAGCTTCCTCAACAAGTTTTGAATGTTATTTTGGAGGCCAGACGGCCTAGTACAAGGAAGGTTTATGCTGATAAATGGAGGAGATTTTTCTTTGGTGTAAAGCAAAGGGCTTTGATGTTTCAGTACCTAATTTGAGTGTTTCACTTCAGTATCTTACAGAACTACTAGACAAAGGTTTGTCTTTCTCCTCTGTAAAAGTTCATGCTGCAGCCATTTCTGCTCACTATGACTGTGACCCACCATTGTTCTCTCATCCTTTGTTTAAGCAATTTCTTAGAGGGGCAAAGAACATAAGACCCCCAATGAGCTCCTACTCCTTCCTGGGATCTCAATTTTGTGTTGGAGAAACTCACTTTATCTCCTTTTGAACCTGCAGCTACAGCTGAGTTGAAGTTTTTGTCTTGGAAGACAGCTTTTTTGTTGGCCATTACGTCTGCTAGAAGGGTATCTGAATTACAGGCTGTAATGGCAGTTGAACCCTTCCTAATTTTTCATAAGGATAGGGTCTCTTTGCACTAACCCTACTTTCATGCCTAAAGTGGTCTCAAATGTGGCCTTGAACCAGTCTATTCATTTGCCTACTTTTTATGCTGATCCCCAAAATAAAGGGGAAAAGATTTTGCACTCTTTGGATATCCACAGGCAGTTGCTTATTATTTGAGCAGGACTAAAGGGTTCAGACAGTCTCAACAGTTGTTTGTTACTTTTGCTTTGGGTTCTCAAGGGAAACCTGTTTCTAAACAAACTATTTCTAAGTGGATTGGCCATTGTATTGCTTTTTGTTATTCTCATCATGGTAAGGAGATTCCGGCTGGAATCAGACCTCATTCCACTAGGGCTACTGCCACTTCTACTGCTTATCTGAGAGGTGTAGCTACTAAAGATATTTTGGAGGCAGCTACTTGGAGTTCAGTGCACACTTTTTCTAAACATTACCATCTCCCTCTTTATTCTAAATCTAGGGCTGGGTTTGCCACTGCAGTTTTGCAGGGCATGCTAGCAGCTCCCAATGCTTTATGATTTTACCAACCTCCCTTTACTTTTGCTTTGGGATTCTACCCACAGGTTATGACTGCAGCAATGTGAGATGAAGAACATAGTACAGTTTTGTACCTACCATAAATGTAGATGTTCAAAGATCCACATTGCTGCAGTCCAATTTTCCCTCCCTCCTTCCCCACTGTAGTTTGGGGTGGTTGTGTGGTTTGGGTTGTAAATATTGTTTGTACATGGGTGGTTGGATATTTTCCTGTTTTTTGGCTTTGGCCTTTCTTTTTAGGGCCTTCTGACATCTGGGGCAAGAAAGACTGAGGATATGACGTCGGTCATGCGCTTTAGTACCACGGCGTACTGACGTCAGATCTAAGCGACCATGACCGACGCCAGCCTAACACTTTGGTATTCGGGCCGACCGAGGACAGCGGACTACCCACAGGTTATGACTGCAGCAATGTGGATCTTCGAACATCTGCATTTATGGTAGGTACAAAACTGTACTTTACCAGATCATGTTAAAGCAAAATTATTGGATGCACCTTTGCAGCAGGATGTGTTATTTGCAGTTAAGGCAGGAGAGGTATTAAAGAAAATGGAGGATAAGGCAAAATCTATGCAAACGGTGAAGGATTTCTCACAGGTTCAGCCTCCTAGATTTAGCAGAAACTGGCCAACTAAGAATTAGTCCTTTCCAATTACAAATAAACGCCCAAGAGGAAGAGGTCAAACACAAGGTCCTTACAGGCCTCGACAATGGGTTGCATCAGGCCAGAAAGAAGGGGAAGACAGGCCCCAATCATATAAAAAGCAGCTCCAATGACTTCCCACTACAGCTGCCAAACAAATCCCTCATGGCAGCCCCCTTGGGAGGAAAACTGGCACTCTTCTACCACAATTGGCAAATGATCACCAAAGACAAATGGGTTCTCAACATTGTATTTCAAGGTTGCAGGTTCCACTTTCACACTCTGCCAAGGTTAAAAGGAATGCCAAATCTGCCACCAAATCAATGGGCAGAGGCTCAAAAACAAATTACAGCACTCATGGATATGAGAGCTATTCAACAGGTACCATCACAGGAACAAGGACAAGGATTTTACTCAAGACTCTTTCTGGTACCCAGAAAGGACAAAGCCTGGAGGCCCATTCTGAATCTTTCATCTGTAAACACTTACCTGGATGTTCCGAAATTAAAAATGTTGACACTACAGCAGCTTCTTCCCATGCTGGGCAAGAAAGCTTGGCTCGTGACTTTGGACCTATTAGACAAAACTGCAGAAGATACCTCAGATTCATAGCTGGTTCAATGCACTACCAATTCTCTGCACTGCCCTTTGGCTTATCTACTGCACCCAGGGTCTTCACAAAGTGCCTGACACCAGTAATTGCATTTTGCAGACAGAAAGGAATTCAAATTTATCTGTACCTGGACGACTGCCTGATTCAAGCAGAGAGCAAGGACATTCTTCTAAAGCATCTGGCGTTTGTAAAAAAGTTATTAAGTTGCCTGGGGTACACAGTAAACGAAAAGATATCAAAACTAGTGCCCTCACAAGAGATTATATTCCTGGGTGCCAACTTGAACACAACGGCCCAGATGGCTTATCTCATGTCAGACAGGCAAGGACAACTGACTCAATACTTTCAACTGATGGCAACAAAGACCCAACTCCCTGCAAGAAAAATTCTGCAGGCCTTGGGTTACATGGCATCCTGCATACTACTAATTCCATATGCCAGACTGCATATGAGGAAACTACAATGGTACCTAAAGAATGTATGGTCTCAAAACTGTCAAAGTTTGGAAACAGTTATACCACTAATCCCTTGCTTTCAACAGGAGTTTCAATGGTGGGCTCAAGCTTGTCACCTCAATAAGGGACAGCCTTTTACACAACCCACAGCCAGGTAAACACTGACAACAGATGCATTGGATTACGCCTGAGGAGCACACATGGCAGGAAAATGTATTCAGGGCATGTGGCCCGCAGAACAAAGGCATCTTCACATCAATCAAAAAAAGATGCTAGCTGTACAAAATGCCCTTATAGCTTTCAAGGACCTGCTGCATCCAGGACAACTATTACTAAAGACAGACAACACCACAGTTATGTGGTACATAAACAAGCAAGGGGGCACTCACTCCTACCCCCTATGCAGACAAGCTATGACCTTGTGGAACACAGCTATAAACCTTCAAGTTCATCTGAAAGCACAATTCATGCCAGGAGAGAAAAACACACTGGCAGACGACTTGAGCAGAAACATCATGGATCCACACGAATGGGAATTGAATCCACAAATATTCAGTATGATAACACAGAAATGGTGGACCCCGGACATAGATGTGTTTGCATCCCCAATAAACTGCCAGCTACAAAAATTCTGCACAAGGAGTTACCATCCACAAGCATGGAAAGTGGATGCCCTCTCATTCAGCTGGGAGAACCTACGCTTTCCCACCACTATCTCTCCTGACAAAGGTACTCCTAAAAGCCAGGTAAGAAGAGCCAAAGATGATCCTGACTGCACCAGACTGGCCACACCAGCACTGGTATCCAATCTTAAGGAGCTTAGCACAAGAACCACCCTGGATTTTGCCTCAAATCCCACATCTGCTGACTCAGCACAACAATCAAATACTACACAGCCAGCTAAAGACCTTAAACCTAGCTGCATGGAAGATTCCTTAGTCAAGCAAGCAGTGCCTCTCTCCAAGGCTGTTATGGATGTCATTCTGGTGGCCAGAGGGCCTATTACCAGGAAAGCCTATTCGGATAAATGGAAGAGATTCTGTGCCTGGAACCAAGCTCACAGCCTTGACCCTCTTGTCCCAAACATTCCTCAGATACTACAATACTTAACTGAGATGCTGGACAAAGGCCTCTCCTTCTCATCCATCAAGATCCACTCCTCTGCCATCTCTGCTTATTACAACACGGATCCACCAATTTTCTCTAATCCTCTGTTAAAACAGTACCTCAGAGGGGCTAAAAACATAAGACCGCCCTGTAGAGCACCTACTCCATCTTGGGACCTCAACTTTGTTTTGGAAAAAATAACTTTACCTCCTTTTGAGCCAGCTAACACAGCAGAATTAAAATATATCTCTTGGAAAACTGCTCTGCTCCTGGCAATAACATCAGCACGAAGAGTTTCAGAATTACAGGCACTAATGGCAGTGGAACCTTTCCTCATTTTCCACCAGGACAGGGTGTCTTTAAGAACTAACCCTACGTTTATGCCAAAGGTGGTATCCAGTGTGGCTCTAAACCAAACAATTCACCTGCCAACTTTTTATCCTAAACCACAGAATAAAGGGGAGAGACTACTGCACTCTTTGGACATTCACAAGCAGATGTCCTTCATGGATGCATCTGCAGTCATAACAACTGGGTTGTCCTGTCGTCAGGCAGCCCCTCAGTCGGCCGGATTCCAAAGTCCGGGTCCGGCTTCGGCTGATGTCGCACTTCACCCGACGTCATCTCTGTTGGTCCTCGGGTATAAAGGCATCAGCCGACGCCATTTTCTTCAGTCTTTCTTGCCGCGTGGCGCCCAAAGCAGAAGCTGTTCGCAAGTGCCGGTCGGTCGGATCCAGAGATTACTTCTACCGAATACTACTTCGAAGACTTCTAAAGCTAAGTACCCCGTTGGGGACTCTTTCTTGCCTCAGCCGATGTCAGAAAAAGTTAATAATTGTTTAACCTGTGGGAAACAAATACCTCATAAAGATTTCCACTCTTATTGTCTGCCTTGTTTAGGCCCAGCCCACGACGTAGCAGCCTGTTCGGCCTGTGCTTCTTTCAACCGACAACGCTTAGGCGCGGTCGGAGTTTGCTGAACAGTTTTTCGGTTCTGATTTTGCGTACATTATGCCGTCGGATCCTCTGACTACCCAATCTGCCAAAAAACGCAAAGATAAAGACCGACACTCGCGGTCCATGGTTTCGGCCGAAACCATGGTTAAGCAAACATGAGTGTCTCGGTTTCGGCCGAAACCGAGAAAACTGATCAAAGTACAGCTGAAACTATCTCTACAACTGAGGCCCCTGCTACCACTCTTGAATCGGCCTCAGAAATTTTATCCACTACGGTGGCTGCCACTGACTTATCAGACACCATTCCCTTGGATGTCTCTACCCCAGCACGTGGTGCTGCTAGGCCTCCAGCAGCCATGTCCATTAAGGCCTTCGCCAGGGCTAAAGCAGCCAAGACTACTAAAACAGTGCCTGTTAAACCCCTACAACCAGGCCCTCCTCTAGTTCTCAAATGCTTACTCTGGCAGAAGATTTAATTTCATTAATTAGAGGATCTCAATCTCACCCAGACAGGGCCTCTCAGCGCCCTGAGAAGTGACCTAGGGCAGAGCGCCCTGAGCCAGTGTCATCTGATGATTCTGCCGATGAATCAGACATAACTGACCAGCCAGAGGCTCCTTTCTCCAATTTTGAAGACTCTGATGCTGAAGAATCCATTCCAGCTGCTTCCCCACCAGAAGAATTCTCCTTTGGCGAAACCTTACATGCCATGCGAGAGCAGTTCCAATGGCAGCAACAGGATTTTTCAGACTCCAGAAAAAGACTTAGGACCTTTCTGCACCTTCCACAACACAGGCCCTTAGCTATACCTCCTGTTCTCTCTGTGGTGGATGATGCTTTCAATGATGTCTGCTCCGCACCAGATTCTTTACCTCCAGCCCCTGCCAAACCAGACAGATTTTACAGGGTGCCAGACACTCATCACCACCTTTACAAGGCCCCACTTGCAGACCCCGAAACTATATCCCAGGGTCCCAAGGCAGTAGCCGTGACCATAGCTAAAAACCCTATTCATTCTGAAAGGGAAGCAAGGTCATTAGACAGATGGGGCAAAAAGGTCTACACTTCAGCTACTCTCTCAGCTAGAGCTTTAAACTGTCAGTTTCACATGATACAATACCAAGAGTTTATGCTTGATCAGTTAACTAAAAAGCTAACCACTGATGAATCTCTTGATAAGAAATATGTATTAGAAATGGTAAATAACATTCAACAGGTTAGTAACCATTCCTTAAAATGTGGCTATGATGCACTGGAGGCTTCATTTAGATCAGCCATGACTGGCACAGTGATAAGAAGGCATGCATGGCTAAAGGAGCAAGCTTTACCGGATCATGTTAAAGCAAAGTTACTAGATGCTGCTATGGATAAGACAAGTTTGTTTGGTACACCTGCCCAGCAGGTTATGAAGAAAATGGAAGAAAAGGCAAAATCTGTTCAAACGGTTAAAGATTTCTTGCAGGTTCAACCCCCAAGGTTTAGCAGGAACTGGCCTGCCAAAAATTGGTCCTTTCCTGACTCCACAAGATCTCAAAGGGGCAGGAATAGACGTTCCAGAGGCAGAAACCAATCCAGAGGAGGTGCTACAGAGGACGACAGTGGCAAGGTAACAACAGAGGCACAGACACAACCACTGCCACTACATCAACAAAACCACAGTGACTTAATCCTAAATCTGCCTACCAGGGAACAGATAGCAGCTCCTCTAGGCGGAAAGTTAACCTTATTTTCAAAGAACTGGCACTATATAACAAAGGACAAGTGGATTTTACAAACCATAGATCAAGGTTACCGGTTCCACTTCCACACTTTACCAGTCAAAAGAGGAATGCCAAATCTACCTCCAAATCAAAAAACAGAGGCTCTACAACAGATAATGCAGTTAGCAAACATGAGAGCTGTGGAAAGAGTGCCAACAGCAGAGCAAGGAAAGGGGTTCTACTCCAGACTATTCCTAGTTCCAAGAAAGGAAAAAAGTTGGAGACCAATTCTCGACCTGTCCGCCTTAAATGCATACATCATTGTCCCAAAATTCAAAATGCTGACCCTACAGCAACTTCTTCCCATGCTGGGCAAGGAGTGTTGGCTGGTAACTCTAGATCTCAAGGAGGCATACCTGCACGTCCCCATTCGACCAATCTGCAGAAGATACCTCAGATTTCTTGCAGGATCAGAGCACTATCAATTCTCAGCATTGCCCTTTGGCTTATCTACTGCGCCCAGAGTATTCACAAAATGCCTGGCATCAGTAATCGCCCATTGCAGACTACAGGGAATTCAAATATACCCATACCTGGATGACTGCCTGCTACAAGGGGACAACAAAAGCAAGCTGACAACAGATTTACAAAGGGTCATTTACTTGCTACAAGCACTGGGATACACAGTCAATTTACAAAAGTCAAGGCTGATACCATCCCAAACAAGAACATTCTTGGGCGCGGAATTGGACACAGTAAAACAAATGGCATTCCTAACTACAGAAAAACAAAAAGAACTCCTTCTTTACTTCTTGGGACTAACAAAGCTGAACAAGTTAACAGCAAGAAAAGTACTGCAGGCCTTGGGCTTCATGGCATCATGCATAATCTTGGTCCCACTTGCCAGACTACATATGAGAAAACTACAGTGGTACCTAAAGAATTTATGGTCCCAACACAGACACAGCCTAGAAACAGAAATCCCACTAATTCCATGCTTAAAACAGGAGTTCCTATGGTGGGCTCAGGCATGCCAGTCAAACCCAGGCCTACCCTTTCGCAGATGTCAAGCAAGCCAGACCATCACAACAGACGCTTCAGACCTAGGATGGGGCCCACATGCTGGACAAACGTGCAAGGATTGTGGACACAGGATCAACTTCACCTGCACATCAACCTAAAAGAAATGCTGGCAGTAAAACTGGCAATCCAAAAGTTCAGACCATTTCTCAAAGAGGGCCAGTTGATGATAAGGACAGACAACACCACAGTCATGTGGTACATCAACAAACAGGGAGGCACTCATTCATACCCCCTATGCAGAATGACTTTGGAACTGTGGACCCTGGCACTCAGCTACAACATCCAGTTACAGGCAATATTTGTACCGGGAAAAGAAAATACTCTAGCAGACATATTAAGCAGAACCACATCGGATGCCCACGACTGGAAACTGCACCCGGACATCTTCAAGACTATCTCAAAGAAATGGGGAATGCCTCAGATAGATCTATTCGCATCACCTCTCAATCACCAGCTCAAAAAATTCTGCACAAGGACATTCCACCCACTAGCATGGAAAGTGGATTCGCTCTCCTTCAGCTGGAAAGGCCTAACAGCATATGCATTCCCACCTCTTCCCTTGATACACAAAGTATTACTAAAAATCAAGGAAGAACGTCCAAGGATAATCCTGATAGCTCCAAACTGGCCAAGACAACACTGGTACCCACTGCTGAGGAGCATGTCTCGGAACAATATGTGGCCAATACCCCTGATGCCTTTGATGTTAACTCAGAACAACTACAGCATCATACATCCAAACCTAAAACGTTGCAACTGACTGCATGGAACATCACATAGCAGCAGCTAATCCAGAACTTTCCCAAAGAGTTAAAGACATTATTCTTGAAGCACGCAGACCTTCAACAAGAAGGAACTATGCTGGAAAATGGAAAAGGTTTGTCATTTGGAGTACTGAAAGAGGAAAAGATGTGTCAAACATAGATATGCCTAACATTCTGGAGTATCTGGCCAAACTTCTTCATTCAGGCCTGTCCTACTCCTCCATCAAGATACATGCATCAGCTATTTCAGCAGAATACAGCTTTGATCCACCTGTTTTTCAAGACCTTTGCTCAGGCAGTTCCTCAGAGGAATCAAGAATGTAAAACCTCCAAGGAAACCACCTTTACCAGCTTGGGACTTAAACTTTGTGCTAGAAAAGTTGACACTATCTCCCTTTGAACCAGCAGCAACAGCAGACCTACAACACCTGTCATGGAAAACTGCTTTCCTACTGGCAATTACTTCAGCAAGGAGGGTTTCAGAACTACAGGCCTTAATGGCAGTGCAACCCTTCCTAATCTTCCACCAAGATAGAGTGTCCATGAGGACTAATCCTACATTTATGCCTAAGGTGGTATCCAGAGTGTCTTTAAACCAGGCAATCCACCTACCTACCTTCTTTCCCAACCCACAAAACAGAGGGAAAGAATACTGCATACCTTGGATGTACATAGACAGCTACGCTACTACTTGGACAGAACAAAAATAGCAGAAAGACTGACCAACTTTTGTAGCCTATGCAACAGGAAAGGAAGGAAAAGCTATTTCCAAACAGACAATCTCCAAATGGATAGGAAATTGCATACGATTCTGTTACTCCTTCCATGGAAAACCAATTCCACAGAACATAAGACCTCATTCTACAAGGGCAACAGCCACTACCACAGCCTTCTTACGAGGAGTGGCAACCAAAGACATTATTGAGGCGGCTACTTGGACCTCCGTGCATACATTTGCCAAGCATTATAATTTGCCTCTATATTCCAGATCCCGAGCAGGGTTTGCCACTGCTGTACTGCAAGGGATCCTAAACACACCATAATCTAGTTTTATCCTCCTCCCTAGTTGGCTATGGTATTCTACCCAGTTGTTATGACTGCAGATGCATCCATGAAGGACATAGTACAGTTTTGTACCTACCATAAATGTAGATGTCCGAACTGGATAGCATCTGCAGTCAGGATTACCCTCCCTCCTTCCCTCTGTGGTACTCCTAGGGTGTTTTACCCTCCTAATAGCTAGCTGGTGGGGGAGTCTTTATGGTGTATTTGTTTGTATATATGTACATACATGCTTATTTTTGTGTTTACCTCTATCTTTTTGGAAACATTGGCATCTATCCAAATTTTAGCCTCCAAGAGGGCTACTGGCATCTGGGGCAAGAAACACTGAAGAAAATGGCGTCGGCTGATGCCTTTATACCCGAGGACCAACAGAGATGACGTCGGGTGAAGTGCGACATCAGCCGAAGCCGGACCCGGACTTTGGAATCCGGCCGACTGAGGGGCTGCCTGACGACAGGACAACCCAGTTGTTATGACTGCAGATGCTATCCAGTTCGGACATCTACATTTATGGTAGGTACAAAACTGTACTTTACGCTTCTACATGGACAAAACCAAAGCTTTCAGAAAATCTGAGCAATAATTGGTAGCATATGCTGCAGGAGCACAGGGAAAAGCCATTTCAAAACAGACTATCTCAAAATGGATAGGACATTGTATACGTTTCTGCTACACATACCATGGAAAACCTGTACCTAGCAGCATTAGATCTCACTCCACCAGGGCAACAGCCACTTCAACTGCCTACCTCAGGGGAGTACCTACCAAGGATATTTTGGAAGCAGCAACTTGGAGTTCTGTACATACCTTCACCAAGCATTACCATCTGCCTCTATACTCTAAATCCAGAGCTGGCTTCACCACTGCAGTGCTGCAGGGCCTTATAGCCACCCCTAATACCTTATAGAACCAGCCACCCTACTTCAACTTTGGGATTCTACCCAAGTGTAATGACTGCAGCAGTGTAACACGATGAACATAGTACAGTTTTGTGCCTACCATAAATGTAGATGTTCGAGTGTATACACTGCTGCAGTCCAGGTTACCCTCCCTCCTTCCCCTCTTACTGGCTGGTACGTACTTATGTCTTCTACCCTTACTACCTATGGGGAGTATTTGCTGGTAGCTGTAAGTTGTTTTTTTGCTTTTCTTTTGTATGTTTTAATAGCAATTGGAATTGCCTACCTATTTAGGGGCACCTGACATTTGGGGCAAGAAAAACTGAAGAAAATGGCATCGGCTGCATCTTATATACCCCTGTCGCACTGACGTCAGGGAGGAGGCGACAGCAACCGACGCCGGACCAAGACTTTGGAACTCAGGCCGACTGGGGAACCACCTGATGGCAGGATAACCCAAGTGTAATGACTGCAGCAGTGTATACACTCGAACATCTACATTTATGGTAGGTACAAAACTGTACTTTTCAGTTCTCTGCGCTTCCCTTTGGCTTATCTACTGTTCCCATAGTTTTCACAAAATGTCTGGCTCCCGGAATTGTTTTTTGCAGACAAAGAAATATTCAAATTTACCCATACTTAGATAACAGCCTGATTCAGGCAGACAGTCAGGAACAGCCGCTACAGCACTTGACCTTTGTAAAGGACCTGCTGACCTCCCTAGGGTATACTATCAACGAATAAATATCCAAACTAGTCCCCACCAAAAAAATTGTATTCCTGGGAGCAAGCCTGGACACAGCATCCCAGATGGCATTCCTTAGTCCAGAAAAACAAGCCTACCTGACAACCTACTTCTCTCAACTAGCCACCAAGACCTAGTTATCCACAAGGAAAATCCTGCAAGCTCTGGGGTTCATCATGGCCTCTTGCATTGTACTCATTCCATATGCCAGACTGAATACGAGGAATCTACAGTGGTACCTAAAAAGCCTTTGGTGTCAGCACTCTCAAGACCTGGAAACTCTTATACCAATGATACCTTGTCTAAGGAAAGATTTTCTTTGGTGGGCAGCAGCATGCTACCACAACAAGGGACTTCCCTTCTCACAACCCCATACCGCCCATACCCTCACCACAGATGCATCAGAATATGCCTGGGGGCTCACCCGGATGGCAGGTGCATTCAGGGCCAATGGAGCCCAAATCAAATACATCTGCATATCAACCAAAAAGAGATGTTAGCTGTTCAGCGCGCTCTGACAGCTTTCAGACCCCTACTCTCCCCGGGGCCTCTACTGATCAAAACAGACAACACCACAGTGTTGTGGTATATCAACAAGCAGGGAGAGACTCACTCTTATCCTCTGTGCAGGATTGCCATGAACCTTTGGCACACGGCCTCAGCCATGCAACTACACCTGTTAGTATAATTCCTGCCAGGCTGTCTAAACACTCTGGCAGACAACTTGAGCAAAAACCTGCTAGATCCACACGAGTGGCAGCTAGACCACAGAACCTTCACCCTTGTAACCTAGAAATGGGGCGCCCCGAAGGTCGACCTCTTTGCCTCCCACTCCAATCATCAGCTCAACAAATTCTGTACCAGGGAACCTCACAGCAAGGCCTGGAAAGTGGATGCTCTATCCTTCCAGTGGGCAAACCTCTCGATCTGTGCATTTCCCCCTCTACCACTCATTTCAAGGGTACTGCTCAAAATAGGGGAGGAAAAACTGAGGACAATCCTGATTGCCCCAGACTGCCCATGACAGCACTGGTACCCACTGCTGCGCAGCCCGTCACCCCTGCCATCATGGCACCTACCTCAAATCTCAACACTCCTGAACCAGAGGAATGGAGAATTCATGCATCCCCAATTGCAGACCCTCAACCTGGTAGCCTGGCTTATTTCCTGACCTCTCCACCTTTGCTGGTCTATGCAAACAAGTTCTAAATGTTATATGTGAGGCCAGACACCCCAGCACTAGAAAATCTTATGCTGACAAGTGGAAAAGGTTTTGCATCTGGATCCAGGCTAAGGGAGCTGGAATGGAACAGCCCTCCCTACCTCTCATCCTGGATTACCTGGCAGACTTACTACACAGGGGTCTGTCCTTCTCTTCTATTAAAATTCATGCCTCAGCCATCTCTGCTCATTTCAGCGCAGAGTCACCCCTTTTCTCACACCCTGTCATCAAACAGTTCCTAAGAGTGGCTAACAACTTGAGGCCACCCAGAAGAGCGCCTACCTCAGCTTGGGACCTTAACTTTGTGTTGGAAAAGCTCACCCTGCCTCCCTTTGAACCTCCAGCTTCAGCAGAGTTAAAAATCTCTCTCTTGGAAGACAGCCTTGCTTCTGGCCATCATTTCAGCTAGAGTAGTATCAAAGCTACAAGCACTTATGGCTGTAGAGCCCTTCATTATTTTACATGCTGACAGGGTCTCCCTCAGGACTAACCCATCCTTCATGCCAAAAGTGGTGTCCAGTGTGGCTCTAAACCAATCCATTCATTTGCCCCCCTTTTCCCCTAACACACAAAACAAGGGGAATGGATTTTGCACTCTTTCGATGTGCACAGACAGCTCAGATTCTACCTGGACAGGACTAAATCTTTTAGAAAAACTGATCAATTGCTAGTCAGCTTCGCTGTAGGGGCAGAGGGCAAGGCCATATCCAAACAAACAGTCTCCAAATGGATAGCACACTGCAGCCATTTCTGCTGCAAACAGCATGGGAAACCCCCAAAGGGAGTTAGGACACATTCCACTAGAGCAACCTCCACCTCTGCAGCCTTTCTCAGAGGGGTCACCCTCAGGGGTATCCTGGAGGCTGCAACATGGACATCTGTTCATACCTTTACCAAACATTACCAGCTGCCTATCGTCTCCAAATCCAGGGCAGGCTGTGCCACTGCAGTCTTGCAGGGCATCCTAGCCAGCCCCCAGTCTTCTTGACTGCCTCCACCCTTTTCTACAGCTTTGAAAATCAACCCAAAATTGATGACTGCAACAGTGAAACACGAAGAACATAGTACAGTTGTGTGCACTTACCATAAATGTAGATGTTCGAGTGTATTCACTGTTGCAGTCCTGATTTCCCTCCCTCCATCCCCCTTGTCTCTCTCTCTTTCTCTCCTTGCAAGGAATTTTTGGTATTTACTTTCTGCTGGTGGTGTTCTTCCACCATAACTTTACTCCCTGTTGGGGGCTCCTGACATTTAGGGCAAGAAAAACTGATGTAATGGCATCGGCTGCCTAATTTTATACCACTGACAACCTGACATCATTCCTGGAGTGACAGCAACCGATGCAGAAATACTAAGCCTCTGGTATTCGGGCCGACTGAGAGCTACCCCTGGCAGGATAACCCAAATGTGATGACTGCAGCAGTGAATGCACTCCCAACATCTACATTTATGGCAAGTGTACACAACTGTGCTTTCTCTGTAGGTACCATATCTAGTGCGTCTTCTATCCCACCTTCACCTAGGAATGGTGAGCTGGCAGTGGCTGCTCACTTCCATCCCTCCCCTACCTACCTTTTCCATCTCCCATGCTGCTAATTGAACACATGTCATCTGCAATTGCTACTCTCTTGTTCTTTAAGGTTGTTAAGCCCTTTAAGTAGTGCATATTAGTTTTTTTCTGTATCTTTTTCTTTCTAATTTCTGCCGTGATTTTAAACTCCATTTCCAGTTTATCCCATTATCCCATATTTAGATATTCTTTTACCTTTTCCTTGATGTCTAGTACTTGTATCATTGACCGCCCGAACCTCCAATCAGCACTCTTTCCTTTCGATAAAGTTATTGTTAAAGTGATGTTAACAACACTAAGGTGATAATAGCTTCACTTTTGGGTTTGAAGTTAACAGATATTTCAGATTAACTTCTAAGACTAATAAAAGGTACTGTACATTACAAGTAGATACTTATCCACTGCTGGACTAATGACCTCAGTTCTGCTCCACTGAATCATATGTAAAATTCTTTGCTGGCTATAGTAGAAGTACTTGAAACGGAAGTACTGTTCTACTCTTGGGTAAAATCATTCTGTCTCTCTGATGGCATGATTATGTACACAAAGACATCCATGTTCAACATCTAGTTAAGACAGCTTACTGGGAAGACCTTATTCATTATGATAGTATGTTTGTAAGTAAGACATTACACTTTAGTTGCTACAGCGTTGGCATATTTAGTTTTTAATAGAAGAATTATCATACATCTTAGGAATTTTTTAGAACCTACAACTCCACAGGGAAAAATACTTGGAAAATGTAGATCTATTCACTTTAGTATATTACTGTAATGTACACTTGGATACTATAGATCTGATCATGTTTGTATATTACTGTAATGTACTCAGTGTAGTGAATAAGTACCACAAATGCCTTTTATTTTAAAATATATAGCCAGTTTATTAGCTGCTATTGAAGCTCAGGATTTATCTAACCTTATGTTTTCTGGTTGTGCAAAGATAGTGTCCAAGACAAAATAAAAGTAATGGAGGTGGGTTATTAGTAATTTGTGATTCATTAACATCAAACATGATTTCTTTCATAGGGTTGTATGAGCTTATTAGGCTAACTCCTTGAGCCCTTACAAGCCTAGCCAGTTTTACCCAGATTTTACCCATTTTTCTATCCCTAGGGGAAGGATAACAAGGATCAGCAAGTGGGGTCTTGACTATTTTCACAGACTGCCTCTGCTCATAAGAGACATGGGCGCCATGCCAGAAGTGAAGTTAGGATTTCCCATCCATCAGTCCAGATTGTGCTTGAAGATGGTCAGGTCAGGGTTGTGCTTCACGTGAATAGGAAGCCTTTTCCAGGGGACCTGTATCTATCTTTCCAGCATGATCTATTCATGTCAGAGATCACGTTTAGGTCTTTGGAGCTGTTAACCTTGTGCAGTTAGTTTTGCGAATATGCAACATTTCCATCAGGGCTGGGTCAGAAACTGCCTTGTAGGTCAGGCAGAGATCACTCCTCAGTAATTGATAGGAAACTGAATACAGTGATGAGGCTTTTAATCAGTCCGCATATGACATGTTGGTTATACCGTGTATTTTTGCGATGACAAACGTTTGAGGATCCTGCAGCTATTGCAGTTACCTGACGAGGTGCATGTACTCGGTTATTGGTCTGATGAGGGCTGAGTACAGTGGTCTGTGACATCGTTAGATCTGGATGCCATGCCCTTACTTACGCTGAGCCACACAGAAAGATTTCCTCCCCACCGTGGACACAGGGTGGTCGAAGTTCATTAGTGTACCCAAATCTCTCACCACTGGGTCCACTATTGGAGGGGTGCTATTATTGTTGTAATTTGCAGGGGTATTTGATTTCTCAAAAGGTATTATTTTGCACTTATTCACATTTAGTTTGAGGCCATGGCTCTGACACCAATCATTAATCTGCTTCAGACCTTTCTGTAGGATATTAACATCTTTTAGGGAATCGGTGGTTCTCCCAACTTGCAGTCATCATACTTGGCCAGCCAAAGGCTTTCTACAGTTGCCTTAACATCTGAGAAGGATGTCCCAAACAGGAAGGGGGCAAGCACTGAGACCTGCGGTACTCCAGTGGTGACTGGCCTCTTGCTGGATGTGGATTCCCCAACTCTAACAACATGTGTCCCATCTGTGGGCCATTTGGCTCTCCGTCTGGTGACGTAGAGGTTTATGCCCAATTTTATGAGTTTATGTAATAATAATACCTGAATGGAGTATTGTGTCAAATGCCTTGACCAGGTCATGGTATTTGGTATGCACGGTCTGACCTACATCCTTGGCCTTGGAGACCTTCTCAAAGAAGTCCACCAGATTAAGCAGGCAGGACCTGCCCTTGACGAAGCTGAACTGGGTTGGGTCTAGAGTCTGGAAATTTCCTATGATGTCCTTCAAGGATGCATCTGCAGTCCTTACAAATGGGTTGTCCTGTCGTCAGGCAGCCCTTCGGTCGGCCGGATTCCAAAGTCTGGGTCTGGCCTCGGCTGGTGTCGCACTTCACCCGACGTCATAGCGGCAGTTATTCGGGTATAAAGGCATCAGCCGACGCCATTTTCCTCAGTCTTTCTTGCCGCGTGGCGCCCGAAGCAGAAGCTGTTCGCAAGTGCTGGTCGGTCAGAACCAGAGATTACTACTACCGAATACTTCTGCTACTACCGAAGACTTCTAAAAAGCTAAGTACCCCGTTGGGGACTCTTTCTTGCCTCAGCCGATGTCAGAAAAAGTGAATAACTGTTTAACTTGTGGGAAACAAATACCTCATAAAGATTTCCACTCTTACTGCTTACCTTACTTAGGCCCAGACCACGACGTAGCAGCTTGTCTAGCCTGTGCTTCTTTCAACCGACGAACGCTTAGACGTCGGTCGGAATTTGCTGAAGAGTTTTTCAGCTCAGATTTTGCTTACATTATGCCGTTGGATCCTCCGACAGCGCAAATTTCTAAAAAAACGCAAGGAAAAGGACTGACACTCGCGGTCGGCGGTTTCGGACGAAACCGCGGTTAAGCCAACCACGAGTGTCTCGGTTTCGGCTGAAACTGAGTCCACGGTTCTTCCTTCGGCCGAAAGCTTGCCTCTTACCGAGGCCTCATCCAGCTTGGCTGTATCTGCTACTGAAATCCCACCTGCTCTTGCAGGTACACAGGATTTATCTGATACTATCCCTTTGGATATTTCTACCCCTGCACGTGGAGCTGCTAGGCCTCCTGCATCCATGTCGATTAAGGCCTTTGCCAGGGCTAAAGCAGCAAAAACTACCAAAACTGTGCCTGCTAAGACCCCCTCTCACAGGCCCAGTTCTAGTTCACAAATGCTTAGTCTAGCAGAGGATCTCATTTCTTTGATCCGGGGATCCCAACCACATTCACACAGGGCCTCTCACCCACCTCCAGAGAAGAGGACTAGAGTAGAGCCCCCTGAGCCAGTTTCTTCAGATGGCTCCTCTGATGAATCAGATAATTCAAACCCTCCAGAGGCCCCCTTTTCTCCTTATGAGGACTCTGATGCAGAAGAGTCCATTCCTTCTGCCTCTCCACCTGAGGAATTTTCTTTTGGGGAAACCTTGCATGCTATGAGGGAACAATTTCAGTGGCAGGGCCAGGATTTTTCAGACACTAGGAAAAGGCTTAGAACCTTCCTGCATTTGCCACAGCATAGGCCTTTAGCCATTCCTCCAGTACTTACTGTTGTGGATGATGCTTTTAATGATGCTTGTACTGCTCCTGATTCTCTTCCTCCGGCCCCTGCTAAGCCCGATAGGTACTACAGGGTCCCGGACACACATTATCATTTGTATAAGGCTCCTTTTGCAGATCCCAAAACTATCTCACAGGGACCTAAGGCTGTAGCAGCTAATTCTGCCAAAAACCCCCTCCCCTCTGAAAGGGAATCTAGGTCCTTAGAGAGATGGGGTAAAAAAGTTTACACTTCTGCTACTCTTTCAGCTAGGGCCTTGAACTGTCAATTCCATATGATCCAGTGTCAAGAATTTATGTTAGACCAGTTAACTAAAAGCTGTCCTCAGATGAACCATTAGACAAAAAATCTGTTCAGGAAATGGTACATAACATTCAGCAGGTCAGTAATCATTCCTTAAAATGCGGCTATGATGCACTGGAAGCTTCCTTTAGATCAGCCATGACTGGCACAGTGATCAGAAGACATGCATGGTTGAAAGAACAGGCCTTACCAGATCATGTCAAATCAAAGCTACTAGATGCTCCCATGGACAAGATCAATTTGTTTGGCTCTCCTGCACAACAGGTGCTGAAGAAGATGGAAGAGAAGGCAAAATCTGTCCAGACAGTGAAAGATTTCTTACAGGTCCAACCTCCAAGGTTTAGCAGGAATTGGCCCTCCAAAAATTGGTCCTTTCCAGACACCTCCAGAGCTCAGAGAGGCAGGAATAGGCGCTCAAGAGGCAGAGGTCAATCCAGAGGTGCCTACAGGGGACGTCAGTGGCAGGCTAACAACCAGCGAGGTCCAGCCAGAGATGCAGCCACCACCATCACTACTACAGGACAATCACAGTGACTTGGCTCTGGCACCGCCTACCAGGGAACAACTAGAAGCACCCTTAGGCGGGAAGCTAGCCTTATTTTCAATAAACTGGCATTACATCACAGGAGACAAGTGGATTTTGCAGACAATAGACCAAGGTTACAGGTTTCACTTCCATACTCTACCAAGGAAGAGAGGAATGCCAAACCTACCTCCAAATCAAAAGGCAGAAGCTCTAAAACAAATAACTCACTTACTAAGCATGAGAGCTGTAGAAAAGGTACCACCTATGGAGCAAGGACAGGGATTTTACTCCAGACTCTTCCTGGTACCAAGAAAAGAAAACCAATGGAGACCTATTCTCGACCTGTCCGCTTTAAACACATTCCTCATTGTCCCAAAATTCAAAATGCTGACCCTACAGCAGCTTCTTCCCATGCTGGGCAAGGAGTCTTGGCTGGTAACTCTAGATCTCAAGGAGGCATACCTGCACGTCCCCATACGACCAAATTGCAGAAGATACCTCAGATTTCTTGCAGGATCAGAGCATTATCAATTCTCAGCATTGCCCTTTGGCTTATCTACTGCGCCCAGAGTATTCACGAAATGAATGGCATCAGTAATTGCTCATTGCAGGCTTGAGGGAATTCAAATTTACCCTTACCTGGACGACTGCCTGTTGCAAGCGGACAACAAAAACAAACTAACAGAAGACTTGAAAAGGGTCATTTATCTACTGCAAGCCCTGGGATACACAGTCAATATAAAAAAGTCAAGACTGATACCATCCCAAAGGATAACCTTTTTGGGTGCAGAACTGGACACATCAAGACAAATGGCATTCCTAACAGTAGAAAAACAGGAGCAACTCCCTCTCTACTTCTTGGCATTGACAAAGCAGAACCAGCTAACAGCAAGAAAAGTCCTGCAAGCCTTGGGTTTCATGGCATCCTGCATAATATTGGTTCCTCATGCCAGACTGCATATGAGAAAGTTACAGTGGTACCTAAGGAACTTATGGTCTCAGCACAAGCACAGTCTAGAAACCCAAATTCCAATAATCCCATGCCTGAAACAAGAATTCCATTGGTGGGCTCAGGCCTGTCAATCAAACAAAGGACTGCCCTTCCACAGCACTCAACCAAGCCAGACAATCACAACGGACGCCTCAAACCTCGGTTGGGGGGCGCACATGCTGGACAAGTGCATACAAGGCTTATGGACTCAAGACCAGCTGCACCTACACATAAATCAAAAGGAAATGCTGGCAGTAAAACTGGCAATTCAGACATTCAGGCCATTTCTTCAACAAGGCCCACTGTTGATAAGGACAGACAACACCACAGTTATGTGGTACATCAACAAGCAGGGAGGCACACATTCGTACCCTCTATGCCGGATGGCAATGGACCTCTGGAATGTGGCCCTGAGCTTCAACATCCAGTTACAAGCAATTTTTGTGCCAGGAAAAGAAAACATTCTAGCAGACATAATAAGCAGAACTGCCACGGATGCCCACGAATGGATGCTGCATCCGGACATCTTCAAAACCATTACAAGACAGTGGGGGCTACCAGAAATAGACTTATTTGCATCCCCACGCAATCACCAACTGCAGAAATTCTGCACAAGGACGTACCACCCACTTGCTTGGAAAGTGGACTCCCTATCTTTCAGTTGACAGCATATGCATTCCCACCACTTCCTTTGATGCACAAGGTGCTATTGAAAATCAAAGAGGACCGTCCAAGGATCATCCTGATAGCTCCAGACTGGCCAAGGCAGCATTGGTACCCATTACTGAGGAGCATGTCTCGGGAACAAATATGGACTCTACCTCTAGTTCCCTTACTGTTAACACAGAACAACTACAACACCCTGCATCCAAACCTGAAAACACTGCAGCTGACTGCATGGAGCATTGCATAAGACCAAATAACCCAAATTTATCCCAAAGGGTTAAAGACATTATCTTGGAGGCTCGCAGACCCTCAACAAGAAAAAATTATTCAGCAAAATGGAAAAGATATCTCATTTGGAGTACTGCAAAAGGAGAGAATGTGTCACTGGTAAACATAGCTAACATCCTGGAATACTTGGCAGAGCTCTTCCACAACGGCCTGTCCTATTCTTCCATTAAGATTCATGCATCAGCTATCTCAGCAGAATACAACTTGGATCCTCCACTCTTCTCACATCCTCTGCTCAGGCAGTTTCTGAGAGGAATTAAAAATGTAAAACCACCTAGGAAGCCACCATTGCCAGCATGGGACTTGAACTTCGTGTTAGAAAAGTTGACACTCCCTCCTTTCGAGCCAGCAGCAACAGCAGAATTACAGTACTTATCATGGAAAACTGCTTTCCTGCTTGCAATCACTTCAGCAATAAGGGTATCTGAGCTACAGGCATTAAGGGCAGTACAACCCTTCCTGATCTTCCATCAAGATAGAGTATCCATGAGAACTAATCCTACTTTTATGCCAAAGGTGGTCTCCAGAGTATCTTTAAATCAAGCTATCCACCTACCTACATTCTTCCCCAACCCACAGAACAGGGGAGAAAGACTGTTGCATACCTTGGATGTACATACGCAATTACGTTACTACCTGGACAGGACCAAGAGCAATAGAAAGACTGACCAGCTACTGGTAGCATATGCGACAGGAATGGAAGGAAAAGCAATTTCAAAACAGACAATCTCTAAATGGATAGGAAATTGCATTAGATTTTGTTACTCCTACCATGGGAAGAAAACTCCAGAAAACATCAAGCCTCACTCTACAAGGGCTACAGCCACTACCACAGCTTTCTTACGAGGAGTGGCTACCAAAGACATTTTAGAGGCTGCTACTTGGAGCTCCGTGCATACATTTGCCAAGCATTACAATTTACCTTTATACTCCAGATCCCGAGCAGGTTTTGCCACTGCTGTTTTGCAAGGGATCTTAACTACACCATAAACTAATTTCTCCTCCTTCCCCAGTTGGGCTATGGTATTCTACCCATTTGTAAGGACTGCAGATGCATCCTTGAAGGACATAGTACAGTTTTGTACCTACCATAAATGTAGATGTCCGATAGGAATGCATCTGCAGTCAGGATTACCCACCCTCCTTCCCCTCTGTGGTACTCCTAGGGTATTTGCCCATCTTGTAGCTAGCTGGGGGAATCTATTATGGTGTATTTGTTTGTATATATGTACATACATGCTTATTTTTTGTTTGCTCTCTACTATTTGGAACCATTTGCATTTATCCAAATTTAGCCTTCTTAGAGGGCTCCTGGCATCTGGGGCAAGAAACACTGAGGAAAATGGCATTGGCTGATGCCTTTATACCTGAATAACTGCCGCAATGACGTCGGGTGAAGTGCGACACCAGCCGAGGCCAGACCCAGACTTTGGAATCCGGCCGACCGAAGGGCTGCCTGACGACAGGACAACCCATTTGTAAGGACTGCAGATGCATTCCTATCGGACATCTACATTTATGGTAGGTACAAAACTGTACTTTCTCCATACTGAGGAGTGCTTCAAGCGCATGCATTTTGAGATTTAAACTCCTGGCGTGCATAACCCTTTTTATTTGTCCTGTTTACGGAGGTGGGTTAGACTTTTGAGCCTTGCCTAAAAAAGGCACTATGGGGGTAGCAAGAGCCTTGGCCAGTATTCGAAAACCTAGGGGTGACAGGTTCAAGCCGTCTCTTGCGAAGCAACGAGGCTTGCCAAGCATGTCGTCCCAGGCTGACAGACACTGGATCCCCTTTGAGTGACACCAGAAGCTTTGCCAATTGTTGAAATTGATCATTTTTTTCTTTATACTGCGGTATCATTCTTGGTGAGGGCAGGATGCCACTCAGGGTCGGGGTCACACCCGTCTGGGCTACATGATCAGAGAGCTCTTCCATGTCTCTTTTCATGTAGTCCAGGGAGGTACATCTCTGGTCATTCACAGCAACATGAACAATGACAGAGTCATTAGCTCTAGCTGAGAAGTAGCTGAGAAGCATTGGAAACATGAGCCACAAAGCATTATAGAGAATTATGTTTATATCACATATAATCGCCCATTGCCAGCATTTCAACAAAAGAGATGCAAGAAAACCAGATATAGTAGTCCATGAAAAGAAGACAAAAGTAGCATTCGTCATTGAAATTGCTATACCCAATGATTATAGTGTCGTAAGTAGAGAGAGGGAGGCACTAAGTCATAAGATATCAGGATTTGCAGGCAGAAACGAGGCATTGTGGAAGGAAGGCTACCCAGACAGTTCCAGTAGTAGTAGGAGCAATGGGTCTTATAAAAAAGAATGTACAGTTGTATATAGATATGCTTCCGATACATGCAACTCCATTTAAATTGTAGGAGTCAGTTCTGGGCACACTGTGGGTGTTGCAAAGAGCACTTTTGACTATGATGAACGACTTGGATAAATGAAACCAAGTAAAAATACAATTAAGTTTAATAAAATGTGTAAACATTTTGAAGTTTCACTAAGACGGAATAAAAGTAAATATGAAAAAGCTGGTTGTGAATTCTGATAAGAAAAGATATATTGCAAATACATTCATTGTAAAACTGTAACATCAGTACCTACTAAGGACAAGACTATAGCATATCCAAAACTGATAGTTGATAAATTTAACGTTTACTTTTCAACATTCTCAACTTCTGACCCTGACCCCTTTTACCAACTGATGATGGTACAGGTGCCATTAGAACTTGCAATTTAATTCCACCTCATTAAAAAATATATTGGTACTCAAACACTGATGGAGGCTGATATAATTCCTGCTGTTATTTAATCTAGTGTCCAAAAGGTATTATGTCTGTTTTTACATAATGTTTTTAACAAAACTCTTGTAGGATTGCTTACTACTTCTCATGAAAGAAGTGAACTTTTTTACCAGTTTTTAGAAAGGGTAACAAACTTGATTTAGTAAGCTACAGGCCAGTTAAGCTGACAGACATACTTTGTAAATATTAAAAACCAGAGGTAATCCAGAGGGCTGGTATCCCACCTGTGACCCAAAGGGTGGCACCACTAACAAGAAACAGAATACAGACGAGTGAGCACTTGTCTGCCTACCTACCTATTTAACTGAATAAACTACTTGAAATCTTAATAAGGCATCTTTATTCCTCCCACGGGGGTGAGAGTGGGTTGGGGTATGTGAGACAGTCTCCTAGATCTGATAGCTAAAGTGATTTTTATATGAACTAATCCTTTGTACTGTGGTACTTCATAAATATGAGATGTTATGTATCTTCTGTTAGATCTCTTCAGTGGCACAAACGATTGTGATCGTAATCAGTGTGGCCTTTTCATTAGCAAGTCAATATTCACAAATTTAGCGGAATTCTATAATTGAGATCACTACTGCGTTAGATTCAGGATTTAGTACCAGGGTTGTATATCTGGACTTAATGAAAGCTTTCAGTATTCTTCCTCACTTGTCAGTCCACTTTGTCTTACAAAGTTATACATTGAATACGTGTTTGTTCAGTTGGATTAGTAATTGGTTAGATGGATGTGTTCAGTGTTTCTCAGTTCAAAGAATTCATTCAGGATGTTTGCCAATACCCTGGGTGTACTTCAGGGCTCTGTCATAGGATCTTTCATATTTATTCTTATTTTCAACCAGTCCTACTAACAGGGAGTGTTTTGTTGGCAACTACACAGATGATTGTAAAGTAGTTTTTTTAGCCAGTTCTGAAAAAAAAAATATTTTCTGTTATAAGTTGATTTTTAAATACTCTCTCCTTCTTGGTAAAGAAAGTGGGACCTTATTTTTGTCTAAACAAATGCCAAGTAATCTGTTTTGGTAAGCCTACTATTAAATACCCAATAAAATTGATTCATTTAATTTTGAGGAAGTATATGACTATGAAGACTTGGGGACTCTGATATTCCAGTTTCTTCTTTGATCACCATGTGAATTTTATAATGCCCAAAGCAAGCTTTGATACGTATAGGGCTAATGTTTTTGGAATGCCGTGATTAATTTTGTATTTATACAAGAAGTTAACTTAACAAAATTGAGTCTGTACAAAGGAAATTCACCAAGTGACTACCCTGCATTTAAAGAAGTAGGTTATTCGTTAAATGCAAAACACTTGGATATCTATGTGGTAAGGTAATACTTCCTTGTAAAGCCTGTAATGATAATGGTTTACAAGTACTGTTTAATGTATACCTTTCTTCAAAATGTGTCAGTCATAAATGCAGAAATATTAATTTTGTATTCAGGGGTGCCTTCTTTGTGGATTCTGTGTGTCCTCCTTGTGTTCGTGTAGGTTTCCCCTGGGTGTGCTGGTTTCCTGCCATATTCCAAAGACATGCAGTAGGTGGATTGGACAGTCTAAATTGGCCATAGTTGTGTGTGTGTGTTTGTGTGTGGTGTGGAAGAACTATGGTGGCAGGTCTAGTCAACTGGCAGTGTAAACATTGGCTATAGATGATTGTCTGTGTTGAAGTGACACCCCGCCCCCATGTGTGCAAAAATGGGAAAAAGGGGTTGTGGGTGGATAGATAATTGTAAAAGTATATAGAGCAAATGTTTAAAACGAGCAAAACTGAATGTTAGAAATAAAACAGTTTGTAAGATACATTTATCAGGAAATCTAAAAAGATTCAAGGTGAAATTTGACAAATGGGATGGGTGAAGAAGTTATTACTGTTAAAGGCACAGTGCTCCTTTACGGCTTTCCAGTCTTAGTATTAGGTGTTAAAATCTATGATACTTAAAGTTACACATGTTTATTTAAACTTTTATCCCAGACTTTTTTATTTATGTATTGATGTGTAGTTTTATTAATAAATGCTTTGGCTGTTTTTTTAACTATGTTTTGTTTAACATTTGCTTACTTGGATTTCATCTTTCTTGTAAAATAATTTGTAGTGCAGGGAGCATTGTGATTGTACCATGAATTAAGGAAAGAGATCACTGTTTTAAACATCTTTCTGATGCAAGGAAGATGCTTAATAAACTGTGTAATAACATTCAGTAGTGTTAAGCTGTAGTCTCATGCTAGAATACAAAGGTTTTCATCAAAAGACAACATCCGAAGTATTTTCACAGCTTTAAAAGCTGATCAGATGGTGTTTTTTTTTTCCATCTGGTTGAATGAATGGTTAGCAGATCATATCGGATCTGAACTTGGTACCTTTTTTCCAAGCTTTTGGATCTGGGGCTCTTGCTTTTCTTTCACCGATAATGCCATCCTGTCCCCAGCAATACCTTAGATCTCTTTTGTTGCCTGAAAAGACCACATGTGATCCCCAATGGCTCAGCTCTTAGTGACAGCTAAATCAAAATATAAACACACCAAAGCTCGATTTTCCACCAAGAATCCACAACACCACAGGGTGTAATCACCAATAGAATTTATTCTGGTACCTCAGCTTTTTGCCTTCTGAGGAATATTTAAACAGCAAAGCAATCACCCTATTTATACACTTTAGTGTGCTGCCACGTCCTATTTTGTAGTATGGGGTAGTTTTAAGGATGAATTGAACAAGTTGGAATGCAGAATGATTATAAATTTTAGGATACTTTACCCCAGGGGAATGAATATTGATAAATTAACTTAATAAGGAGGAATTTCTTAGATATTTATTAAAATTATTTAGTAAAATAAAACAGTAATAACATTAAAAAATATATATAACGTATATAAATTTTGCTATATGTATAATGTACAGTACAAATGAAATATTTGTATTAATTAAAGATTTGAGGGTTTTAAACATTTAGGATATGTATGAGTGGGGTATTATTTCTTTAAATGTGATGAGATAATTAGGATTAAATGAATAATTATTTATTTGTATTAGCACTTGGTGTATAAATAGGGTGATTGCTTTGATGTTTAAATATTCCTCAGAAGGCGAAAAGCCGAGGTACCAGAATAAATTCTATTGGTGATTATACCCTGTGGTGTTGTGGATTCTTAGTGGAAAATCCAACTTTGGTGTGTTTATATTTTATTTTTGCTTTTTCTGTGTTTTCATCATGACAGCTAAATCAACACTGCTGGCAACATCTTGGATATTTATTTTCAGACTTTAGGTCCTAGGTAGTTAGTGTAGTTATTTGTGGGTTTCTTAACCTTGGTCTAATATTTTTATCTCAGTGAAGACTTTCCTGGAGAAATTTTGTCCAGCCTCTATCCTCTGATTTTAAAGAAAAAAAAGTTGTTTATATTTATCTGTATTTTTCTTTATTTTTTTCTGTTTCTTGTAGTACAGTCGAGAGTCGCTTATCCAAACTAATTGGGACCTAGTTTGTATAATCAAGCATATAATTGAACCAGATAAAAGACTTTTAAAAATATTTTTGATGAACATTAAACAAGAAAAATAAAACAGATATGTTGTAAGTACAAAGCAGTACAGTACATATATATTATTGTACTGTAGTTAAATATTTATTTGCCAAATTACAGCATAAGAGATACCAAGCAGGAGTTACTAAGACATACTCAGGACTGCATTATCCACCCCCTTTAAAGTACAGAACAGTACAGTATTAGCAATCTGTCTACATACTATGGGAGTAGAACCCACAGCCTTCTGCATCAAAAGCAAGTGTACTACCTGTTGTGCTACTAACAATGCTTATAAATACTTTAGCACAGTAGTGATGTCATTTGCTAAGCAACAGTTGCACATTGTAAACAGACCTGGCATAAGCAGCACTTAACTTCTCTTTCCTGGAGCTCTCAGCTCCTTGTAAAATGCACTTGACACTCATTTTCTTGTAAAATGCATGTGACACCCAACCATATCTCTCAACTTTATAGCACAAGAAATCTGGAAAAATCCAAAATTTATGTTGTGGTGGTGGGGACAAAGGCTCAAAACCAGAGACACATTTTAAATATTGATGGATAATCTTAGAAAGTTACTAGAATAAAACATTTTGTGTTACCATGCATTTTCTAAAAGATAGGAAGACTGAAACTTAAATGGCTGTTATTGTTCAGTGAATTCAGTCCTCATCAATTTGCTAGAAAACCACAAATATTAAGAGGAACAGACCAAAAGTATGAGCCGGAAATTCCAGACATTCTGTGAAAATCTGGACACAAGTGGTGGTAGGGACAGAGAATTCAGGCTCTTGTTCTTGTACACAGTTGGCGGCCACGGTGGTGCAGTGGTTAGCATTGCCACCTCACAGCAAGAGGTTCTCCGGTTCGATCCTTGGCTGGGGTGCTTTCTGTGCAGAGTTTGCATGTCCTCCCTGTGGTCGCGTGGGTTTCCTCCAGGAGCTCTGGTTTCCTCCCACATTCCAAAGACATGCTGTAGGTGGATTGGACACTCTAAATTGGCCCTAGGCATGCATGTGTGTGCCTTCTGTGGAAGGTTGGGCGCCGGGATGGCAACTCGACACCGTAAAACTCCACTGCCAGTCATGAGCGGACAGGTGATCCGCTGTGGCGACCCCTAACCTGTAAAAGCCGAAAGAAGAAGAAGTTCTTGTATACAGTGTTTGATCCTGAGTAAAGTAACATTAACCACCAGATGTCCTTCATGGATGCATCTGCAGTCATAACAAGTGGGTTGTCCTGTCGTCAGGCAGCCCTGCAGTCGGCCGGATTCCAAAGTCCGGGTCCGGCTTCGGCTGATGTCGCACTCCACCCAACGTCATCTCTGGTCGTCTTCGGGTATAAAAGCATCAGCCGACGCCATTTTCCTCAGTCTTTCTTGCCGCGTGGCGCCCGAAGCAGAAGCTGTTCGCAAGTGCCGGTCGGTCGGATCCAGAGATTACTTCTACCGAATACTACTTCGAAGACTTCTAAAGCTAAGTACCCCGTTGGGGACTCTTTCTTGCCTCAGCCGATGTCAGAAAAAGTTAACAATTGTTTAACCTGTGGGAAACAAATACCTCATAAAGATTTCCACTCTTACTGTCTGCCTTGTTTAGGCCCAGCCCACGACGTAGCAGCCTGTTCGCCTGTGCCTCTTTCAACCGTTTAACGCTTTAGGCGTCGGTCGGAGTTTGCAGAACAGTTTTTCGGTTCTGATTTTGCGTATATTATGCCGTCGGATCCTCCGACTACCCAATCTACCAAAAAACGCAAAGATAAAGACCGACACTCGCGGTCCGCGGTTTCGGCCGAAACCACGGTAAAGCAAACCGCGAGTGTCTCGGTTACGACCAAAACCGAGAAAACTGATCAAAGTACAGCTGAAACTATTCTTACAACTGAGGCCCCTGCTACAACTCTTGAATCGACCTCAGAATCTTTACCCACTACGGTGGTTGACTTATCAGACACCATCCCTTGGATGTCTCTACCCCAGCACGTGGTGCTGCTAGGCCTCCAGCAGCCATGTCCATTAAGGCCTTCGCCAGGGCTAAAGCAGCCAAGACTACTAAAACAGGGCCTGTTAAACCCCCACATCCAGGCCCTCTTCTAGTTCTCAAATGCTTACTTTGGCAGAAGATTTAATTTCTTTAATTAGAGGATCTCAATCTCACCCAGACAGGGCCTCTCAGCCCCAGAGAAGAGACCTAGGGCAGAGCCCCTGAGCCAGTGTCTTCTGATGATTCTGCTGATGAATCAGACATAACTGACCAGCCAGAGGCTCCCTTCTCCAATTTTGAAGATTCTGATGCTGAAGAATCCATTCCAGCTGCTTCCCCACCAGAAGAATTCTCCTTTGGGGAAACCTTGCATGCCATGCGAGAACAGTTCCAATGGCAGCAACAGGATTTTTCAGACTCCACCAAAAGCCTTAGGACCTTTCTGCACCTCCCACAGCACAGGCCCTTAGCTATACCTCCTGTTCTCTCTGTGGTGGATGATGCTTTCAATGATGTTTGCTCCGCGCCAGATTGTTTACCCGCAGCCCCTGCCAAACCAGACAGATTTTACAGGGTGCCAGATACTCATCACCGCCTTTACAAGGCCCCTCTTGCAGACCCAGAAACTATATCCCAGGGTCCCAAGGCAGTAGCCGACCACAGCTAAAACCCTATTCCTTCTGAAAGGGAAGCAAGGTCATTAGACAGATGGGGTAAAAGGTCTACACTTCAGCTACTCTCTCAGCTAGAGCTTTAAACTGTCAGTTTCACATGATACAATACCAAGAGTTTATGCTTGATCAGTTAACTAAAAACTAACCACTGATGAATCTCTTGATAAGAAATATGTATTAGAGATGGTAAATAACATACAACAGGTTAGCAACCATTCCTTAAAATGTGGCTATGATGCACTGGAGGCTTCATTTAGATCAGCCATGACAGGCACAGTGATAAGAAGGCATGCATGGCTAAAGGAACAAGCTTTACCGGATCATGTTAAAGCTAAGTTGCTGGATGCTCCTATGGACAAGACAAGTTTGTTTGGTACACCTGCCCAGCAGGTTATGAAGAAAATGGAAGAAAAGGCAAAATCTGTACAAACTGTTAAAGATTTCCTGCAGGTTCAACCCCAAGGTTTAGCAGGAACTGGCCTGCCAAAAATTGGTCCTTTCCTGACTCCACAAAATTTCAAAGGGGCAGGAATAGACGTTCCAGAGGCAGAAACCAATCCAGAGGAGGTGCCTACAGAGGACGACAGTGGCAAGGTAACAACAGAGGCACAGACTCAGCCACTGCCACTACATCAGCACAACCACAGTGACTTAATCCTAAATCCGCCTACCAGGGAACAAATAGCAGCTCCTCTAGGCGGAAAGTTAACCTTATTTTCAAAGAACTGGCACTACATAACAAAAGACAAGTGGATTTTACAAACCATAGATCAAGGTTACGGTTTCACTTCCACACTTTACCAGTAAAAGGGGAATGCCAAATCTACCTCCAAATCAAAAACAGAGGCTCTACCAGATAATGGAGTTAGCAAACATGAGAGCTGTGGAAAGAGTGCCAACAGCAGAACAAGGAAAGGGGTTCTATTCCAGACTATTCCTAGTTCCAAGAAAGGAAAAAGTTGGAGACCAATTCTCGACCTGTCCACCTTAAATACTTACATCATTGTCCCAAAATTCAAAATGCTGACCCTACAGCAACTTCTTCCCATGCTGGGCAAGGAGTCTTGGCTGGTAACTCTAGATCTCAAGGAGGCATACCTGCACGTCCCCATTCGACCAATCTGCAGAAGATACCTCAGATTTCTTGCAGGATCAGAGCACTATCAATTCTCAGCATTGCCCTTTGGCTTATCTACTGCGCCCAGAGTATTCACAAAATGCCTGGCATCAGTAATCGCCCATTGCAGACTACAGGAATTCAAATTTACCCATACCTGGACGACTGCCTGCTACAAGGGGACAACAAAAGCAAGCTGACAACAGATTTACAAAGGGTCATTCACTTGCTACAAGGACTGGGATACACAGTCAACCTACAAAAGTCAAGGCTGATACCATCCCAAACAAGGACATTCTTGGGCTGAATTGGACACAGTACAACAAATGGCATTCCTGACTACAGAAAAACAAAAAGAACTTTCTCTTTACTTCTTGGCACTAACAAAACTGAACAAGTTAACAGCAAGAAAAGTTCTGCAGGCTTTGGGCTTCATGGCATCATGCATAATCTTGGTCCCATTTGCCAGACTACATATGAGGAAACTACAATGGTACCTAAAGAATTTATGGTCCCAACACAGACACAGCCTAGAAACAGAAATCCCACTAATTCCATGCTTAAAACAGGAGTTCCTATGGTGGGCTCAGGCATGCCAGTCAAACCCAGGCCTACCCTTTCGCAGATGTCAACCAAGCCAGACCATCACAACAGACGCTTCAGACCTACGATGGGGGGCACACATGCTGGACAAATGCGTGCAAGGATTGTGGACACAGGATCAACTTCACCTGCACATCAATCTAAAAGAAATGCTGGCAGTAAAACTGGCAATCCAAAAGTTCAAACCATTTCTCAAAGAGGGCCAGTTGATGATAAGGACAGACAACACCACAGTCATGTGGTACATCAACAAACAGGGAGGCACTCATTCATACCCCTATGCAGAATGACCTTGGAGCTGTGGACCCTGGCACTCAGCTACAACATTCAGTTACAGGCAATATTTGTACCGGGAAAGACAATACTCTAGCAGACATATTAAGCAGAACCACCGGATGCCCACGAATGGAAGCTGCACCCGGACATCTTCAAGACCATCTCAAAGAAATGGGGAATGCCACAGATAGACCTATTCGCATCACCTCTCAATCACCAGCTCAAAAAATTCTGCACAAGGACATTCCACCCACTAGCATGGAAAGTGGACTCACTCTCCTTCAACTGGAAAGGCCTAACAGCATATGCATTCCCACCTCTTCCCTTGATACACAAGGTGCTACTAAAAATCAAGGAAGAACGTCCAAGGATAATCCTGATAGCTCCAAACTGGCCAAGACAACACTGGTACCCACTACTGAAGAGCATGTCTCGAACAATATGTGGCCAATACCCTGATGCCTTTGATGTTAACTCAGAACAACTACAGCATCATACATCCAACCCTAAAACCCTGCAACTGACTGCATGGAACATCACATAGCAGCAGCTAATCCAGAACTTTCCCAAAGAGTTAAAGACATTATTCTTGAAGCACGCAGACCTTCAACAAGAAGGAACTATGCTGGAAAATGGAAAAGGTTTGTCATTTGGAGTACGGAAAGAGAAAAAGATGTGTCAAACATAGATATGCCTAACATTCTGGAGTATCTGGCCGATCTTCTTCATTCAGGCCTGTCCTACTCCTCCATCAAGATACATGCATCAGCTATTTCAGCAGAATACAGCTTTGATCCACCTGTTTTTTCGCACCCTTTGCTCAGGCAGTTCCTCAGAGGAATTAAGAATGTAAAACCTCCAAGGAAACCACCATTACCAGCTTGGGATTTAAACTTTGTGCTAGAAAAGTTGACACTATCACCCTTTGAACCAGCAGCAACTGCAGACCTACAACACCTGTCATGGAAAACTGCTTTCCTACTGGCAATTACTTCAGCAAGGAGGGTTTCAGAACTACAGGCCTTAATGGCAGTGCAACCCTTCCTAATCTTCCACCAAGATAGAGTGTCCATGAGGACTAATCCTACATTTATGCCCAAGGTGGTATCCAGAGTGTCTTTAAACCAGGCAATCCACCTACCTACCTTCTTTCCCAACCCACAAAACAGAGGGAAAGAATACTGCATACCTTGGATGTACATAGACAGCTACGCTACTACTTGGACAGAACAAAAATAGCAGAAAGACTGACCAACTTTTGTAGCCTATGCAACAGGAAGGGAAGGAAAAGCTATTTCCAAACAGACAATCTCCAAATGGATAGGAAATTGCATACGATACTGTTACTCCTTCCATGGAAAACCAATTCCACAGAACATAAGACCTCATTCTACAAGGGCAACAGCCACTACCACAGCCTTCTTACGAGGAGTGGCAACCAAAGACATTATTGAGGCGGCTAATTGGACCTCCGTGCATACATTTGCCAAGCATTATAATTTGCCTCTATATTCCAGATCCCGAGCAGGGTTTGCCACTGCTGTACTGCAAGGGATCCTAAACACACCATAATCTACTTTTATCCTCCTCCCTAGTTGGCTATGGTATTCTACCCACTTGTTATGACTGCAGATGCATCCATGAAGGACATAGTACAGTTTTGTACCTACCATAAATGTAGATGTCCGAACTGGATAACATCTGCAGTCAGGATTACCCTGCCTCCTTCCCCTCTGTGGTACTCCTAGGGTGTTTACCCTCCTAATAGCTAGCTGTTGCGGAGTCTTTTATGGTGTATTTGTTTGTATATATGTACATACATGCTTATTGTTGTGTTTACCTCTATCTATTTGGAAACATTGGCATCTATCCAAATTTTAGCCTGCAAGAGGGCTACTGGCATCTGGGGCAAGAAACACTGAGGAAAATGGCGTCGGCTGATGCTTTTATACCCGAAGACGACCAGAGATGACGTCGGGTGGAGTGCGACATCAGCCGAAGTCGGACCCGGACTTTGGAATCCGGCCGACTGCAGGGCTGCCTGACGACAGGACAACCCACTTGTTATGACTGCAGATGCTATCCAGTTCGGACATCTACATTTATGGTAGGTACAAAACTGTACTTTATCCTTAAATGGGGCATTTCACACACACACACACACACACACACACACACACACACACACACACACACACACACACACACACTTGTAGAAAAAGTGGAAGCAGCAATAAATGGAAATTTAAATTGTATGCAGCAGGAAAGGCGCACATACATAATTGACATTTTGGATGATCGACGTCCAGATAATTGACACTCTGTTGTAATTGTATTTTCTTGGGTTGTGACTAGGATATGTTGGAGATTGTCACTTTAGTGAGTGTGTGCATTTATTTATTTGCCTTTCTTGCAACATGTGTGACAAGGCCCTCTGGCTTTAAAAAATACAATGCCTCAGGGCACAAGATTCCCCTACAAGACCCGCTTGATTTGTGTATTATTGATTGGGGGCAGACCCACCTATACATTGAATGTGAGTCCTGCTTCTTCTTCAGAGTGAGGGGTCTGGTGGTTCTCAGAAATTAGTCTTAAAGGGTGATCTCCCTGCCGAAGTGGGAGAATTGCCTCCTCTTGCTTTGACTTCAACCTCACCTTCCTCAAAAAATCTGATGAATCTAAGACTTCCAAGGAGAGAGAGAGAGAGAGAGCGACAGAGAAAGAGAGAGAGAAACAAAAAGATCAGTGCAGGAAGAGGTCTCCGGATCTGAGGTCATAGTCAGGACTAGTACTGAAGAATCCAAAAAAAAAAAAAAAAAAACGAAATGATGGATCTGACACTATGTCAAGAATAAGAATGGAGCTGAACTACTTTTCCAACCATGGTATTTCTCCCTAGAGCTGGCAAGTCCTAGACTTCATTCACCCATCCTCTAGGACTGTAGGATAGGCATCGATCTCCCAGGCCACATTTGCTGGTATCTTCCTACAAGTCCTTTTGGTTGACAAATCTCGATAAGATGAGGAAATTTCTTGGAACTCCAATTTAGATTGTGATCTTCCTGGCACCCCTTCCACCATGATCTCTTAAGTATTTCCCATCCACTTTCCCTTTAGTTTATTCTTCCCCAGGCCACCCTTCAGTCCAGGGTTCCACGGTTCTGAGTCTCTCCCTTTAGAGAATCTTGTCTGATCTGAGAGGGATTTCAACTTTTCCTCTGTCACTTTCTCTTACCAACTTGTCAACTCCAGCACCATTGAATCAAGCAGGATCTCGGAGCCAAGAGGTCAGGACCAAAGTTCAGGGGTTGAGTTCAACGCTGAGGTTGTCTGAGCTGTCTGTGTCACTCTGTCGTTGACAGCTTGGTGCCGATGTCAGCTTTGGAACTGAGTCAGGCTAAGGCTGAAGACGTTCCTTCCATAGGAGACATGTTGACTCCTCCCAAGAGTCACCAAAAATATCAACTTCGAGGAAGGTGAGGGGTCCCCAGGAATGTATTGGAAGATATCTTTGAATTAATGAAGCTGGGGGGGGGGGGCTGGTCAGTTGAAGCCACCTCATAAGGATAATTTGTTATACCTTGAGGCTTTTTGGGCTGTCTCATCTTCTGCCCTGGTTGGTCCCACCTTCTGACAGGCTTATTCATTTCATCTTGCAGTGGGCTTGGTGGTGGCATACCCAAGGAAGGAGTTTTCTGAGGAGATCACGTCTGTCCATCCCCCTAACAGGGAATTCAAGGTGTTGAACAGTTTCGGAAAGTAAACATATGTTTGAGATGTTTTCTCTTCTTGAGCTGAACTACCTAACACACATGACTCATTTTCAGAGGGATTTGACTAAAGAACTTTTCAAATCCTTCTTGGGTAATTTGCCTGTGGACTTCCAGAAAATGGTGGAGTCACAGGTGTCTGCCTTGCAATCTATGCCTAATATGTCCACGCGCCTGCTATCCAATGTGGCAGATGGCTCTGTGAGACCAGCAGGTACCGGATTGTTATTCGTCAACACACCTGGATACATCTCTGGAATTTGATGAATGTTTTAAGACATTTTTCATTATCCCTCTCTTTGATGGGTCTACACTTTGCTGCCCCAAGGCAAAAGAGATGCTCACCAGAAGTAAGCAAGAGGGCAAGACTCTATCTGCCATAGGAATATGTTTTTTCACACACCCCAAAAAACTTTTTCCCTGAACCAGGAAGGGTGAATGAAGCTCTGGTTTCGTAAATCCCAGAATTTTGTCGAGGGCATTTCTGTTTACAGACCCCCTGGGGCAGAGTGGCGAACAGTTTTAGTAGATGAAACCCAAGGGGCAGAGGTGGTCCACAAAACCAAGTGTTTCGATATGTCTTTACCAAGAAATCCTTACAGCGCTCCTAAATGGATGCCTAACTGCTGCACTCAGGAGGTGGTTGGGGAGTTGTTTATCTCTGCATCTTAATGTCTGGGTACCTATCATTCAGTGTTCTTAGTGCAGAAAATAATCACCAGGTGCTAAGTTATTCCCTTTGTTTCCCTGCAACCAGCAAAAAGAAAATCCCCCAAATTCCACCCAGTCAGAGGGATTTAGCAATAGTAGCAGAAGTATCAAAAATACTAGAAAGGAGAGTTTTCCAGGAAGTCCCACCAGACCAGGAAGGATCCAGAGTCAATTCAAGTCTCTTTTTTTTTTTTTTGTTCCGAAAAAAAAAAAGAGACCTTAGGCCCATTCTGGATCTCAGGCACCTGAATCAGTCATGAGACAAAATTCCAAATGGCCACAGTATAGTCAATTCTACCACTTCTGAGGAAGGATGACTGGATGTGCTCAGTAGACCTTCAGGATGCTTACTACCATGTAAAGGTAATAAAGCAATCCAGAAGGTTTCTCTGCTTTTGTCTGAGAGCCCGGTGCTTGCTATTCAGAGCACTGCCCTTTGGTCTCACCACAGTCCCCAGGCTGTTCACCAAGTGAATGGCAGTTGTGTCAGCTTACGTAAAACTGCTGGGGTTCTGAGTATTCCAGTGCTTCCATATCTGGATGACTGGCTTCTTAACTGCTTCCAATAGAGATCAGCGTATCTTGTGTAGGAGTTTCCTGCTCCAGTTTTCTCAACACTTAGGCATCACAATAAACGTGTTAAAAAGCCAGCTAACACCGACGTAACCAATAGAATTCATAGGGTACTACCTGGACGCAACATCCCAGTTAGCCAGACTCACAGAATCAAGGATCCATTCTGTATGTATTCAAACTTCAGATGTCCTCTTTTCCCAGAATACTCCAGCAAGACTAAATCTTCATCTGTTGTCATTAATGGCTGCCTTGATTACCCAGCAAGGTATTATGCAAGAGTACTATAGAGGACCCTCTCAATTCATTTGTCAGTGTTAGATTAATCCTTCCACTTTCCAGTACATCTCACAACATTGTGCAGGCATCATAATCTGTGGCGATTGACTTCTCCTCTTGTGGTCTTCTGTTTTCCTATCCACCCCTGATGGCCTCTGTGACCACTGATACCTGTCTTCTGTAGTTGGGGTGGGTGGCATTATGAAGCAAAGACCATCCAAGACACATGGTCCATAACAGACACGAACCTTCACATCATTGTTTAGGAGATGAGTACAGTCCTCCTAGCATTGCAGGCATTTCAGGACTCTTTCTCTGTCCAGATGGACAACATGGCTGCAGATGTCTTCATCAACAAACAAGGAGGAACCCACTCATACTCATTGTACCATGAAGCCATGAGGGTGTGGCAATGGACAATGTCTTCTCAATGTTTTCTGGTAGCAACACACATTCCAGGGAGTTCCATTGTCATAGCAGACAAATTGAACAGGTTTGTTCTGCCCCACGAGTGGTCCTTGAATCAAGCAGTGGTATCAGTGATTTTCCTTAGCTGGTACCAACTGTGTTGTGTCATTTTTGCTTCCCACCTGAGCACCAAGTGCAGCAGCTATACCCTGATTCCCCCAAGGGGCACTCTGGTCCACAATTGTCCCCTGGGTCTTCTGTATGCCTTCCCATCTTTTTCTCTTATAATAAAGCTTCTAAGAAAGCGATCAGGTGCAAGGCACCAGTAATCCTCATTGCCCCCTTCTGACTCAAACAGGTTTGGTTCTCCTGTCTTTAGCTTCATTTGAAACACCCTGCATAGGCGCTGTATCGACTTCCAGACCTTGTGTGTCACCTGTTCAGCCAGCCCCAGCAAGACGTGAAAAATCTGAAGTTAACTATATTGTTCCTCTAATTCCAGTAATGGCCGAGGATGCCAGTCTGTCCTCTTCCATTACCGTATTGTACTATCATCTGAAAAAAAAAAACAAAACTACAATGAGAAAAGGTTTACAGAAGTAAGTGGAAAAGGATTAGCTGTTAAGAGAGGCCTTAGACCCATTTTGGCCGGTCTTCCTTCTATTTTGGATTTTCTAGCAGGTTTATTCCAGGAAGGTGCCAGTTTCTCAATCCCTAAAGTTCAACTAGTAACCTTATCCAGTTTCCGTACTGGGGAAAATCACAATCCTATTGCATCAGCAAAGTTATCTAAGGCCTTTTAAAAGGGAACTTTTTTGCTTAGATACCCTTCAAAGATCTAGTTCCCTTTCCCCTTGTGATAATACACTAATGCTTCTGGCTTTGACCAGATTATCTTTTGAACCAGTAGCAACAGCAAATTTGAAGTTTTTGTCTTGGAAAACTATTTTTTAAGTGGCAATCACCTCGGCCAGGAGAATTTCTGAAATTCAAACCTTGTCTTGCAGACCTTCCTACTTAATCTTTCAGAAGAACAGGGTATCCCTTTGGACTAACCCTACATGTCTTCCCAAAGTATCTTCAGAAACTTTGCTAAATCAGCTTATTAACTTACCCATTTTCTTCTCAAATTCCTCTAACAAAGATGAATGTTTAAACCTGATCGTTGTACAGTGTTAGCGGAGATTGTATCTACATCATACCCAAGAATTTAGGTAAACAGATAAACGTTTTATCTCCATCTCAAAGGCTAAGTTGGGACAGGGTATTTCTAATGTCACTCTGTCCAGTAGGCTGTCCAATTGCATTGCCTTTGTTTATAAAGAAAGAAGGTGATCACTTCCATACAAACCCAAGGCTCATTCAGCCAGAGCAGTGGCAGCCACCATTGCCTTCTTTCCTAGAGTTCCTTTAGATGAGATTTGTGCTGTAGCAACTGCAGCTATTTGGTGTACATTTCATACTCTCATATCTCACTAAACTCAGGACACGCAATCAAGATTCCATGTATCCTTCGGCTCTACTATCCTTCTGAATATCCTTCCTTGAGACCACTCCATTCTAGTAGCTGGGGAATTTGTCCCATTCATTGACTCAGATGGAAAGGAAAACATCAAATATGAAATTTATGTACTTAGCATAACACTAGATCTGTGTTGTTTTTATGTGTGTGACTCAACTTCCCTCCCCCAAATTGTCACATACTACTTTCGAGAGAATGGATTGGACCCAACCAGGGCCTTTGACACTTTTTTCCTCACTTTTCACTGTTGGCAAGATATGATATTGATGTTCATCGTGTTTCACTGTTGTAGTCATTACTCTTGGGTTATCCTGCTGGCAGGCTACCCGCAATCGGCCTGAATTCCAAAGACTAGGTCCGGCGTCGGTTGCTGTCACCTCTTTTCTGATGTCAGTGCACCAGAGGTATAAAGGATGCAGCCTACGCCATTTTCTTCAGTCTTTCTTGCCGCGCAGTACCTGAAGCAAAAGCAGTTCGCAAGTACTGGTCGGCTGACTCCTGAGATTTTCACAGACGAATTTCAGATCCGAAGTCTTCATTAAAGCTAAGTACCCCATTGGGGAAACTTTTTTCTTGCTCCAGACCGATGTCAGAAAAAGTTAGCAATTGTATTTCTTGTGGGAAGCAAGTACCTCGTAAGGATTTTCATTCTTACTGTATTCCTTGCCTAGGCCCTGATCATAATGTTGCTACCTGTCGGTTTTGTGTTAGATTCAACCAACGCACTATTAAGCGTCAGTTTGATTTTGCTTTTCATTACTTTGGCCAAAAATTCAATTATATAATGCCGTCGGAACAGCCGACGACCAGAGTTTATAAAAAACGCAAGGAAAACGAGAAGGGCAGGCATCCGAGATCCAAAACAGATGAGGCTTCCGTTAAGCCAGTTGCCTCAGTGAGGCTTTTTCGCAACCCCTGACGCCTGCTACTTCAGAGCCACAGGCCGCTGACGACTCCCACGTGGAGCCAGCTAGGCCTCTGGATACTCAAGGTGTTGGACACTTGGAAATCATTCCCTCCGATGGGTCCGGAGCCGCTGAGCAGACATCAGCTTCTGAGAGTGTTTTCAGACCTACACAGCTATATGTAAAGCCTACTTCAGTTTCTAAAACAAAGACTAAAGCAGCTTTAAAGACAAAGAAACAAGTACAGCATTCTCCAGGACAAACTTCCATGCCTAAGAAACAGATGCTTAAAATGGCCGAAGACCTTATTACCTTGATCAGGGATTCCCATCCCCCTCCTGATAAGAGGCCTAGGCAGGAGACAGACTATGACTGTTCAGATCAGGTTTACATTTCCTCTTCTGTACAGGAATACTCTCTTCCTCCCTGTGAGGATTCTGATGCTGAAGAATCCATTCCTTTAGCCTCTCCTCCTGAGGATTATTCTTTTGGGGAAACCATGCATACCATGAGGGAGCACTTCCACTGGGAGAGCCAAGATTACTCAAAATCAAAGAAAAGGCTTAGAGATTTTGTTTTACTTCCTCAGCACAGGCCTCTTGCTATTCCCCATGTGCTAGACATTGTAGAAGATGTATTTTCATAGTCCGGTCTTTCTCCAGACTCCTTACCTCCAGCTGTTGTTAAACCAGACAGATACTACAGGGTTCCAGATTCACATAAATTTATTTATAAAAACCCTGCTGCTGACCCAGAAACTATTTCTCAGGGTCCCAAAGGGGTTAAGGCTGCTACTGCAAAAAAACCCTATCCCTTCTGACAGGGATTCAAGGGCACTAGACAGATGGGGGAAAAAGGTTTACACTTCTGCTACTTTGGCTATGAGGGCTTTAAATTGTCAATTTCATATGGTTAAATATCAGCAATACTTAATGTCACTGTTAAAACAGAAAATGTTGGCCAATTCTGATTGTGCAGAAAATAAGGAAATGCAGGATTTATTGCATGCAGCTGAACAAGTGGGAAAGCATACATTACAATGTGGTTTTGATTCTCTGGAGGCCTCCTGCAGGGCCGCAGTTACGGGTTCTGTCATTAGGAGGCATGCTTGGTTAAAGGAACAAAATCTGCCTGATCATGTTAAAGCAAAATTATTAGATGTTCCATTACAGCGTGATACTTTATTTGGTGTTAAAGCAGAGGAGGTTTTGAAGAAAATGGAGGACAAAGCGAAATCTATGCAAACAGTAAAGGATTTTTTACAGGTTCAGCCACCAAGATTTAGCAGGAACTGGCCTACAAAGAATTGGTCCTTTCCAATGTCAGACAGGCCACAGAGAGGCAGATACAGACGTCCCAGTGACAGATCCCAGCCCCAGGGCTCATACAGGCCTAAACAGTGGGGCGCTTCTACCTCCAAAAGTGGAGAAGACAAAGCACAGCCATACAGGAAACAGTCCCAATGATTTGCCTCTGCCAGCACCAAGCATTTATCTTCTTTCAGCCCCCTTAGGGGGGAAAACTAGCACTTTTCTCTCAAAATTGGCACATGAGCACCCAGGACAAATGAGTGTTGAATATAGTGTCCCAGGGCTACAGGTTCCACTTTCACACCCTGCCAAAGGTAAAAGGTATGCCAAACCTGCCACGCAATCAACGGGCAGAGGCACAAAAACAAGTTTCGTCCCTTATGAACACGAGGGCCATTCAGCAAGTACCACAGCAAGAGCAGGGGCAAGGATTTTACTCAAGACTTTTCTTGGTACCCATAAAGGACAAAGCCTGGAGACCAATACTGGACCTGTCTATTCTAAACACATTTCTGGACTGTCAAAGGAAAAAACTTCAAAGACCAATACACGTAAGGTTTCAGTTAAGGCACTTTTAATTTACTTGCCGCAAGGAGACAAAAACATGCAAATACAAGGATTTGTCTAACTATTAACAGGAAGTATGTTCATTCTTATACAGTTTTACAAGACATGGCCTTCTAAGCTGACGTAATCAAACACATCTTTTAGCATTGTTCTACAGCAGATGTTGCTCAGATTTTCTGCTGACATGACAAGATCTGTGAGAAACTTTTGAGAAAAACAACCTGGCCTTGGTGACCATTAATCCGTTTACAAGCCTCTATTGTACAGTGTTACTTTTCAAGGTACTCTTCTAATTCAGATACAAGTAAATGCTGATTGCAGTTCATATTTTCAAACAGGCTTTGTCCTAATTATCTGTAACTTCTACAGCTGTGTATTTTCTCACAGCACAGTGGAACTTCTTGTCTAAGTTTCATACACGTAATATTGTTCTATTCATTATTTTCCTAATGCAAGCAGAAATCACCTGCTTCTCAGTAAATTTCCAAGGCACAAGCAAGATTTTAGCTAACAATACAAGGTCAGAAAGCAACTGCAGTTTGTACAGATTTATGCAGTATGAAATAGAATAAATGTGTTAACCCTTTTCAAGCTCTAAATGCACTAAGCATATTACTAATACACACATTAATACATATTTTTCTGACATTCCCCCCTGTTAATACTTTTATTCTACTTTCAAAATAAGCATAAACAGTTTGTTTTCTTCTCCTAACCTCTTCCACTCAGGATTTGCAGTTAAGAGAGTCATTCAGTTTAAACTTATGAAAGCATTCTCAGTCTTTTAACAGTTCTTCAAACTCAGTACTTTGATATAAGGTTTCAGAAACTGACATGTCTACAAGGTCTTTAATCAGTCTTTTCATGCAGGGAATACCACAACAAGCAAATACTCCCAGTAGAAGCATACCTACACAAATGGCAATCAGGATGTTCATTAGGATGGTACCCCACCCCCCAAACCATTTCTGGAAAAAGTCCATCAGTAGGTTTGGGCCTGGTTTGGTCATGGCCGACACTTGCTGAATTACCTCAAGATGATTGTCTATCTCGTGTTTATGGTCAGGAATATACGAACAGCATTCTTCTTGGATTAAAGCGCAAGTACCACATCTCGCCGCTAGGGTGAAGTCAAGAGCCATGCGGTTCTGAAGCACTACAGTTCTCATAGCATTCAGTTCATAAGTTACCAATTCGAGAGCTGAAAAAGTTGCATTACTCATTACTTCGAGAAGTTTCAACAGTTTTCTCAGCTCCCAGATCGATTTCACTGCTCCATATGCCGGTAATATGCCTGCCCACAATATAACGCTATCACTCAAGTCCATATGTGTCAGTCCTTTGCCTATGGAATGATGGTCTTTCCAACTCACATCGATTTGTCCCACTGGATTTACAGGTTTCTTGATGACCTCTCGGACATTTCATATTTTTTCCTCGAGGCAAAACTGCAGTGTGTCGTATGGCCGGATCCAGGTAACCCAAAAAACAACTGCCGGACCAGTTCTCAGGTAACCATTTGTATGCCTTTCTGCCACACACAAAATAGCAGTCCTCTACTTTAGTAGTAACCTTGCTATGAATATACACTCGCCCTGCATGAAACATTTTTCTATCAATTGTAGACAGCTGTTTATAAAGTACAGAATTATGTTTTACTTCATCAAGTGTTTTGTGCATCAATCCAAGAAATGAATCATAGTTTGTATTACAATAAAGATCTACATTGTTACCTTTAGTGTAACATCTATAAGGAACAGTCACATTGCAATTGCTCCAACCCACCTGAACAGTATCATTCTTATAAAAACACACAGTTCCCTTTTGTGGAACAGACAAGTGCAGTGCTATTTTATCTTGTGCTGTAATGGTTGAGGTATCATAAATCAAGTTCTCCTAGGTCTCATTGACCCCTAGGGGGACCGTAGTCATTAATAACCCCCCCGTATGCTGTCGGCAAAGCTGTACAAATCCAGCATTTTGAAACATTGAAAGTCTCAGCATACACATATTTAATTGCCTGGTAAGTGTTAAAGTTTGGATGCCAGATTATGAGTAACGCTTCACGTTTATTCAGTTCAGTCTGTGTGGCTGGGAAAAGAAAAGGCCACAACAAAAAGATTATTGTCACTAGTACAGTTAACAGGATGATTATGCAATGCTTCTGAGGAAAGGGTTGTTCTGCATTCCTGTTTCTTCTGGACTCTATCATTTTTGCTCTTGGCATGTAACAAGATTTTTGTCCAGTTTAAAGTTTTTAACTAATTTACAGTGCGTCAGGTGGATCCAGGAGGCACGCTCCGCAATTTTGACTGCAGTGGGTGTTGACAAAAGCACTTGGTATGGACCTTCCCACTTTGGAGATGCCCAATTCTTCTTCTTAACTGTCTTCAGCTAGATCCACGCTCCAGGGGGCACTGCCACTTCTGACGGTCTGGTTCGTTCTTTATCTGAAACCGAATTTAACTGCAACAAATGTATAGAATTTAAAAGGTTTCGCATATACTCAGCTAATGTACCGTCAGCTTCCTGGTCTGCGGGCATGAGAGATTTCCACTGAGGTATATAATAAGCCCTTCCAAAGAGTTTTTCGAAAGGAGTCAATCCTTTTGCATTTGGAACAGTTCTCATGCTCAACAGTGCCAGGGGCAGACAGTACACCCAATTTCTCTGTGTTTCCGTTATTCATTTTCTTAGCTTACTTTTTAAAATTCCATTATGCCTCTCTACTAGCCCTGCAGATTGAGGGTGATACGCACAATGATTTTTCAGAGAAATACCAAAATGTCTACTTAACTGTTGTATGGTCTGATTTACGAAGTGTGTGCCGTTGTCACTGTAGATCCTTTCCGGAATGCCGAATCTAGGGATGATTTCTTTAACAAGAACTTTGGCCACAGTCGTAGCATCTGGATTTTTAGAAGGAAAGGCTTCAACCCATCTGGAAAACATATCTACAATGACAAGACAATACTTCTTTCACATTTATTCATCTCTATGAAATCCATACAGATAGTATGAAACAGATACGGTGGTGTAGGGAAACTCCCTTGCTTGGGCTTTAACGCCCCTTGTGCATGATGTTCATTACAAACGTGGCATAACGAACAAAATTGTTTTAGAGTAGTTTGTAAATCCGTACGTCATGAACACTTGGTTCACCAGCTGTACCATCCCCCCTGTTGAGACATGGCACTGCCCATGGCTCAACAAAGCTGCATATCTAAACAAATTAGATGGCAATATCGTTTTTCTTTCTTTAGAGATGTACAGCCCCTTTTCAAGAATTGCTCCTCGTTTTATCCATCTTTGTTTTTCAGCTTGCGTAGTAAGTGTCTGCATTGTCTTTAATATTTCTAAGTCTAAAATCTCAGAGGGTTGTGATTCCTCATTCAAAAGAAATGCTTCTGAAGCTGCCTGCTTTGCAGCTGTATCAGCCCTCGCATTACCTTTTGAAATCCTATCCTGTTGTTTAGTATGAGCTGTGCATTTACAAATAGCTACTTTCTGAGGTAACTGAATAGATTCTAAAAGATCTAAAATAAACTGTGCATGATTAATTGGTTTGCCAGTAGATGTTATCATTCCTCGATTTTTCCACTGTTGCGCAAAAACATGTACAGTAGAAAAAGCATACTGGCTGTCAGTAAAAATGTTCACACATTTACCCTTTGCTAAGGTACATGCCCGTGTCAAGGCAATCAATTCTGCTGCCTGTGCAGATAAATTATGTCGTAAAGATTTCGCTTCTATAATGTCAGTATCAGAAACTACTGCATATCCTACTAGGTTCTGTCCTGTAGGACCCCTTTGCACGAGCCATCCACGTAGTATGTCACCTCGGCATCATCCAAGGGAACATCCGTAAGATCTTTTCTAGGCAGTGTCTTTTGTTCAATCACCTGCAGGCAGCTGTGTGGTGTGCCATCTGCAGGGGTTGGAAGCAAGGTAGAAGGGTTCAAAATCGTACATCGTTCAATTGTCATATGAGGTTGGCTCAACAGTATAGTCATACAGGAAAGTTGCCTAGGAGGGGAAAGATATGCTACCTTCTCTTGCAGTAAAATAATTGCGACTGCATGAGGCACTCTCACTGTGAGAGGGAGGAACAACACTACTGAGGCCGAAGCCTGTACTGCCATTGCAGCTGCAACTACTGCTTGTACACAGTGAGGTAAAGACCGTGCCACTGGGTCCAGTTGTGATGAATAATAAGCAGTAGGGCGTTGCTTGTTCCCATGCTGCTGTGTTAACACTGATGTCATATAACCTTGCTTACAATCTACAGTTTGGAAAAAACGTTTATGATAGTTTGGTAATCCCAAAACTAACGAGGACGCTATTAACTGTTTCAGTTTGCAGAAAGCAGATTCTGCTTCTGGTGTCCATTGTAACAAATCCTGTGCTGCCATAGGCTTTTTATAAATCAGGTTAGTCAGCGGTGCAGATTCCAAGGCATAGTTTGGAATCCAGCTCCGACAAAAATTAGTCGTACCCAGGAAGGGCATCATTTCCTTCTTGGTGGTGGGTTTTGGTGCTTGCAAAATCGCTATTTTTCTGTCCTCATCTAATGTTCTACCCTCCTTGGATATTACATATCCTAGGTATTTAACTTGTTTTTTCCAAAGCTGCAGTTTATTTTTGTTTACTTTATGTCCTTCAGTGGCTAAAAATTGTAATAGCGCTATAGTATCTTCTTTACAATCTTGCTGGGTGGGAGACGCCAGCAGGATATCATCAACATAAAGCAAAATTTGGCTACCTCTTGGTGGGGTAAATCCCACCAAGTTGCTTGCCATTTCTTGTGAGAATATTGTTGAACTTTCACAATACCCCTGTGGTAGTCACGTATATGTATACCTTTTCACCTGAAATGTGAATGCAAACCAATGCTGACTGTCAGGGTGTATCGGTATCGAAAAGAACACATTGCTGATATCTACCACAGAAAAATATTTCTGTTGAGGTTTTAAATCATTCAACAGGGTGTGTGGGTCTGGCACCGTAGGTGCCCTTGGTATTACTGTGTCATTTACAGCTTGTAAATCTTGGATCATACGCCACTCTCCATTTGCTTTCCTAACAGGAAATAAGGGTGTGTTACATGGTGAATTAGGAGATTCCACCAGCACCCCTTCCTTAAGTAAAGCTGCTATAATAGGTTTGATTCCTACCTCTGCATCTTTTCTTAAGGGATACTGTCTTTTTTGTGGTCTAAATGCTGACTTTGGCATTATAGTAACTGGTCCTGCTGTACGAATAAGTCCTACATCTGATTTTCCTGTTGACCAAAGAATTTCTGGTATATTCTGTAAGGCATTCTCTTCCTCCTTCAATAGGAGTGCTAATCAGCTGTCCTTGCTAGACTGCAAGTGTACAGCTGGGTGGGTCTGAGTTATCCAGTTCAACTTCTGCATTTATATTCCCTGTTCTGTCTGTTTTTCCCATCTCGTGACTTTTTCTCCTAAGTCTACCCATTTTACATTCTTGTCCTTAGTTAAGCTAACATGTGGTAATCGATTAGATTTATAGTGTGGAAACAACTCCTGGGGCAATTAACAGCTGGCTACACTGTTCCCTTCTGTGTCCCAGTACAGATTACGTAATATCAATCTGTTTGCACAATTTCCAAACAATTTTTGCTCGTATTCCTTATCAGGTCCTGGTGTGTTACAGTAATACAGAGTACAGTGCAACAAATGCTGTTTATCAATGTCAAGGGAGGGGAACTTGCTGATGGCTACATTCATCAATTCTTCGGTCACTGCCCCTGGACCAGTCGTAACCAAGTCCTGGCTGTGCCAATAACATGTTTTACCCTCCGTTTGCACTGCAAAGGTATCAATTTGTCGCTGTACTTCCATACCCTGCAAAGTCAGAACTACTGCTATACCAAATAGCTGCATAAGGTCTCTGCCCAAGAGGTTTACTGGGCATTTTGCAGAAACAACAATTTTGCTTTTCTGGGTTAATCCTGAAACAGGATCAGTTATTGCAATATTATGGGAGAGGGGCTCCCGATACAGCTGTCCATTAGCTGCTTTCACTAGTATGTAATCAGGTGACTCTGAGTTCTCTGGCAGTTTGGAGTGATGTATCAGGGTCCGTGATGCCCCTGAGTCACACAAGAATCTGACTTCCCTCCCTTCTACCAGGAGTGTAACTTCTGGATGTTCATCGTGCATACAGCTGCAGTCATAACAGATGGGTTCTCCTGCCGTCAGGCAGGTCCTCGGTCGTCTGAATTCCAAAGTTTAGGTCCGGCGTCGGTTGTCGTCACTTCTTCCCTGATGTCAGTGCGACAGGGGTATAAAGGAACCAGCCGACACCATTTTCTTCAGTCTTTCTTGCCGCGCGGTGCCCGAAGCAGAAGCAGTTCGCAAGTGCCGGTCGGCCAGCTCCTGAAATTACGAAAATTTTGAAACCGAAGTCTTCTTGAAAGCTAAGTACCCCGTTGGGGAATCTTTTCTTGCCTCAGACCGATGTCAGACAAAGTTAATAATTGTATTTCATGTGGGAAGCAAATACCGCATAAGGATTTCCATTCCCTCTGTATTCCTTGTTTAGGCCCAGACCATGACGTCTCGGTCTGTCGCTTTTGTGCTACATTCAACAAAACGCACCATTAAGCGTCGGTGAGTTAAGCCCAGCATTATTTTGGCAAAACATTTAACTATATTATGTCGTCGGATACTCCGACTCCAGTTTTGTCTAAAAAGCGCAAAGATAAGGACCGACACATGAGGTCCGTGGCCTCTACCGACACCATGCCAAAGCCGACTACACGTGGTCCGGTTCTTAGTGAGGCGCCTACACAGCCCCTGACTACCGACAACACTTCATTGGCGGTGTCTCCTGTGCCCGAGGTCGCAGGCTCCTCGGCCCACACCCCGACTACAGATACCGAAGCCACTCTTGGCGTTCAATCTCAAAATGTGGACAGGTCTACCTCCTCTCAAGGTGTCTTCAGACCTTCCTCTTCTTTTTCCATCAAGGCTTTTACTAAGTCTAAAGCAGCCATGCATTCTAAGAGACAAGCTACACAGGGCCCATCTCCAGGCCCCATGCCTAAAAAACAGATGCTTAAAATGGCTGAGGATTTAATTACTCTTATCAGGGTTCTCAACCCCTCGGACAAAAGGCCCAGAGTGGAGGAAGAATCCCCCTCCTCTGATCAGGGCTCCATTATTTCAGAGCACTCTGATGATCAGGAACATTCTTACTCCCCTTTTGAAGACTCAGATGCAGAGGAGTCCATTCCTTCTGTATCCCACCCAGAGGATTACTCATTTGGGGAAACTTTGCATACCTTAAGGGAACACTTCCACTGGGAAGGCCAAGATTATTCAGATTCCAAGAAAAGACTAAGGGAATTTCTCTTGCTACCTCAGCACAGGCCTCTGGCTAGACCTCCTGTCTTGGACATCCTAGATGATGTCTACTCGGAGGCCTGCCTTAACCCGGATTCTCTACCTCCAGCCCCAGTTAAGCCTGACAGGTACTACAGGGTTCCTGACTCACACCAATTTCTATACAAAAGCCATGCTGCTGACCCAGAAACCATCTCTCAGGGCTCCAAGGAAATTAAGGCCTCCACTGCTAAAAATCCATTACCTTCCAAGAGAGATTCCAGATCCTTAGAAAGGTGGGAAAAAAGGTATATACCTCGGATACCTTAACCATGAGGGCATTAAACTGTCAGTTCCATATGCTAAAATACCAACAGTTTTTGTTATCACAATTGAAAAGTAAAATGTCACAACCTGAACAACCAGACTTGAAGGAGTTGCAGGATTTGATGCATAGTGCAGAACAAGTGGGTAAGCATACCTTACAATGTGGTTTTGATGCTCTAGAGGCCTCATGTAGAGCTGCTGTTACAGGATCAGTCATACGTAGACATGCCTGGCTCAAGGAATAAACCTTGCCAGATCATGTCAAAGCAAAATTACTAGATGCCCCTGTACAAAAGGATGTATTATTTGGTGCTAATGCTAAGGAGGTATTAAGGAAAATGGAGGAAAAGGCTAAATCAATGCAAACTGTGAAAGATTTTCTACAGGTACAACCCCCACGTTTCAGTAGAAATTGGCCTTCCAAAAATTGGTCCTTTCCAGCCACGGACAGACCCCAAAGAGGTAGATACAGGCGCCCGAGGGGCAGAGGACAATCCCAAGGATCATTTAGAGGCAGACAATGGCAAGCTCCTACACAAAGAGGTGGTGAGGATAACTCGCAACCATTCAGAAAGCAAGCCCAATGACTTTCCCCTTTGCATGCCAAGCAAGACTCAAATGGCAGCACCCTTAGGAGGAAAACTGGCATTATTTTCAAAAAATTGGCATATTGTCACAAAAGACAAATGGATCCTGGACATTATAAACAGAGGCTACAGATTCCATTTTCACACCCTTCCAAAAATGAGAGGCATGCCAAACCTGCCACACAATCAAAGGGCAGAGGCAGAAAGGCAAATTACAGATCTCGTAGACATGAAAGCTATTCAAGAGGTACCTACGCACAAACAAGGTCAAGATGTCCTTCAAGAATGCAACTGCAGTCATAACATATGGGTTGTCCTGCCTCAGGCAGCTCTCGGTCGGCCGGATTCCAAAGTCTGGGTCCGACGTCGGCTGATGTCGCATTTCTCTCCGATGTCAGAGCGGCTGGAGTACATAAGCATCAGCCAACGCCATCTTCTTCAGTCTTTCTTGCCACGCGGTGCCCGAAGCAGAAGCAGTTCGCAAGTGCCGGTCGGTCAGCTCCTGTATTCTTCGAATCCGAAGTCATCAAAAAAGCTAAGTACCCCGTTGGGGACCTTTTCTTGCCTCAGCCGATGTCAGAAATTACTGAAAAAGTAAATAATTGTTTGTCTTGTGGTAAACAAATACCTCATAAGGATTTCCACTCTTACTGCCTTCCTTGCCTTGGCCCAGACCACGATGTCTCGGCCTGTGCCGCCTGTGCTCGCTTCAATAAGCGCACTCTCAGGCGCCGGGCGGAGTTCGCTGAAGACTTTTTCGGCGAAAATTTCGATTATACAATGCCGTCGGATCTACCGACATCGCAGACGGCTAAGAAACGAAAAGACCGGGACTGACATCCTCGGCCCGCGTCTTCCACCGACACCACGCCAAAACCTACCGCGAGTGCCCCGGTTCCCTCTGAGACGGTTATTCCACTGCTCCGAACCGAAGACACCGCATTACCGATACCGGAGACCACTCCGACGCCAGTTATTGATTTTCCTCCGGGTACTGAAACCGAGGAAATGCCCGAGACCATTGCTGTGGATAAGGTCACTCCTGCACGTGGAGCTGCTAGGCCTCCCATGTCCATGTCTATCAAGGCCTACACACGTGCTAAGGCAGCCAGCAAGACCAAGCATCTTACTGTTAAAGCCTTACCTCAGCCTACTCCTGAAACACAAATCATGACTATGGCCGCAGACTTAATTTCCATGATCAGAGGATCCCAGCCTCCTTCTGATAAGAGGCCCAGGGTTGAACCCTCTGACCCTCTCCCTTCAGATGAAGATTCTGAGGACTCTGTTCACTCCGATAGCCAGGAAGAGCCCTTCCAGACCTATGAGGACCCGGATGCAGAGGACTCCATCCCCTCGGCCTCCCCTCCTGAGGATATTTCTTTTGGGGAAGTTCTGCATTCCATGAGGGAACATTTTAAGTGGCAAGGCCAGGAATATTCTGATTCCAGAAAGCGCCTTCGAACCTTCCTTAAAAAGCCCCAACACAGGCCCTTAGCTATACCTCCTGTGCTTGATGTTTTGAATGACCTATACTCTTACTCCAGTGTTACCCCTGATACTCTTCCTCCTGCTCCTGCCAAGCCTGACAGATACTATAGGGTCCCAGAAACACATTCTCATTTCTTTAGGGCCCATGCTGTTGATTTAGAAACAATTTCACAGGGGCCGAAAGGGGTTTCAGCTACTACCTCCAAAAATCCTTTGCCTTCCAACAGGGAAGCTAGATCGTTAGAGAGATGGGGGAAGAAGGTTTACACCTCCACTACTTTATCTATGAGAGCTCTCATTTGTCTCTTTCATATGTTTCAATATCAGGATTACCTGTTAGATGATTTACAGAAAACATTGGCCTCTCCTGAACCTTTAGATAGGAAGTCTTTGCAGGAGGCTGTACATAATTCTCAGCAAGTTAGCAATCACTTTCTGCAGTGTGGATATGATGCATTGGAAGCTTCATGTAGGGCAGCTATGACAGGGGCGGTCATTCGTAGACATGCATGGTTAAAAGAACAACCTCTACCAGATCATGTTAAGGCAAAACTTCTTGATGCACCCTTGGAAAAGAACAAGCTTTTTGGTGCTAATGCTAAAGATGTGTTAAAATCTATTGAGGAAAAAGCCAAGTCAGTTCAGACAGTCAAAGATTTCCTCCAGGTTCAGCCACCCAGATTCAGCAGGAATTGGCCTTCTAAAAACTGGTCTTTTCCTAATCCTGAAAGATTTCAAAGGGGTAAAAACAGGCGTGGCCGAGGAAGAGGGCAATACAGAGGTTCCTACAGGGGACGACAATGGCAACCAGCAAACCAAATAAGTGACACAGGGGTTTCTCCTGCCCCACAGGGACACTCTCAATGACTTTCCTCTACTTCCGCTGACCAAAGAGCAAACAGAAGCTCCTTTGGGCGGAAAACTATCTCTGTTTTCAGACAATTGGCACAGATTGACAAAGGACAAATGGATTTTGGACATTATAGACCAAGGTTATAGGTTCCACTTTCATACCTTACCAAGAAAACAAGGCATGCCAAACCTACCACAAAACCAGAGGGCAGAGGCTATCAAGCAAATTTCTCTGCTTGCTCAGATCAAAGCAATAGAAAAAGTTCCACAACAAGAACAAGGCCAGGGGTTTTACTCAAGACTGTTCCTTGTTCCAAGAAAAGAAACTCAATGGAGACCAATACTGGATTTATCCGCATTAAACACTTTTCTCATAGTACCAAAGTTCAAAATGCTGACTCTACAGCAACTCCTTCCCATGCTGGGCAAGGGGTCTTGGCTGATTACTCTGGACCTCAAGGAGGCATACCTGCATGTCCCTATCAGACACAGCTGCAGAAGATACCTCAGATTTCTTGCAGGGCCAGAGCATTATCAATTCTCAGCATTGCCATTTGGCTTATCTACTGCGCCCAGAGTATTCACGAAATGCCTGGCTTCAGTAATTGCTCATTGCAGGCTCCAGGGGATACAAATTTACCCGTACCTGGACGACTGCCTCATACAAGCGGACGACAAACTGATTTTGACAAAAAACTTGAATTATGTCATACAATTGCTACAGGCTCTGGGATACACAGTCAACTTCCAAAAGTCAAGACTTCAACCATCCCAGCAAATAACCTTCTTAGGAGCCAAACTAGGCACAGCCTCTCAAATGGCTTACCTGACAGAAGACAAGCAAAAGAAGTTAACTCATTATTTCAAAGGTTTGGCAAAGCTCACCCAGATGACTGCAAGGAGATTCCTACAGGCCCTGGGTTACATGGCATCCTGCATTCTCCTGGTTCCGTTAGCAAGACTACACATGAGAAAGCTTCAATGGTACCTAAAAAGCTTATGGTCTCAACACAGCAACAACCTAGAGACAACCATACCGCTCATTCCATGCCTACAAAAGGAATTTCTATGGTGGGCCTCAGTAAGCCAGGCAAACACAGGTATGTCGTTCAAAAAACCTCAGATAACACAGACCATGACCACAGGCGCCTCAGACCTTGGATGGGGGTGCGCACATGGAGGGCAGATGTATTCAAGGGCAATGGTCTCTAAAGGAAACACATCTGCTTATCAACCAAAAAGAAATGCTGGCAGTAATGCATGCCATCGAGGCCTTTCGACAACAACTTCAGCAAGGCCACCTGCTAATACGGACAGACAACACCACTGTGATGTGGTACATAAACAAGCAGGGGGGCACCCATTCTTACCCCCTTTGCAGACTGACAATGAATCTTTGAGAAAAATCACTGAGCCTAAACATACAGTTGCAATCCCAGTTTGTTCCAGGCAAAGACAACGTGCTGGCGGACAGCCTAAGCAGGAATTTCCTAGACCCCCACGAGTGGAGGTTACATCCAGAAATATTCATACGACTCACCTCGACATGGGGCAGGCCAGAAGTAGACTTATTTGCCTCCCACCTCAATCATCATCTACAAAAGTTCTGTTCAAGGACATATCATCCACAAGCATGGAAAATAGATGCTCTCTCATTCAACTGGAACTCCCTAAAAATCTATGCATTCCCACCTCTGCCACTGATGACCACAGTATTACTAAAGATCAAAGCAGAGAAGCCCAAGGGGATCCTAATAGCTCCAGACTGGCCAAGACAACACTGGTACTCACTACTACGGAGCATATGTCACAACAAAAAGTGGGCCCTTCCCCAATGGCCCCAACTTTCGACTCAACACAACTTCAAGACAGTACATCCCAACATTCAGACGCTGCAGCTAACAGCTTGGGAGATCCCATGAATAACCTCAATCTATCTCTCTCCAAGGAAGTTCAGCGGATACTAACAGAAGCCCGAAGACCATCCACCAGAAAGGTTTACTCAGCAAAATGGTAGAGATTCAGCATTTGGAATACAAGCAAGGGTCATGATGCATCATTATTGAACATCCCACTCATTCTGGAATATTTGGCAGATATGCTACAGAATGGACTCTCATATTCTTCCATAAAGATACATGCTTCAGCTATTTCAGCTAGATATAACACTGATCCACCTGTGTTTTCACATCCTTTGTTAAGACAATTCCTTAGGGGAATCAAGAATATAAAGCCACCAAGAAAGGCTCCAGTACCAGCTTGGGACATCAACTTTGTCCTAGAAAAACTGACTCTACCTCCCTTTTAGCCAGCAGCTTCTGTGGACTTACAATTTCTCTCATGGAAGACAGCTTTCCTGTTGGCAATTACCTCAGCAAGAAGGGTTTCGGAATTACAGGCTCTAATGGCAATACCACCGTTCATAATCTTTCACAGAGACAGGGTCTCCTTACGAACCAACCCTACCTTTATGCCAAAAGTGGTATCTAGGGTTTCTTTAAATCAAGCAATTCACCTGCCTACTTTCTTTCCCAATCCTGAGAACAAAGGGGAAAGACTGTTGCATACCTTGGACATTCACAGACAACTTCGCTACTACCTGGACAGAACCAAGACCAGTAGGAAGTCTGATCAGCCTTTTGTAGCTTATGCCCCTGGAGTACAAGGAAAAGCAATTTCCAAACAGACTATTTCAAAATGGATTGGGCATTGCATCAGATTCTGTTATTCCTTCCATGGAAAGAGTGTACCAGCCAATGTCAGACCACACTCCACCAGAGCTACAGCCACCTCTACAGCATTCTTAAGAGGGGTGCCTACACAAGACATTCTAGAAGCTGCTACATGGAGCTCCGTGCATACATTCTCCAAACACTACACCCTCCCTTTATATTCCAGATCCAGAGCAGGCTTTGCTTCGGCAGTCCTGCAGGGATTGGTAGCTACACCATCCTTTTTCTTAGAGCATTCCACCTCCCCCAGCTAAGCTATGGTATTCAACCCATATGTTATGACTGCAGTTGCATTCTTGAAGGACATAGTACAGTTTTGTACCTACCATAAATGTAGATGTCCGATAGGTATGCATCTGCAGTCGGGTTTTCCCTCCCTCCTTCCCCTCTATGCCTTGGGTCCACTCCTCTCCATGTTATCTTTAGCTGGGGATATCTGTTATGGTGTATCTGTTTATTGCTTATTTATTTGTCTGGAAACCTGCTTTTGTCTTCCAATTTGATTACAGCCTTCCTTGGAGGGCACCTGGCATCTGGGGCAAGAAACACTGAAGAAGATGGCGTCGGCTGATGCTTATGTACTCCAGCCGCTCTGACGTCGGAGAGAAATGCGACATCAGCCGACGTCGGACCCAGACTTTGGAATCCGGACGACCGAGGGCTGCCTGAGGCAGGACAACCCATATGTTATGACTGCAGTTGCATATCTATCGGACATCTACATTTATGGTAGGTACAAAACTGTACTGTTTTTATTCCAGACTATTCCTGGTACCAAGGAAGGGAAAAGATTGGAGACCTATTTTGGACCTATCCATCCTAAACACATTTCTACTCGTACCAAAATTCAAGATGCTCACTCTGCAGCAGCTTCTTCCCATGCTGGGCAAGGAGTCTTGGCTGGTAACATTGGACCTCAAGGAGGCATACCTGCATGTCCCAATCAGACAAAATTGCAGAAGATACCTCAGATTTCTTGCAGGTTCAACCCATTATCAATTCTCTGCATTGCCCTTTGGCTTATCTACTGCGCCCAGAGTATTCACAAAATGCCTGGCATCAGTAATTGCCTACTGCAGACTTCAAGGGATACAAATATACCCCTATTTGGACGGCTGCCCGATCCAAGCGGACAGCAAGCACATTCTTCTGAAACATCTGGCTTATGTAATAATGTTGTTGAACTCTCTGGGATACACAGTCAACAAAAAGAAATCAAGACTAATACCCTCTCGGAAGATAATTTTCCTGGGTGCCAACTTGGACACAAACACCCAGATGGCCTACCTCACGCCAGAGAAGCAGGGGCAATTAACTCAATACTTCAGAGCACAAGCAAATTGCACCATGCTAACTGCAAGGAAAATCCTGCAGGCTCTGGGATTCATGGCATCTTGCATCTTACTAATCCCATGTGCAAAGCTGCATATGAGGAAACTTCACTGGTACCTGTAAAACCTGTGGTCTCAACACAGCCACAGTTTGGAAACAATAATACCACTAATTCCATGTCTTCAAAATGAATTTCTGTGGTGGGCTCAAGCATGCCAAACAAACACAGGTCTTCCATTCAGCAAGCCTCAAGCAAATCAAGTCATCACAACAGACGCCTCGGACTACGCCTAGGGGGCGCATATGACAGATCGGTGCATTCAGGGCAAATGGTCCCAAAAAGAAAAGCACCTTCACATCAATCAAAAGGAAATGCTAGCAGTAATAAATGCTATTATAGCTTTCAAAGACCTTCTGCAACCAGGCCAACTATTGATAAGAACGGACAACACCACAATAAACAAACAGGGGGGAACACATTCATACCCCCTATGCAGACTGGCCATGGACTTACAAATCGAACTACAAGCACAGTACTTGTCAGGCAAGGAAAACACGCTGGCAGACAGACAACCTAAGCAGAAATATGACAGATCCACACTAATGGAAGTTGCATCCAAAAGTTTTTACAGAGATAATCCAAGCATGGGGAAGGCCAGACATAGATCTCTTTGCCTCCCACAAAAATCACCAATTGACAAAATTCTGCTCAAGGATTTTACACCCAAAGGCCTGGAGAGTGGACGCACTCTTTCAGTTGGACATCAATGACAGTTTATGCCTTCCCACCTCTTCCTCTGCTGCCCAAAGTTCTATTGAAAACCAGAGCAGACAGACCAAAGATGATTCTCATTGCTCCAGACTGGCCAAGACAACACTGGTACCCACTCCTGAGGAGCCTGACGCATTCCCCACCATGGACCCTGCCTCTAATGCCTCTTCTCCTGACTCAGCACAGCTTCAAAACTTGTCACAGTCAGCTAAAAACACTCAATCTAGCCGCATGGAAGATTCCTTAGCATCACAGCAGACCCTGCTCTCAAAGGATGTGCAGGATGTCATTTTGGAGGCCAGAAGGCCGTCCACTAGAAAAGCTTACTCCGCAAAATGGAAACGGTTTTGTGTCTGGAATGAGAAAAAGGGCCAGGATCCTGGAAAACTGAATCTACCTCAAATACTACAGTATCTAGCTGAGCTGCTAAGCAGTGGACTTTCATTCTCCTCCATCAAAATCCACGCCTCAGCCATTTCTGCAGAATACAACACTGATCCACCCTTATTCTCTCACCCTCTCTTAAGACAGTTCCTCAGAGGGGCTAAGAATCTAAAACCCCCAGATGTTGCTCAGATTTTCTGCTGACATGACTAGATCTGTGAGAAACTTTTGAGAAAAACAATCTGGCCTTGGTGACCGTTAATCCGTTTACAAGCCTCTATTGTACAGTGTTACTTTTCAAGGTACTCTTTTAATTCAGATACAAGCAAATGCTGATTGCAGTTCATATTTTCAAACAGGCTTTGTTCTAATTATCTGTAACTTCTACAGCTGTGTATTTTCTCACAGCACAGCGGAACTTCTTGTCTAAGTTTCATACAAGTAGTATTGTTCTATTCATTATTTTCCTAACACAAGCAGAAATCAACTGCTTCTCAGTAAATTTCCAAGGCACAAGCAAGATTTTAGCTAACAATACAAGGTCAGAAAGCAACTGCAGTTTGTACAGATTTATGCAGTATGAAATAGAATAAATGTGTTAACCCTTTTCAAGCTCTAAATGCACTAAGCATATTACTAATACACACATTAATACATATTTTTCTGACATGGACGTTCCAAAATTCAAAATGTTAACTCTGCAGCAGCTTCTGCCCATGCTGGGCAAGAAGGCTTGGCTTGTAACTTTGGACCTAAAAGAGGCATACCTGCATATCCCAATCAGACAATCTTGCAGAAGGTACTTCAGATTCATAGCTGGCTCAGTGCACTACCAATTCTCTGCACTGCCCTTTGGCTTATCTACTGCGCCCAGGGTCTTCACAAAATGCCTGGCACCAGTAATTGCATTTTGCAGACAAAGAGGAATTCAAATATATCCTTACTTGGACGACTGCCTTATATAAGCAGAGAACAAGGACACTCTACTAAAGCATCTGGCATTCGTAAAAAGATTATTAATTTGCCTAGGGTACACAGTAAACGAAAAGAAATCAAAACTAGTACCCTCTCAAGAGATAATATTCCTGGGTGCAAGCTTAAATACAACTGCCCAGATGGCTTATCTCATGCCAGACAAACAAAGGCAACTAACTTCTTACGTCAAAATGTTGGCAAGAAAGACCCAGTTATCTGCAAGAAAAATTCTGCAGGCTTTGGGCTTCATGGCATCCTGCATTCTGCTAATTCCATATGCCAGACTGCATTTGAGGAAACTTCAATGGTACCTAAAAAGTGTCTGGACTCAACATTGTCAAAGCCTGGAAGCATTAATTACCCTCATTCCTTGCCTGCAACAGGAGTTTCGATGGTGGGCACATGCCTGTCACCTCAACAAGGGACAGCCATTCACTCTACCCACAGCCAGGCAGTCAATAACAACAGATGCATCAGATTATGCCTGGGGAGCACACATGGCAGGAAAATGTATTCAGGGCACATGGTCCACAAGCCAAATGCATCTACATATCAGTCAAAAAGAGATGCTAGCTGTTCAGAATGCCCTCACAGCTTTCAAGGATCTACTCCATCCAGGACAACTACTGATAAGGACGGACAATACTACAGTCATGTGGTACATAAACAAACAGGGAGGCACACATTCCTTCCCCCTCTGCAGACAAGCCATGACTTTGTGGGACACAGCATTGGCTTATCAAGTACACCTGCAAGCACAATTCCTGCCAGGAAAGAACAATACTCTGGCAGACGAACTAAGCAGAAACCTCATGGATCCCCACGAGTGGAAACTGGATGCACAAGTCTTCAGCATGATAACAAAGGAATGGGGATGCCCAGACATAGATCTATTTGTCTCCCCTCACAACTGCCAACTACAGAAATTCTGCACAAGGACTTATCACAAGCAAGCATGGAAAGTGGATGCTCTGTCATTCAGCTGGAAAAGTCTAACAGTATATGCCTTTCCTCCTCTGCCTCTCCTCCCCAAGGTACTCCTAAAGGTCAGACAAGAGTAGCCAAGAATGATTCTGATTGCCCCAGACTGGCCACGCCAGCACTGGTACCCAGTCCTAAAAAGCTTGTCTCAAGGCCCAGCCTGGACATTGCCTCTAATTTCTCACTTACTGACCCAGCAAAACAATCAGATTCTGCACAGCCAACTCAGGACCCTAAATCTGGCAGCATGGCGGATAATGTAACCATTCAAAACACACCTCTCTCTAAAGCAGTGATGGATGTTATTTTGGAGGCCAGGAGGCCCAGTACCAGAAAATCTTATGCAGAAAAATGGAAAAGATTCTGTGCTTGGAACCAGGTACAAGGAATTGACACATCTGTACCAAATATTCCTCAGATTTTACAATACCTAACTGAGATGCTGGACAAAGGCCTATCCTTTTCATCAATTAAAATTCATGCCTCTGCCATTTTAGCTCATTACAATATGGAACCTCCTATTTTTTCCCATCCATTGCTAAGGCAGTACCTCAGAGGGGCCAAAAACATAAGACCTCCAAGGAGAGCTCCAATACCTGCATGGGACCTCAGTTATGTCTTGGAAAAACTCACACTGCCGCCTTTTGAGCCAGCCAATACAGCTGATGTAACGTTTTTATCTTGGAAAACAGCTCTGCTCCTAGCAATAACCTCTGCAAGATGAGTCTCAGAGTTACAGGCACTCATGGCTGTGGAACCTTTCATCATTTTCCATCCAGACAGGGTTTCTCTAAGGACAAACCCAACATTTATGCCTAAGGTAGTGTCCAGTGTGGCCCTTAGCCAAACCATTCATTTGCCTACCTTTTATCCAAACCCACAGAATCAGGGTGAGAGACTTCTACATTTCTTGGACATACACAGACAGTTACGCTTCTACTTGGACAGAACTAAAGCTTTCAGAAAAACTGAGCAACTTTTAGTGGCATATGCTGCAGGATCTCAAGGAAAGCCTATCTCAAAACAGACTATTTCAAAATGGATAAGCCACTGCATTCGCTTCTGCTCCTCACAACATGGCAAGTCAGTGCCCAAGAGCATTAGGCCACATTCTACCAGGGCAGCAGCCACTTCAGCAGCCTTTCTCAGAGGAGTACCAACCAAAGACATTTTAGAGGCTGCAACTTGGACTTCAGTGCACACTTTTACAAAGCACTACCATTTACCTCTCTACTCTAAATCCAGAGCAGGGCCTTATAGCCTCTCATAATCCTATTTGGGCCCAGCCAACCAACATCAGCTTTGGGATTCAACCCAAGAGTAATGACTGCAACAGTGAAACACCATGAACATAGTACAGTTGTGTACCTAAAATAAATGTAGATGTTCAAGTGTATTCACTGTTGCAGTCCAGGTTACCCACCCACCATCCCCCTTTTCTTTGCTGGGGCTTACCTATACTTCTCTATCTTATACAACCTATGTGGTGTATTTGCTTGTAGATGAAGGAAATGTTTATTTTACTGCTTGCATAATTTTTTAGCCTACCATTTTGGGGGAACCTGACATCTGGGGCAAGAAAAACTAAAGAAAATGACATTGGCTGCATCTTTTATACCCCTGGCGCACTGATGTCAAGGCAGAGGCGACAGCAACCGACGCCGGACCTAGACTTTGGAATTCAGGCCGACTGCGGTTAGCCTGCCAGCAGGATAACCCAAGAGTAATGACTGCAACAGTGAATACACTCGAACATCTACATTTATGGTAGGTACACAACTGTACTTTATCTTGTGACTGTTAGATTGACTATGAAGTGTAATAGGATTAACTCCATTTGAGAAATTGCAGAGAACAATTGAGAATTATGGATAGGTAAGGAGCCTGAGCCCCATATTCAAGGTTTTTCAGGAAAAAAAAAAAAAAAAGGCTCTGAGGTTGGATCTGGTCAGATTTGATAAACATTCATTGAGCCGGATGGGTAAGGACAACACAGATCTAACGTTATGGTAAGAACATAGCTTTTGTTTATGCACTATTTTACCATACAGAAACAAAAGCATGGCAAAGTGAAATGTCTAACAGCTTTTCAAAGCTTTGTTCATAAGATGGACACTTTGTTTCTGCCTGTTGTTTGTGTTGCTGTGGTATGTTTTTTATGGCTTTCAGTGTAAGTGTAAAGCACTTCTCATTCCTACACTTTTTTCGATAAAGGACCTCACTGGTCCAAAACTGAAAAAATACATATATTTAATTTTTTTTCCTAACACTGAATACCCTCATCAGAACAGACCTGCCAACATGATCTTACATCCCTGTAAAGCTGTTTCTTGCCCATAATTCACCGTGAAGTCACATTTGATGAGATTAGAAAGCCCTACCCTGTGTTGTTAGTTCACAGTTGCTTCACTTACAGTGGAGATAGTGACAGAAACTCTCAATTGTGAGAGTACACAGTAAAAATGACTTAACTTTTTTGCAGTGATTTTTAAGGTATACACACGTGCACATGTATGTCTATGTATGTATGTATGTATTTTATATATATATATATATATATATATATATATATATATATATATATATATATATATATGTGCATATGCATTGTGTGTTGCACCATCCATGAAAAATTTCTTGAAAAAGGATATGTCAGTAACTGAGATAATTTAGTTTTTTAAAAAAATATGCATATTTTGTGACTTTCGGATTCTGTCTTCCTTCCCTGACTCCATCAGTTTTGGCTTGTAAAGCTCAGTTAATGTGGTGACTTTGTTTTCAGCGGTTACCAGATTCCTTGCCATTCAAACTGTAAAAGGTTTAACAAATTTGCAGCCTCAGAAAAGGGTAAAACATGCAGCTTCATACAACAACATAGAATGAAAGAACTGTAAATGTTGAGCCTGACTGGCTTAATAACCTTAGTGGGTATGAAAATAATGAAAAAGACATACAGGTGCTTTGCTATGTTTTGTTTTCTTTACCAGAATATTAAGGCATGGTGATGCAATAACAAGGGAGACAATTTCCTAATGAAAGTATCTTGAGATTTCATTGAGCCCAGCATGGTGTGTACCAAGGAATGTGACCAGGACAGAAATGCTTTTTTTTGACAAGTTAACATTTAAGGATTGCCTCTGAGGGATGGGAAATGCAAGTTTAGGGTTAGTATGCATTAGGAAGTTTGGCAGGGGGACTTTGTCTGATTTGTATATGTGTGTGTGTGTGTGTGTGTGTGTGTGTGTGTATATAATATATATGTGTGTGTGTGTGTGTGTGTGTGTGAATAATATATATATACATACATATGTGTATATATATATATATATATATATATACGTATACGTATGCGCACACACACTTATAACCTAGCATGCCTTATCTTATGCTGATTATTTAACAGTTAAGAAATTAACCTTAACAGTTATATTAAGCATACAAGCAGGTTGTGAGCTTTTTGCATCACAGTAAATCTTGAACATATTAAAGGATAATTTAAAGAAATGAGAGTTGAGTCCTTAATTGTTAATTTTCAAACATGCATACACATGTACGTATATATCATTTTATTGCAACAAACTCAAAACTGGTATGTCTTTATCAACAGAAACTGAAATTATGCTACAGGTGTCACTAAAATATTTGGTGATTTTTAAAACGTGGTGATTAAAGCTATTTTTCTGCGCAGTATGACTTCAAAGCATGCAGCTACCCATGTGAAACTAAATTTGGCTAGATGTAAAAGTGTTGCTAAACTCACAAGCAACTTGCCTTAACTTTAATAGAATCAACCATTGAATATGTTGTCTGTATCATTCTCTGTCTCACTCTGTCTGTCTTTCAGGGCTCACACTTGTGAGCAGTTACTGGTTTACAGTTCTGGATCAGTAACTCAAATACATCTGGTTTGCTTAAATGTTTCGCCTGGTCTTTCCTTGGCAAACAAAACAGAATGTAAATAACAACAAATCAACACAGAACAGTAAAGTGAACAAAAGGCAAATTAAGATACTGTCTCTCTTCAGACATCTTGCTGGCAAATGGTAATGATGCTGAATTCTGAGAAAATTAGATTAATACAAAGTCCCTTATGGTAGGTCTTCCATTACTATATGCCATTGTTTTTTGTATTGTGCTCATTTTGAACAGTTGTTAATAGTGAGACTCACCAGTGTTTCTTTCTGGTAGGTTATGCTCTTTACATCTAATTATTTTGCAAGTGTCAGGCATAGTAAGATCTTAAAAAATAAAAGACTCTAGCGAAAATTAGTCTGTGTAATCCAAAACTGAAATAAAGTTGAAGCAAAAACAAGTCTCATAGGCAGTACACTTGTGAACAAGGTTTCTGGATCAGCATTCCTTTACTGTACATTTGGTTCAGCACTTGGATGAATTTAACATTATCGCTGGTTCACCATTCCTTTCAAGAAACGTATGGCTTGGCACACCAGTTATTAGGACTTACACATGCAGCCATATAGCACAGAAGTGAATGACTCCCTATCTCTGTACCACCTGCTCTGGGCTTTGTGCATCTTTCTTCTAAGCAAACCCCCTCCAGATTCATCTAGAACCAGGACCAGTGGAACTCCATTGACTTTTGTATTGTCAGTGAACATGCAATAAATAGGCACCAAGCAGAGTGCCATTAATTTACTTGACTCCCAGGTGTATGCTGTCTGGAAGAACTTGGTCCCAAATCCTCCTTTCCCCTAAATCCCCTGCTGCTGTAGTTGCAACTCCTCTGATATTCCACCATGCCTTAATCTTTGTGTGCCTTGCAGTCATACCCGTGCCCATTAGTACCACCCACCAGGCACTCGTCTACATGCATCTACACACTTTATCTGTCTACTCTGTCTATATGTGTCATACCTCTTAACCTCGTAACACAAGACATCTAGACAAAACCTAAAATAACGAGGACGCAGAGGCCCATTTATAGGGACAGATTTTGAATATTGCTCTTATAAACTAAGAACATTGCTAGGATAACAGGATTTGGGTTAGCATGCATTCTCTGAAGGGTATAAAGTCTGAAACTCAAATGTCTGTCATTATTTAGTCACATCAGTCCTAAGTAGTTTGCCAGAAAACTGCAAATTTTATGAGGTACAGACCAAAAGTATTGGGCAAAAATCTGGACAGTGGTATGTTGTATGTGATTCTTTTTTGTTTTGATTAAATGTGCATTTAACTGAACCACTGTTGGATGCATAATTGACTGAAATGTCATTTGACTGAATCACAATTGATTTAAAACTGTGGAAGTCTACAGATAGTATTTGATGGTGTCATTTTTTTTCATAGGAATCGTTGGAGAAGTAATTAGAGTATTATTTGTAGATTGGCCGTACTCACTGTCATGTCATACCCCTAGATCTGTAGCTGTTTGTGTGCCAACACTGGTTCACTGCATCTGGGGCTTTTTTCTTTTCTCCACAGACAGGTATGTGTAAGTAAGGGGGTTATGGGGGGCAAAGACCCTCACTTGGGAGAGGGGCACAGATATACCCCCCCCCTGCAAAAAAGCTTGTTATGGTATATTTGTTGCGTAGAATATTTTGAGTTAGTTGTGATTCAGTCAAATGAGTTTTCAGTTAAAAAAAACACTAATTACTATAACTAAATCATCTAATACTGCTGGTGAGTAGCTATATTCAAATAATGTATCTAAATTATGGAATCACATCTTATTACCTCTGAAGTCTATTCAAAGTACAAACTTAATTAAAACTTCACCTCTCAAATAATGAATCTATTTCTGCACATCTTCAGGAGAAATGTCACTGTTATCTTCAGTTTGCCATATCTTCAGACCATTTTTCTGCATTCCTGGATCCTATACCCCACATCTAGTCTTTACTAATACCTGAATAGTTTTAGTAGCATCTCCCAGTCATATACATTATTTTGTGACACTGCTTATCCCCACCTCTGTACTTTATGTTTGTGGCTCTCATATGGTTTATATTAAAAGTATCCATCAAGAAATTCAGTTTGTAGAAGAGAGTCCTTGCTGTATCACCTATTGTATATTGTGTGCCAGTGTCAGTAATATAAAAGTGGGAAGTTTGAGGGGGTAGTAGTCCCTTTACATGCCTAGGCATGTGTGTTTCTTTCAGTGTTTGCAGTGTATTTTTGTGCAGTGCACAACAGTATTAACATTCAGTTTAATTCTTCATTTCAGTTAAATCCTTGTTCTTTGTCAATTGAAATTGCAGTAGCATGGGGATCTTTATCACATTCTGTACTATTGCATCATTAATCAGTAAAGCATGTCTGGCAAATTATCACTGTGTTACAGCCGTAGATAAAGGTTCCTCTGATACTGCAGAGAAGTGGCAGTTTCTGTATTAACTGCTAATGGTTTATATTGACCATATAATTAACATAATGAAATTGAAATTATAAGTATTATTTGTATGTCATGTTACACATGCTGTGATGATGTCAGTTGGAGTTTTGTCTGTATGGTGGACCACACCTATTTTGTAAGTCACACTTGACAGTAACTCCCAAAGCTATGCAAACTGGAATTGGGGGATAAAATTATTGTAACTACCTTGCAAGGATTTATTTCCTGAGGGTTACAACATATGGCACGAGTCTTATTTGTTCTTGTGGCCAAGTCTCTTCTCATAGATCTAGTATTGTGTTCATAATCCTTGAGTATTATTCCTGACATCTACTCATAGATTCTAGAGTTGTGTTGAGAACCCATAACTTTTGCTTGTATAGTCTATGGAACTTGCACATATTTTTCATTCCAGCAGTTTGGTTGTTGGATGATCTGAAGAAGCATAAATTGTAGAATTTACTTACATGGGAAAACTAAGAATAAGTAGACCAAATCTAGGAATGAAAGAAACATTCCATTGTCTGCACCACCTGGCCCAGACTCAACACTCACTGTTACACAAGTCATGGCAAATTCACCAATGGATAAGTGGTAAAACAAAAATATTCCTCAAGTCAGAAAAAAAACTACTCATAAATCTCTTTACCTATCCCAGACACATATTCGTATCAAAAAATGTCAAGACATGTACATTAAGAGAAGGAAAGATAACTGCTGCAGTACACTCGAGCGTATTTAAGTCACAGTGTGTATGATGTGTTCATGCTCAGTGGCCAAAATTTCTCCTCTTGCTGCTGTACATCAGCAGCAAAAATATAATCCACTTCACAAAAGAATTTTTATTTAAAAAACAAAACAAAAAAAACAAACATTTTTCCCTTTTTAATAAATAAAGATGCTTGTCTAAACATTGAAGACTCAAACACATCAGCAAATGTGAGAACCTCAGTAGTGACGTGCAGTACTCTTAGTAACAAAAATTATGAAAGAAACATTTTTTCTTTGCATGGAGCAAGCCCCCCTGTACCCTCATATGTAGAATTTGCCTCCACTCCCCATTTATTTACATATACTAATTCCACATTCACAGAGCTGTAGGGAAAAAGCAAACTGCAGTGAATGAACTGTTCCTTGAGACAGTCTGTAGCATTCTGCTGCACTTAAAATACTTGAATTATACTGCTTAGCGCTAAACAAACAAGTAGTGATCTTCCTAATGCCTGGGTTAACAACCCTCAAAACCCACCCATTTTACCACTAACTTAAATGCAATACATAAATAAATAAATAAAACACTAGACACACACTGAATGACAGTGGTGGGTGATGTTTACATTCACTAATGCCACCATCAATCATAAGGCTGCTAATAATCTCCTGATATGCTTCCAGTGAATTGTATAATAGTTAGTTATCCATGTATGTGTTGCATACAGTATGTCACTTATGCTAATCTAAGTAAAATATAAAATGCTACACAGTTCAACTACATGTATTCATTGTTAGTTATTCTTAACATCTCTGAGTTGCTTGCAAGTCATTTCATATTTTTCTGTCAAGGTTACCGAGTGCTACATGACAAGATTTTGATACTTGACATGTTAACCCAATTTAATTGCTACTTTTGACAAAAAGGGTTTGTGTAAGTCTGCTTAGGCAGCAGAGATCATAATTCAATGAGTCTTTGATTTTGTAAATGCTGTATTCGGAAATTCTTGAAGCAGCAGTTCAGAATACTTCAATTTAAGTGAATGGGCAGATTGGTCTGATGCAAAAAAAGAAATGGCAAGGAAGACATGATGTTCTTCGTGTTTCACTGTTGCAGTCATTACATTAGGGTAATCTGCTGGCAGGTTGCCCTCAGTCGGCCTGAATAACAAAGTCTTGGGTCCTGTGTCAGTTGCTATCTCCTCTTCCCTGACGTCAGGTTGTCAGGGGTATAAAACATGCAGCCGATGGCATTTTCTTCAGTCTTTCTTACCGCGTAGTGCTCGAAGCAGAAGCAGTTCGCAAGTGCCGGTCGGCCGACTCCTGAAACTTTTGCATTCGAATTTCAGTACTGTATTCCTTGCCTAGGCCCAGATCATAACGTGCTTTGCTGTCGGTTTTGTGCTAGATTTAACCAATGCACTATTAAGCAACAGTATACCTTTGCTTTAAAATATTTTGGAAACCAATTTAATTACCCTGAAATGTCGTTGGATAGCAATCCGACTACCGGAGTTCACAAAAAACACAAAGAAAGGGACAGAGACAGACCGTCGAGGTCCAAAACCAATGACGAAGCTTCTCCTAATCCACTCAGTGAGGCGCTTTCGCAGCTCCTGATACCTGCTACTTTTGAGTCACAGGCCTCTACCGAGACCCTTGCGGAGTCCGGTATGCCGTGAGATTCTCAGAGTATTGCACCCGTGGATGTCTCTCCCTCGAATGGGTCTGGAGCCGCTGAGCAGCTTCTGAGGGTGTTTTCAGGCCTCAACATTTCTATATAAAACCTAAGCCAGCTTCAAAAACTAAAACAAAAACAACTTCTAAGGCTAAAAAAACGATGCATGAGCCACGTGCTCAGGCCCTTATGCCTAAAAAACAGATGATCAAAATAGCTGAGGACTTAATTACCTTGATCAGGGGTTCCCAACCCCCTCCTGATAAGAGGCCTAGGCAAGACACTGACTATGAATCTTCAGATCAGGTTTCCATTTCTTCTTATTCCTCTTCTGATCAGGAATTTTCTGTACCACCCTATGAGGATTCAGATGCAGAAGAATCCATCCCATCTGCATCGCCTCCTGAAGATTATTCTTTTGGAGAAACCTTGCATACTTTAAGGGAACATTTTCGCTGGGGGAGTCAGGATTTCTCAGAATCAAAAAAGTGGCTTAGGGACTTCTTTCATCTTCCTCAGCATAGGTCTTTGGCTATGCCTCCTGTATTAGACATTGTAGATGATGTGATTTCGGAATTTAGCATGGCTCCTGATTCCCTGCCTCCGGCTCCTAGTAAGCCAGACAGATATTACTGGGTTCCTGACTCCCACAAATTTTTATTAAAAAATCCTGCTGCTGACCTTGAAACTGTCTCACAGGGTCCCAAAGGTATATAGGCCTCTTCAGCCAAGAATCCTACCCCCTCTGATACAGATTCCAGGGCACTGGATAGATGGGGAAAGAAGGTTTATACGTCTGCAACCTTGGCAATTAGGTCCTTAAACTGCCAGTTTCATATGCCTAAATATCAACAGCATGTTATGGGATTATTGAAAGTGATGTTGATTTCTGAATGTGTGGAAAACGAAAAATTACAGGAATTATTGCATGCAGCAGAACAGGTTGGAAAGCATACTTTGCAATGTGGTTTTGATTCCTTGGAGGCCTCTGGCAGGGCCGCAGTTACTGGATCTGTGATTAGAAGGCATGCCTGGCTCAAGGAGCAAAATCTGCCTGATCATGTTAAAGCTAAATTGGTGGATGCACCTTTACAGCATGATACTCTGTTTGGTAATAAGGCAGAAGAGGTTTTAAAGAAAATGGAAGACAAAGCTAAATCTATGCAAACTGTAAAAGATTTCTTACAAGTGCAGCCACCCAGATTCAGTAGACAGTGGCCTACAAAAAATTTGTCCTTTCGTGTATCCAACAGAGACTCACAAGGCAAATCCAGACGCTCAAAAGGCTGTAGATACCAATCACAGGGTTCTTATAGGTTAAAGCAGTGGGGTGCATCTACTTCCAAATCTGGAGGAAACAAAGCACAATCCTACAGTAAGCAGTCTCAATGACTTCCCTCTGCCATCACCAAGCACTTATCTTTTGGCAGCCCCCTTGGGGAGGAAATTAGCACTTCATGCTCAAAATTGGCGGTTAATAACCCAGAACAAGTGGGTATTAAACATAGTATCCCTGGGGTACAGATTTCATTTCCATTCCTTGCCAGTTCCAAACGGTTGGCCAGATCTGCCACAAAATCAATGGGCAAAGGCACAGAAACAAGTTAAGTCCCTCATGGATATGGGGGATATTCAACCAGTACCAGAACAGGAAAAAGGGCAAGGGTTTTATTCAAGACTGTTCCTGGTACCCAGAAAAGACGATGCCTGGCGTCCAATACTGGATTTATCAATTTTGAACACATTCGTGGACATCCCAAAATTCAAAATGCTGACTTTACAACAGCTTCTGCCCATGCTGGGCAAGAATGCTTGGTTAGTGACTCTAGACTTAAAAGAGGCATACCTGCGTATCCCAATAATGGAATTGTGCAGAAGATACCTCCGTTTCAGGGCTGGTTTCATGCATTACCAATTCTCTGCACTGCCCTTTGGCTTAGCTACTGCGCCCAGGGTCCTTACAAAGTGCCTGGCACCAGTAATTGCATTTTGCAGACAAAGAAGCATACACATCTGTCCTTACTTGGATGACTGTCTCATTCAAGCAGAAAACAAGGACATTCTTCTTCAACATCAGGCGTTTGTAAAAAGGCTTCTAACATGTCTAGGGTACACAATAAACAAAAAGAAATCACAAATTGTACCCTCTCAAAAAATTACATTCCTGGGTGCAAGCGTGAATAAAACTGCCCAGATGGCTTACCTTACACCAGACAAACAAAGGCAACTGACTTTTTACCTCAAACAGATGGCAACAAAAACCCAGTTATCTGCAAAACAAATTCTGCAGGCTTTGGGGTTCATGGCATCCTGCATTCTACTAATTCCATATGCAAGACTGCATATGAGGAAACTACAATGGTATCTAAAAAGTTTATGGAGTCAACATTGTCACAGTCTGGAAACAATGATCCCTCTCATTCCCTGCCTACAACAGGAGTTTCTTTGTTGGGCAGAGACATGTCACCAGAACATGGGACTGTCATTCACTCTACCCCTGCCATCCAAACACTAACTACAGATGCATCAGACTATGCTTGAGGAGCTCACCTGGCGGGAAGATGCATTCAGGGCATATGGAGCCCAAAACAAATGCATCTGCATATCAACCAGAAGGAGATGTTAGCTGTTCAGAATGCCCTGACTGCTTTCAAGGATTGACTTCACCCAGGACAACTATTGATAAAGACGGACAATACCACGGTTATGTGGTACATAAACAAGCAGGGGGGTACACATTCGTACCCCCTTTGCAGACTAGCCATGGCATTGTGGGACACAGCCCTGACTTACCAAGTGCATCTTCAAGCTCAATTCCTGCCAGGAAAGCAAAATACTCTGGCAGACGATCTAAGCAGAAATCTTATGGACCCTCACGAGTGGAAACTGGACCCACAAGTCTTCAGCATAACAGAGAAATGGGGGAGTCCAGACATAGATCTATTTGCCTCTCCCCAGAATTATCAACTGGACAAATTCTGCACAAGGACATCACAGACAAGCATGGAAAGTGGACGCCCTATCCTTTAGTTGGAAAAACCTATCAGTCTACACCTTTCCTCCTCTGTCTCTTCTCCCCAAGGTCTTATTAAAGGTCAGACAGGAAAAAACAAAAATGATCCTAATTGCCCCGGACTGGCCTCGCCAGCACTCGTACCCAATTCTAAGGAATATATCTCAACTCCCTCCTCGGTACTTGCCTCAAATACCTCATCTACTGTCTCAGCAGAGCAATCAAATTCTGCACAATCAGTTCCAAACTCTGAACCTGGCAGCGTGGCTGATCATGTAATTATTCAAACAACTCCTCTCAGTAAATCTGTGATGGATGTCATTTTGGAAGCCAGAAGGCCTAGTACTAGAAAATCTTATGCTGATAAATGGAAGAGATTCTGTGCTTGGAACCAAGCACAAGGAATGGACACAGCAAAGCAAAATATTCCTCAGATTTTACAGTACTTGACTGAGATGCTTGACAAGGGCCTATCTTTTTCATCAATAAAAATCCATGTCTCTGCCATCTCAGCTCATTACAACACTGAGCCTCCCATCTTTTCCCATCCTCTGCTAAAACAGTATCTTAGAGGGGCCAAAAATTTAAGGTATCCCAGAAGATCACCAACTCCTGCATGGGATCTCAGTTTTGTGCTGGAAAAGCTCACCCTGCCTCCTTTTGAACCAGCAGCTACTGCGGATATAAGGTTTTTATCTTGGAAAACAGCTTTCCTTCTGGCAATCACTTCAGCAAGAAGGGTTTCAGAACTACAGGCCCTTATGGCTGTGGAGCCTTTTATTACATTTCATCCGGGCAGGGTGTCCCTCAGAGCAAGTCCTTCCTTTATGCCTAAGGTGGTATCCAGTGTGGCTCTTAACCAAACTATTCACCTGCCAACCCTTTACCCAAATCCGCAGAACAAGGGGGAGCGAATTCTGCATTCCTTGGACGTACACAGACAACTAAGATTCTACTTAAACAGGGCCAAATCTCAAAGAAAGTCTGAGCAACTACTGGTGGCATTTGCTGCAGGATCAGTGGGGAAGGCTATTTCAAAGCAGACTGTTTCAAAGTGGATAAGCCACTGCATTCGTTTCTGCTACTTGCATCATGGTAAACCGGTGCCCAAGGAAATCAGGTCACATTTCACCAGGGCTGCATCTACCTCAGCAGCTTTTCTAAGAGGAGTTCCAACCAAAGACGTTCTAGAAGCTGCTACTTGGAGCTCTGTTCATACATTTACAAAGCATTATCATTTGCCTCTTTTTTATAAGTCCAGGGCAGGCTTTACCACTGCAGTTCTGCAGGGCCTTATAGCCGTTCCTAATGCTATTTAGCTGCATCCTCCCATCCATAGCTTTGGGATTCTACCCAAATGTAATGACTGCAACAGTGAAACACGAAGAACATAGTACAGTTGTGTACACTTACCATAAATGTAGATGTTCAAGTGTATTCACTGTTGCAGTCCGGGTTACCCACCCGCCATCCCCCTTTTTCCTAGAACTTATCTTTCCTTCACTATATTCTACAGCCTATGTGGTGTATTTGCTTTTGGATGAAGGTAAAGTTTATGTTGTTACAGTTGCATTTATATATAGATATATTACATATATATATATATATATATATATATATATATATATATATATATGTATACACTATATATATATATGTATACACTATATATATATATATATGTATACATACTATGAACTATGAAACTATATATATATTTTTTTGCACCCCATTTGAGGGGCATCTCACATCTGGGGCAAGAAAAACTGAAGTAAATGGCGTCGGCTGCATGTTTTATACCCCTGACGACCTGACATCATGGAAGAGAAGACAGCAACCGACGCAGGACCTCAGACTTTGATATTCAGGCCGACTGAGGGCAAGCTGCCAGCAGATTACCCCAAATGTAATGACTGCAAGAGTGAATAAACTCGAACATCTACATTTATGGTAAGTGTACACAAGTGTACTTTGTGCACCCAGATGGTGCATTTTGGGCAAAATAGTTCATAGCTGAAAAACAATATTTTGGGTGAAAAATAAATCGTAAAACATTATTAATATCATTGGGTAATATGGGGATATTTAATATTGTGTAGAAATGTCTACATATTTTTCACAAGTAAAAGTTTATTTTTGTTAAATTTCAAGATAGAGCTGTTTCTCTGCCTTTGAGGCTAAGGTCACAGTCTAAAGATGATTTACAAGTAAGGTGTCATGTAGAGCTTCCCAAACTTTCTTGAGACAGTTGTTGCATTTTTGAGAAGCCCTTTGTAGTAATGGATCAAAAGTAGCCTAAAACATTATGTGATTGGGGCATATCTTTCTTTAAAGTGGTTGGTAGTAAAGAGTTTTTTTTATTAAAGTTTAAGGAGAATTGTACCACACCAGTGTTTTGATAAGTTTTGACATAATGGTTTGGGCAAAGAGCTCCCAGTAGAAACTTTGCCATGTTGTGCTGCCTACTGTCAAGCTTCCTAGTGTACTTGTTAAAGGAGTAGTAAAAGGAGACCCACTGGTTACTGTGTATTTCTTTGATGTGCATGTAAGTGGGGAGGCCTTGATTAGATCCCTAATTTGTGCTAGAGCTGTATACTCTGTTTGTGTTCTTAATCAAGTAATATGCCAAGGGGTTTTGAAATGGACCCTTCAAGGGGACACGAGCTGATGGCAAGAGACAGTAGACTGGAGCTAACATTGTCAAGTTTCCCCAAGCTAGCATGTCAGTGTGGTGTCTAATACGGTTGTAAGGATTCCATTAAAGGATAATCAGTTTGACAGGTAGCTGAATGCTTGCTGTATGTGGGAGCTGTTTTATGGGCATGCAGTGAAAGAGATAAATAACAATAAATAGTTATACTGTAGTGGTTTACTTTTATCACAGATGTTCTTAGGTTTTACAAACTTTTATCCTATTTTCATAACTTGACCTAGCTGAGATCAGATGGAAGGTAAGATGCATGTTGAGGTTCACATAAGTATATTAAGTGGTGGCTGATTGTATTAAAACTCTGGGCACCATGTAAACATCCTGGTATTGCATTCCTTTTCCTATGTTGCATACGGAGTGGGGAGTTTTCCTCATTTAAGTCACTTTGTGTCTTGTATTTCATAAAATGCCCTTTTCTTAGAAAGTATTGATTTTATAATCATTACTGAAACAGAAGGTAAGTAGTAGTAGTTATTGGTATGCATCTTCAGGTACTAGTTTATGTAGGAGATTGATCATATATCAGTTTCTCAGGACAGCCGTACTGAGATGCATCAGATTTCACTGACCCACTTTAGCTACTGACGAAACCAGAGCAAGAGACTGCATGATGTGCTTATGTGTGAAGAAAGCCCATATCCGAGTGAAATGTTATTTTCACATCCCAGGTTTCACCGTGTGACCCCCCCCCCCCAAAAAAAAAGCAATACTGTGTCTTTGCTGATGTTAATAATTTATTCAGCTCATAGCTTTTAGATGATGTGTCCTCACTGTGCAGTAGTACCTATATTCTGGCATAGCATCCCATTTTCTGTAGTAAATGTTGAAGATTAAATTATTTTAATTTCTTATTCCTGCACATTTGTTACTTTCTTTCTTTCACCCATCCATTCATTCATTCATTCATCTATTTAGTTGCATTGTGATGTGATTCAATTCCCTTTTTCAGGGGACATCAAGGAAACTTGACACTTGAAGGCATATTTATAGATTCATTAAAAATTAATGTGGAAAGAATTCTTATACATTAGATATCACAGGGTACTATTGCTTTTGGTACTGGTATTCAAAGAGCATTTTTTTTTTTTTTGTAGCTATAGCTGCTAATAAACAGATTTATTCAAACATAACACATTTATATCCTAGAAACAACTTGAACAGACTTCGAAGAGATGGCATAAAAGTATCAAAATAAGTGCAATACAGCATTAGTTCTTTGTCTGCTGCCTGCCAAGTGTTGATCTCCTCCCAAGAAATTAGCTCATTTGTTCCTCATAACCAGGATGAGGGTTGGCCAGGAGAAACCCTCATTTAGACAGCTACTGGGGTGATTTGGCATTTTTTTAATTATGCCCTGCCATTCCACAGTGCTTAAGATCGTAAGAGACAATGTTGTATGCCTCCCCCCTTTTTTAAATGGGCATTGCAAGCAGTCATGCCCTCCTCTTTCAAGCATAGGCAGTGACTTTTCTGGTCTTTAATAGAGAAATCACACCTCCCTGTATGCTCTCCGAGAACTCACACCCAACCTTTTTTTTCACCGGAGAGGCAAGCAGGCCACACCTCTTTACTTCTCTCCCTCCCTGCCTGGCTCCTCCAGTGCACTGGTTGTTAATCAAATCATGGTTACCTGGGTTGCAATTAGGGCTCCAGATCTTTGTGCTATGGAGCCAGGCTACTGGGTTCATATTTGAGACAAGGTTGAGTTCTGTTACTGAGTAGTTAAGAGAGCTAAATGAAGAGAGATGAAGGAAATAGGGGAAAGAGCAGGTTGTGTTTAGATTTTTGCGGGTTTGCCTGTTATACATGTCTTAAGAATTTTTAAAATGTATGAATAAACTATTGCTGTAGTGCATCATTTTTAGCTGTTTTTCTTGGTAGAATTGATGAGCAGGATGTGATGCAAGCAGGAGAGAGCCATGTTTCTTTTATATGGTGTGAGGGGGTGCTATTGAATTGAAGGCTTGACCCATAGCTTTGAAAGAGTTTACAGGTTTAGCAGATCTGAGTCCCTGTTTACGTATATTTTGTACTTCTGCATGTTTATTGTGGACGCTTATGACTGTATACCCTACAATGTCTTTTGGAAAGTGCTACAGCAGTACAAAGCCCCAGAGATGCTGCTGTTTACCATTAGCTTAATTTATTTGAAGTTTTAGAGTTATGTTGCATTCTTTGTTGTTGAGTATGTTCAAGGTAGGTAAGTGAATTAGCCAAGAATTTGTCTTGTTTAGCCTTCTGTTAGACTTCTGTTTCCATGGAAACGATATTAATGCCTTGCCAGGTTCTGGAGAGTATCTAGTGTGGGTGCTTGAGAATTTCATGTTTCTTGTTTGCAGATGAGGTGACTGCGATTTCAGGTTCCCGACAATTTATTGATCGTAGTTTCAGCAAAGGCAAAAAGATTGAGAGCTGTTCGCTGAAACTACTTTCATCGGCAGTGGGGTTTTCATCATTCTCCGTTGTTGTGTAACCTTGAAGTTGGTATGTGCAGTTTTAGGAGTCTGGGGGGTGCAGGGTGGCTTGCCCCTCCAAACATTATGCGACCATGGTTCAATGGAAGTAGTTTTGGTGAATAACTCTTGATTTATTTGCCTTCACCAAAAGCTGCTGTTGAAGAGCCAACATGTACCAGTGTTTACACTGTAGTAATTTGCTTTTTAATGCAAAGTGGCTGAAATGAAAATGACCTCAAAATCAGAGTTCTTGGCTTGCTCCCAGAAAAAAAAATGAGTTGTATTCTGCTGTAGCTACCCAAGGTGGAGGAGTACTTTACAGCTGTATTTGGATGTCAACAAATAAAGAAGGGAAAAGGATGAGGGAATGAGAGAGAGCAGTAAAATAGGATAGGTGAACTCTACCTTACAAATCATTGGTCGTCCTGTCCAAAATCAGTAAGCATTGTTAAGTACATTCATGGTTTGGTGGCAGAGTTTTTGTACAATTGTAAAGTTTGATGTTATGTGGTCCAATCTCGCCTACATTCTTACTCACGGGTTTGGAGCCGAACATCGGCCCCGACTCGGCCAACTTGTATTTTTCTAGCACAAAGTCTCTAATTGGCTGGGCTAACCTGGTATCCCATGTTGCACCGCTCCATAACCCCAGATCTCGTTTGCCACTCGTGTAGCTAGGACGTGGTCTCGCTTGGCTGTGGCTAAGTAGCTTTAAAACTTCTTTTTCTCACTGAAAATTTTATTTTTTCTTCACAAAAGCTATTTTAATAGCTGATTGCTCTTGTTATCAACTTTTTTTTTGTGGTGTGAGTGTATTGTTTGTGGTATCCCTCCGTTCCTACGGGCTAGGCCCATTTAAGTTAGAGGACCTAGTCCTCCCTCCGTTGTGTAGTTTGTCTGAGGAAAGCGTTTGTCCCTTGCTTCAGTGTGTGTCTCGTTAGTTGTGTCAGAATCGTTTAACTTAGAAATTCTTGTCAACTGTTGTTAGCGGTAGTTTCGCGCCTTAACCGTTGTGGCCTAAAGTCCTGTTTCTGTGGTGTTCTGTATTGTGGTTTTGCTGTTATGTCTAAGGATCAAAAAGAACACAAACCCTCTGGGTTTAAGAAGTGTTCTAAATGTCGCTACAAAATGTCCATAACAGATGGACATGCCGTTTGTGTATACTGCCTGGGGGCGATACATTTACAAGAGTCCTGTAGCTTTTGTCACGCTTTTAGCCCAAGGGTGCTACAGGAAAGAAAAAATAAACTTATACTGAAGGGTCTTCTTAAGCCTTCCTTTGAGGAGCCCTTGGACTCTTCCTCTGGTTCACAGACTAAAACCAAGACATCTAAGGCTAAGGAAAGATCTCCGGCTCCATCTGTTTTATCGGAGCCACCGGAGAAGACTACCAAATTGTATTCTACCTCCTCGGCTCCCTTGTCCTCGGGGCCGCAGGAGGTAGCTGTGATTCTTGAATCTGCCTCGGCTCCTATACTGTTAGAGCCCATTCGGAGCTGGTCTCCTAGTGTCAGACAAGGATCTCCAGATAGGAGATCACAGTCACCTTCTCTTTCCTCCAAATCCTCCCGACTCTCTGATTTGGATGTGGATAGGGTGGTCCAGAGGCTCCTGCAGTCGCCGGTTTTGGCAAAATTATTTTCGGCTCCGACCCAGTCGGCTCCGGAGCCAGTTCCAATAAGTGCACCCATGTTGCCTCCTCCGAGCACCTCCTTGTCTTCGGAGCCAGAGTGTTCTGCTCCAGATGATGTTCTGCCGGCTCCGATACCTCTTAAGGCTTTACCGGTGCCGACGTCGGCTCCTACCATGTCGGCTCTGTCCTCTGGATGTTCATCGTGCATACAGCTGCAGTCATAACAGATGGGTTCTCCTGCTGTCAGGTGGGTCCTCGGTCGGCCAAATTCCAAAGTCTAGGTCTGGCGTCGGTTGTCGTCGCTTCTTCCCTGACGTCAGTGCGACAGGGGTATAAAAGAACCAGCCGACGCCATTTTCTTCAGTCTTTCTTGCCACGTGGTGCCTGAAGCAGAAGCAGTTCGCAAGTGCCGGTCGGCCAGCTCCTGAGATTACAAATATTTTGCAACCGAAGTCTTCTTGAAAGCTATGTACCCCGTTGGGGAAACTTTTCTTGCCTCAGACCGATGTCAGACAAAGTTAATAATTGCATTTCATGTGGGAAGCAAATACCGCATAAGGATTTTCATTCCCTCTGCATTCCTTGCTTAGGCCCAGACCACGATGTCTTGGCCTGTCGTTTTTGTGCTACATTCAACAGACGAACCATTAAGCGTCGGGCGGAGTTCACCCAATACTATTTTGGCAAAAAATTTAATTACATTATGTCGTCGGATACTCCGACTCCAGTTTTGAGTAAAAGATGCAAAGATAAGAACCGACATACGAGGTCCGCGGCTTCTACTGACACCACGCCAAAGCCGACTACAGGTGGTCCGGTTCTCAGTGAGGTGCCTACGCAGCCCCTGACTACCGACGACACTTCATTGGCGGTGTCTACAGTACCCGAGGTCGCAGGCTCTTCGGCCCACACCCCGACTACCGATACCGAAGCCACTCTTGGCGGTGAAACACAGAGTTTAGACAGGTCTGCCATCTCTCAAGGTGTCTTCAGGCCTTCCTCTTCTTTTTCCATCAAGGCTTTCACTAAGTCTAAAGCAGCCATGCATTCTAAGAGACAAGCTCCACAGGGCCCTTCTCAAGGCCCCATGCCTAAAAAGCAGATGCTCAAAATGGCTGAGGATTTGATTACTCTTATCAGGGGTTCTCAACCCACCCCCCCCGGACAAAAGGCCCTGAATGGAGAAAGAATCCCCCTCCTTGGACCAGGCCTCCATTATTTCAGAGCATTCTGATGACCAGGAACATTCATACTCCCCTTTTGAAGATTCTGATGCAGAGGAGTCCATTCCCTCTGTCTCCCCTCCTGAGGATTACTCTTTTGGGGAAACCTTGCATACCTTGAGGGAACACTTCCACTGGGAAGGCCAAGAGTACTCAGACTCCAAGAAAAGGCTTAGGGATTTTCTCTTGCTCCCTCAGCACAGGCCTCTGGCTATACCTCCTGTCTTAGACATTCTTGATGATGTTTATTCAGAGGCCTGCCTTAACCCAGACTCTTTACCTCCAGCCCCAGTCAAGCCTGACAGGTATTACTGGGTTCCTGACTCACACCAATTCCTATACAAAAGCCATGCGGCTGACCCAGAAACTATCTTACAGGGTCCCAAGGGAATTAAGGCCTCCACTGCTAAAAATCCATTACCTTCAGAAAGAGATTCCAGAGCTTTAGAAAGGTGGGGGAAAAAGGTATACACCTCGGCCACCTTAACCATGAGGGCATTAAACTGCCAGTTCCATATGTTAAAGTACCAACAGTTTCTTTTATCACAGTTGAGAAGTAAAATGTCACAACCTGAACAACCAGACTTGAAGGAGTTGCAGGATTTGATGCAGAGTGCAGAACAAGTGGGTAAACATATCTTGCAATGTGGTTTTGATGCTTTAGAGGCCTCATGTAGAACTGCTGTTACAGGATCAGTCATACGTAGACATGCCTGGCTCAAAGACCAAACCTTACCAGATCATGTCAAAGCTAAATTACTAGATGCCCCACTGCAAAAAGATGTATTGTTTGGTGTTAAAGCTGAGGAGGTATTAAAGAAAATGGAGGAAAAGGCTAAGTCAATGCAAACAGTGAAAGATTTCCTACAGGTACAACCTCCACGTTTCAGTAGAAATTGGCCTTCCAAAAATTGGTCCTTTCCAGCCACGGACAGACCCCAAAGAGGTAGATACAGGCGCCCGAGGGGCAGAGGGCAATCTCAAGGATCGTTTAGAGGCAGACAGTGGCAAGCTCCTGCACAAAGAGGTGGTGAGGATAGTTCACAGCCATTCAGAAAGCAGGCCCAATGACTTTCCCCTTTGCATGCCAAGCAAGGCTCAAATGTCAGCACCTTTAGGCGGAAAACTGGCATTATTTTCGAAAAATTGGCATATTGTCACAAAAGACAAATGGATCCTGGACATTATAAACAGAGGCTACAGATTCCATTTTCACACCCTTCCAAAAATGAGAGGCATGCCAAACCTGCCACACAATCAAACGGCAGAGGCACAAAAACAGATTTCAGATCTCATGGACATGAAAGCTATTCAAGAGGTACCCACACAAGAACAAGGTCAAGGTTTTTACTCCAGACTATTCCTGGTACCAAGGAAGGGAAAAGATTGGAGACCTGTTTTGGACCTATCCATCCTAAACACATTTTTACTCGTGCCAAAATTCAAGATGCTCACATTACAGCAGCTTCTTCCCATGCTGGGCAAGGAGTCTTGGCTGGTAACATTGGACCTCAAGGAGGCATACCTGCATGTCCCAATCAGACAAGATTGCAGAAGATACCTCAGATTTCTTGCAGGTTCAACCCATTATCAAATCTCTGCATTGCCCTTTGGCTTATCTACTGCGCCCAGAGTATTCACGAAATGCCTGGCATCAGTAATTGCCTACTGCAGACTTCAAGGGATACAAATTTACCCATATTTGGACGACTGCCTGATCCAAGTGGACAGCAAGCACACTCTTCTGAAACATCTGGCTTTTGTAGTAATGTTGTTGAATTCTCTGGGATACACAGTCAACAAAAAGAAATCAAGGCTGATACCCTCACAGACAATAATTTTCCTGGGTGCCAACTTGGACACAAACACCCAGATGGCCTACCTCACGTCAGAGAAACAAGGGCAACTAACTCAATACTTCAGAAAACTAGCAAATTTCACCAGGCTGATTGCAAGGAAAATCCTGCAGGCTCTGGTATTCATGGCATCTTGCATCCTACTAATCCCATGTGCAAAGCTGCATATGAGAAAACTTCAATGGTACCTGAAAAACTTATGGTCTCAACACAGCCACAGTTTGGAAACAATAATACCACTGATTCCATGTCTTCAAAAGGAATTTCTGTGGTGGACTCAAGCATGCCAAAGAAACACAGGTCTCCCATTCTGCAAACCTCAAGCAAATCAAGTCATCACAACAGACGCCTCGGACTACGCCTGGGGGGCGCACATGACAGATCGGTGCATTCAGGGCAAATGGTCCCAAAAAGAAAAGCACCTACACATCAATCAAAAGGAAATGCTAGCAGTAATAAATGCTATTATGGCTTTCAAAGACCTTCTGCATCCAGGTCGACTATTGATAAGGACAGACAACACCACAGTAATGTGGTACATAAACAAACAGGGAGGAACCCATTCATACCCCCTGTGCAGGCTGGCCTTGTCTCTTTGGAACATGGCTCTGGAATTACAAATCGAGCTTCAAGCACAGTACTTGCCAGGCAAGGAAAACACTCTGGCAGACAACCTAAGCAGAAATATGACAGATCCACACGAATGGAAGTTGCATCCTCAAGTTTTTACAGAGATAATTCAAGCATGGGGAAGGCCAGACATAGATCTCTTTGCCTCCCACAAAAATCACCAATTGGCAAAATTCTGCACAAGGACCTTTCATCCACAGGCCTGGAGAGTGGACGCACTCTCTTTCAGTTGGACAACAATGACAGTTTATGCCTTTCCACGTCTTCCTCTGCTGCCTATTAAAAACCAGAGCAGACAGACCAAAGATGATTCTCATTGCTCCAGACTGGCCAAGACAACACTGGTACCCACTCCTGAGAAGCCTGACGCATTCCCCACCATGGATCCTACCTCTAATGCCTCTTCTTCTGACTCAGCACAGCATCAAAACTCTTCACAGTCAGCTGAAAACACTCAATCTGGCCGCATGGAAGATTCCTTAACTTCACCACAGACCCTACTCTCCAAGGAGGTGCAGGATGTCATTTTGGAGGCCAGAAGGCCTTCTACTAGAAAAGCTTACTCCGCAAAATGGAAACGGTTTTGTGCCTGGAATGAGAAAAAGGGCCAGAATCCTGGAATACTGAATTTACCTCAGATATTACAGTATCTAGCTGAGTTGCTAAGCAGTGGACTTTCATTCTCCTCCATCAAAATCCATGCCTCAGCCATTTCTGCAGAATACAACACTGATCCTCCTTTATTCTCTCACCCCCTCTTAAGACAGTTCCTCAGAGGGGCTAAGAATATAAAACCCCCAAGGAAACAACCAGTGCCTGCTTGGGACCTCAATTTCATTCTAGAAAAACTGACCTTGCCTCCTTTTGAGCCAGCTTCCTCAACAGAACTGCAGTATTTGTCCTGGAAAACAGCCTTCCTTCTGGCTATCACCTCAGCTTGCAGGGTATTGGAACTACAAGCCCTCATGGCTGTGCAGCCTTTCATCATTTTCCATCAGGACAGAGTTTTCTTACGAACCAATCCGTCCTTTATGCCTAAGGTGGTATCCAGGGTAGCTTTGAATCAGGCTATCCACTTACCTACCTTTTATCCACAGACAGCTGCGTTATTATTTGGACAGAACAAAGCCTTTCAGAAAATCAGAGCAACTCTTTGTGTCCTATGTTGCAGGAGCGCAAGGGAAGCCAATTTCAAAACAGACAATCTCAAAATGGATAGCCCACTGCATAACTGTACCTGCAGGCATCAGATCTCACTCCACAAGGGGCACAGCTACCTCTGCAGCTTTCCTCAGAGGGGTTCCTACCAAAGATATTTTGGAAGCAGCCACTTGGAGTTCTGTGCATACCTTCTCCAAACACTATCACCTACCATTATACTCCAAAACTAGAGCAGGCTTTGCCACTGCAGTCTTGCAGGGCATCCTGGCTCCTCCTAGTTCCACCTAGTGCCTACCACCCCTTTTTTAGCTTTGGGATTCTACCCATCTGTTATGACTGCAGCTGTATGCACGATGAACATAGTACAGTTTTGTACCTACCATAAATGTAGATGTTCGAGTGCTAATACAGCTGCAGTCCAGGTTTCCCTCCCTCCTTCCCCTCTTGGGACAGGCTATTGGCTTACACCTCCTCATACAGCCTGATTGGGGTATTCATTTATGGTGTATTTGCTTGCAACTACTGTTTGATTATATTGCATTGCATTATTACATAATTTATGTATTGCCTTCCTTCTGGGGGCACCTGCCATCTGGGGCAAGAAAACCTGAAGAAAATGGCGTCGGCTGTTTCTTTTATACCCCTGTCGCACTGACGTTAGGGAAGAAGCGACGACAACTGACGCTGGACCTAGACTTTGGAATTCGGCCGACCGAGGACCCGCCTGACGGCAGGAGAACCCATCTGTTATGACTGCAGCTGTATTAGTACTTGAACATCTACATTTATGGTAGGTACAAAACTGTACTTTTCAGAACCCGGGTTTTCTCTGGCCCGAGGGGGATACTTCAGGACTTTTGTTGGTTCCGAGCCTCCCTCTCAGCGCTTCGGCTCGGGGAACTTTGGTTCCGATCTTGGCCTCGGAGGTTGGCCGATCCTCAGATTCGGGGGGACCCGCCTTCGAGGCCATGAGGAGCGCACTGGCCAGATCCTCAGTGACATCACTTGAATCGGTCATTCCTTCCCCTTCCACTCCAGCGAGAGCCTCTGATGTCCCCCTATCGGTCGAGGGTGGAGCCCCAAGGTCTGGGGATACCCCCATGAGCGGTCCCCAACTTTCTGACGGCCCCTCAGAGTCTGTACCTGAGGAGCCCCCAAGAAAGAAGTTGTGCAAGAGGAAGCACATAGACTCCCAGGATGAGTCCCTCACCTCTGATACCGACCTCGAGGAGTCAGAGGCGTCCCCCAAGTCGTCCTCCGATGACGTCTCTTTCTCCAACATCCTGGGGATTTTGAGGCAGAGAGGTGGCTGGTCGTCCAAAACCCCGTCTGAGGAGGAGTCGGTATTCCTCAAGGCCTTTGGGGCTCAGCCCTCCGCCTCCTGGGTGTCTCCACCCTTCGATGAGCTCCTAGATTTGATCTGTCGAAGGGCGTGGGAGACTCCTGACTCGGTGGAACCTGCACCAAGATGCCCTAATAAATTTCTCTCAGCTCCCCCTGGGAAAGAGTTCCTGTCCAAAGGGGTTTCTGTGGATGCCATGGTGGTGGCGGCCACCACTCAGCAGGAAGTAGCCGAGTCTTCTTCTTCCGTCCGTCCTCCTAACAAGGAGTCCAGGAGTATGGATCAGTACTGGAAGCGTACCCTCTCTTCAGCGACCTTCACACTTCGGTCTCTGAACTATCTTTTTCACTTTATTCGGCTCTAGAGAGATCTCCTTAAAGAGTTAGGAGATACTCTAAAGGGTAACGTACCTGAGGTGTTAACACAGACGGTTAATGCCCAGTTGTCTACTCTTGGCTCGATTGTCAACTCGTCCATGAGGCTCATATCTCATGCAGCCGAGGGGGCGAGCAGGGCAGCTAGCTCAGGTGTAGCCCTTAGGAAGCAAGCCTGGATGCACCTGTGTCATTTCGCAGGGGCCTTCAAGATGTTCTTCATCTCACATTGCTGCAGTCCTTACACTTGGGTAGTCCGCTGTCCTCGGTCGGCCCGAATATCAAAGTATAAGGCTGACGTCGGTCAAGGCGCATTTGACTGACATCAGGACGTCAGGGTACAAATGCGCATGACCGACGTCATATCCTCAGTCTTTTTTGCCGCATGGTCCGATGCAGAAGCAGCATTGCAAGTGCCGGTTGGCGTTCTGAGATTTTCGATTTGAAGTTTCAGACCGAGTTCAAAGTTGGCTAAGTACCCGTTAGAATATTTTAGTTTTTCTTGCCTCAGTGATTTACGGATGTCAGAAAAGTCAATAATTGCATTTCTTGTGGGAAACAGATACCGCATAGAGATTATCATACTTTGTGTATTCCTTGCTTAGGGCCTGAGCACGGCGTTGTTGGCTGTCGCTCTTGTGCTAGATTTAATAAGCACTATAAAGAGGAGGTTGGATTGTGCAAGGTTAGTCTTTGGGAAGCGGTGCAATTATAAAATGCCGTCGGATGCTCCGGCGCTTCTTCTAAGAAGCGCAAGGACAAAGCAGTTAAGCCTAGGCTGGAAGAACCGTCTGTACGGACGCGGTTCTTTAGAGTGTCGGTGGAGCCGGTGGCTCCACCGGAGGTTTCTTTGTTCCCAGGGTGAGACTTTAGTATTGCAAGATGTGGCCTCTCAGGAGGCAAGTCAAGCTGAGGGGCTTCTCAGGTTACTATACTCCTCCCTTCCTAGGGTGGCTAGGCCCTCTCCTTCTGTTTCTAAGGCTTCTCCCAGGGGCAGGCCAGGTTTAGCTTCAGTTGGTGTTACCCCTAGCTCTTCAGGTACTGTGCCCAAGAAGCATATGCTTAAAATGGCAGAAGATTTGATTACTTTGATTAGGGTTCTATGCCCCTCCTGATAAGAGGCCTAGGGTGGAGCCTGAGCTGGGGTTTTGAGCAGGCTTCAGATGTGTCAGAGTCTTGGCTGAAGACTTGCAGGAGTACTCTCCTTATTCTGATTCTGATGTGGATGATTCTACTCCTTCTGCTTCTCCTCCTGAGGATTTTTCTTTTCAGAAACTCTTCATTCCATGAGGGAGCATTTTAAGTGGGAAGGTCAGGACTTCTCTGATTCCAGGAAAAGGCTTAGGGAATTTTGTTTTACCCCAGCATAGGCCTTTGGCTATACCTCCTGTTTTGGATGTAGTGGAAGATGTTTTTACAGAGGCTTCTCTTAATCCTGATTCTTTGCCTCCTGCTCCTGTTAAGCCGGATAGGTATTACAGGGTGCCTGAAGCTCATAAGTATCTTTTTAAGAGTCCTAGGGCAGACCCAGAAACTGTTAGCCAGGGGCCTAAAGGTGTCAAGGCTTCTGTTGTTAAGAATCCGGTTCCTGCAGACAAAGAGGCTAGTAGGGCCTTGGATAGATGGGGAAAGAAAGTTTATACTTCTTCCACTCTGGCTATGAGGGCTTTGAATTGCCAGTTTCACATGTTGAAATACCAAAACTATCTCCTTTCACAATTAAAGTCTAAGGTTGATGCTCTGGCTGTAGGTATTGATTGTAAAGAGTTGCAAGATTTAGTACATGTTTCTGAACAGGTGGGTAAGCATTCTTTGCAATGTGGTTTTGATGCTGTACAGGCCTCGTCTAGGGTGGCTGCCACTGGGTCAGTTCTTCGCAGGCACGCCTGGCTAAGGGATCAAAATTTGTCTGAACATGTTAAAACAAGGATTTTAGATGCTCCTTTACAATCTGACGTGTTGTTTGGTCCTCCTGTTGAGGCAGTTTTAAAGAAAATGGAAGACAAAGCTAAGTCTATGCAGACTGTTAAAGATTTTTTGCAGGTTCAGCCTCCAAAGTTTAGCAGAAATTGGCCTGCTAAAGGGTGGACGTATCCTTCTTATGATTCCCAGTCTAGGGGTAGATCTAGGCGTGGTAGGGGCAGAGCTCAGGGCTCTTTCAGGCCTAGAACAGGGAGTTCTCCTGCACAGTCTTCAGGTGAGGGCAGGGGTCAGTCCTTTCGTAAACAGACCCAATGACCTACCTTTTCAGCTGCCAGAGCCTTCTCGTCTGGCAGCACCTTTGGGAGGAAGGTTGGCACTTTTCAAAGAAAATTGGAGTTTAATTACCCAAGACAAATGGGTATTGGATATCATACACCGAGGATACAGGTTTTATTTCCATACCTTGCCTCCTTTCAGAGGCATGCCAGACGTTCCTCCTCAACAAAGAATAGAGGCTCACAAGCAAATTTCTCTGTTACTTCAACTAGGGGCCATACAGCCGGTCCCTATGCCAGAAGTGGGCCTAGGATTTTATTCTCGCCTGTTCCTAGTACCAAAGAAGGGGAACACGTGGAGACCAATTTTGGATCTATCTATCCTCAACACTTATCTGGACATTCCCAAGTTCAAAATGTTGACGTTACAACAGCTTTTGCCTCTGCTGGGCAAGGATCATTGGATGGTAACTTTGGATCTCAAGGAGGCTTACCTTCATGTTCCTATCAGACTAAGTTGCAGGAAGTATCTGCGTTTCGAGCTGGGACTTTTCACTATCAGTTCTCTGCATTGCCCTTTGGCTTATCTACTGCGCCCAGAGTGTTCACAAAAGTTCTGGCTCCAGTGATTGCTTTCTTCAGGCTGAAAGGAATACAGATCTATCCTTATTTGGACGACTGCCTGATTCTGGCTCAAGGAAGGGAAGAGCTTCTTCGTCATTTGGAATATGTGATAGCAGTGCTAAGATGCCTAGGGTATTCTGTGAACGAAATAAAGTCCAGTCTAGTACCCTCTCAAGACATGTGCTTTCTGGGTGTGAGACTGAATACAGCATCCCAGATGGCTTTTTTAACCCCGGACAAACAAAAGAGTCTATCCCTTTACTTCCATCAGCTATCTCATCAGTCCGGGCTGACTGCAAGGACAGTCCTTCAAGCCTTAGGGTTCATGGCATCTTGTATTCTGGTGCTTCCCAATGCCAAATTGCATATGAGGAAGCTACAATGGTATCTCAAAAATGTATGGACACAGCACTGCCAGGATCTAGACACTGTCATTCAAATAATACCTTGCATTCAAAAGGAATTTTTGTGGTGGGCTCAGGAATGTCACCTAAACAAGGGACTCTCTGTGACCCGGCCAGAGGCGAGTCAGATTTTAACGACAGATGCCTCAGACAAAGCTTGGGGAGCTCATCTAAATGGAAAGTGGATACAAGACAAGTGGCCTGCCAGACTACAACATCTACATATCAATCTAAAGGAGATGTTAGCAGTCCAGTTTGCATTAATAGCTTTCAAGGATTTACTTCTTCCAGGGCAGGTGTTGATTCTAACAGACAACACAACTGTCATGTGGTACATCAACAAGCAAGGGGGAACGCATTCTTATCCTCTATGCAGGCAAGCAATGATTTTGTGGGAGACTGCTCTCAGTTTACAACTCAATCTTCAGGCAAGGTTTCTGCCAGGAGCACAGAACTCCTTAGCAGATGTGTTGAGCAGACAATTATGGATCCCCACAGTGGAAATTGGATCCTCATGTGTTTCAGAAATTGACAGTGTCATGGGGAACTCCAGACATAGATCTGTTCGCTTCTCCACTAAACCATCAGCTGCCAAAGTTTTGCACAAAAGGTTTCATCCCACAGCTTGGAAAGTGGATGCTCTTTCTTTCAATTGGAGCAATCTTCATGTGTATGCCTTTCCACCTCTGCCTCTCCTCCCAAAGGTACTTCTAAAGGTCAGACAGGACAAGCCGAGGATGATTTTAATAGCTCCAGATTGGCCTCGACAGCACTGGTACCCATTACTGAGAAGTCTGGTGCGGAAGCCTCCATGGCCTTTGCCTTGATTCCACACCTGTTGTCACAGGAGGACAGCCATTTGCTCAATGTCAAACTTCACTCTCTTCACCTAACAGCCTGGCATATTCTGTTTTGAACCATAGAGGGTCTCAACTTCCACAACAAGTTTTGAATGTGATTTTGGAAGCTAGAAGGCCTAGTACAAGGAAAGTGTACGCAGATAAATGGAAGAGATTTTTATTTTGGAGTGCAGCAAGATTTTGATGTTTCTGAGCCTAATTTGAGTGTGGCTCTTCAATATCTTACTGAGTTACTGGACAAAGGTTTGTCTTTCTCTTCTATTAAGGTTCATGCTGCAGCAATTTCGCTCACTATGATTGTGACCCACCATTGTTTTCTCATCCTTTGTTCAAGCAATTTCTTAGAGGGCAAAGAATATAAGACCCCCACGAAGAGCTCCTACTCCTGCTTGGGATCTCAATTTTGTGTTGGAGAAACTCACTCTACAACCTTTTGAGCCTGCAGCTACTTCTGAGTTGAAATATTTGTCATGGAAGACTGCTTTTTGTTGGCAATTACCTCTGCAAGAAGGGTTTCTGAATTGCAGGCCCTTATGGCGGTTGAGCCTTTCTTGATTTTCCATAAGGATAGGGTATCATTACGTACTAATCCTTCCTTTATGCCTAAGGTGGTTTCTAGTGTGGCTTTAAACCAAACTATTCATTTGCCTACTTTTTATGCAAATCCCAAAATAAAGGGAAAAGATTTTGCACACTTTAGATGTACACAGGCAGTTGCGATATTATTTGGACAGAACTAAAGGGTTCAGGCAGTCTCAGCAGTTGTTTGTTTCTTTTGCTTTGAGTTCTCAGGGCAAGCCTGTGTCAAAACAAACTATTTCTAAGTGGATTGGGTTTTGCATTGCTTTCTGTTATTCCCATCATGGCAAGGAGATTCCAGCTGGGATTAGGCCTCATTCCACTAGGGCTACTGCCACTTCAACAGCTTTTTGAGGGAGTGGCAACCAAGGATATTTTGGAGGCAGCTACTTGGAGTTCAGTGCATACTTTCTCTAGGCATTATCACCTGCCACTTTACTCTAAATCCAGGGCTGGTTTTGCCACTGCTGTTTTGCAGGGCATCTTGGCAGCTCCTGCTTCCTTGTAGTTAGCCATCCTCCCTTACCTCTGCTTTGGGATTCTACCCAAGTGTAAGGACTGCAGCAATGTGAGATGAAGAACATAGTACAGTTTTGTACCTACCATAAATGTAGATGTTCGAAGATCCACATTGCTGCAGTCCAGTTTACCCTCCTTCCCTCTGTAGTTAGAGGTGGTTGTGTGGGTTGGGTTGTACATTTTGTGTATTTTGTATATATTGTACATATAGTTAGTGCAAGGGTGGTGGGTTGGTTGTGTACTGTCTTTTGGTTTTGACCTTTATTTTTAGGGTCTTCTGACATCTGGGGCAAGAAAAGACTGAGGATATGACGTCGGTCATGCGCATTTGTACCCTGACGTCCTGATGTCAGTCAAATGCGCCTTGACCGACGTCAGCCTTATACTTTGATATTCGGGCCGACCGAGGACAGCGGACTACCCAAGTGTAAGGACTGCAGCAATGTGGATCTTCGAACATCTACATTTATGGTAGGTACAAAACTGTACTTTTTCATTCACTGACGCCCCCGTTGATGGGTCCTCACTGTTTGGGACCAGAGTGAAAGACACCCTCACCAGATGCGAGCAAGAGGGAAAGACCCTGTCTGCCATAGGGGTCCGTTTTTCCCTCCCATCTAGGCCTTACCCCAAGGCTCAGAGGGGAGGAAAGATGTGGTTCAAAAAGTCACAGAAGTCTTTCCCTGCCAGTCAAGGTGAGTCCCCCTCCAGAGGCAGAGGAAGGGGTGGCTATTCTGGGAGACGTCGCCCTAGGGGCAGAGGAATCCCTCGCAATTCGGGAGACCGTGATTCCTTTTGCGGACCTGCCTATCATCATTCCTGATGTATTGCCCGACTGTGCTGTTCCGGAGCCAGTCGGGGGCCGCATTTCGTTGTACCCGGAAGCCTGGGCAAGTATCACTCAGGATTGATGGGTGCTTCGTATAGTTACCGGAGGTTATTCCATCCCCTTATTGTCAGACCCTCCTCCACCCAAGAGAATCCCAGACGTTCCACCCAGTCAAAGGGATCACGCAACACTAGAAATTTCAAAGTTGCTGGAAGAAGGAGTCATCCAACCGTCCCCTCAGACCAGATCGGATTAGGGACTTACTCAAGACTCTTTTTGGTGCCGGAAAAAACAGGGGACCTGAGACCCATCTTGGATCTCAGCCGACTGAATCGATACATTCTAAAGTCCAAGTTCCGAGTGGTCACCCTTTAGTCTATTTTTCCGTTGCTGGGAAAAGAAGTATGGATGTGCTCCATCGATCTCAAGGATGCTTACTACCATATCAAAATGGACAGGGCTTCCAAGAGTCACTTATGCTTCCGGCTGGGAGCCAGTCATTTCCAGTTTCGTACCCTGCCCTTTGGCCTCACCACAGCCCCCAGGGTGTACACCAAGTGTTTGGCAGTGGTGACAGCTCACCTGAGACGTCAAGGATTCCAAGTGTTTCCATACCTGGATGACTGGCTCCTCACCACCCCCACCAGGTATCTTCTCATTCAGGCCAGGGAAAAGACCATTGCCCTTTGTCATCAACTAGGAATTACCTTGACCTGGGGAAAGTCTGCCTTGCTGCCCTCACAGCGTGTCACATTTATAGGCGCGGAGATAGACACCGTTCGTATGCGGGCGTTCCTGCCTCAAGAAAGGATAGAAGTGTTGCAGGGTCAGGTTTGCGCGTTACTACCCCTCAAGAAGGTTCAGGTCAGATGGGTCCTACAGCTCCTGGGATCCATGGCAGCCACCATTATGTTAGTGCCCCTAGCCAGATTACACATGAGACTTCTGCAGTGGCTCCTCTCTGCCCAATGGTCCTTTCAGAAACTTCCCCTGTCCCATTTGATCCTACTCACCGATCGGTGCAAACAGGACCTGTGTTGGTGGCTGCGTTCCACCAACTTGAACAAGTGGAATACCTTTATTCCTATGACTCCGTTTGCCACGGTGACCACGGACGCCTCCCAGATGGGGGGGGGGGCATTATCTTGGCAGGACGGTCCAATGCACCTGGCAGGATCATGAGGTACATCTGCACATCAGCGTTCTAGAGGTAAGAGCGGTGTTACTGGTGTTGCAACCACTGCAGAGCTCTCTTCTCCTAGGAACGATTGCAGTTCACTCGGACAACATGTCTGTGGTGTGGTACCTGAGCAAGCAAGGGGGAACCAGGTCTTACCCCCTATGCAGAGAGGCCATGCGAGTGTGGCAGTTGGCAGTGTCTTCCCGATGGTTCCTAGTGGCAACGCACATTCCGGGGAAGGCCAATGTGATAGCAGACAGCCTGAGCAGATCTATTCTGATGCCTTACAAGTGGTCCCTGAACTGCCGAGTTGCGGAACAGATTTTCAGCAGATGGGGTCAGCCTTGCTGCGACCTTTTCTTCAATCCCCACAATACCAAGTGCAGCAACTACTTCACTCTGATCCCCAGACAGGGGGAGTCACCCAGGGACGGCTCTCGTCCACGATTGGCCTCTCGGTCTGCTCTATGCTTTCTTTCCATTTCCTCTACTACCAAGAGTAATCCAGAAAGCCATTTCCTCGGCAAGCAAGATGATTCTAATTGCCCCACACTGGCCTCGCCAAGTCTGGTTCTCCTTTTGTCATCAGTATGCAGTGGACAGTCCTTGGACTCTTGACCCAGCACCAGACCTACTGACACACATGTCGGGACAGTCCCATCCCTCCCTGCGGACCCTCAAGTTGACAACCTGGCTACTCCACTTCCATCTTTAGTCAGACTTCATCGTTTTTCACCTGAGGTAGTACACATTTTATCTTCTTCTCATAAATCTTCTACCAGGAAGATTTACTCCAGCAAGTGGAAAAGATTTTCGATTTGGGCTCAGGCCAAGGGACTGGATCCTTTCACAGCCCCCATCCCTGCTGTCTTAGATTTTGTATCCACACTTTTTCAGCAGGGTTCTGCTCCTGCTACCTTTAAGGTTCAGCTGGCCGCTATTTCTAATTTTCATACCTCTTATGAACCTTCTCTCATGGCTCATAAGCTATGTAAGGCCTTTTTGAGGGGCACCTTGTTGCTTCGGCCTCCTGTGTCAGAACCCATCATGCCATGGGATTTAAATTTTGTGTTACAGGCCCGAACGTCATCACGTTTCGAACCAGCTGCAACCTGTGAATTAAAATTTCTGTCTTGGAAGACTGCATTCTTAATAGCTATCACATCAGCCAGACGGGTGTCGGAGATTCAAGCATTGTCCATCAAATCCCCGTATTTAATATTTCATAAGGACAGGGTTTCCTTGAGACCTAATCCGTCCTTCCTTCCGAAGGTAACCTCCCTCTGCCGTTAACCTCAATCAATCCATTGAGCTGCCAGATGTCCTTCATGGATGCATCTGCAGTCATAACAACTGGGTTGTCCTGTCGTCAGGCAGCCCTTCAGTCGGCCGGATTCCAAAGTCCGGGTCCGGCTTCGGCTGATGTCGCACTTCACCCGACGTCATCTCTGTTGGTCTTCGGGTATAAAAGCATCAGCCGACGCCATTTTCTCCAGTCTTTCTTGCCGCGTGGCGCCCGAAGCAGAAGCTGTTCGCAAGTGCCGGTCGGTCGGATCCAGAGATTACTTCTACCGAATACTACTTCGAAGACTTCTAAAGCTAAGTACCCCGTTGGGGACTCTTTCTTGCCTCAGCCGATGTCAGAAAAAGTCAATAATTGTTTAACCTGTGGGAAACAAATACCTCATAAAGATTTCCACTCTTACTGCCTGCCTTGTCTAGGCCCAGCCCACGACGTAGCAGCCTGTTCGGCCTGTGCTTCTTTCAACCGACGAACGCTTACGCGTCGGTCGGAGTTTGCAGAACAGTTTTTCGGATCTGATTTTGCGTACATTATGCCGTCGGTTCCTCCGACTACGCATTCTGCCAAAAAACGCAAAGAAAAAGACCGACACTCGCGGTCCGCGGTTTTGGCTGAAACCATGGATAAGCAAACCGCGAGTGTCTCGGTTTCGGCTGAAACCGAGAAAACTGTCCAAAATACAGCTGAATCTATCTCTACAGCTGAGGCCCCTGCTACCACTCTTGAATCGGCCTCAGAAAGTTTACCCACTACGGTGCTTACCCCTGACTTATCAGACACCATTCCCTTGGATGTCTCTACCCCAGCACGTGGTGCTGCTAGGCCTCCAGCAGCCATGTCCATTAAGGCCTTCGCCAGGGCTAAAGCAGCCAAGACTACTAGAGCAGTGCCTGTTAAACCCCCCTCAACCAGGCCCTCTTCCAGTTCTCAAATGCTTACTTTGGCAGAAGATTTAATTTCATTAATTAGAGGATCTCAATCTCACGCAGACAGGGCCTCTCAGCCCCCTGAGAAGAGACCTAGGGCAGAGCCCCCTGAGCCAGTGTCCTCTGATGATTCTGCTGATGAATCAGACTTAACTGACCAGCCAGAGGCTCCTTTCTCCAATTTTGAAGATTCTGATGCTGAAGAATTCATTCCAGCTGCTTCCCCACCAGAAGAATTCTCCTTTGGGGAAACCTTGCATGCCATGCGAGAACAGTTCCAATGGCAGCAACAGGATTTTTCAGACTCCAGAAAAAGACTTAGGACTTTTTTGCACCTCCCTCAGCACAGGCCCTTAGCTATACCTCCTGTTCTTTCTGTGGTGGATGATGCTTTCAATGATGTCTGCTCCGCTCCAGATACTTTACCCCCAGCCCCTGCCAAACCAGACAGATTTTACAGGGTGCCGGATACTCATCACCACCTTTACAAGGCCCCTCTTGCAGACCCCGAAACTATATCCCAGGGTCCCAAGGCAGTAGCCGCGACCATAGCTAAAAACCCTATTCCTTCTGAAAGGGAAGCAAGGTCATTAGACAGATGGGGTAAAAAGGTTTACACTTCGGCCACTCTCTCAGCTAGAGCTTTAAATTGTCAGTTTCACATGATACAATACCAAGAGTTTATGCTTGATCAGTTAACTAAAAAGCTAACCACTGATGAGCTTCTTGATAAGAAATATGTATTAGAAATGGTAAATAACATACAGCAGGTTAGTAACCATTCCTTAAAATGTGGCTATGATGCACTGGAGGCTTCATTTAGATCAGCCATGACTGGCACAGTAATTAGAAGACATGCATGGCTAAAGGAGCAAGCTCTACCGGATCATGTTAAGTCTAAGCTGCTAGATGCTCCTATGGATAAAACAAGTTTGTTTGGTACACCTGCCCAGCAGGTGATGAAGAAAATGGAAGAAAAAGCAAAATCAGTCCAAACAGTTAAAGATTTTTTGCAGGTTCAACCCCCAAGGTTTAGCAGGAACTGGCCAGCCAAAAATTGGTCCTTTCCTGACTCCACAAGACCTCAAAGGGGCAGGAATAGACGTTCCAGAGGCAGAAACCAATCCAGAGGAGGTGCCTACAGAGGACGACAGTGGCAAGGTAACAACAGAGGCACAGACTCAACCTCTGCCACTACATCTACACAGCCACAGTGACTTAATCCTAAATCCGCCTACCAGGGAACAAATAGCAGCTCCTCTTGGCGGAAAGCTAACCTTATTTTCAAAAAACTGGCACCAGATAACAAAGGACAAGTGGATTTTACAAACCATAGAGCAAGGTTACCGGTTCCACTTCCACACTTTACCAGTCAAAAGAGGAATGCCAAATTTACCTCCACGACAAAAAACAGAGGCTCTACAACAGATAATGGAGTTGGCAAACATGAGAGCTGTGGAAAAGGTGCCAACAGCAGAGCAAGGAAAGGGGTTCTACTCCAGATTATTCCTAGTTCCAAGAAAGGAGAAAAGCTGGAGACCAATTCTCGACCTGTCCACCTTAAATACATACATCATTGTCCCAAAATTCAAAATGCTGACCCTACAGCAACTTCTTCCCATGCTGGGCAAGGAGTGTTGGCTGGTAACTCTAGATCTCAAGGAGGCATACCTGCACGTCCCCATTCGACCAATCTGCAGAAGATACCTCAGATTTCTTGCAGGATCAGAGCATTATCAATTCTCAGCATTGCCTTTTGGCTTATCTACTGCCCAGAGTATTCACAAAATGCCTGGCATCAGTAATCGCCATTGCAGACTACAGGAATTCAAATTTATCCATACCTGGACGACTGCCTGCTACAAGGAGACAACAAAAGCAAGCTGACAACAGATTTACAAAGGGTCATTTACTTGCTACAAGCACTGGGATACACAGTCAATTTACAAAAGTCAAGACTGATACCATCCCAGACAAGGACTTTCCTAGGAGCGGAATTGGACACAGTAAGACAAATGGCATTCCTAACTACAGAAAAACAAAAAGAACTCCCCCTTTACTTCTTGGCACTAACAAAACTGAACAAGTTAACAGCAAGAAAGGTACTGCAGGCCTTGGGTTTCATGGCATCATGCATAATCCTGGTTCCATTTGCCAGACTACATATGAGAAAACTACAGTGGTACCTCAAGAATTTATGGTCCCAACACAGACACAGCCTAGAAGCGGAAATCCCACTAATACCTTGCTTAAAACAAGAGTTCCTATGGTGGGCTCAGGCATGCCACTCAAACCCAGGACTGCCCTTTCGCAAAGGTCAAGCAAGCCAGACCATCACAACAGACGCTTCAGACCTAGGTTGGGGGCCCACATGCTGGACAAATGCGTACAAGGATTGTGGACACAGGATCAACTTCACCTGCACATCAACCTAAAAGAAATGCTGGCAGTAAAACTGGCAATCCAACAGTTCAGACCATTTCTCAAGGAGGGCCAGTTGATGATAAGGACAGACAACACCACAGTCATGTGGTACATCAACAAACAGGGAGGCACTCATTCATACCCCCTATGCAGAATGACTTTGGAACTGTGGACCCTGGCACTCAGCTACAACATACAGTTACAGGCAATATTTGTGCCAGGAAAAGAAAACTCTCTAGCAGATATGTTAAGCAGGACCACATCGGATGCCCACGAATGGCAGCTGCACCCGGACATCTTCAAGACCATCTCGAAGAAATGGGGAATGCCTCAGATAGATCTATTCGCATCACCTCTCAATCACCAGCTCAAAAAATTCTGCACAAGGACATTCCACCCACTAGCATGGAAAGTGGACTCGCTCTCCTTCAGCTGGAAAGGCCTAACAGCATATGCATTCCCACCTCTTCCCCTGATACACAAAGTACTACTGAAAATCAAGGAAGAACGTCCAAGGATAATCCTGATAGCTCCAAACTGACCAAGACAACACTGGTACCCTCTGCTGAGGAGCATGTCTCGGAACAATATGTGGCCAATCCCCCTGATGCCTTTGATGCTAACTCAGAACAACTACAGCACCATGCATCCGAACCTAAAAACGTTGCAACTAACTGCATGGAACATCACATAGCAACTGCTAATTCAGAACTTTCACAAAGAGTTAAAGACATTATTCTTGAAGCACGCAGGCCTTCAACAAGAAGGAACTATGCTGGGAAATGGAAAAGGTTTGTCATATGGAGTTCTGAAAGAGGAAAAGATGTATCAAACATAGATATGCATAACATTCTGGAGTATCTGGCCGAGCTACTTCATTCAGGCCTGTCCTACTCCTCCATCAAGATTCATGCATCAGCTATTTCAGCAGAATACAGCTTTGATCCACCTGTTTTTTCACACCCTTTGCTCAGGCAGTTCCTCAGAGGAATCAAGAATGTAAAACCTCCAAGGAAACCACCATTACCAGCTTGGGACTTAAATTTCGTGCTAGAAAAATTGACACTATCACCCTTTGAACCAGCAGCAACAGCAGACCTACAACACCTGTCATGGAAAACTGCTTTCCTACTGGCAATTACTTCAGCAAGGAGGGTTTCAGAACTACAGGCCTTAATGGCAGTGCAACCTTTCCTAATCTTCCACCAAGATAGAGTGTCCATGAGGACTAATCCTACATTTATGCCTAAGGTGGTATCCAGAGTGTCTTTAAACCAGGCAATCCATCTACCTACCTTCTTTCCCAACCCACAAAACAGAGGGGAAAGAATTCTGCATACCTTGGATGTACATAGACAGCTACGCTACTACTTGGACAGAACAAAAAATAGCAGAAAGACTGACCAACTTTTCGTAGCCTATGCAACAGGAAGGGAAGGAAAAGCTATTTCCAAACAGACAATCTCCAAATGGATAGGAAATTGCATACGATTCTGTTACTCCTTCCATGGAAAGCCAATTCCACAGAACATAAAACCTCATTCTACAAGGGCAACAGCCACTACCACAGCCTTCTTACGAGGAGTGGCTACCAAGGACATTATTGAGGCGGCTACTTGGACCTCCGTGCATACATTTGCCAAGCATTATAATTTACCTCTATATTCCAGATCCCGAGCAGGGTTTGCCACTGCTGTACTGCAAGGGATCCTAAACGCACCATAATCTACTTTGTCCTCCTCCCCTAGTTGGCTATGGTATTCTACCCAGTTGTTATGACTGCAGATACATCCATGAAGGACATAGTACAGTTTTGTACCTACCATAAATGTAGATGTCCGAATTGGATAGCATCTGCAGTCAGGATTACCCTCCCTCCTTCCCCTCTGTGGTACTCCTAGGGTGTTTACCCTCCTAATAGCTAGCTAATGGGGGGGAGTCTTTCATGGTGTATTTGTTTGTATTTATGCACATACATGCTTATTTTTGTGTTTACCTCTATCTTTTGGAAACATTGGCTTCTATCCAAAACTTTTAGCCTTCTAGAGGGCTTCTGGCATCTAAGGGGCAAGAAACACTGAAGAAAATGGCGTCGGCTGATGCTTTTATACCCGAAGACCAACAGAGATGACGTCGGGTGAAGTGCGACATCAGCCGAAGCCGGACCCGGACTTTGGAATCCGGCCGACTGAAGGGCTGCCTGACGTGAAGGGCTGCCTGACGACAGGACAACCCAGTTGTTATGACTGCAGATGCTATCCAATTCGGACATCTACATTTATGGTAGGTACAAAACTGTACTTTTTCGTTCCTCAATTTTCCAACAAGGCGGAGTTTAAGTTTCATCAGTTGGATGTACACAGGCAGCTTCGTTTTTACTTGCACAGGACAAAACAACTTTGTAAGTCTGACCAACTCTTTGTGTCCTTCTCAGAAAATAGAACAGGTTCCCCTGATGTCCTTCATGGATGCATCTGCAGTCATAACAACTGGGTTGTCCTGTCGTCAGGCAGCCCTTCGGTCGGCCGGATTCCAAAGTCTGGGTCCGGCTTCGGCTGATGTCGCACTTCACCCGACGTCATCTCTGCTGGTCTTCGGTATAAAGGCATCAGCCGGCCATTTTCCTCAGTCTTTCTTGCGCGTGGCGCCAAGCAGAAGCTGTTCGCAAGTGCCGGTCGGTCAGATCCAGAGATTACTACTACCGAATACTACTTGAAGACTTCTAAAGCTAAGTACCCGTTGGGGACTCTTTCTTGCCTCAGCCGATGTCAGAAAAAGTCAATAACTGTTTAACTTGTGGGAAACAAATACCTCATAAAGATTTCCACTCTTACTGTTTGCCTTGTTTAGGCCCAGACCACGACGTAGCAGCCTGTTCGGCCTGTGCTTCCTTCAACCGACGAACGCTTAGGCGTCGGTCGGAGTTTGCTGAACAGTTTTTCGGCTCAGATTTTGCGTACATTATGCCGTCAGATCCTCCGACTACCCAAATTGTTAAAAAAACGCAAAGAAAAAGACCGACACTCGCGGTCCGCGGTTTCGGCCGAAACCACGGTTAAGCAAACCGCGAGTGTCTCGGTTTCGGCCGAAACCGAGAAAACTGATCAAAATACAGCCGAATCAATGCATACTACTGAGGTTTCTGCCACTTTACTTGAAACAGCCTCAGAAATTATACCTACACCTGTGGTTACTTGTGACTTATCAGACACCATCCCTTTGGATGTTTCTACCCCAGCACGTGGTGCTGCTAGGCCTCCTGCAGCCATGTCTATTAAGGCCTTTGCCAGGGCTAAAGCAGCCAAATCTTCTACATCAGTGCCTGTTAAACCCCCCTCAACCAGGCCCACTACTAGTTCACAAATGCTTACTCTGGCACAAGATTTAATATCCTTAATTAGGGGATCTCAATCTCACCCAGACAGGGCCTCTCAACCCCCAGAAAAGAGACCTAGAGCAGAGCCCCCCGAGCCTGTCTCCTCTGATGACTCTGCGGATGACTCAGATATTACAGACCAGCCAGAGGCTCCTTTCTCCAATTATGAAGACTCCGATGCTGAAGAATCCATTCCAGCTGCCTCTCCACCAGAGGAATTCTCCTTTGGGGAAACCTTACATGCCATGAGAGAACAATTCCAATGGCAACAACAGGATTTCTCAGATTCCAGAAAAAGACTCAGGACTTTTCTGCACTTACCACAACATAGGCCCTTAGCTATACCTCCTGTCCTTTCTGTTGTGGACGATGCATTTAATGATATCTGTACTGCACCTGATTCCTTACCTCCAGCCCCTGCCAAACCAGATAGATTTTACAGGGTGCCAGACACTCATCACCACCTATACAAGGCCCCACTGGCAGACCCCGAAACCATATCCCAGGGGCCTAAGGCAGTAGTCTCGACCACAGCAAAAAATCCTATTCCTTCTGAAAGGGAATCCAGGTCTTTAGACAGATGGGGCAAAAAAGTTTACACCTCTGCTACTCTCTCAGCTAGAGCTTTAAACTGTCAGTTTCACATGATACAATACCAAGAGTTTATGCTTGATCAGTTAACTAAAAAGCTATCCTCTGATGACTCTATAGATAAGAAATATGTATTAGAAATGGTAAATAACATACAACAGGTTACTAACCATTCTTTAAAATGTGGCTATGATGCACTGGAGGCTTCATTTAGATCAGCCATGACTGGCACAGTGATAAGAAGACATGCATGGTTGAAAGAACAGGCTTTACCGGATCATGTTAAAGCTAAGTTATTAGATGCTCCTATGGATAAGGCCAGTTTGTTTGGTACACCTGCCCAGCAGGTAATGAAGAAAATGGAAGAAAAGGCAAAATCTGTACAAACGGTGAAAGATTTCTTACAGGTTCAGCCCCCAAGGTTTAGCAGGAACTGGCCTGCCAAAAATTGGTCCTTTCCTGACTCCACAAGATCCCAAAGGGGCAGGAATAGACGATCCAGAGGCAGAAATCAATCCAGAGGGGGTGCCTACAGAGGACGACAGTGGCAAGGTAATAACAGAGGCACAGACACAGCCACTACCACTGCAACAGGACAATCACAATGACTTCACTCTAATTCCGCCTACCAGGGAACAAATAGCAGCACCATTAGGCGGAAAATTAGCCTTATTTTCGAAAAATTGGCACTATGTCACAAAAGACAAGTGGATTTTACAAACCATAGACCAAGGTTACGGTTCCACTTCCACACTTTACCAGTCAAAGAGGAATGCCAAACCTGCCTCCAAATCAAAAAATAGAAGCTCTACAGCAGATAATGCAATTAACAAAAATGAGAGCTGTGGAAAGAGTACCAATAACAGAACAAGGCAAAGGATTCTACTCCAGACTATTCTTAGTTCCAAGAAAAGAAAAAACTTGGAGACCTATTCTCGACCTGTCCATCTTAAACACATACATCATTGTCCCAAAATTCAAAATGCTGACCCTACAGCAACTTCTTCCCATGCTGGGCAAGGAGTGTTGGCTGGTAACTCTAGATCTCAAGGAGGCATACCTGCACGTCCCCATTCGACCAAATTGCAGAAGATACCTCAGATTTCTTGCAGGATCAGAGCATTATCAATTCTCAGCATTGCCCTTTGGCTTATCTACTGCACCCAGAGTATTCACAAAATGCCTGGCAACAGTAATCGCCCACTGCAGACTACAGGGAATACAAATTTACCCATACCTGGACGACTGCCTGCTACAAGCGGACAACAAAAGCAAGCTGACAACAGATTTGCAAAGGGTCATTTACTTGCTACAAGCCCTGGGATACACAGTCAATTTTCAAAAGTCAAGACTGATACCATCCCAAACAAGGACATTCTTGGGCGCAGAATTGGACACAGTCAAACAAATGGCATTCCTAACTGCAGAAAAACAAAAAGAACTTCCTCTTTACTTCTTGGCACTAACAAAACAGAACAAGCTAACAGCAAGAAAAGTTCTGCAGGCCTTGGGCTTCATGGCATCATGCATAATCTTGGTCCCACATGCCAGACTGCATATGAGAAAACTACAGTGGTACCTAAAGAATTTATGGTCCCAACACAGACACAGCCTAGAAGCAGAAATACCACTAATCCCATGCCTAAAACAGGAGTTCCTATGGTGGGCTCAAGCATGCCAGACAAATCCAGGCCTACCCTTTCACAGCCCTCGAGCAAGCCAAACCATCACAACAGACGCCTCAGACCTAGGATGGGGGGCTCACATGCTGGACAAATGTGTACAGGGATTGTGGACTCAGGACCAGCTACATCTGCACATCAACCAAAAAGAAATGCTGGCAGTAAAACTGGCAATCCAAAAATTCAGCCCATTTCTCAAAGAAGGCCATTTGATGATAAGGACAGACAAACACGACAGTCATGTGGTACATCAACAAACAGGGAGGCACTCATTCATACCCCCTATGCAGAATGACTTTGGACCTTTGGAACCTGGCACTCAGCTACAACATCCAGTTACAGGCAATGTTTGTACCGGGAAAGGAGAACACTCTAGCAGACATATTAAGCAGAACCACCTCGGATGCTCACGAATGGATGCTACACCCGGACATCTTCAAGACCATCACAAAGAAATGGGGAATGCCACAGACAGATCTATTCGCTTCCCTCTCAATCACCAGCTCAAAAAATTCTGCACAAGGACATTCCACCCGCTTGCATGGAAGGTGGATTCGCTCTCCTTCAGCTGGAAAGGTCTGACAGCATATGCATTCCCACCTCTTCCCTTGATACACAAGGTATTACTACAAATCAAGGAGGAACGTCCAAGGATAATCCTGATAGCTCCGAACTGGCCAAGACAACACTGGTACCCATTGCTGAGGAGCATGTCTCGGGACAAAATGTGGGCAATACCCCTGATGCCTTTGATGTTAACTCAGAACAACTACAGCATCATGCATCCAAACCTAAAAACCTTGCAACTGACTGCATGGAACATCACATAGCAGCAACTAATCCAGATCTTTCCCAAAGGGTTAAAGACATTATCCTTGAAGCCGCAGACCTTCAACAAGAAGAAACTATGCAGGAAAATGGAAAAGGTTTGTCATTTGGAGTACTGAAAGAGGAAAAGACGTGTCGAATATAGATATTGCTAACATTCTGGAGTATTTGGCAGAGCTTCTACATACAGGCCTGTCCTATTCCTCCATCAAGATACATGCATCAGCTATTTCAGCAGAATACAGCTTTGATCCACCAGTCTTTTCACATCCTCTACTCAGGCAGTTCCTCAGAGGGATCAAGAATGTAAAACCTCCTAGGAAACCACCACTACCAGCTTGGGACTTGAACTTTGTGCTAGAAAAGTTGACACTCCCGCCTTTTGAACCAGCAGCAACAGCAGACCTACAGCATCTATCATGGAAAACTGCTTTCCTACTGGCAATAACCTCAGCAAGGAGGGTTTCTGAACTTCAGGCCCTAATGGCAGTACAACCCTTCCTAATCTTCCACCAAGATAGAGTGTCCATGAGAACTAATCCTACATTTATGCCTAAGGTGGTATCCAGAGTGTCTTTAAACCAGGCAATCCACCTACCTACCTTCTTCCCCAACCCACAAAACAGAGGGGAAAGAATGCTGCATACCTTGGATGTACATAGACAGCTACGCTACTACCTGGACAGAACCAAAAGTAACAGAAAAACTGACCAGGTTTTTTGTAGCCTATGCAACAGGAAGAGAAGGAAAAGCAATTTCCAAACAGACAATCTCAAAATGGATAGGAAATTGCATACGATTCTGTTACTCCTTCCATGGAAAACCAATTCCACAGAACATAAGACCTCATTCCACAAGGGCAACAGCCACTACCACAGCCTTCTTATGAGGAGTGGCAACCAAGGACATTATTGAGGCGGCTACTTGGACCTCCGTGCATACATTTGCCAAGCATTATAATTTACCTCTGTATTCCAGATCCCGAGCAGGGTTTGCCACTGCTGTACTGCAAGGGATCCTTACCACACCATAATTTCTTCATCCTCCTCCCTAGTTGGCTATGGTATTCTACCCAGTTGTTATGACTGCAGATGCAACCAAGAAGGACATAGTACAGTTTTGAACCTACCATAAAAGAAGAAGATCGAACTGGATAGCATCAGCAGTCAGGATTACCCTCCCTCCTTCCCTCTGTGGTACTCCTAGGTATTTACCCCTAATAGCTAGCTGGTGGGGAGTCTCTTATGGTGTATTTGTTTGTATATATGTACATACATGCTTATTTCTTGTGTTTGCATTCTATCTTTTTGGAAACATTGGCATTTATCCAAAATTTAGCCTTCCAAGAGGGCAACTGGCATCTGGGGCAAGAAACACTGAGGAAAATGGCGTCGGCTGATGCCTTTATACCCGAAGACCAGCAGAGATGACGTCGGGTGAAGTGCGACATCAGCCGAAGCCGGACCCAGACTTTGGAATCCGGCCGACCGAAGGGCTGCCTGATGACAGGACAACCCAGTTGTTATGACTGCAGATGCTATCCAGTTCGGACATCTACATTTATGGTAGGTACAAAACTGTACTTTTCTAAGATTACAATTTCCAGATGGATTTCTGACTGCATCTCCTACGTTTACTCGTCAGCAGGCAGAGAGTTACTGTTCCCCGTCAAGGCTCACTCCACCAGGGCTGTTTCCGCTTCAGTAGCTTATCATTCCTGACTATCCTTGGATGAAATTTGTGCTGCGGCCACGTGGGCTTCTCCCCACACCTTCATTACTCATTACAAATTAGACGTGGCTTCTAGGGGCCGGGCTTCCTTTGGTTCCACTGTTCTCAGGAGCATCTTCCATTGAGCCTCCCAAGATAGAGGTGCTGGGGACGCTGTCCCGTGAGTAAGAATGTAGGCGAGATTGGACCACACAACATCTACAAGTTATGTACTCACCATAACACTTGATGTATGTGGTCCATCTCGCATGACATTCTCATGTTCCCTCCCACCTTCCCCCCTCTTGGGGGATTTGGAGGCGACATTTGTTTCAGTACCCTTCGGTATTGGTTATTTTTTCTCTGCTGCCCTGGTTAGTGTTCTACTCTTCTGAACTGCGGTTATGCATGAGGTGTGACTATGAGCTGCTGCAAACTAGATCTGGGGTTATGGAGCAGTGCAACATGGGATACCAGGTTAGCCCATCCAATTAGAGACTTTGTGCTAGAAAAATATAAGTTGGCCGAGTACCCGTGAGTAAGAATGTGAGGTGAGATGGACCCCATACATCAAGCGTTATGGTGAGTACATAACTTGTAGATCTGAAGTAGGATATTCATTTGTCTGCAACCTGTGGGTTATGGATCCGATATCGGATCCGAACCGGCATGGTTTTCCAGCTATGGATCCAAGCTCTCAGCTCCTCCCCTCACCCATAATGCCCTGCTCTACCCTCATGACCTCAGATCTCGTTTGCCGCGCATGGTGACTGGATTGGTTTCTATAGCTCTCAGCTAAGTGCTAGTTTTACTACTGTTAATATAGAATTTTTGAAGTTTTTTATTCATTTTTGTGTGAAAGTTTAGGTTTCCCTCTTTGATATTTTACTTTAGAGTTAATCTAAGAATTTTTTCCCTCCCCTCGCTGTTGGCGTAGTGTGTGTGTGTTGGGCCTGTGTGTGTATATTGTTTTAGTTACTTTAGTTAGTAGCTTGTTTATAGATTGGGATGGCTGAACAGCCCAAATCTATATTTTCTAAATGCTCCGAGTGTGGCCATAAGCTTTCCCCAGCTGATGGCCACACTCGGTGTGTTAGATGCCTTGGGGTTGAACACCTCACATCTGGATGCTCCATTTGTGCAGGGTTCAACCCCAGGGCACTGAAGGAGCGGAGGTCCAAGCTTGTCTTGGCGGGCCTTTTACCGCCGGACTCGGCTCCAACCTCCGCTCCTTCGGGAGTAACCGTGCTCTCGGTTCTTCCCTCCGTGGCACCCCCTCCTCCTCCTGGGACTCGACCTCCCGTTTCTGGTTCGGAGGAGAGGGATGCTAGGAAAAAGGACCGGAGGGAGAAGCACCACAAGCGGCGGGCCGAGACCTCTGTTTCGGCCTCGCCAGCCAGAGCTTCTCCCGGCTCCGTTGGCTCGGTCTCCTCCTTCTCGGCTCCGGTCCCCAGTGTGCTTTTCACCGGGTCCTGAGGAGGAGGAGACCCGATCTCCGTCGAGGCTATCGAGGAGGCACTCCAGGCCTACCTCGGTAGCCTCGTCGAGATCTACATAGCCTTCGGATGCTGATCTGGACGGATGATGAGAAGATTCATCCAGGCCCAGATGCAGATGGGAGTGCTCTTGCCTCCCCTCTGGGGAGCTCAACACCCTTCTTCAAACCTATTGCTCCTTCTCCGACCCGCTATCCGGGTTGAGCAGCTGGAGCCGAGCAGCCGGGCGGGGTGGGTCGGCGCCGATAGTACTTGGTACCGGATCCGACCCTGCCCTCGAGTGCATCGGATCCGACCTCTCGGAGCCTGGATCCGAGCCTCGGATCCGGGGATCAGTGCTCCTTGGCGCCGTCTGTGTCGGAGTGCACTGTCGCCGGATCCGGCGCGGCGCCGGCTCGATCCACTCTTCGGATCGAGGGGAGCCGATTGCCGGATCCTTTGGTGAGGTCGGCTCCCTTGGCGTTTGATGTAGTGGAGAGGGCCCTGTTGAGGTCTCCGGACCCCGGCACTTGTTCGGCTCCGTCCAGCTCCCTCTGCACTGGGCCAGGCTTCCACCATCCGGCCCTGGGACAGCCCGCTTCTGTGCCCCAAGTTGCTCCAATGGAACAAGTTACTGCTTGCGAGGACTCCTCTGACAGCCCCCAGAGGATGTCCCTGCAAGCATCTGCAAAGGAGGCACATTGACTCCCCGAGTCTCTCACAGAAGACACGGACTTGGAGGAAGGAAGGCTCCCACGGTCACCCCGAGGATGTCTCATTTGGAGACATCATGGAAATACTCGTATAAGGGGTGGTCTGCCCCAAGTCTTCCTCGGACGAGTCCGTGTTCTTGAGTGGCATTAGAAGCGGGCCCGTCTACCTCTTGGGTGTCCCCTCCTGCCGACCCCTGGTGGACCTCATTACCACCAGGCGTGGAAGGAACCGGACACCGTGGAGCCAATTCCTAAGAGGCCCGATAGGATCCTTAGCCCACCGTCCGACTGTGCCCATTGGAGTAAGGGGCCTCCGGTAGATGCCATGTTGTGGCGGCCACCAAGAGGAACTGGCTCAGGAGAGTCCCTCAGTCCATCCCGAGCAAGGAGTCTCGGATGATGGACCGCTTGAAGCGGATGTTTAGTTCAGCGACCTTCTCGGTAAGGCGCTGAACTACTTGGCACATGTCATTAGGATGCAGCGAGATCTCATTAAAGAGTATGCTGCATCTCCCCAGAGTCCATTTCGGAGGAGGACAGGGTTCTGCACTCCACCCGTATGGCCACTCTTAGGTCAGTTACTAATACCTCTATCGGCTACTCTCCCGCTACGGAAGGCCGCTAGAGCTGGGGACAGGCCTAGTCACTGGGCGTCAGGCCTGGCCGTCACTGCGATTTTCTGAGCCCTTCAAAGCGTCATTTGCGAGCCCCCTTTGATGGTTCTGCTCTCTTTGGCAAAACCGTTCGAAAGCGTTGACCCAGGCGAGAAGGGCGGAAGGCGCTGTCTGCCGTCGGAATCCGCTTCTCTGCACCCCAGAGGCCCTACTCTAGGAACCAAAAGGGTCAGAAGAAGATGTGGTTCGAAGTCGCAGCAGTCCCAGCCTGCTCCGGACAACCAGTCCTTCCGTGGCAGAGGAGGACAGGGAGGGCGTCGCCCTAGAGGCAGAGGGGCTCCCAGAAAGTTCGGGTGCAGGGAACCTTTCTCTGAGCGGCCCGCAGCAACCCTGAGGGGTTGCCCGACTGCTCCACTCTGGAGGCAGTCGGGGGACGTTTTTCGGGGCACCTAGCGGCATGGGAGTCCATAACATCAGACCGCTGGGTTCTCCTAATCATATCCAGAGGATATCGCATCCCTTTCCTTCACCTTCCAAAGTTGAAGTCCCTCCCAGACGTCCCACCCGGTCAACGGGAGGCCGCTTTGGCAGAGATTGGCCATCTGCTAAAGAAAAGAGCCATCCAGCCCGTCCCCACAGACCAGATCGGATCAGGGTTCTACTCCAGGTTCTTTTTAGTGCCAAAGAAGACGGGGGAACGAAGACCAATCCTAGACCTCTCTCTCTTGAATCTGGCAGTCCCCAAAGAAAAATTCCGAATGGTCACTCTGCAATCTATTCTCCCCCTTCTGGGAGAAAATCACTGGATGTGCTCGATAGACCTCAAGGACGCGTACTACCACATCCTGATGGACAGGCTCCAGGAGGTTCCTCCGCTTCGGCTGGGAGCCAGTCACTACCAGTTCGGGTCCTTCCCTTTGGTCTCACCACAGCCCCAGGGTGTTCACCAAAGTATTAGCAGTGGTAGCGGCCCACCTGAGGCTTCAGGGGTGCAGGTGTTCCCTACCTGGACGACTGGCTTCTTACCGCCCCAACAAGGCATCTACTTTTATTGTGAGACTCCTTTCTCCATCTTGCTCCTTTTCTGGGCATTACAATAAATACAAAGAAATCCAACCTGGCCCACACAGCTCTTAGATTTTATAGGGGCCAGGCTAGACACAAGGAGTTCTGAGCCTTCCTCACTGCGGACAGAGTTCAAAATCTGCAGCTCCAGGTGCGGGCCATTCTCCACTCAAGTTTTGTTCAGTGAGTTGGTCCTGAGGGCTCTAGGGTCCATGGCATCTGCTATAGCACTTCTTCCTCTTGCCAGGCTCAATATCGCATTCTACAGTGGACACTCTTAGTACAGTGGTCATACCTTGCTCTCCCCATGCATCATCCCATTGCGATCAGCAAGGCTTGCAAGCGGTCCCTCTTGTGGTGGCTTCACTCCCGGATCTCCACAGGGGCCGCCCATTTTGTGCTTCTCCCCTCGCCACGGTGACCACGGACGCCTCCGCCTCGGGTGGGGGCACTTCTTGGCGGACCGTCCAAGGCACGTGGGGCGATTCAGAGACCTTACTGCATATCAATGTTCTAGAGATGAGAGCAGTGCTCTTAGCGTTGCTAGCACTTCAGGACTTTCTTCCCTTGGGAACAATTGCGATTCAATCGGACAACATGTCTGTGGTCTGGTACATCAACAAGCAAGGGGAAACAAGGTCTAACCCTCTTTGTCGAAGCCATGAGAGTTTGGGAATGGGCAATCTCCACCAACCGCTTTCTTATAGCGCACATTCGGGTCGGTCCAACATCCTAGCGGACAAGCTCAGTCGCACCATTCTGACCCCTTACGAGTGGTCTCTCAATTGTCGAGTGGCGGGCGCATATTCGCATGGTGGGGAACTCCTTCATGCAATCTTTTGCCTCTCCCTCAAACACCAAGTCGACAGTTTTTCGCTCTGATACCTCCTCCGGAGGTTCCCAAGAGGCAGCTCTGGTGCATGCTTGGCCACCCGGTCTTCTGTATGCTTATCCACCCTTGCCTCTGATGCTCCAAGTTCTTCAGAAAGCCTCTCGGGTGGGTTGCAGAATGATTCTCATTGCTCCGTTTGGCCTCGACAGATCTGGTTCCCCTTCCTAAGGTCTCACTCGGTGAATCCTCCTTGGATTCTAGATCCCATTCGGATCTGATATCCCATCCATCCTGCATACCTCCTCGAATCTGGACAACCTGAAGCTGACCGCTTGGCTGCTCCAGTTCCACTCTTGATCAGGACTCCCGGTATTTCGTCACCTGTTAAGGCAATTTTGGTGGCAGCTCATAAACCATCCACTAGAAAGGTCTACGCAGCAAGTGGAAGCGGTTTTCTTTGTGGGCAGGCGGCAAGGCCTGAATCCCTTCACGGTTCCTCTTCCATTAGTGCTTGACTTTCTAACCACTCTTTTTAACGATGGTGCCAGCAGTTCCACAGTCAAAGTACAACTGGCGGCAATTTCTCATTATCACATTGGCCATGACTCTAATCCTCTTATGTCAGCCAAATTGTGTAAAATTTTTCTTAAAGGTACTTTTCTTCTCAGGCCCCTGTAAAACAAGCGGTTCCTCCTTGGGACCTCTCTCTGGTTCTACAGGCCTTGACCGCCTTCGAGCCAGCGGCTGGTGGATCTCAAATTCTTGTCCTACAAGACAGCCTTTTGGTAGCCATTACATCGGCCAAGAGAGTTTCTGAGCTTCAAGCATTATCAGCTAAACCTCCTTACTTGGTATTTCACCCGGACCGTGTCTTCCTCAGGACCAACCGTCCTTTCTTCCTAAAGTAAACTTCTGAAGCAAACATCAATCAATCCATTAACCTCCCTGTTTTCTTCCTAAATATGAAAACAAAGGTGAATATAAGCTCCACTCATTAGATGTTCACAGGCAACTTAGATTTTATCTAAACAGGGCCGGCTGGTCATAGGCAATCCGACCAGTTGTTTATTTCCTTTGCAAAATTTAATTTGGGCAAGCCAATTTCTAAAGTTTCTCTGTCCGCTGGATTTCACAGTGCATCTTATTGGCTTATCAAGCTTCAGGAAGGCCCGCGGAGGTGTTCATGCCCATTCAACCCGGTCAGTATCTACCTCGGCAGCTTTCAAGGCTAGGATTCCTCTAGATGATATTTGTGCAGCAGCCACGTGGGCTTCATCTCATACTTTTATTTCCCACTATAAGTTGGATCTTGCATCTAGGGTAGAGCATCCTTTGGCTCCTTGGTGCTCGGAATATCCTTCCATGATGGCCTCCCAAGATTCAGGTAGCTGGGGACTCTGTCCCACAGGTTGCAGACAAATGAATATCCTACTTCAGATTTAGAAGTTATGTACTCACCATAACGTTCCATCTGAGTAGGTGTATTCATTTGTCTGCAACCATCCCGCCCTCCTATCCCCCTGGCCTTTCAGTTTCCTGCATATTCTATGTTACCCTTTTCAGGGTGTTGTCGCTTAGGCAAACTCGACCTGAGGTCATGAGGGTAGAGCAGGACATTATGGGTGAGGGGAGGAGCTGAGAGCTTGGATCCATAGCTGGAAAACCATGCCGGTTCGGATCCGATATCGGATCCATAACCCACAGGTTGCAGACAAATGAATACACCTACTCAGATGGAACGTTATGGTGAGTACATAACTTCTAATTACACTACTGTGGCACATAACTCTTCTTAAGAACTTAAATTATAAGCTACACAAGAGAAAATTTTCAGAACATTGTTTAAGGACACAGTAGGAGAAAAATTATTCTTGTTTATCATCTATGTACTAATATAGTTATAAAGTAATCATTAATTCACGTGTATGCTAGAAAGAGCTTTCAGACTAGTGTTTAATAATGTAGAGAACCACCAGCTATATGTAAATTTGGAGGTTGTCCATATTTAATATTTGTCCAGTAGAATGGGCACTTAAGGCCAGTGTTTAAAGTGATGTATTGATAATTATGCTTCCTCTGCAAATTAGCCATGTCTTCTAAATGATTGCTTTGCAGATGTTCTTCTTGTTTCACTGTTGCAGTCATCACCTGTGGGTTATCCCTGCTGTGGTAGCACTCGGCCGGCCCGAATACCAGAGTCTATGTTTTTCTGCATCAGCTGCTGTCGCTTGTAGACTGATGTCAGGTCGTCAGTGCTATAAAGCAAGGCAGCTGGCGCCATTACATCAGTCTTTCTTGCCGTGGAGCCCGTAGCAGAAGCAGTTCCAAATGTGCTGGTCGGTCACTACCAGAGTTTGAATTACAGCTGAAAACATCTAAAGCTAAGTACCCCGTTGGGGATCCTTTTTTCTTGCACTAACAGATGTCTGAAAAAGTTAACAATTGTCTTACCTGTGGAAAGCAGATCCCACACCGAGACTTCCATTCCTACTGCGTCACTTGTTTAGGCTCAGACCACGACGTCCCCCATTGCCAGTTCTGTGCCCTCTTTAACACGAGAGCCATTCACCATAGAGTTCTTATTGTGGACAGGTATTTTCGTCTTCCATCTTCGCATTCCGAAATGGCATCCATCAGCCAACAATCCGTAGACATTCCAAAAAAACATAGAGACAGACCACACAAGGCTAAGCCTTCTGACGATTCTACCGATAAGCAGGTCGTCAGTTCTCCGGAATTCAGTGAGGTGCTTTCATCGCCCCTGATGCCCGATACAATATCTGCGCAGGCCTCTACCGAGACCCTTTCGGAGTCCGGTATGCCGCAGAAATCTTCTTTGTCTTCCGAGCCTTTGGCTGTCTCTGCCTCGGTTGGGTCCGAAGCTGTGACACAGGCACGGGCTTCCGAGGAGGCCTCTTGCACTACCGAATCTAGACAAAAAATTACGTCTTCTCATCCGACTACCATTTCTCTTAGACTGATGGATACTCTTTGGTCTAGAAGCCAGGCCACTCCTAGAAAATCTACCTCTAGCCACCATCTTGCTCCCGTTCCACCACCCCAAGCCCAAATGCTTAAAATGGCAGAGGATCTTATCTCTCTTATCAGAGGTAGTCAGGCCAAAACTTCTAAAACGAAAAGACACCCTTCTCCTGACATTATGACAGAACAGGATTCTGAGGAATCTGATTATTCAGTTTTTGAAGAGGAACAACAATTTGTGACTGCTTATGAGGATTCAGATGCAGAGGAATCTATTCCTTATGCCTTCCCACCAAAAGACCTTTCCTTTGGGGAAACCCTTAACACCCTCACGGAACATTTCCACTGGGAATCTCAGGACTTCCCTCAGTCTATGAAAAGACTGAGAATTTCTGGACCTGCTCTAGCACAGACCCCTGGCCATCCCCCCTATCCTAGAAGTGGTGGATGATGTTTTCCATGAATCCAGCTTGGCCACTGATGCCCTCCCACCTGCTCCCAGTAAACCTGACAGGTATTACAGAGTACTGGATTCTCACAAATACCTGTACAGAAATCCTCCTGCAGACCCAGAGGTCATTATATAAGGAGCTAAAGGAGCTAAGGCTAGTTCTGCCAAGAATCATATTCCTTCTGACAAGGATTCCAGAGCTCTGGACAGATGGAGTAAAAAAGTATACACCTCTGCAACCGTAGCTATCAGAGCACTCAACTTTCAGTTCCATACGTTAAAATAACAACAACACACTTTGGAACTATTAAAGCAAAATAGTTCAACCTTTCCTGACTGTGCTAATTCGAAAGAGTTAGCAGATTTACTGTACTGTACTTGTCAAGCAGCGAAACACTCATTACACTGTGGATATGATGCCTTAGAAGCCTCAAGCAGGGCAGCAGTGTCAGGATCCGTCATTAGGTTGAAGGAACAACCTCTCCCTGATCATGTCAAGTCTAAATTGATTGATGCTCCCTTGGATAAGGACCACCTGTTTGGAGTAAAAGCAGAAGAGGTGCATAAAAAGATGGAAGACAAAGCAAAATCTATGCAAACAGTAAAAGATTTTTCAGGTTCATCCTCCTAGGTTCAGCAGGAATTTTCCCTGTAAGCACTGGTCCTTCCCTGCACCTAGCAGACAGGGACAAGGTAACCCGCACAGGGACAGACTACCCAGGCCCCTATCCCAGGGACAGCAAGAACCAAACAGTGGACCACTTCCACCCCAAAAGCAGGGAGATGTTCTTTGTGTTTCACTGTTGCAGTCATCACACTTGGGTTATCTGTCTGTAGGTAGCCCTCAGTCGGCCCAAATACCAGAGTCTTAGTATTCTGCGTCAGATGCTGTCACTTCTTCCATGACGTCAGGTCGTTAGGGGTATAAAACAGGCAGCCGATGCCATTACCCCAGTCTTTCTTGCCGAGGAGGAGCCCGAAGCAGAAGCAGTTCGCAAGTGCCGGTCAGCCCGCTACCTGAAATTTTCGTTTTCGAGCTGATAATCCTGAAGTCTTCTAAAGCCAAGTACCCAGCTGGGGATCCTTTTTTCTTGCTCTAACCGATGTCAGAAAAAGTTAATAATTGTCTTGTCTGTGGAAAGCAAATACCTCACAGAGATTTTCATTCTTACTGTGTCATCTGTTTAGGCCCAGACCACGACGTTCCTCGCTGTAGGTTTTGTGCCTTGTTTAACACCCGAACCATTCGTCATTGGGCTATCTTTGATGCTAAATTCTTTTGCTGTCGTTCTCCGTATTCCGAAATGGCTTCGATGAGCCTTCCAACTACTGATCTTCCGAAAAAATGCAAAGATAAAAACAGAGACTTACCGCATAGGTCCAAAACTGCCGACGACGCTTCCGTTAAACTAGTCGCCAGTCCACCGGTACGCGGTGAGGTGCCTTTGCAACCCCTGATGCCTGTTTCTATGGATTCGTAGGCCTCTGCTGAGACCCATTTGGAGTCCGGTATGCCGCGAGATGCTTCTTCGACTGTGGAAGCAACGGATGTCTCTACCTTGGATGGGTGCGGAGCCGCTGTACAGGCACAGGCTTCTGAGGGTGTATTCCATCCTACCGATGTTCGGATCAAACCGATGACTTCGTTTTTAGCTAAAACTACAGAGATTCTTAGGCCCTGAGTACGCACTACGCCTAGAAAACCGACGACCAAAGCGCATGGTCAAGCTCCCATGCAACAAAATCAAATGCTTAGAATGGCCAAAGAAATTATTACACTAAGAGACAACTAATTGAGTTTCCTTCTGATTCTACAGACCAGGAGTCCGATGACTCTTACGCTTCTGATTATCAGGACATGCCCTTATCAGCCTATGAGTATTCAGATGCAGAGGAATCCATTCCTTCTGCCTCCCCTCCAGAGGATTTTTCTTTTGGTGAAACCTTGCATACCTTAAGAGAGCATTTCCACTGGGAATGCCAAGACTACCCTCAGTCCAAAAAAGAGACTCAAAGAATTTTTAGAGTTGCCTCAGCACAGGCCTCTAGCTATACCCCCTGGTCTGGATGTTGTAGATGATGTTTTTATGGAATCCAGTCTTACTCCAGACACATTACCCCCAGCCCCTAGGAAACCTGACAGGTTCTGCAGAGTACCTGGTTCTCACAAGTTTCTTTTCAAGAATCCTACTGCTGATCCAGAGATCATTTCCAAGGGACCTAAAGGTATTAAGGCTACTACAGCCAAAAATCCTACCCCTTCAGACAGGGATTCTAGAGCTTTAGACAGATGGAGCAAGAAGGTGTATACCTCTGCAACTCTAGCTATCAGGGCATTGAATTGCCAGTTTCACATGCTGAAGTACCAGCAACATATTATGGAACTTATTAAACAAAAAATGGTATTATTTCCAGATTGTGCAGAAAATAAAGATTTACAAAAGCTAATGCATTCTGCAAACCAGGTTAGTAAGCATACTTTGCAATGTGGCTTTGATGCCTTAGAAGCATCTTGCAGGGTTGCAGTCACTGGTTCTGTTCTGAGAAGACATGCTTGCCAGATCATGTCAAATCCAAATTACTAGACGCTTCTTTAAATAAGGACTGTTTGTTTGGCACCAGAGCAGAAGAAGTTCTTAAAAACATGGAAGAAAAAGCTAAATCTATGCAAACTGTTAAAGAATTACAGGTGCAACCACCTAGATTCAGTAGTCATTGCCCCTTAAAACACTGGTCATTTCCAGCCCCTTCCAGGCCTTCCCAGACAAGACCCAGGGGCGACAGGCCACCCAGACTACAGTCTCAGGATATGCAGAAATCTAAGCAATGGAGTGCCCCCACCCCAGAAACAGGGAGTGGTAAGCCACCCCCTTATGGAAAAAGTTCACAATGACTTCTCAATTCTACTTCCCAGCCCTGCCCAACTGCTTGTGCCCTAGGAGGAAAACTTGCCCTTCATGCAAAAAAATGGATGTCCATCACTCAGGACCGCTGGATTGTCAACATTATATCCCAGGGGTACAAATTCTGCTTCCATTCACTGCCAAAGTGGGTTTCCAGACCTTCCTCCAAACCAGTGGGCAGAGGCTCAAAAGCAAGTACTTTCCCTGCTCAATATTAGAGCTATTCAACCTGTTCCAGTAGAACAAAAGGGGTCAGGGTTTCTATTACAGACTTTTCCTGGTGCCCAGAAAAGAGGGCTCTTGCCACCCAATCCTGGATCTTTCAGTTCTCAGCACCTTCCTGGTTGGTTCCAAAATTCAAGATATTCACCCTGCAACAGCTCCTCCCTATGCTAGCCAAGGATGCCTGGTTAGTCACTCTAGACTTAAAAGAAGCTTATCTGCACATCCCCATCAGGGAGTCATGCAGGAAATATCTCCGTTTCAGGGCAGGATCTATGCAGTATCCATTCTCTGCACCTCTCTTTGGCTTATCTACTGCGCCCAAAGTATTCACAATATGCCTGGCTCCAGCCATTGCATACTGCAGGCAGAAAAATATCCAAATTTACCCATACTTGGATGACTGCCTGATTCAGTCAGACAGTCGGGAATTGCTGCTTCAGCTCCTGGCATTTGTAAAAAGCCTTCTCTCTTCATTGGGGTACACCATCAACAAAAAGAAATCTCAATTGGTACCCAGTCAAAAGATTGTATTCCTGGGAGCAAGCTTAAACACAACTTCCCAGATGGCATTTCTTACTCCAGAAAAACAGGTCTGACAGACTATTTCAAACAAATGGCCACCAAAACCCAACTATCTGCAAGGAAAATACTGCAAGTGCTAGGGTTCATGGCCTCATGTATTGTACTAATTCCATATGCAAGACTACATATGAGGAAACTTCAGTGGTACTTAAAAAGTCTTTGGTGCCAGCATTCTCAGGACCTGGAAACAGTCATTCCTATCATATCTTGTCTAAGGACAGAGTTTCTTTGATGGGCAGAAGCATGCAACCACAACAAGGGACTGCATTTCACTCAACCCCACGCCGCCCAACCCCGGACAATAGACGCATCAGACTGTGCATGGGGGGGGCTCACATGGCATGCATTCAGGGCCACTGGAACCCAAAGCAGATTCTGCTGCACATCAATCAAAAAGAGATGCTAGCTGTACAGAATGCTCTGACAGCTTACAAATACCTAATCCTTCCAGGACAACTGCTGATAAAAACAGACAACACCACAGTCATGTGGTACATAAACAAGCAGGTGGGAATTCATTCTTATCCACTCTGCAGATTAGCCATGGCCCTGTGGAACACAGCCTTGAGTAATCAGGTCCATCTACAAGCTCAATTCCTGCCAGGCAAACAAAATTCACTGGCAGACGACTTAAGCAGAAATCTCCTAGATCCACATGAGTGGAAATTGGAACCCAACACCTTCAACCTTCTGATCCAGAGGTGGGGGACACCAGAGGTGGATCTCTTTGTCTCCCCCGAGAACCACCAATTAAGCAAATACTGCACCAGGAACCCTCACAGCAGGGCCTGAAAGGTGGATTCCCTATCCTTTCAATGGGAAAACCTCTCAGTCTATGCCTTTCCCTCTCTGCCCCTTCTCTCAAGAGTACTACTCAAGATAAAACCAGGCAGGCTAAGGGCAATTCTGATTGCTCCGAACTGGCCACACCAGCACTGGTACCCACTCATGCGCAGCCTGATAGCGGTGCCACTCTGGCACCTAAGCCAGACTCCTACCCTGCTGTCTCAGCAGGAGGGACAGATTTTGCGTTCACAATTGCAAACCCTAAACCTTGCAGCCTGGCTTATCCATTGAATACCCCACCAGCAACCCTCAGTAAACAGGTGCTGGATGTCATTCTTGAAGCCAGACGACATAGTACTAGAAAATCCTTTGCTGAAAAGTGGAAAATATATTGTTCAGTGTAAAGGAAGAGACACAGCAGTGCCCTCCTTACCTTTAATCCTGGATTACCTAGCAGAGGCGTATCCTTCTCCTCCATTAAGATTCATGCCTCTGCCGTCTCGGCTCATTATAATACTGAGACATCTCTATTTTCTCACCCTCTCATCAAACAGTTCCTGAGAGGGGAAAACAACTTAAGGCCCCAAGGAGAGCTCCCACCCCTGCCTGGGACCTTAACTTTGTACTAGAAGAGCTTACGCTGCCCCCTTTTGAACCTGCTGCTTCAGCAGAGTTAAAATTCCTTTCTTGGAATACAGCTTTGCTTTTAGCCATAACTTCAGGTAGAAAATTGTCTGAGTTACAGGCACTGATGGCTGTGGAACCCTTCATTATTTTTCATACTGACAGGGTTTCCCTCTGGACTAACCTGTCCTTTATGCCTAAGGTGGTGTCCAGTGTGGCTCTTAACCAATCCATCCATTTACCAACCTTCTTCCCTAACCCTCAAAATAAAGGGGAAAGGATCCTGCACTCTTTGGATGTGCACAGACAGCTCAGGTTCTACCTTGATAAGACTAAGCCTTTCAGAAAATATGATCAGCTGCTAGTCAGCTTTACTACAGGGGCAGAGAGTAAGGCCATTTCAAAACAAACCATTTCCAAGTGGATAGCACACTGTATCCATTTCTGCTACAAGAACCATGGAAAACCAACCCTCAGGGGGTCAGAACACATTCCACTAGGGCCACGTTTGCCTCTACAGCATTTCTCAGGGGAGTTCCTACCAGGGACATTCTGGAAGCTGCAACCTGGAGTTCTCTACACACGTTTACCAATCATTTCCACTTCCCTGTCTTTTCCAAATCCAGGGCTGGATTTGCTACAGCCGTATTGCAAGGCCTACTAGCCCACCCTAACATTTCTTGACTGCCTCCACCCTTCCTCATCTTTGGGAATCAACCAAAGTGCGATGACTGCAACAGTGAAACATGAAGAACATAGTACAGTTGTGTACACTTACCATAAATGTAGATGTTCAAGTGTATTCACTGTTGCATAGGTTCATAGGATCATACTAGGCTATCTGCCCAAGGGCATTTATAAGCCTAGCCCAGAATTTTGTGGCTTTCGCCACCCCTTAGTTTGAAGGAAACTGTGCCCATTATTTTGCTGTGCCTCTGTCAAGCAGTGACACTGAGGTAATCCCTGGGGTATATCTGCGATCTCCCATCCATTGGTCAAGATTTCTTTTGAACAAGGCCAGCGAGGTGCTCTGCCTCACATGTACCGGGATTTTGTTCCACAGCATAGGGAGTCTCTGGGTGATGAATCTGTCCCTCCAGCACGTCCTGTTAATAACCGTGTCAAGGTTTAAGTCTCCCGCCCTTGTAGTTCTGAGGGATCTAGATTTTTTGAGGTGAAGCATGTTCATCAAATCTGGGTTTGACATGGCCTTGTATGTCAGGCACAGGTCACCTCTGAGCAAGCGGTAAGCAACTGAATAGAGCTGGAGTTCTTTCAGTCGGGCAGCATAAGACATATTTTTGAGACCCTTTATCCTTTTGGTGAGGAACTTTTGGGGCCTTTCCAGCTGCTGCAGGTGTCGGGTCAGATACATTCGAATGGGGCATTGTACTCAATCATTGGTCTGATGAGTGATGAGTACAGGGGGACGATGACCTCCCTTGATCTAGATGTGAATCCCTTCATGATCAGGTGGGCAATGTCGAAGGTCTTCCTAACTACTTTAGCAACGTGAGTGTCAAATGAAAGGTTACTGTCAACCTGGGTCCCCAGATCCCTGATAACCTCTTCTGTGCTCAGTGGATTGCCACCTATATGGTAGCTAGGGGTAACCTTGTTTTTCCCGAAGGGTATGACTATGCATTTCTTGGCGTTTAACTTTAGGCCATGGCTCTGGCACCAGTTATCCGTTTCTGTGAGACCCTTCTGAAGGATATCTGTGTCAGATGTGTTCTCGACTATGGCGCCCAGTTTGCAGTCCTGGTTTTCTCTGCCTATCTACCTCTCCTCTCTACGGCTATTCCTAATGGCATTGGTATTTACTTTTTACTGGTGGTGTTCCCCACCATATACTAGCTCCCTATTTGGGGGCTCCTGAGATTTGGGGCAAGAAAAACTGATGTAATGGCATCGGCTGCCTGTTTTATACCCCTGACGACTTGACGTCATGGAAGAAGTGACAGCATCTGACGCAGAAATACTAAGACTCTGGTATTCGGGCCAACTGAGGGCTACCTGCAGGCAGATAACCCAAGTGTGATGAGTGCAACAGTGAATACACTCTAACATCTACATTTATGGTAAGTGTATACAACTGTACTTTCTAAGCCATCCTTCTATGGCAAAACCTCTCAATGACTCCCTCTCCCCCTCTGCCCTCCTTTCACTTACTAAAACCTAGGAGGAAGGCTCTCCCTCTGCAAAGAAAATTGGCTTTCTTCAACAAAGGACCAATGGGTCTTAAAGATAATTTTTCAGGGATACAAATTCTCTTTCAACGAACTCACAATTCTAAGAGGGTACCCAGACTTACCTCAAAGTCAGTGGGCAGAGGCATTGAAACAGGTTCAAACTCTCATATCCCAGGGGCCAGTAGAGCCTATCCCCTCAGATCAAACAGGCAAAGGCTTTTATTCCAGACTATTCCTTGTTCCCAGAAGAGAGCACTTGGCACCCCATCCTGGATCTGTCCATTCTGAACACCTCCTTGGTGGTCCCCAGATTCAAAATGCTAACTTTGCAGCAGCTGCTGCCTATGCTGACAAAAATGCCTGGTTAGTGACCCTAGACCTAAAAGATGCCTACCTCCACATCCCCATAAGGGAATCCTGCAGGAAATTCCTGCTCTTCAGAGCATTCTCACAACACTTTTAGTTCTCTGCGCTACCCTTTGGCTTCCCAATGTATTCACCAAATGCTTAGCCCTGGCCATAGCATTTTGCAGACAGAGAAGTATACAAATTTACCCTTATGTGGACGACTGCCTCATTCAGGCAGAGTGCAAACAAAAGCTGCTCCAGGACCTTCTCTTTGTCAAAACCCTCCTAACTTCCCTAGGGTTCACCATCAACGAGAATAAATCAAAGCAAACACCCTCCAGGAAGATCATTTTCTTGGGACACTGCTGGACACAGCATCCCAAATGGCCTTCATACCCCTAGAAAAGCAGGGCTTCCTGCCTCTTTACTTTACCCAGCTGGCTTCCAGAAGTCACCTCACTGTGAGGAAATTCCTTCACGCCTTGGGGTACATGGCGTCTTGCATCCTTCTAATTCCTCTGGCCAGGCTTCACATAAGGAAACTTCAGTGGTATCTAAAGAACCTTTGGTGTCAGCACTCTCAGCCTCTAGAGACCTCTCTCCATCTGATCACCTGTGTAAGGGTCATGATGTTCATCGTGTTTCACTGTTGCAGTCATGACTGTAGGGTTCTCCCCTGCCGGCAGGCAGTCCTCGGTCGGCCAGAATCCCAAAGTCTGGGTCCGGCGTCGGCTGTTCAACCATGCTCCCTGACGTCAGAGCACCAGGAGTACAAAGCTGACAGCCGACGCCATCTTCTCCAGTCTTTCTTGCCGTGCGGTGATAGCAGTTCGCAAGTGCCGGTCGGCTAACTCCTGACGATTTTTTCTGAAAAACTTCAGTCCGAAGACTTTCTTCTCCACTCAAAGCTAAGTACCCCGTTGGGGAAACTTTTTCTTGCTCCAGTCTGATGTCAGAAAAAGTTAATAATTGTATTTCATGTGGGAAGCAAATACCTCATAAGGATTTTCATTCTTACTGTATTCCTTGCTTAGGCCCTGACCACGACGTAGCTAGTTGTCGGTTTTGTGCTAGATTCAATCAACGTACAATTAAACGAAGGTACGATTTTGCTTTTCATTACTTCGGTAGGCGTTTTAACTACAAAATGTCGTCGGATACGGTTCCGGCTACCGGAGTTCACAAACGTCGGAAGGATAAAGACAGGCCTCTGAGGTCCAAATCTGACGATGTCGCACAAGTGGAGCCAGCATCAGGTTCGGCCGTCGTCAGTGAGGCGCTTTTGCAGCCCCTGTCATTGGCCATTTCAGAACCGATGGCCGAAACGGACTCTCACGAGGAGCCAACTAGGCCTTTGAATATTTCTTTTGCAGGACCTTCGGACAATGCTCCTTCGGATGGGTCCGGAGCCGCTGTGCAGGTACTGGCTTCCGAAGGGGTTTTCAGGCCTACTCAGCTTCTAATAAAGGCAAAGGCAAAGACTCCTTCTAAATCAAAGACTGCAACACAGGCCTCTTCTGAACCGGCTCCCAAGTCACAGAAACAGTTGCTCAAGATGGCGGAGGATTTACTTACTATGATTAGGGGTTCACATCCCCCTCCAGATAAAAGGCCAAGGCAGGAAGTTTATTATGATTCCTCTGATCAGGCTTCTGTTTCTTCAGTTTCTTCTTCTGACCAGGAATATTCTTTCCCTCGTTATGAGGATTCTGATGCTGAGGAATCCATTCCTTCAGCTTCTCCCCCCGAGGATTTCTCTTTTGGGGAAACTTTGCATGAAATGAGGGAACATTTCCACTGGGAAGGACAGGAGTATTCAGAATCTAAGAAAAGACTAAGGGATTTTCTTCTTCTCCCCCAACATAGACCCCTGGCTATTCCTCCTGTTTTGGATATTGTGGATGATGCTTTTCAGAGGCTAACTTAACCCCTGACTCTCTTCCTCCTGCTCCTGTTAAACCTGATAGATATTACAGGGTTCCTGATTCCCATCAATTTTTATACAAGAACTCTACTGCTGACCCTGAAACCATTTCTCAGGGTCCTAAGGGAGTTAAGGCCGCTTCTGCCAAAAACCCCATTCCCACTGAAAAGGATTCTAGATCTTTAGAAACATGGGGCAAAAAAGTGTACACTTCTGCTTCTTTATCCATTAGGGCTTTAAACTGTCAGTTTCATATGCTGAAATACCAGCAATTTCTCTTGTCTGTTTTAAAACAAAAGCTTACTTCCATTTCTGCCTGTGCAGATGATAAGGAATTACATGACTTATTACATGCCACTGAACAAGTTGGGAAGCATGGTTTACACTGTGGATTTGATGCCTTGGAGGCTTCTTGTAGGGCTGCTGCCTCCGGCACAGTTATTAGAAGGCATGCATGGCTAAAGGAACAAAATTTGCCAGAACAAGTAAAAACTAAATTATTGGATGCTCCTGTTCAGCATAATGTTTTGTTTGGATCAAAAGCTGAAGAGGTGATTAAAAAGATTGAGGACAAGGCGAAATCCATGCAAACAGTTAAAGATTTCTTACAAGTACAGCCACCCAGATTTAGCAGGAATTGGCCTTCTAAAAATTGGTCCTTTCCCAATTCAGACAGGCCTCAGAGGGATAGATATAGACGCTCCTGAGGAAGGCCTCAAACACAAGCTTCTTATAGACCAAGACAGTGGACTGCTTCCACCCCTAGGGGAGGAGAGGACAGGTCACAAACTCATAGGAAACAGACTCAATGACTCCCTCTGTTGGGCTGCAGGAACTTCTTGCCTGGAAGCCCCTCTCGGAGGAAAACTCTTTCTTTTTTATCAAAATTGGACTCATATAACCCAAGACAAGTGGGTTCTGGATGTGGTTTCAAGAGGTTACAAATTCCATTTTCATACCCTGCCAAGGCCAAGCGGATGGCCAGACCTTCCAAAACATCAATGGACAGAGGCCTTAAACCAGGTGGAAGCTCTTTTGGCTATGAAAGCCATAGAACTAGTTCCACTTTCAGAGATGGGACAAAGATTTTACTCAAGGCTCTTTCTAGTCCCCAGGAAGCAAAACTCATGGAGACCCATTCTGGATCTGTCAGTCTTGAACACCTTTCTAGAGATTCCAAAATTCAAGATGCTTACTCTACAGCAGCTACTTCCAGTGCTGTCCAAACATGCATGGATGGTAACTTTGGATTTAAAGGAGGCATATTTACACATTCCCATCAGGCAGGAACGCAGAAAATACCTCAGGTTCAAGGCCGGATCGAGGCACTTTCAATTCTCTGCGCTGCCCTTTGGATTGTCTGCTGCGCCCAGGGTCTTCACCAAATGCCTGGCTCCAGTAGTAGCTTACTGCAGACTCAAGGGTATTCAAATTTACCCTTATCTGGACAATTGTCTAATTCAGGCAGACAGCAAGGATGTCTTACTCCAGCATCTAGAATTTGTACAGAACCTTCTCAAGTTCCTGGGATTCTCTGTAAACATAAAAAAGTCAAATTTGACACCCTCACAACAGATAACTTTTCTGGGTGCTCTTCTAAACACCACAACCCAGATGGCATTTCTGACATCCGAAAAACAATTACAGCTGGCTTCAACTTTCAAAACCTTGGCAACTTTAACTCCGCTATCTGCAAGGAGATTCCTGCAGGCTTTGGGTTACATGGCCTCCTGCATCCTTCTCGTACCATATGCAAGACTACACATGAGGAAAATACAGTGGTACCTAAAAAGTGTATGGTCTCAGCATTGCCACAGTTTAGACATACTGATCTCCGTCCTGCCTTGTCTTCAAAAGGAATTCCTTTGGTGGTCCAGGGCATGTACTCTAAACAAAGGGAAACCCTTCTGTCTGCCTCCAGTCGCTCAGATTCTAACCACGGACGCCTCGGATTATGCTTGGGGAGCCCATTTTCAGTGCAACTGTCTGCAGGGCCTTTGGATAAAGGATCAGAAGCACCTGCATATCAATTTAAAGGAAATGTTAGCCATTCAGAAAGCTCTAATGGCCTTCAGGAATCTTCTACAACCAGGACAACTATTGATACGGACAGACAACACCACAGTTATGTGGTACATAAGCAAGGGGGATCTCATTCCTACCCCCTTTGCAGACTAGCCATGGATCTATGGAACACAGCTCTAGTTTGCAATCTGGACCTTCAAGCTCAGTTTCTACCAGGGAAGCAAAACTTCCTGGCAGACAGTCTGAGCAGAAACCTTTCGGATCCACACGAATGGATGCTGGACACCGAAATATTCAGGATGATAACAGCAGTCTGGGGACGTCCTCACATAGACCTCTTTGCATCCCATCTCAATCATCAACTACAGAATTTTTGCACCAGGACTTTCCACAAACTAGCTTGGAAAGTGGATGCACTATCTTTCAGTTGGAGAAACCTCTCGGGATATGCCTTTCCGCCTCTTCCTCTTCTTCCACAGGTATTATTAAAGATCAAACAGGACAAGTCCAAGAAGATAATCTTGTTGGCCCCAAATTGGCCTCGACAGTTTTGGTACCCCACTCTGAGAAACCTATGTCTGGAGCCCCCTTGGGTCTTACCACAAACTCCGAACCTTCTGTCCCAACATCAGGGTCAGGTTCTACACTCCCATGTCAGCACTCTCAGCCTGGCGGCGTATTTAATCCAGGGCCTTTGATTTCTTCTCTCCTACCCAAGCAGGTTATGGATGTCATTTTAGAAGCCAGACATCCTGGCACTAGAAAATCTTATGCAGGAAAATGGAAAAGATTTTGTTCCTGTATGCAGGCTCAGGATTCTAATCCTCTTCTTCCGAACATTCCTTTAATTTTACTTTACTTGTCAGATCTCTTGCATAAGGGTCTCTCTTTCTCTTTCATTAAGATACATGCCTCTGCTATTTCAGCTCATTATAATACAGACCCTCCAATCTTTTCCCACCAGCTCATGAGACAGTTTCTCAGAGGAGCTAAGAACTTAAGACCTCCTAGATCTCCTCCCATTCCTGCTTGGGATCTCAACTATGTTTTGGAAAAGCTCACCTTGCCTCTTTTTGAACCTGCTGCCTCTTCTGACATCAAGTTTTTATCTTGGAAAACAGCCATCCTGTTAGCCCTTACCTCTGCCAGGAGAGTTTCAGAGTTACAAGCTCTTATGGCTGTGGAACCTTATATTATTTTTCATCAAGACAGGGTGTCTTTGAGGACTAATCCTACCTTCATGCCTAAGGTGGTTTCCAAAGTGGGTTTAAATCAAACTATCCACTTGCCAACTTTTTTCCCCACTCCTCAAAATAAAGGGGAAAGGATCTTATATTCCTTGGATGTATACAGACAACTACGTTTTTACCTGGACAGAACCAAGAACATCAGAAAATCAGAGCAATTGCTTGTTTCTTATGCTTCAAGTTCCCAAGGTAATGCCATTTCAAAACAGACCGTTTCTAAATGGATTGCTCATGGAATCAGATTTTGTTATTCACACCATGGAAAGCAAATCCCAGGGAGTATACGGACTCATTCCACCAGAGCTGCTGCCTTCCTCAGGGGAGTTCCTACCAAAGACATTTTGGAAGCTGCAACTTGGAGTTCAGTGCATACTTTTTCAAAGCACTACAATCTACCTCTCTACTCTAAGTCTAGGGCAGGCTTTGCCTCTGCAGTCTTGCAGGACCTTTTAGCCGCCCCTTCTTCTTTATGACCACCTCCCTTTCATTCTGCTTTGGGATTCTACCCTACAGTCATGACTGCAACAGTGAAACACGATGAACATAGTACAGTTGTGTACACCTACCATAAATGTAGATGTTCGAGTGTCTTCACTGTTGCAGTCTGGCGTTCCCTCCCTCCTGTCCCCTCTTATTTTTACTTTTGTGTGGTTCCTTTTTTCACCATTCTTCTGAGGTGTATTTGCAAAGGATATGATACCTTTCTCATTTTGGGACTCCTGACATCTGGGGCAAGAAAAACTGGAGAAGATGGCGTTGGCTGTCAGCTTTGTACTCCTGGCGCTCTGACGTCAGGGAGCATGGTTGAACAGCCGACGCCGGACCCAGACTTTGGGATTCTGGCTGACCGAGAACTGCCTGCCGGCAGGGGAGAACCCTACAGTCATGACTGCAACAGTGAAGACACTCGAACATCTACATTTATGGTAGGTGTACACAACTGTACTTTTCTCTGGTGTGCAGGGGCCTGTGCCAAGAACAAGGGTCTTCCCTTCATCCTCCGCCCTACTAGGCAGACCATCACCACAACTCATCAGACATTGCTTGGGGCGCTCACCTAGCAGGCAGGTGCACCCAAGGTCTTTGGGATGCCCAGCACCTTCCCTTACACATCAACCAGAAGGAAATGATGGCAGTGCAAAAGGCTCTGACATCCTTCAAACCCCATCTCAAGCCAGGGGTTCTCCTTATCAAAACAGACAACACCACAGTAATGTGGTACATCAACAAACAGGGAGGGACCCAATCTTTTCTGTGCAGGCTAGCCATGAACCACTAACTGACAGCCTCCTCCATGGGATAACAACTAATTGCCTAATACCTACCAGGGATCAACAGCACCCTAGCCGACCACTTAGGCAGAAACATACTGGATCTCCACGAATGGCAGCTCCACAGAAAAATAGTTTTGCAAGTCACTCAGGCGTGGGGAACTCCGGAGGTGGATCTCTTTGCTTCGCACCTCAACCACCAACTAAAATAAATTCTGTACCAGGGAGTATCACCACCTAGCATGGAAGGTGGATGCCTTGACCTTCCCCCTGGAACTTCCTCTTTGTGTACTCATTCCCTTCTCTGCCTCTTATTCCCAAGGCACTGATCAAGATAAGGGAGGGAGAGACCAAAGGCCATCCTCATTGCTCCAGATAGGCCCAGACAGCATTGGTATCCCTTACTGCGCAGCCTGACATTGCAGCCTCCCAGGCAGCTTCCCCAATCTCAGACCTCTTGATCCAGGTGTGTGTGGGGGGGTACTGCACCCAGACTTGCAGACTGTCAAACTGTCAGCATGGCTATTACTCTAAAGCAGACAAAGACCCCCTGTTACACAAACGGGTCCTAGATATTATCACAGAGGCCAGAAGGCCCAGCACCAGAAAATCTTACGCAGGGAAATGGGAAATATTCTGCTCCTGGAGCCAGTCCTGAGGGGGCAGTACCTCACAACCTTCCATCCCTCTTATCCTGGACTACCTAGCGGAGTTAGTCAACAGTGGCGTCTCCTTCTCTTCTATTAAATTCCACACCTCAGCCATTTCAGCTCATTTCGATACAGATCAGCCCCTGTTCTCACATCCTTTGCTTAAACAACTCCTCAGAGGGGCTTCTAATATCAGACCTCCCAGAAGGCTACCCACATCAGCCTCGACCTGAATTATGTTTTGGAAAAATAGCCTTACCACCCTTCGAACCTGCTGCTTTAGCAGAACTCAGATACCTCCCCTGGAAGACTGCTTTCCTACTAGCTATAACCTCAGAACTTCATGCACTCATGGCCATTGAGCCCTTCATTATTTTCCATCCAGACAGGATTTCCCTGAGGACTAACCTTTCCTTTATGCCCAAAGTGGTATTGTATGTGACTCTCAACTACCCACCTTCTTTCCTAACCCTCAAAACAAATGGGAAATAATTCTGTACTCACTAGATGTGTACAGACAGCTCAGATACTACCTGGACTGCACTAAACCCTTCAGACTAGCTTCTTGTCAGCTTTGCCCCAGGGGCAGAGGGGAAGCCCATTTCCAAATGGCTATCACACTGTATCCATTTCTGCTACAGATTGCATGTGAAACCACCCCCTAAGTCTATTTGTACCCATTCCACTAGGGCAGCCTCCACTTCCACAGCATTCCTCAGAGGAGTTCCCACCAGGGACAATGTGGAAATGCCACCTGGACCCCTGACCATACCTTTACAAAGCAGTACCACCTACCTCTTTTCTCTAAGACTAGGGCATGCTGACCCATGCCTAGGTCTCCAACTTATCCTTCCACCCCTCTTCTCAGCTTTGGGAATCCTTCCACAGGTGATGACTGCAACAGTGAAACACGAAGAACATAGTACAGTTGTGTACACTTATTATAAATGTAGATGTTTGAGTGTATTCACTGTTCTAGTCCTGGTTTCCCTCCCTCCTTCCCCCTTGTATCCTCTTTCCTTAGGGAGACATAAACTCCTCATGGTGGCTTTTAGCCACCAGGACCACTTTACCATATTTCCTTGGGCTTCTGATGGGTTAGGGCATGAAAAACTGATGTAATGGAGTTGGCTGCCTTGCTTTATAGCACTGATGACTTGACGTCAGTCTACAAGTGACAGCAGCTGACACAGAAAAACATTGACTCCAGTATTCAGGCCCGCCGAGGGGTACCACAGCAGGAATAACCCACAGGTGATGACTGCGACAGTGAATACATCTACATTTATGGTAAGTGTATACAACTGTAATTTGTGACTTCCCACCCTTCAAATGCAGGATGAGTTAAGGGCTTCCAATACTTGGCGTAATACATTTGCTTGCTTTGAACATCAGAATCCGCTGGAACAAATGTGTTTGAGACAAACATGATAATCAGTACTGAATAGTAATCATTTAATAGGAACTTGGCATTCCATAAAGCATGCATGAATACCTGAATATGTTTCTAAAATTCTACAAGTAATGAACAGTCAGGGAATGTTTTGACCACCATAACAAGTCACTGTTACTGACACCTTTAGCAAATTGGCTTAGATTTTTAGACATTTTGTATCAATTAATAAGAAATGTTCGGTTAAGATAAAGCATGAAAATGTAATTTATGATAATGCAGTGGTCTGTAGAGTGAGGAGAAAATGATTTGTTGGACTGTGAGAGATTAAATGGCGGAATGGACTGTTTCCAAAAGTCTGCTTGGGTATTGCATCTGAAAAATGTTTGGCACTGCCTGAAAGGGAATACAGGCATGGAAAACCTTGGCCAGTATTAACTGAGGTGTTGACTTTTGTGGGAGAGTGCAAGTGCTGTTGAAAATTGGCTGTGGTATGTGAAACTGTATTAACAGGACTATTCAGAGATGACTTTAAGCAGCTGATGCTGCTTTATTAATGCAGTGAAGGTAAAGTAAGCATAAAGGCTTAAAGTATAGATTGCTGTTCCTGCTACATTTAAAGTATTTTGCAATGGGAAAAGTGCTGGAGCTTTGATCGTCCCTATGAGATGATGCAGAACATAGCATTATTAGTAAGACTGAACTGAAACACACTGATAAAATTGGAGAGATAAAAGAATGGCAGGAAATGTTGAATTGGAGTGAAAAGATCACCATGTTTGAAAGAGCAGCTGCTGGTAAAAGATGGTTAGATAGATTGCAGAATTCATTGTGATTGGTAGCTAAGGGAAATTAAGTATTTGTGTAGTGAGATATTTCAAAACAGTGCTGGGCAGTAAAGGAAGACAGATGCTGCTAATGTCTTATTCAAAGGCAAATATGTGCTGTTCACTGAGCATGCTCTAATGGTAGGTTTTTCCTTTTGTATGCATGTTTCTGATTGGTTGAAACTTATCCAAATTTGGCAAGGTAAGGTTTTTCCATGTGGAGGCATTACCAGTATCTAAAAAGTTTATAGATGCTTTAATACTAGCTAAACTGAGGGACAAAGAATGATGTTTTAAATGTTCCCTAAAGTAAAATGTTTATTATCCTTTTTTTAGTTTTTGAAACCTGGTTGTAATAGTACTTAGGGAAGCTTAACCATGTTTTTATAAATTATGTCATAGTGAGAGAGCCAAAATTCTGGCTTCATGCCGAAGGTTATGTAATACAAGGAGAGACTGTTATACTGTGAACACAGAGACTTTTTTTATTTTAGGGGCTTACTTGCTGTGTTAAATTCATTAAATGTTTAACCAGGTGCCTGGTTGTATATATTTGATGTGGGAAGCTTAAATATTGTATTTTGTCCAACCATAAAAATCTAGAAATACTGCAGAACAGCTCAAAATCACATTCATGGGATTTTGTCCAAGGTACCAGCAGTAGTAAAAGAATTTGGAGCTTTCTGTCTCTCTTTATTTAAACAAAAGTGATATGACTAAAAAAAATAGCTGTCGAGGAAAAAGATGATATTATTTAAAATCTGAGCCTAAATTTAACCTTATTTGCGACCAGGCTTGTTATATTTTTGGTAGGTCTGGATGCGTTTAGGCATCCTGGTTTGAACAGTAACTGTAATATTGCCCCTGTACTGAAACTAAGAAGTTATCTTAGATAGGTCATTTGGGGCAACATAGGCTCTTGTTTATGTTAGGCCATTGAGTTTGTAATATGTTTATAAAAATAGTCTAGTTGATAATTGTAGTTACATGGCTACAACATAGTAAGACTCGATCGTCCCAAAAGAAAAGGTGGTGGTGTTGCTATTCTTTTTAAAAACCACCTTAATATCACTAGCCTTCCACCCCTATCATCTCAAGATAGCAAGATAGAATCCATCATTATCAAACTCCAATTAAATTCCAAAAAATCCATATATATCATCTGTATGTACCTGCCTCCTGGTAACAATATTCCAATACTCGAAGATTATCTTAGTTGCATATCAGCTACTTATCCACAGGAAACCATCATTCTAGGAGACCTGAACATAGACTGGAATAGCATTAATGCAGAAAATCCTTCATCCCATATTAACCTTCACGGCTTCACCCAAACCATTACCTTGACTACTAGGCTCAATAAACACACTAATCGAGAAAGCATTTTAGACTGGATACTTATAAACAGACTAAAACTAATTACAAAGTAGGAACCTTGCCAGACGATGTTAGTGACCACTCCTTAACTTTTATAACAAGAGAAAGAACTGACTGTCCAAATCCCCACATTACTAGAAAAATACGTACCATCAAACATTTTAATCCTGATCTATTTCAAGCGAACTCAGCATGTAACTGGAACCCATTAAAAACACTCCCTCTTGAAGATGCAGTACTACATTTTAACAAAATATTTTTATCCATTCTTGACACACATGCACCGGAACGTGCTATTAGAATGAAATCCAATACAGCCCCTTGGCTCTCCCATGAAACCAAAAATCTTATTCTCGCTAGGAATAAAGTCTGGGCTAGTTGGAGATCCCACAGAAATAAAACAGATCTCCTACTCTTCAGACAGCATAGAAATCTAACTAAAAAAGCAGTTATAGCTGATAAAAAGAAATTCTATATTGACCTACAACAAACCCATCATAACAATTCTAAACTTTTCTGGTCCTCAATCAATAAACTCCTCTCACCAGGAACTTCCAAAACACCTTCCCCTCTAAATGCAGACCCTGATACCCCACAACAGACTGCAGATGCTCTTAACTCATTCTTCACAGAAACTATTCAAGCACTAGCTAAACAACTTAATGCCAACAACTTCTGTCCTCCAAGTAAACTAACCAACTCCTCTTTTAACTTTTCTCTACAACCTATCTCCACATCATATATTCACAGACTTCTTCTCAAGCTAAAACCATGCACCCCCTCTGCTGATAAACTCCCTTCCCTTTTTCTTCAAAAGGCTGCTAAGGTTGTTGCATATCCTATATCTATTCTTATAAATAGGACAATTAGTGAAGGAATCATCCCCGAAGTATGGAAGGTATCTCATATAATCCCTCTTCACAAAGGTGGAAACTCAACTGACTACTCCAACTATAGGCCTATTGCTCTCCTCTCACCTCTGTCCAAAATTATGGAAAAGTGTATCCACCTTCAACTTGTACAATATCTCTCAAAGCATAACATAATAGCAAACTGCCAACATGGCTTTAGACCACATCACAGTACTACCACTGCCCTGCTTTCTTTTGTAGAGACTATAAACCAGAACCGAAACAACAACTTACTCTCTTCTGCCCTCTTCATTGACCTCTCCAAAGCATTCGATATGGTAAACCACCCCTTATTACTTAATACTCTCGAATCCATCTCATTTGATCCCCCAGCTATTAAATGGTTTAAATCTTACCTCACTAACAGAAAACAAGCTGTTCTCTGGGATAATCACATCTCATCTCTCCTGCCTGTTTCCATTGGGGTTCCTCAAGGCTCTATCCTCGGCCCACTTCTTTTCTCCCTCTTCATTAATGATCTTCAAACAATAATCCCTCAAGCAACCTGCATTCAATATGCAGATGATTCGACACTCATTTGCTCAGCTCCATCTACCCCAGAACTAATCTCTCTCACCCAAAAAGTATTCAGTACAGTAGAAACATGGTTCTCTAGTCGCTTCCTCTTATTAAATGCCAAAAAAAACAAACTTCTTCTTTTTACTCCCACATCTAGAACCTCCCCCTTACATTTCTCCATCTCTTCAAACAGTGCCACTGTTATCTTACCCAACACTTCAACTAAATTGTTAGGTATTACAATTGACAATCATCTCTCTTTCGACCTACACATTAACAACTCCATAAAGTTAGTTAACAGAAAGATAGGATCCTTATATCGAATCAGACCTTTTCTTACACCATCTACCAGAACAAGGATTGCTCACTCTCATCTTATTTCAACTCTTCTATATGCTGCGCCTATCTTCACTAACCTCAAAAAAACCAGCCTTAACAAACTGACAACCTGTTATAATAACATTGCCCGCTTTGCTACTGGTAATCCCTATAGAACTCATCACTGCCTCAACTTAAAACTTCTAGGCTGGCCTGAGTTTCAGAACTATCTTTTAATCCATCAACTCTGCATTGCCCATAAAATACTATACCAACCTAATAATACCTACATACTCTCACAACTCATAACCCCTTATAAAATCTCAACTCTCTCCGCTCATCCAGCAAACTTCTGACAAGTTCAACAAAGTCAAATAATAATGCTGGTGACTCTCTATTTACCAATGCTATTGGGACAAAATGGAATTTGTTACCCACTAGCATAACAAAGATAACTTCATTGCCCCTTTTCAAACAGAACACTAAAGTGCATTTCCAAAATCACTGGCTTTGCTCCTGTAATAAACCTGATTAGTCTATCACTATTACTACCTGATAAAACCATTTCTCTTCTCCTTTCTACTCTGCATGCCTTCTGTCTTCCTTTTCTCTTCCCTTACTTCTCTACCTACTATTCTGCAGTGCATCCACTTTTATTATCACCTCTTTCTATTCCCACCTTTTTATTCTCCTTACCCTCACTCCTTTCTATATTAATCCTTTCAGTATTTTTCCAACTTGTTAATTGAGAATTGAACTGTATGGAGTGTTTATAGTAACTAACTCTTGTAGTAGTTTTTTTATATATGAGTGTTATCTTTTATTTTTAATGTTTGCTTGCAAACTCTATTACTAACTCTTAGATTTTCATTATATTGAGTACTGCGATTACATTTTTGTATGACAATTTTTGTTTGTATGTAAATTTTTTCATCTCTGAATGTATCTCACTCTGTGGAGCTTTTCTCCCCGGGCCTCTACTGAAAATGGAAATTTCTCCAGCTAGACTAGCCCGGTCAACAAATGTAAAATAAAATAAAATAAATAAAAATAAACATGCATAGAGTTATATTGTAGGAGTACAGACATGATGCCCATTTTTGTTGATTAAAAATGGGCACTGTTGTACTTTTGAGGTTTAAATAAATGTGAGGCATGATGGTTTCAGGCTTAGATAACATCTTCCCACATATAAATTAATTGTGCTAATAACAGATTAGTGCAGCAACTTGCATTCGTAGATGCATACTTTTTCTATCTAGGGTAGCTGGTTCCTCGCATATAAATGTGTTTTATAACATATATTTTTTTTATATATGTTTTTTATACAAATGCTTTTTTATAATGTTTTATACTTTTTATGGTTTATAGAAGATTGGTATAGAGGTGCATTGACACTTGTAAATAAATTTGTAAATTGAAAAATTGCTTGCCTTCAGGAAACTGGAAGATGTCACTTCCTGAATTTCCTGATATGTATGGAGTGCATTTGTTCAGATTATACTTCCTCTGATGAAGCCACAGAATGCTGTGGTGAAAACGCTTTGTTTCCTTTTATAAATAAACCGTGTTAATAAATAAACCGCGTTAAGGACATTTTGCTGACAAGGACCTCGTTTCTGTATTCATCTGGTTGTTTTTGCTTTTTCTCGGAAAAAGATGATATTATTTGAAATCTGAGCCTAAATTTAACCTTATTTGCGACCAGGCTTGTTATATTTTTGGTAGGTGGAGTGAGAGATTTTAATTTACTTTAACAAATGTAACTTATATGAACTAATGTTTCAAGCTCTAAATAACTATTGAAATATTCTGTTTACAAAAAAAAAAGAGTGGCCTTTATTTATAATTCAGTGTAATAGGTTAGTAGCTGTTGTATTAGGTAGGCAGACCGAATTTTGAAAAAAATAATGCTACAAAGGTTTGTTATTGAAGCAGTGGGTTTTATTTAAAAGGGAGCAGCGTGAGGTACTTGCTTAGAAACTACTGTAATGGGAATACTGTTATTGGAAGGAGTCTTAAAGTGTGTAGTTTTGCTTTGCACCATATACATTTAAGGAAATTGTTTTTGCATGCTGAGTTTGAGTTACAGGATGATATTGTGAGGTGGTTAAGGGGTGGAGTATGAGCCTTAGATTGGAGAGTGTGGTAAAGTGCAAAATAATTGAATGACCTTGTGGAGTGATCAGTCAAAAAATGATAATAAAAATAAATAACTCTATGGTGGTTAGGATGTTGGACCCTGTATAATGTGCAGTGATGGTGAAGCAGAAAAGTGGAAATTACTTCATTGTGATGGATGAAATGCAGTGGAAGTTTAATAGTGTTTTCTTTGCTTTATTGACTGGGAAATGGAGGTAAGCAAGTTTAAAGAAAGTGCAAGCAAAAGGTGCCAGTCTGTTTCACTGCTATTGGGATGCTGAAGAAAGATGGAGAGGAGGATTGCAGTCAAGCAAGGGCACATTATATGCTACATTTTAAAGCAAAGGGAATGGTGAGGAATGATGTTTGTGAAAGTGGCTGCAGGGGATGCAAGGTGAAAGACTGAGTGAACTTTAAATGTGGAATTTGTTGCTGGCAAATTGATCACTAATACTGTACAAAATGATGTCTGTAAGAATGGATGTTGGATTAATGCTGGAAATTAAAGAGACACTAGCAGGTGGGCTTGGGAAAGGAAAATATAAGGTTAACAGGCAGGAAAATGAGTGTTAAAAGAGAGGAGTTTTTATGGGAAAGCATGAAAGGGGTAATACAGCACACTTTGTTTCAGGGCAATATTGCCTCTTTACCTATTTGAAGATAATTGAGGGGGGGGAGTACGAATGAATTATTGCAAATGATTAGGTGATGGCAAACAGTCTTCTGCGTGTGATAGAGGAAACTAAATGGATGCATGAAGTCAGTTAAGGAAGGGTGAAATAGATTGCATAGAGATAATTGAAAGGAAATATCCGGCTTTCATTTTTCCCTGGATGAGAATAAAGGTGTGATGTATGTTTGTAGTGGTTAATAATATGGTGCTATTAAAATGGTTGGAAACATGCTGGAGTATTTCTGAGTAGATAAGTTGTTTTCCCTTAAAACAGTACTACAGTATTAAAAAAAGATTAGCTCCTCTAGAACTAGAATGGCATAATAGTAAATGTATTATAATTTGGGATGGAATGGGAAAAGAAAGTGGTATATATTTAAGTATTTCCCTCTTTTGCCACAACAGTCATTCGGATTCTTATAAACCAGATCTATTTGTCTTAATCTGATAAGAATTTGGTGTTTTTTGTGTGTTGGTACAATCCGAGGTAATTCTCTTTTTATGCTGTCGTGGGTCTGCAGCTTATAGGGAGCACAGACCTGTCCGATGTGATAGTTTTAAATGGGTTAGTTGATACTGACATAACCAACTTGAATTCTGTGTTAAGAATATAAGCTTGTAAGAGGAATATGGCAGTTGATGTTCATTGGTATTAAGCATTAATGATACCCATAACTCTTTCCAGAAAATTGGGCAAGTTGCCTAGATAAAAAGCACATTGCAAGGTTCTGGCAAATAATCAATATGTGTTTGTTAACGTGAATTGGATATTACTGACACAATTCTGGTAGGTTTTGGTAAGTCTGTACAATTTAACCTACTTTTAAGTATTATTATATTGTTTGAGAAACTGTACTTACCATACTGAGGAAAAGGACTAAAGTTTGATTGACTAAAAGCATGATCTTTAATTGGACCCAAGGAACATGTTTTTCCTGCAACAAATGAGCCAGTGTCATAAGTCTGAAAATCCTTAAGTGTTGGATATTTGTTGTGAAGTTAAGAATTCCTTTAGTTTGCTTTTGGCATGCTACTATTTTAATCCTCACAGATAGGTCTTGATACGTTTTAGAACACAATGGATATAATTAGAGTTTTTTAGTTTGTCTAGAGCCTACTGCTTCCTTAAGATCAACAAGCTGCCAAATTCTAATTGTAAATAAATGCATTACGTCTTTGTAAATATTTAGGCCTCTATTCATTTTAAGGGCTCCACAGAGTAAACAGTGTAGTAATCGTGGAAGTTCCCAATCACACTGTTTAAACTTTTGCTTGTCTTAACTTTAGCTTAGCATGCAAGAAACATGTAAAGGTGCTTCAGTAGGTAAGGGGAGCATAATTGGTGCTCTCACTTTTCCCCCAATATCCTTCTGCTGCTTGAACCATACCTCAAAATGTGCGACATTGGCTAATGACTGCAAAAGTGTTTATACTTTTCGTGTCTCTAAATGTGGGTGCAACAGGAAGTGCAATTTGATGATACAATAATGTACTAATTGGGATGTCAGAAGATTGTAGAGAATTGTTTTTAGGTTAGTCTGGTATATATGTCAGTTCTACTGTTGTGGACTAAAGAATAGTAAGTGAAGTATTATGAAGAGGGAGGTGGTGTTGAATCTGCTGCATAAGCTAGGTCATAGGTAGACAATCCACTTGTTTTATAGGTTTGCTTAGAGCTGAAAGCCTAGGTTTGTTAAGGACACTGGTATTACTTACCTTTGTTACACATTTGAAGTCCTGCATAATGTCTTTCCTTGCATGACATCAGCAGATTTAATAAATAGTGATTTAACTTAACACTTAATAATTTTTTATCTGTATCTTGTTTTATGTTCAGTTTAGTTTTATTTAACACTATGGAACCACATCCTCTATGGCTGTTGGGGTCCTCTCAGTGGGCAAAGGGAGAGATGCTCAGTTTTGGGATAGGGAACAGCGAAGGCTCCCAGTGGGAGCATCCCCCTTGTTGGCTTTTATAAGCTCACAGTCACTATCTGTGGTGGAAAGGTGTGCCTCTGTATACTGGTTTTCCCTTGGCTACTTAATGTGAGCACTCTGGCAGTGCGGGCTCGGCCATCTGGAAACTCCACCTGGTTAACATCTAGTGCTCCTGCTAGGTGTCACCTGTTTGGTGAGCCTGAGCAGCCTTCCCCTCTCTCAACTTGGGTAAGCTAACAGTAGCCACTTGCTCCCACCCTCTCCTGCAAGTTACCTGAGCTGCTATTAGAGTTTAGGTTACAACACCATTGTCAGGGTTTATCCCTATGTGCCACGAAGCTGATCCCAACTGTTTTATATACACTGCCTGTGCTACGTGCTAACCATCAGAACCTCTGTTGGTCTATTAGTCTATTCATTTGGTTGCTGAGGAAGAAACACTTGAGGGGTCATCATCCAGGCAGCCTTTAGGGATGGTTTGACGTTTTTGCATTTTTCTTCCTCTCCTTAACTCACACTTGCAATTGGAGTGGTGCTGGGGATGGGTGTCCAGTGAGCTGTCTACTAAGGAATTTCCTTAATTTCAGCAAGGGAAGAGCAGCCTTCGCTTAGCTCAGTTCTCCCCACCCCAGCAAAAATGGTGATGTCTTTGGTCTCCCCCAAAGAGGTTGCACCCCCTTGTGGATCTCTTAAATGTATGCTAACCCTTCACTTCCTCTTGGAGAAGCAAGAGAACCATGGCTCTTCTTTTCTCCACCTGGTGTCTCCAGTGTTGGTGCCATTAATTGAATTCATGTCACTTGGGTCACAGTTTGGACTCCATCCCTTTGTGCCATGAAGCCTAGACTACAAATCTTACTTTCATAAGTATTTTATTCAAAGTAAGGCTGTGTAAAGGTCCACCTGCCTGCTGTTTCAAATGGTATTTCTGTCTCTTTTTTTTTGTCATCTTTACTAACAGCACAACTCTTTCTGCAGGGGTTGTGTGCTGCATCTCAAATCATCTAAGAAGCAGAAGGCCGCTTCACAGGTTTTATATTTTGTCCTTGCAAAACACTTCTTCTTCCTTTGAACTAGATAAACATTTCTACCATGCAAGGCCATTTTCTGGTGTCTTCTAACTCTGCTTAGAAGTGTGTCTTGAGTAAAAAGCGTTGGTCATTGCACCTTCTTCCATCAGGATTGAGTGCCCTTAAGAACCAACCTGTCCTTTATAATGAAAGGGTTCTGAAAAAATAGCATTGAACCAGACTGCTCAGCTTCCAGTCTTTTTCTCTAATCTTAAAATGGAGGAAGAGGCTTCTTCATTCTCTGCATGTACACAGACAGTTGCAGTATCATTTGGCCAGAAGTAAAGAATAGAGAAAATGATACCAGCTGTTTGTCTCTTCAAGCAAGGAAGGCAGAGAAGACCAGTATGAAGAGACAAAGATAACTGCACTATTTTGTTATGATTACTGTCTGATGTCAGGGCTATTAATGATTTATTACTGTTCCCATTCGTCATGAATGGTGGTGCAGTGATCATTGTGATGATCATAGTACAGATGTCTAATAACGTATATAGATGTAGAAAACAAAGATCACTGCTACAGTAGGAACACCCTCCTCCAACAAAGGAAGAGGATAATTTGGTGGAGAAAGACAGTGCTGTTTGGATGTCTTAATGCATGTACTAATCATTTTATGTTCACCTTTTGGCTGTCTGCAGCTGTGGAGGATTTAGGTAACTTAGGTGGTTAGGCTTGTACTACTGCTTAAGTACATGCTGTAGGTACTTTTGTTGGTACCTCAATATCTTTACTAGAGGAAGTAAAGATGATGCTGACTTCTCTCCTTTTTGTACCAGGTGTCGGTCTGCATCTCTGACATGGGGAGGAGAACAACCCATGCAGGAGATGTCCAAACCTCTGGTAGCCAGGCCTGTGGACTAACATTCATATGTGGCAAATGCTGATTCTTCATGAATTCCATAGCTACAGTGAATCCAGTACCCAGACATTGCCTGCTGTGGTAGGTTGTAACACAGTTGTACTTTCTGAAATAAGTGGGCAGAGTTCATGAGTTCATAGAAATTCCATCAGTCCTACAGAGGCCTTAAGGTTGTGACCTCAAGGAGATGCCTTATAGTATGCTCGTGGCTGTGACACCTACTTCAGCTATTCTGTTTTCTTTCAAAGCCTCTTTGGAGGCCAGGAGCAGGGTAGTATTTTATATTTTTTGCCAGTCCACATGAGCAACTGTAGCTGAGGCACTGTAATGCTTGTCAGGCTTTAGCCTTTGGCTAGGCTAAGTTCCTTCTCCACCGGGTAGCCCTTCAGTTTTTGTGCAGCAGTACTCTGTTCCTGGGCATCAGTCATTTCTGAACTTAAGCAAAACTACAGGTCCTTAGACAAGGGTGGTTTAAACTATTTTGGAATAAATGTCCAGTCCAGGGATGTCAGTAACATAGACTCCTGCCCAAGCCTACTATAAGATTCACAGAACAATGCATTGTTACTTGGTAAAGGATAACATCTTGATTCTGGCTACTTTATAACCTAGCATGTCAAGCACTTTTGCCACATCTAAAAACAAAAAGAGTTCCTCACTGTATCCTTTGCATCAGAGGTCAATAAGGAAGAGTAACAGGGTTTGGCATATTCTTCATAGATGTCTCCTCTTATTAGTTGTGGTATGAATGAGAATGAGTACTAGTTTACAGTGTCTCAATATGAGGGTCTCTCATTTGGTGAGACCCTAAATCTGATGAGGGAGCATTTCAGATGGTTTTCTGTCAGGCCCCAGAGGCCTAATAGATAATCCATTGACGACTTAAGCCACTGGGTATGGCTTCAAGTCCCCTCTGGGGTGATATGATCTTGATTTGGTGTTTGGAGTTGGCATGATGGTTAAGGTGTTTGCTTCACAACCACAAGTTAGTGAGTTTGATCCTCCTTATTGGTCACTTTCTGTTTTTTGGCTAGGTAATTAAAATAATAAAGGACTGGACGAAATAGAAGAAACCTTTAACTATCCATGTGAACTGATAAAACTGCTGAAATCAGAGGCTGATGTGAAGAAAAGTCTGGCTGAGTGTGAAGCTTTTTAAGAAGAGCCGATTCAAAATATAGTAGTTATAACGCAGTGCACAAAGGAAACCTGAGATTTGCTGCTGTGCTAGAGAAACTGGAAGGAACAGATGTATTAATTTTATGAAAGCACAAATAAGCACCTAGACTTCCACAGAAGGATTTTTTAATTGAAAGGGCACATGGAGTGTATGCTCCAAATCTGGTCATGAGAAAGCAGCCAAGGCCCTAGATGTGACCATAGAGTTGATTCTGGCAAGGCTATAGCAGAAAGGAAAAGTATTAAAATTGGGAACAATAAATTGTTTGTGGAAAATGATTATTCACTGTACACAAGGAGGCAGATGTGAGATTAAAGGTGCTGTATCCAGCTGTCTTAAGACCATTTTTCCTGAAGGATCATAGGAGGTTACTAGGCTAATGGTCCTGGGGCCCTTACAAGCCTAGCCAAGGGTTTATCCCCCCAAAAAATTAACCTCAGTCAGCACCTGTCACCCCTGTCATTGAGGGACAAAGGTGGAACACCTGGGTCAAATTTGTGGTTTCCCATCCACTCCTCAAGGTTGCGCTTGAAGAGGGTCAGCGAGGTATTCTGTTTGACATATATGGGAAGTCTATTCCAGAGATGAGGCAATCTCTGGGAGACAAACCTTTCTCTCCTGCAGATTTTGTTGATGTTGCATATTAGATTTAGGCCTATCGAGTGGGTAATGCGTGAGGAGTTAGACTTACGGATATGGAGTGTCTCTAGTAGGGCAGGGTCTGATATTGCCTTGTAGGCGAGACACAGGTCACCTCTGAGCAATCTCTATGATACTGAGTGATAGTGATTTGAGCCTGTCCATGTAGGACAGGTGTTGGAGGCCATGAATTCTGTTTGTAAGGTATTTCTGTGGCCTTTCCAGTTGGTGCAGGTGTTTGGAGAGGTACATACCAAATGGGGCATTATACTCCGTTATTGGTCTAAGGAGGGAGGAGTACAGAGAGGTAATAACCTAATTTCTGGATGCAGTCCCTTTACTTATGAGATGAACTAAGTAAAAAGCTTTTCTGACCACTGCCGCCATGATGGTCAAATGTGAGATCGTTTTCAACCTGAGTACCCAAGTCTCTCACCATGGGTTGTGTGCTTAGGGGGTTGCCGTTGATGTGGCAATCAGTAGGGGCCATATTTTTGCTGAATGGTATGTTAATACATTTTTTTGCTTTTAACTTAAGGCCATAACTTTGGCAACAGTTATTGGTAGCTGTGAGACCCACTTGCAGTATGTTAACATCATTTGGAGATTCAGTGACAGCACCCAACTTGCAGTCATCCACAAACCTGGTCATCCACAGGCCCCTTGAGTTTGCCGGGACCTCTGAGAAGTAGATGCCAAACAGTAGGGGTCCCAGGACAGATCCCTGGGGAACACCACTAGTGACATGTCTGCTGTCAGAGGTGGTGGTGCCTATTTTGACTTTGTGGGTCCTATATGTGAGCCAGTTGACCACCCATCTGATGAGATAGGGATCGAAGACATTTTTGATGCAGAACAGGCTAAGAAGGAAATAAAAATGTATTCAACAAAAAAGTGAAACAGCAAGCAGAAATGTACTCATTCTTCTGACAAAGCTCATAGAGAAACTTTTCAAGTGAAAGGTTTTTCAATGTTACAAAGAAAAAAATGCTTGAAAGCCAGAAAAAAAAAAAAACACAGAAGTTGACTTAAAAGTATCAGGAGTGCCTTGGACTTGAACCAGAGTCTGGTGTTGGGAGATCGACTTGGTAAGAAGACCATCAGCACTAAAATTATTGAATAAACCGATGACTATAAGGCATCAGTCACATTTATGAAATATTGCATTGCAAGAAAAAGTGGCTGAGAAAAGACTGGACTTTTGTTGTCTTTCTTAAACTTGTGAGTAGACAGTAAAGCATGTACACCAGATTATCAATGTTTAGAAGGACACTAAGGGAAAATAGAAAGAACTGTAAGTAAAAACATTTTTGTTTTTATTAGTATTTGTATAAAACATTTCATGATATAAACTGCATGCTATATTTTAAGCAGCTTTGTATAGTCTGCAGTCAGGTATTTTAAATGGGGGGAATCTTCTGTAACACTTGTGTGCTAAAGTTATTAAAGTAAACAAGTACCTTCTTTTAGTTGTAAGAAATATAGGCTTTACAGTATAACAAGAAATGAAAGGCTGAACAGAAGCAAGTTTGTTAATATAATGTTGTGATATTGGGCTGTTTGTATGTGGGTGGGGTGAAAAAAATGTATTGATTATATTATATTTAGAATTAAGATTGTAATTTCCCTTGTTTTTATAAGGGTAGATGTGTAGATTATTGTCCTAGGCTTAAGCTGTAATTTTTTTTTGCAAGCAAATAGGCTTGAAATAGAAAATGAAATGATGAAAACCTCGGCTCCGACTCGGCCGATTTACAAGCTCGAAGACTTCTGGTTGGCTCGTGGCTAAGCAGGTATTCCGTAGTGCACCAGTACAAACCCCAGATCTCGTTTGCCGAGTCGACGAGTTCAGTTGTGCTCCTCTTGGCTCTGGCTAAGTGTCAGATTCTTTTCTGTTTAAATATAGTATTAGAGTTAATATTGTGTTATTAGGGTTGCTATTATCCTAGGTGGTTGCATTGTTTGCCCTTTTGGTGCAATCTTAGTTTAAACTTGTTGTTAGTCTGGTATCCTGTGTGCCAGTTTAGAGTTCCTTGTAGGCGCCATTGCGCGTTTATTTTTTTTCTATATCGGGTAGTGTGTTAGTTTTTGGCGGTTTTCTGCTGTTAATTAACAGGAGCTCCCGTTATTTCTAACCTTTGTTGGGTCTCCATTTGGCAGTCGGCTTAGTTTTCCTCTGAGATTGTATTTTTGGTGGGGATCCACTTATTAATTACTTAGGGTGGGAGTTTCCTTCCCTACTACGCTAGCTATTATTCTTAAATTTTACTAAATAGAGTCATATGCAGATTCTGTGTGCAAGAGTTTTTCCTTTTTCTGGTCTGTTTAAATTAGAAGACCTAACTTTCTGTTCCACCGGGCTAGGCCCGTTTAAGTTAGTGGACCTAGTCCTCGTGGTACTTCCTTCTGTGGGGTTAGGCCCATTTTAGTTAGAGGACTTAGTCCTCTCCCCTTCTTCTTCCTTTCCTGGGTGTTGCGTGTGTGTGGAATGTCTAAAGAGAGTAAGGTGTACAAACCTTTGGGTTTTAAAAAGTGCATGAAATGCTCCCAAAAGATGTCTTTAACGGATGGCCACAGTCACTGTATCTACTGTTTAGGGGCCATCCACTTGCAGGAATTGTGCTTGTTCTGCCATGCTTTCTCTCCTAGGGTGTTACAGGAGAGAAAGAACAAGCTTATACTCAAGGGTATACTAAAACCATCTTTTGAGGAAGTTCTATCCAGTTCTTCGGCTTCCTCCAAGTCTTGCAAATCTAAGTATTCAAAAAGGCCTTCTCCGCCACCGGCTGGTGTCTCGGAGCCACCTCCTAAACAGTCAAGATCTGCCTCCTCGGCTCCACAGCCTTCAGAGCTGAAGGGGAGCACCATTGTGGTGTCAGAGTCGGTTCCAAGTCTTTCAGAACCGACCTCTGAACCGATTGAATCAGCAGTTGAATCTGCTACTCTGTGCCAGTCTGTGGATTCCCTACCGGTTTCCATGTTACTGAAGTCTCCAGTGCCCCCTAGGTCAAGATCCCCTACTATGTCTTCCAGGAGCCTTTCGGAAGAAGACGTGGAGAGGGTAGTGTTGAGACTCTTAAAGTCGTCTGCTTTACCAAAATTATTGTTGGCTCCGACCCAGTCAGCTCCGGAGCCACTCAACCCAGCTTTGCCCTTGTCTGCTATTCCTTCTCTGAGCCATGTCGGTCCTTCGGAGCCAAAGTGCTTGGTGCCACCGGAGGAACTATCTGTTCCAGCTCACTTTGTCGCTGCTTTGGAGTCGGGTTCGGCTCCGACACGCTCGGTGCCGTCCGTCGTGTCCAGGGACCGAAGCTCTCCTGTTGGCGCCGACAGGGAGGGTTGGAATCGACCTTCTTCGGTTCCGAGCCTTCCTATCGGTGCATTGACCGGGGTGAGCTTGGACCCTGCATCTACCTCTGGCTCCAACGTCAACCTTTGTCTCTTCAGAGCGAGGGAGGTCTTTGGAGCTGGAGAGGTTGGCATTTGAGATGATGAGGAGCGTGCTGTCTCATTCTCCAGCCCCTACCAGTGGTACCAGCACTCTCCCCCCGAGAGCACCCACTTCGGTCTCAGCCCCTACTCACTCTCTGGAGACAGCGTAGACCCTCAGCCTCAGTAGACATCGGCTGGTGGCCCCCACTCTTCAAAGGCCTCCCTGGAATGTCCTTTTGAGGCCTCCCAGGAAGAGGATATGTAAGAGGAAGCATGTTGACTCCCAGGATGAGTCTTTGACATCGGACACTGACCTCGAGGAGTCGGAAGGGTCCCCCAAGTCATCCTCTGATGACGTCTTCTTCGTGGACATCCTGGAGATCCTTAAGCAGAGGTGCGACTGGCCCACTGTCAACCCTTCTGATGAGTCGGTGTACCTGAAGACTTTCAGGTCTCAACCTTCTGCCTCTTGGGTGTCTCCACTTTTTGACGAACTGATGGATCTAGTTAGTCGAAAGGTGTGGGATACTCTTGATGCTGTGGAGCCATTCCCCAGGATACCTAATAAGTTTCTGTCTGCCTCTCCTGGTAAAGAGTTTTTGTCTAAGGGCGTTCCCATAGACGCCTTGGTGGTGGCAGCGACCACATAGAAGGAGCTGGCGGAGACTTCTTCCTCTTTTCATCCACCAAACAAGGATTCGCTACAGATGGACAGATTTGGGAAGCGTATTTTTAGTTCAGCGGCATTTACCCTTCGATTGTTGAACTATCTCAGTCACTTCACGAGATTGTAGAAGGATCTCCTCAAGGAGTTAGGAGATTCTATACAAGGTGCGTGTACTGAGGAAGTCCCTGACAAGATTTCTGCTCAGTTGTCCACCTTAAATTCTATAGTTAACTCCTCCATGCGGCTTATCTCCTATGTGGCTTATGGATTGAGTAGAGCAGCGGGTTCAGGAGTTGCCCTGAGGCGTCACTCTTGGATGCGCTTGTGTAATTTTGCGGAACCGTTCAAGTCTACTTTCACCAACGCCCCATTTGATGGTTCCTCATTGTTTGGTTCTAAGGTGAAGGACACACTCACTCTGTGTGAGCAAGAAAGAAAGACGCTTTCTACCGTGGGAGTACATTTTACTGTTCCCTCTCGACCATACCCCAAAGGTCAAAGGGGGTGGTAAAATGTAGTTCAAAAAGTCCCAGAGGGTCTTTCCGGACACACAAGGTGAACCCTCCTTCAGAGGCAGAGGAGGAGGAGGAAATGGGAGAAGTTGCCCTAGAGGCAGAGCTGGTCTGCAGTACCAGCAAGGCTGTAATTCCTTTCGGGGATGGCCTTATCAGTGCTCCTAATGTGGGGCCTGACTGCATTTCTCTGGGGCTGGTCGGGAGTCGCATTTCTTTGTATTCAGAATCCTGGCTAAATATCACTCAAGACAAGTGGGTACAAAGAGTTGTCACCAGAGGCTATATCATACCCTTTTCCCTTCCACCGTTTGTTCCCAAGAAGATCCCAGATGTACCACCCTATCACAGGGATCAGGCAACTGCGGAGATCAACAAGTTGCTCTTTAAAAAGAGTCATCCAGTCCATCCCAGCAGACTAGATAGGATCCGGAACTTACTCCAGGTTCTTTTTAGTACCAAAACGAACCGGAGATTGGAGGCCAATATTGGACCTCAGCAGATTAAATGAATCCATGAAGAAGGACAAGTTTTGGATGGTAACACTACAGTCAATACTCCGTTGTTAGGGAAAGACTATTGGATGTGCTGTCTAGATCTTCAAGACGCCTACTACCATATAAAAATGGACAAGGCGTCCAGGAGTCATCTACGCTTCCGGCTGGAAGCCAGTCACTATCAGTTTTGTGCTCTACCCTTTGGTCTCCCCACAGCCCCCAGGGTGTTCACCAAATGCATGGCAGGAGTGACAGCTCACCTGAGACGTCAGGGATTCCAGGTATTTACGTATTTGGACGACTGGCTCCTGACCGCCCCCACCAGGCATCTACTCCTCCAAAACAGGGACGTCACTATTCAACTTTATGCTCAATTAGGGATCTCCATAAATTGGGAAAAATCTGCATTATTCCCCTCTCAATGTGTGATTTTTATAGGCGCAGAGGTAGACACAGTGAACATGACAGCTCGTCTCCCCGCCGAAAGGGCACAAAACGTAATCTCTCAAATTCAGCATTTTCTCCTGTTGCGGAAGGTCAAAGCGAAGTGGGTTCTTCAGCTCCTCAGGACTATGGCTTCCACCGTTCTATTAGTACCATTAGCCAGGTTGCACATGAGATTTTTCCAGTGGCTTCTGTCTTCCCAATGGTCCTTACAATATCTCCTGCTGAGTCATCCTATCCTGCTGACGGAATCTTGCAAGAAGGACCTTCTTTGGTGGATAGCTCCCAACCAGTTGATCATGGGCGTCCCCTTTGTTCCTGCCCAACCCGTTGCCACTGTGACCACGGATGCCTCCCAGATCGGGTGGGGGGGCATTATCTCGGCAGGACTGTCCAAGGCACATGGCAAGAACACGAGCCTCACCTACATATCAATGTTCTGGAGATGAGGGCGGTGCTCCTGGCATTGCAAGCACTTCAAGACCTTCTTCCTCTAGGGACTATTGTGATAAATCAGACAGCATGTCAGTAGTTTGGTATATCAACAAACAGGGCGGTACCAGATCTTACCCACTCTGTCGAGAGGCCATGCGAGTTTGGGAATGGGCAATTTCTTCCCAGCGCTTTCTGGTTGCAATGCACATTCCAAGGACGACCAGCATGATAGCCGACAAGCTCAGCTGAGCGATGCTACTGCCTCACGAGTGGTCTCTGAAACTGGAAACAGTGGAACAGATTTTCCGAAAAAGGGGACAGCCTTGCTATGACCTTTTTGCTAGTCCAGTTAATGCCAAATGCAGCAGTTATTTTTCCCTCATTCCCCCTTTCCAAAGTGATTCAGAAAGCCAGTCGGCTGGGAAGCAAGCTGATCCTCATTGCTCCTTACTGGCCTCGTCAGGTCTGGTTCCCCTTCCTCGAGCCTCTTCTCCTGGATGATCCTTGGATCCTGGACCCAGCTCCAGATCTGTTGACTCACATGTCAGGTTCTCTGCATCTCTCAAACCACACCCTCAAATTGACAGAGTGGCTGCTCCATTTCCTTCCCTAGTCAGGCTTCATGATATATCATCCTCAGTGTCACATATTCTTATGTTCTCCCATAAGCCTTCAACTAGGAGGCTGTATGGCAGTAAATGGAAAAGAATTTTTATTTGGGCACAGAAAATGAATGTAGATCCCTACACTGCTTCTATCCCTGTGAGTTTAAGCTTTTTCAGCAAGGATCTGCCACTGTCACTATTAGAGTCCAATTGGCGGCAATTTCTCATTTTCACTTAGGGTTTCCAGATATCAATTTAATGTCTCATAAGCTATGCAAGACCTTTTTGAAAGGAGCCACTCTATTGAGACCACCGCTGCAAGAACCTGTGGCTTCTTGGAATTTAAATTTCGTGTTGTCCAAACTGGCATCTTCCCCGTTTAAACCTTCCCACTCATCTTCATTGACATTTTTGTCTTGGAAGACTTTGTTTTTGGTAGCTATCACCTCAGCTAGACGGGTATCGGAGTTACAAGCCTTGTCTGTTAAGCCACCTTATTTGATCTTTCACAAAGACAGGGTGTCACTGCGTACTAATCACTCCCTTGTCCCCAAAGTTTGTTCACTTGCTACCTTAAATCAATCTGTAGAACTCCCAGTTTTCTTCCCTAATCACTGTAATGCAGCTGAATACTGTTCTCATCAGTTGGACGTTCATAGACAGCTACGTTTTTATTTACAGCGGACCAAGGATTTTAGAAAATCAGATCAACTATTCATTTCCTTTTCTGACTCCAGATTGGGTTTACCAGTTTCTAAAGTGACACTATCTAATTGGAGTTCCAGTTGCATAGCTTTTATCTACAGTTCGGAGGGTAGATCTTTACCCTGCAGGATCAAGGCTCATTCTACCAGGTCACTGTCTACCTCTGCAGCTTTTCAAGCTATGGTCCCAGTTGATAATATTTGTGCAGCAGCTACGTGGGCTACCCCTCACACTTTTATTACACATTACAAATTGGATTTAGCTTCCAGGGGTAGAGCATCCTTTGGCTCCACGGTGCTCAGGAGTATTTTCCAGTGAGCCACCTAAGAATAAGGCACTAGGGACACTGTCCCAAATGTACAAATGAAGGTGAGATTGGACTACACAGCATAAAGAAGTTATGTACTCACCATAGCATTCCATATTGGTAGTCCATCTCACCCTTCATTTTTACCAACCCGCCCTCATCCTGGAAGAATCTGGAGATAATAATAATTTGGTTATCTTTGGTAGGAGACCCTTTAGTATTGGTTTGTTTGTTATGGTTATTTCTTCTAGTGATCAGCAAACAAGATCTGGGGTTTGTACTGGTGCACTACGGGATACCTGCTTAGCCACGAGCCAACCAGAAGTCTTCAAGCTTGTAAATCGGCGTAGTTGGAGCCGAGGATCGGCTCCGAACCCATATGTAAAAATAAAGGGTGAGATGGACTACCAACATGGAACATTATGGTGAGTATATAACTTCTTTTTATGGAGCTTAAGAAAATCTGGGGAGAAACAGTCTGCTTTTAGCAGAGAATATTATTTAAAGGTGGGGACTGGACCTTGATTTGCAGGAGTGATGATGTATCAGTAGGATCTAGAAAGGCAAACAAAGGGGGTAGATTTCTAAAGAAATTTATGAAAATGTTTGGTATGGAAGATGAGAATTCACTAGAAGGAATCCTGACAGAATTTATATTTTATTCGCAAGTTACAGTAAGTGGGCCAGACTGGATAGAAATTATATTTCATAGGAATGTGTGCATTTAATTGAAAGCTTCGACACACATCCAGTAACTGTTTCGGGTTATGCACTGATACAGCTACAGTAAAAATGCAGGGCAATGAAGTAAAAATGAGAGACTGTGCTTTCCCACCTACATGTTAAAAAGAGGAATTTAAGGAATGAGTAGTGGAAATTATTTGAACATTATTAAGGAAGACAAATTTCTTAAGAAGGGATAGTTGGTGCATGGGATAAAATGAAAATGGAATTTAAAAATAAGGTAGAAATAAAATAGAGAGTTAAGGTTAAGAAGTGATACGACTTATTTGGAGGAGCTAACAAAGGTTAACATATTGCAGATTAAGGAGACTCTTATAGAATAAGGAGATTAGCAACTACAAAGATCTTAAATTAAGGGAGTATTTGGATGATTTGTATGTGTTTAGAAAGATTGCTGTTAAACAGCTAGTTTTAATAACCTCTCTAAAGCACACATTTTTTTAGCACAGCGACTTAGGGAGCAGAAGGTAAGAAAGTGTCTCCAAACCTAAGGAGCCTGTGACAAGAAAAATAACCAGAGATGCCATAAAGGTATTAAAAATATTTAAGAAATGTTATGAAAGTTTGTATAAAGCAAAGGAATGTGGAAACCAAGAAAGGGTAGAAGTGGAATATTTATGGAAGAAGTAATTATGCAAATATTAGAGAAAGATGAGGTCCAACAACTAATGGGTTAGAAGGAGATGAGATAAAAAAAAAGGTGACATATAATCAATCTGCATTGAATTCTCCAGAAACAGATGGTATTTCTTTGGAAGTTTGGAATGTAGAAGTGAAGGAAGTGATAAAGATTTGGAAAATTTTGTTTAATAGTATTTTCAAAGGAGAGGAGAAAAGAAAGTTGTAGTGGCTGTATTAACCAAGGAGGATAACAACCCACCAGACCCAGCCTCATATACACCTGTTTCAATTTCTAAAATGTTTATGTCCACACAAGCTAAACCAATGGCAAACATGTTGCTAAAATTTGATAGATGCGGTTCATTGTGGTTTGTGAGGGGAGGTAAAACTTTTTAACAATATTAATAGAACAATGATGAACCAGAGTGAAACAGAGGACAAAAAAATTCAGCTGTTACTGGTAGATCTTGATGCAGAGAAAACATTTAGCAGAGCAAGATGGGATTTTATGAGTATGGCTGTAGAAGCATTTGCATTCCTCGATACAGTATAAGGTTAATTAGGAGGATATATGAAGAATCAGAGGCAAGAATTAATGTAGGACTTTTCCTCTCCAATAAGTTGTTTTTTAACAGAGGAATCAGGCATGGGTGTCTTCTTTTCCTTTTGTTTATTTGCTTTATATTTAGAGACATTGGCAAAAAAATATAAGGGACAGAGAAATTCAAGGATATAATTGGAATGGTAATAAGAAAAAGTTGGCTTTATTTGCAGATATATTTTGTACTTGGTAAATCCAGAAAAGGAAATGTATGTGTTGTGGAACATTTTGAGAGAGTTTCATTTTCGGAGTTATAAAATTAATGAAGATAAAACAAAGGCTACAGAGGTAAATTATGTACCCACTCATGACATGGTTCAGTCATACCCATATTTATGGGGACATTTATAAGATGAATTATTTATGAGTATGAATTAAAAATTATTTTGTTATGGCAGCTATGGATATGTGGGAAGAGACTAAAAAGGTAATACAAATGCTGAGAAACTTGAAATACTTTGTTTATGGATATGGTTAGCAAGATACAAGCAGTGAAAATGTTTTTATCTTATGTTAATCTTCATTCATTCATAGGTGTGTACTAGGCTAATGGCCCTGGAGCCTTTACAAGCCTAGCCCATAGAAGTGTCCTGTTAGTTCCCAGTGGCTGTATCAAGTAGAGCCACTGGAGTGATTCCCAGGGTAAACTTTCTATTTCCCATCCACTCATCAAGATTTCTCTTGAAGAGGGCCAGTGCGGTGCTCTGCTTGACATGCATGGGAAGTCTATTCCAGAGCATGGGGACAGTCTTTGGGTTATGAACCTGTCCCTCCAGCATGTTCTGTTGATAGTGGTAATGAGGTTGAGGTCCCTGGAGCATGTGATGTGGAGGGATTGGGATTTCTTTAGATGTAGCATTCCTAACACATCCTCTCTCATCAGACATGGCTTTGTAAGTCAAGCAGAGATAGTCTCTTAGGAGACGATATGAGACAGAGTGATTCCTTATTGATGGGTGTTGGCTCCGTCCTCTGAACCGAGTCCGCCTTGTTACAAACTTGTGTCAGCCAAAAGACTCTCGAGCAAAGCTTTTACCCACAATGCTGATCTCCCTTTTACCCCTGGTCTTGTTTGCCACGTAGTTGTAAAGCCGTGTCAAGCCAGCACTCAGCTAAGTACTTAGTTTGTTGCATATAAAAGTGTTTTTCTTAAATTGTTCCTCTTATTTTCAGTCTAAACTCACTTCTTTAGTCGATCATTAGTTTTTTGCCCACCTTTGCGTATCTTTCCAGTTTCCTTTTCCTCAAATACCTTACGGTAATCTCAAGTACCATTGTTGATACAGCCCTTTCCCTTTACCCTCTGTGATAATCCTTCAATGTCATTGCTGGTATTCCTTTCCTTCTCTTTATTTTCTTTCTTTTAAAAAAAAAAAAATCTTTCCACTTTACCTTTTTTGGTATTATTGGATTTGTATTGTGGTATGATGTCTGAGGAAAAAAGGAGCTTCAGGATTTAAATAGTGCGACAAGTGTAGTCACAAGATGCCTAACAGTGATTCTCATGTTTCGTGTGTAAATTGTTTGGGAGTTCCCCATCTTTCTGTACAGCCTCCTTGTACTGTTTGCCAGGGGTTCAGTTCCTGAACCCTTAATGAAAGAAAAAAACAAGCTGATTCTGAAGGGCCTCCTTAAGACGCCCTTCTCAGAAGCTATCTCTGCATCAGAGGGCTCACCGCCTCCCAGAAAAGAGCATAAAAAGGGACCACATTCAGTTCCTTCTTCACCCTCCGGTGAGAGGAAGGAGGAACCAAGACCAAAAATGCTAAAAATTACCATTTCGGCTCCAGACTCAAAACCAGCTTCTACGGCACCATCAACATTCATTTTATCGGCGGTGGCTATTTCGGCACTCACCCTGCCTAAACTGCAAATTTTGACTTCCACACCGACCATGACACTGACCCTGCCTACAACATCGGTTCCAAGTTTGGACACCTGTGCTACACAGGTCTCTAAAATCGAGACACTGGTGCCAGTAAACCATGCTGCCACAGACCCAGTACTCCCCTTCAGTGGATCCTTTTGTTGGGCAGTAATTTAGCCCTTTCTTAGAACGGCCAGAGTCCCCATCTGTGATATCCACTAGATCAACCAGGAGCCTCTCAGAATTGGACATGGTGCGTCTTGTGGACCAGCTGCTGACAGCCAGAGGAATTGCAGCACCTTCTAAGACCCCATTTGCTTTTGGACTTGGGAATCTGTCTTCAAAGGATGCCAGCTTATTCTCCTCCTTTGACCTCTTTGCAGGCTTCAAAGTACTCGGCGCCAACGCCTTTCTCAGTTCCCACACCTTTGGTGCCACTAGTAGATCTCACTCTTGCTCCAGAGCTGACCCTTTGGCCTTCGACTCGCTCGGAGCCAGGCCATCCTCAGATTCAGGCCTGGACTGCGGGCTCCTTGGCACCTGGTGCATCTCCAGGCTTTTTTTATACCATCTGCCACAGTTGCAGGAGCACTGTCTGTACCAAGTCCCCTTGAGGCTCCGTCCTTGGGAGCGGGGTGTGACCCTGGTTCCAAGGTTGTTGTTCTTGGTTCAGGGCTGCCATCCCTTTTTGGGCAGACTAGCTTTCCAAGCAGTGGAGAGGGCCCTTGCCACTGCAGGCAAACTGTCGGTGTTGGAACTTCAGATATGTCCTTCCTGTGAGCCGCAGCTGACACAAGCCGCTGCTTCAGGACTTCGAGCACAAGAGCCTCAGCATATACCCTACCTCAGGGTGCTCCTTCTTCAGAGTCCTCTTCAAAAACTCCTGCTGAAGAGGTACAGCGCAAAAGGATGTGCAAGTGTAAGCACATGGACTCACCAAAGGAGTCTTTCACTGAGGATACGGACTATAATGAAGGGGAGGAGGTGCCCACTGTTGCCCCCTGATGATGTCTCATTTGGAGAAATCCTTGAAATACTAAAGGAGGGGGGTGACTGGAAGCCCACCAACCCCTCCTCCCAGGAGTCCGTGTTCCTGCAGGCTTTTCTTGCTCAACCCTCTACTTTCTGGGTGACCCCACCTGCAGATGAGCTGGTTCAGCTCATCGTGCAGTGCGCTTGGAAGAGTCCTGACACCACTGGACCAATCCCATGGAGGCCGGACAAAATGTTATCTCCTCCTGAGCAGCACCCTCACTGGTCCAAGGGTCTTCCAGTAGACGCAATGTTAGTGGCGGCTGCCACAAAAAAGGAACTGGCTGAGGAGAGCCAGACTGTCCACTCCCCAAAGATGGAGTCTCGGGTGGTGGTCAGACTAGGGAAGCGAGCTTTTGCGTCATCGACCTTTGCTGTTAGGTCTTTGAATTGTCTGGCACACTTCCAGGCTTCAGAGAGACTTAGTTGCTGAACTCTCTGAAACCTTTGCAAGGAGCTGTTTCTAACGAGGTCCATGACAAAGTGGCCTCGCAGTTAGCTACCCTGGAATCCATATCCAGCTCCTCCATTTGTCTGATTTCTCATGCCACTGAAGGAGCAGCCACAGTGGTGGGTTCAGGCATTGTCATGAGACGTCATGCCTGGATGCCCCTTTGTGACTTTGCAGACCCTTTAAGTCTTCCCTTGTTAACGCTCCAGTTGAATCCTCTTCCCTTATTGGCCCAAAAGTGAAAGACACATTGGCCATGTGTGCGAAGGACGGTAAGACCCTGTCTGCCGTGAGCGTACGTTTTTCCACTCCTCAGCATCCATGCTGTAGGAACCAGAGGAACGGAAAGATGTGGCACAAGAAATCACAGGGTCCTTTCTGTGACACACGTGGTAAGTATACTCCCCGAGGCAGAGGGCTAACTCATCTGGAAGGCTCCCCTACAGGGGCAGAGGGGGTCCTCGTAATCAGGGCTTCAGGGATTCTTTCTCTGGCAACCCTGTCAGCGCTTCTGAGGAGCTGGTCAATTGCCTTCCTCTGAAGCAGACAGGGGACATTTTTCCTTGCATCTTTCTGCCTGGCTAACAATAACAATGGATCTATGGGTGCAATGGATCATAACCAGAGGATATTACGTTCCATTCAGTCTTTACCCAAAGTCACCAAGTCGAATTCCCGATATTTCACCCAGTCAAAGGAAAACAGCAGCGCTAGAAATTCAAAAGTTGTTTCAAAAAAACAGTCATCCAGACAGTCCCACCAAACTAGATAGGATCCATATTCTACTCAAGATTCTTTTTAGTGCCAAAGAAGAGAGGGGACTGGAAACCAATTCTGGATCTCAGCGTCCTAAATAAATTTGACAAACAAGAAAAATTCCAGATGGTCATGGTTCAGTCTATCCCCCCTTTCCTGGAGAAAAACAGTTGGATGTGCTCAATAGATCTTCAGGATGCATATTACCACATAAAAATGGACAAGCACTCCAGAAGATTTCTTCACTTCCAGCTAGGGGCCAATCACTTTCAGTTCCGCATGCTGGCCTTCGGACTCTCTACAGCCCCCAGAGTGTTCACCAAGTGCATGGCAGTGGTAACTGCTCACTTGAGACTTCAAGGATTCCAGGTGTTTCTGTTATCTAGATGATTGGCTCTTCACCGCCCCCACCAAGCGTCTACTGGAGATAGCACTAAGCTACACACTCGGACTAGCAGAATCTCTGGGGAATCTCAAGAAACTGGGGAAAGTGCAACCTGATTCCCTCTCAATCCTTAGAATCTATCGTGGTGATTTTCAGCACAAATGCTTGCCTAGTTTCTCTCCCGGACCACAGTCTGCACAGGATAAGATCCCAAATACGGGTGATACTCGAACAGTTCTTCAACTCATGGGTTCCATGGCAGCATCAATTACCATAGTGCCCTTGGCAAGACTACACATGCAAATTCTCCAGTGACTCCTCCTAACTCAGTGTACCCCTTACAACATCCCTTGTCCTTTCAAATACGGATAACTCCGATGCAAGCAGGATTTAATGTGTTGGATGAAGCCAGACGAACAACAATGGAGCTGCCCCTTTTACCCGAAACAGCCCAGGGCCACAGTGACTATGGACGCTTTCCTGATTTGGGGGGGGGGCTTTTCCAGGGAAAGACGGTCCAAGGCACTTGGTCAGACATAGAGGCCCATCTGCATATCAGTGGCCTAGAACTGAGGGCGGTGCTTCTAGCTTTGCAAGCATTTCGATCCATCCTTCCATCAGGGACAATTGCTTTTCAATCAGACAACATGTTAGTAGTCTGGTACATCAACAAACAAGGAGGAACCAAGTCCTACCCATTGTGTCAAGAAACCACGAGAATTTGGGAATGGGCGATAGCTTCCAACCACTTTCTAATTGTAACGCATATTCCCAGGAGTTCCAACGTAATTGCGGAAAATATGAGCAGATGCATCCTACTGCCTCACGAGTTGTCCCTCAATCCTATCATTGCGGCGAAGATCTTCAGCTGCTGGGGCCAGCCTTGCTGCGACCTATTTGCTTCTCCAGCAAACCACAAATGCAGAAGCTACTTCTCCTTAACCCCCCCCCCCAGGGGGGAGTCCCCGAGGGATGCTGTGACTCAAAATTGGCCCATGGGACTTCTGTATGGTTTCCCTCCCTTCCTCCTGATCCCCCAATTTCTAAAGAAAGGCCTTCGTCTGAGAAGCATTGTAATCCACATTGCTCCTTACTGGCCATGACAAGGTTGTTTTCCCTTCCTTTGGCCTCGTCTAGAAGAACACCCATGGATTCTGGATCCAATTCCAGAACTGATCTCGCACCCACAAGGGTTGTCTTACCAGACACCTCCAGCCTCAAGCTGACAGCTGGATTTCTCCACTTCCTGTAATCGCCAGGCAGAAAACCTTACCTCCCCAGTGCGTGATATCTGTCTGGCTTCACATAAATCATCTACCAGGAAAATCTATCTCAGCAAGTGGAAGAGGTTCCTTATTTGGTCCCGACAAAGACAATTAGAGCCTTGTTCAGCTCCTGTTAGTGTGGTTTTGGATTATTTATCAAGTCTTCTCCATTCAGGAGTAGCACCCTCAACCATTCGAGTACACTTAGCTACTGTCTCGAACTTCCATAATGGGTTTCGAGACTCATCGCTAATCTCATCATCATCTCTGCAAAACTTTCTTAAAAGGTGTCTTGCATATGAGACCACCTTTCAGGGAACCCATCGAACCTTGGAATTTAACACTAGTACTACAATCTCTGACACCTTCACCCTTTGAACCTGCTTCCACTTGCGACCTTAAGTTTTTGCCCTGGAAGTCTCTATTTCTGATAGCTGTCACATTAGCCAGACACATTTCAGAGCTTCAGGCTTTGTGTATTAAACGCCCTTACATGCCATTTCATAAAGAGAGAGTATCACTCTGGACCAGTCCTTCCTTTCTGCCCAAGGTTATCTCAGACTTGAATGTTAACCAAGCAGTTGACCTTCCAGTCTTTTTAACCCAACTATTCAAACAAAGGAGAGTACTGTCTTCATTTGCTGGATGTTCATAGACAGTTACGTTTTTACCTGGACAGAACAAAGTCAGTATGTAAATAAGAACAGCTATTTGTGTCCTGTTCAGGCCCGAAATTGAGAAACCCTGTCTCAAAAGTAACATTGTCCAAATGGCTGAGAAACTGTATATCCTTGATTTACCAGTGAAAGAAAATTCCTCTAACAAGCAAAGTCAGAGTACATTCTACCAGGTCAGTAACAACTTCTGTTGCTTTTCGTGCAAAGGCTTCATTGAATGATATTTGTGCAGCTGCAACTTGGGCTACCCCTCATACCTTTATCGCTCATTACATATTGGATTTGGCCTCCAAGGGAAGAGTGTCTTTTGGTTCAATGGTGCTCAGAACATCCTTCCGTGAGGGCCTCCCAGGACTAAAGATAGCTAGGGACTCTGTCCCATCAGTAAGGAATGAATAAAGATTAACAACATCAGATAAAGAAGATGTCCTTCATGGATGCATCTGCAGTCATAACAACTGGGTTGTCCTGTCGTCAGGCAGCCCTTCAGTCGGCCGGATTCCAAAGTCCGGGTCCGGCTTCGGCTGATGTCGCACTTCACCCGACGTCATCTCTGTTGGTCTTCGGGTATAAAGGCATCAGCCGACGCCATTTTCCTAAGTCTTTCTTGCCGCGTGGCGCCCGAAGCAGAAGCTGTTCGCAAGTGCCGGTCGGTCGGATCCAGAGATTACTTCTACCGAATACTACTTCGAAGACTTCTAAAGCTAAGTACCCCGTTGGGGACTCTTTCTTGCCTCAGCCGATGTCAGAAAAAGTTAATAATTGTTTAACCTGTGGGAAACAAATACCTCATAAGGATTTCCACTCTTACTGTCTACCTTGTTTAGGCCCAGCCCACGTAGCAGCCTGTTCGGCCTGTGCTTCTTTCAACCGACGAACGCTTAGGCGTCGGTCGGAGTTTGCTGAACATTTTTCGGTTCTGATTTTGCATATATTATGCCGTCGGATCCTCCGACTACCCAAACTGCTAAAAAACGCAAAGATAAAGACCGACACTCGCGGTCCGAGGTTTTGGTCGTAACCATGGTTAAGCAAATCATGAGTGTCTCGGTTTCGGCCGAAACCGAGAAAGCTGATCAAAATACAGCAGAATCTATCACTACCACTGAGGCCCCTGCTACTTCTCTTGAATCGGCCTCAGAAATTTTATCCACTACGGTGGTTGCCACTGACTTATCAGACACCATTCCCTTGGATGTGTCTACCCCAGCACGTGGTGCTGCTAGACCTCCAGCAGCCATGTCCATTAAGGCCTTTGCCAGGGCCAAAGCAGCCAAAACTACTAGAACAGTGCCTGCTAAACCCCCTACAACACGGCCCTCTTCTAGTTCACAAATGCTTACCCTGGCAGAAGATTTAATTTCATTAATTAGGGGATCTCAATCTCACCCAGACAGGGCCTCTCAGCCCCCAGAGAAGAGACCTAGGGCAGAGCCCCCCGAGCCTGTGTCCTCTGATGATTCTGCTGATGAATCAGACATAACAGACCAGCCAGAGGTTCCTTTCTCCAATTTTGAAGACTCAGATGCTGAAGAATCCATTCCAGCTGCCTCCCCACCAGAAGAATTTTCCTTTGGGGATACCTTACATGCCATGCGAGAGCAGTTCCAATGGCAGCAGCAAGATTTCTCAGACTCCAGAAAAAGACTTAGAACCTTCCTGCACCTTCCACAACACAGGCCCTTAGCTATACCTCCTGTGCTCTCTGTAGTGGATGATGCCTTCAATGATGTCTGCTCTGCACCAGATTCTTTACCTCCAGCCCCTGCCAAACCAGACAGATTTTACAGGGTACCAGACACTCATCACCACCTTTACAAGGCCCCACTTGCAGACCCAGAAACTATATCCCAGGGTCCCAAGGCAGTAGCCGCGACCACAGCTAAAACCCTATTCCTTCTGAAAGGGAAGCCAGGTCTTTAGACAGATGGGGCAAAAGGTTTACACTTCAGCTACTCTCTCAGCTAGAGCTTTAAACTGTCAGTTTCACATGATACAATACCAAGAGTTTATGCTTGATCAGTTAACGAAAAAGCTATCCTCTGATGAATCAATTGATAAGAAATATGTATTAGAAATGGTAAATAACATACAACAGGTTAGTAACCATTCCTTAAAATGTGGCTATGATGCACTGGAGGCTTCATTTAGATCAGCCATGACTGGCACAGTGATAAGAAGGCATGCATGGCTAAAGGAACAAGCTTTACCGGATCATGTTAAAGCTAAGTTATTAGATGCTCCTATGGATAAGACCAGCTTGTTTGGTACACCTGCCCAGCAGGTAATGAAGAAAATGGAAGAAAAGGCAAAATCTGTTCAAACGGTTAAAGATTTCTTGCAGGTCCAACCCCCAAGGTTTAGCAGGAACTGGCCTGCCAAAAATTGGTCCTTTCCTGACTCCTCAAGATCCCAAAGGGGCAGGAATAGACGTTCCAGAGGCAGAAACCAATCCAGAGGAGGTGCCTACAGAGGACGACAGTGGCAAGGTAACAACAGAGGCACAGACACAACCACTGCCACTACAACAACACAGCCACAGTGACTTAACTCTAAATCCGCCTACCAGGGAACAACTAGCAGCTCCATTAGGCGGCAAATTAACCTTATTTTCAAAGAACTGGCACTATATCACAAAAGACAAGTGGATTTTACAAACCATAGATCAAGGTTACGGTTCCACTTCCACACTTTACCAGTCAAAGAGGAATGCCAAATCTACCTCCAAATCAAAAACAGAGGCTCTACAACAGATAATGCAGTTAGCAAACATGAGGGCTGTGGAAAGAGTGCCAACAACAGAACAAGGAAAGGGATTCTACTCAAGACTATTCCTAGTTCCAAGAAAGGAAAAAGTTGGAGACCTATTCTCGACCTGTCCACCTTAAATACATACATCATTGTCCCAAAATTCAAAATGCTGACCCTACAGCAACTTCTTCCCATGCTGGGCAAGGAGTGTTGGCTAGTAACTCTAGATCTCAAGGAGGCATACCTGCACGTCCCCATTCGACCAATCTGCAGAAGATACCTCAGATTTCTTGCAGGATCAGAGCATTATCAATTCTCAGCATTGCCCTTTGGCTTATCTACTGCCCAGAGTATTCACAAAATGCCTGGCATCAGTAATCGCCCACTGCAGACTACAGGGAATTCAAATTTACCCATACCTGGACGACTGCCTGCTACAAGGGGACAACAAAAGCAAGCTGACAACAGATTTACAAAGGGTCATTTACTTGCTACAAGCACTGGGATACACAGTCAATTTACAAAAATCAAGGCTGATACCATCCCAGACAAGGACATTCTTGGGCGCGGAATTGGACACAGTAAAACAAATGGCTTTCCTAACTGCAGAAAAGCAAAGAGAACTCCCTCTTTACTTCTTGGCACTAACAAAACACAACAAGTTAACAGCAAGAAAAGTACTGCAGGCCTTGGGCTTCATGGCATCATGCATAATCTTGGTCCCACTTGCCAGACTACATATGAGAAAACTACAGTGGTACCTAAAGAATTTATGGTCCCAACACAGGCACAGCCTAGAAACAGAAATTCCACTAATTCCATGCTTAAAACAGGAGTTCCTATGGTGGGCTCAAGCATGCCAGTCAAACCCAGGGCTACCCTTTCGCAGATGTCAAGCAAGCCAGACCATCACAACAGACGCTTCAGACCTAGGATGGGGGCCCACATGCTGGACAAATGCGTGCAAGGATTGTGGACGAGGATCAACTTCACCTGCACATCAACCTAAAAGAAATGCTGGCAGTAAAACTGGCAATCCAAAACTTCAGACCATTTCTCAAAGAGGGCCAGTTGATGATAAGGACAGACAACACCACAGTCATGTGGTACATCAACAAACAGGGAGGCACTCATTCATACCCCCTATGGAGAATGACTTTGGAGCTGTGGAACCTGGCACTCAGCTACAACATCCAGTTACAGGCAATATTTGTACCGGGAAAAGAAAATACTCTAGCAGACATACTAAGCAGAACCACATCGGATGCCCACGAATGGATGCTACACCCGGACATCTTCAAGACCATCTCAAAGCAATGGGGAATGCCTCAGATAGATCTATTTGCTTCCCCTCTCAATCACCAGCTCAAAAAGTTCTGCACAAGGACATTCCACCCACTAGCATGGAAAGTGGATTCGCTCTCCTTCAGCTGGAGAGGCCTAACAGCATATGCATTCCCACCTCTTCCCTTGATACACAAGGTATTACTAAAAATCAAGGAAGAACATCCAAGGATAATCCTAATAGCCCCAAACTGGCCAAGACAACACTGGTACCCACTGCTGAGGAGCATGTCTCAGAACAATATGTGGCCAATACCCCTGATGCCTTTGATGTTGACTCAGAACAACTACAGCATCATGCATCCAAACCTAAAAACGTTGCAACTGACTGCATGGAACATCACATAGCAGCAGCTAATCCAGAACTTTCCCAAAGAGTTAAAAGACATTATTCTTGAAGCCCGCAGACCTTCAACAAGAAGGAACTATGCAGGAAAATGGAAAGGTTTGTCATTTGGAGTACTGAAAGAGGAAAAGATGTGTCAAACATAGATATGCCTAACATTCTGGAGTATCTGGCAGAACTTCTACATTCAGGCCTGTCCTACTCCTCCATCAAGATACATGCATCAGCTATATCAGCAGAATACAGCTTTGATCCACCTGTTTTTTCACACCCATTACTCAGACAGTTCCTCAGAGGAATCAAGAATGTAAAACCTCCAAGGAAACCACCTTTACCAGCTTGGGACTTGAACTTTGTGCTAGAAAAGTTGACACTATCACCCTTTGAGCCAGCAGCAACAGCAGACCTACAGCATCTATCGTGGAAAACCGCCTTCCTACTGGCAATAACCTCAGCCAGGAGGGTTTCTGTACTCCAGGCCCTAATGGCAGTACAACCCTTCCTAATCTTCCATCAAGATAGAGTGTCCATGAGGACTAATCCTGCATTTATGCCTAAGGTGGTATCCAGAGTGTCTTTAAACCAGGCAATCCACCTACCTACCTTCTTTCCCAACCCACAAAACAGAGGGGAAAGAATACTGCATACCTTGGATGTACATAGACAGCTACGCTACTACCTGGACAGAACAAAAAGTAGCAGAAAAACTGATCAGCTTTTTGTAGCCTATGCAACAGGAAGGGAAGGAAAAGCTATTTCCAAACAGACAATCTCCAAATGGATAGGAAATTGCATACGATTCTGTTACTCCTTCCATGGAAAACCAATTCCACAGAACATAAGACCTCATTCTACAAGAGCAACAGCCACTACCACAGCCTTTTTACGAGGAGTGGCAACCAAAGACATTATTGAGGCGGCTACTTGGACCTCCGTGCATACATTTGCCAAGCATTATAATTTGCCTCTATATTCCAGATCCCGAGCAGGGTTTGCCACTGCTGTACTGCAAGGGATTCTAAACACACCATAATCTAGTTTCTTCCTCCTCCCCTGGTTGGCTATGGTATTCTACCCAGTTGTTATGACTGCAGATGCATCCATGAAGGACATAGTACAGTTTTGTACCTACCATAAATGTAGATGTCCGAACTGGATAGCATCTGCAGTCAGGATTACCCTCCCTCCTTCCCCTCTGTGGTACTCCTAGGGTGTTTACCCCCCTAATAGCTAGCTGGTGGGGGGGAGTCTTTATGGTGTATTTGTTGTATATATGTACATACATGCTTATTTGTGTGTTTACAACTATCTTTTAAGAAACATTGGCATTTATCCAAAATTTTAGCCTTCAAGAGGGCTACTGGCATCTGGGGCAAGAAACACTGAGGAAAATGGCGTCGGCTGATGCCTTTATACCCGAAGACCAACAGAGATGACGTCGGGTGAAGTGCGACATCAGCCGAAGCCGGACCCGGACTTTGGAATCCGGCCGACTGAAGGGCTGCCTGACGACAGGACAACCCAGTTGTTATGACTGCAGATGCTATCCAGTTCGGACATCTACATTTATGGTAGGTACAAAACTGTACTTTATGTTCTTACCATAATGTTCCATCTGTGTTGTTCATCTTCATTCATTCATTACATGCCACCCTCCTTCCCCCTCCAGAGGCTCCTGGGGATTGAATTAGGTCCTACTCCTGCTTTAGAGTTTCTGCTCAGAGACACACTCTGCTTTACTTATAACGGGCAAAACTCGATCTGCGGTAACAGGTAGAAGGGCATTGTGGGTAAAAGCTTAGCTTGAGAGTGTTTTGGCTGGCACAAGCTTGCTACAAGGCCGACTCTGTTCCGAGGATGGAACCAACACCCATCAGTAATGAATGAATGAAGATGAACAACACAGATGGAACATTATGGTAAGAACATAGCTTCTTTTTTTTAGTTATTTCAGTTTTATATGCAGGTCAGGCATGTTTATATCAACCAGAGAAGAAGTTATGGACAATAATAGAGTTGAAGGAATTTATCTCAGAGGGAAAAGAGAGCAAGACTTAAGTGGAATAAGTTGATCCTTCCAATAGAGTAAAGTGGCCTAGGGTTACTTGATTTGAAGGCAAGTTTTAGAGTTGTACAATTAAGGCTCATATTACAAAACACAAGCAAGTATTTATAATTCAAAGTAGAAAGGGCTGATGAAGAAACGAGGGTGAGGTTCAAGAAGTAAGGAGAAAGTTGGATTTTGGATGCAGAGACTTATGGAGAATAATAATCACCATACAGGTCATTATATTCATAAAGTTGCCGCAAATATTCCAAAAGGCAAGCCAACACAGGAATGGAGAAATGAAATTTTGCCAGTACGTATGACTGCAAGAAGGAGTACGTCCAGCCAGTGTACAAACAATTACATGCTACTGCTAAGTATGTGCAATGTCGCACATCCTCTCTCATACGTCAGTCATAAAGGGACGTTTGGTATAAAGCGGACATCAGCACACACCAACCTCAGAACTTTTCTGCTGCCTGTCCGATCGCCTGCTCTAGACGTTTGCTCACCAGATTAGTGTTGAACCGTGGTTCAGATAAGTACCCTGTTGGATATTTTCTTTCTATTTTCTTTTTTTTTTTTGCTGCTGCTTTGTTGTGTCATGATTTCACATCAGCTCGGAAGGGAAAGAGTCCATGTTGAAGGCAGATTCTACATAAAGACACCCACAATTTTTTTCTGTCTAGGCCCAGACCATTATCATACCGCCTGTGATATTTGTAAATCGTTCGTTCCCAAATCTCTAAAGAGCCATCTAGCTTCGCTTAAGTTATACTTAGAAAACAAGCATCTTAAGTACCTAACATGGGAAATGGTGGAGACGTTGGGTCTTTCAGACGAACCACAAACTAAAAAGGCCAATAAATTTTGGTTTGATCTACCAGCTGCACCCTCTGTCTCTCGAGCATCCCTCCTGAGGCCGATGTGGGCCCGGAGGTTGTTCCGGAGTCAGTGGATGTCCCTTTGATGGGTACCACAGGGGAAGCCCCGAAGGAGTCTACCAACTTATCCAAGAGAGAAGTGCAGGCATCTGATTCAGGCGAAAAGGGAGAACTGCAGCTTATTTCCGAGGGTCCTTGGGGTGTCACTCAAGTCACTGTACATGAGGATGTGCTTACTGACATAGTTGAATGTAGGATGACGTCAGGACCTTCCACTTTCTATCACATGGAAACTCCAAAAAAGAAAAAAGTGAAGACTAAGCATGTGACTCCTGCTCCACCAGAACACCCCCTTCACTGGCAGGCTTTTTTCTAAAGCCTTTCAATGCCTTCATGGCCCTGCGCCTGTCCTCACCTTTCTCTGTCCCTGCAGTCCTTTCTTCCCCCACTGATTCAAAAGGACAGCTGCAGATTCCTCTTGGATTAGGAGGAATCCCCTGATGTTGACTCGTTGGGCTATTACACCCAGATAGCTTCACCCCTAGGGTGTGCCTCCCCAGAAGAGGAATACAATGGTACAGATTCCCCTGGAGAGGATATTTCCTTTGGAGAAACTATCCAAAAAAATGAAAGCATTTTTCAATTGGGGCTATTGCCAAGTCTCAGGTATTCAAAAGAGGTATTATGACCTCTTGCAGATGGAGTGTCCATCACCATCTGCTATTCCCCCAGTTCTGCCTGCATTCCTTGATGCATTTACTGCTACTTCCAAGTGTCCAGATTCGCAACCCCTTTTTCCAAAATGCCCAGACAGGTTCTGTAAGGTACCTAAGGATGCTAAGTTCCTTTTTAAAGCTCTGTCTGCAGACCCATCTACCATTTCCATTTCAGCTGACAAGGCCTTCAAGTTATTGCCCTCTACTTCCTTACTGCCCTCTGATAAAGAGAGCAAGGTTATGGAGAGACTGGGAAAGAAAGTTTACACCTCTGCTACTCTGGCCTTTAAGGCAATTAATTACTAGACTCAAATGGCCAAATACTTTCTGGGTCTCCTTGCTGATGCAGGGAAACACCTTGCTGAGCTTCCAGATTCTCCTACCAAGGCAAAACTGTCTGCCATTCTTAACTCTGCACAGGTTACAAAGCATTCCATCAAGTGTAGTTATGATGTTGCAGAGCCTCTGAGACGGTTTTAAGGAGATATTCTTGGCTCAGATTTCAACCACTGCATGATGTCTTTAAGGCCAAACTCATGGATGTCCTTCTGTATGCTAAAACTTTGATTGGCAGCTTGGCTGCAAAACTATTCAAATCCTTACAGGAGAAAGGTGTAAGGAGCTGCAAGATCTGAAGCATATTTTGGTTTCTCCTGTTCCCAGGTTCTAAAGGAACTGTCCTACAAAGTTGGCCTTTATTGGGAAACCTGACATTCTCCATTCTTCAAAAACCAAAACAGGACCTAGGAAACAAGGTTCTTCCAAATCTACCTTATCCACTCCTGTTCAGAAACAGCCCCTTCAGTCCTAGTCTAAACCTGGTAGCCTGTGACTACCTGCCTCTAGGGACATCCACTCCCCTTTCTCTTTGTCTTTCTCTCTCGCTTGTGACTTAGAATTGGATCACCCAGGACTCTTGGGTCTGCTCCATCATCCATAGATGATATTTCATGGTTAGGGAAACTTCCTCATTCAGAGCCATCCCACAAACACCAAAGGACCAAATGGCCCTCTTCCCTCGGGTAATTTAAGATCTTCTTTCTCAGAGAACTATTCAAGAGGTCTCTTCTGCTCAACAGGGGAACGGTTTCTACTCCAGGATGTTTTTTAGTTTTGAGGAAGGAAGGCTCCTGGAGACCCATTCTGGACCTTTCCCACCTAAATGCTTTTGTGAAAGTCCCATCCTTTCGAATGCTGATTTTGCCCTGTCTTCTTCCCTTAATTCTTCCCCAAGCTTTCATAGTGTCATTGGACATCAAAGATGCTTATCTTCACATCATCATTCATTCTCAGTTCAGGAAGATGTTCTTCGTGTTTCACTGTTGCAGTCATTACATTTGGGTTATCTGCTTGCAGGTAGCCTCAGTCGGCCTGATTAACAAAGCCTTGGGTCCTGCATCGGTTGCTGTCTCTTCTTCCATGACATCAGGTTGTCAGGGGTATAAAACATGCAGCCGATGTCATTACATCAGTCTTTCTTGCCGTGCGGTGCCTGAAGCAGAAGCAGTTCGCAAGTGCCGGTCGGCTGACTCCTGAAATTTTCGTTTTCGAGTTTCAGAACCCAAGTCTTCAACTAAAAGCTAAGTACCCCGTTGGGGAAATTTTTCGTGCTCTAAACCGATGTCAGTAAAAGTAAATAATTGCATTTCTTGTGGAATGCAAATACCTCATAAAGATTTTCATTCGTACTGTATTCCTTGTCTAGGCCCTGACCACGACGTACCTCGCTGTTGGTTTTGTGCCTTATTTAAACCACAAACTATCCGTCGTCGGTATATTTGCACTTCTAAATTTTTTGGTGCTCGGTTCAATTATCATGATATGTCTTCGGTAAACCATCCCACTACCGACATTCCGAAGAAACGCAAAGATAAAAACAGAGACGGGACACTCAGTTCGCCGGTACTCAGTGAGGCGCTTTCGCAGCCCATGGTACCTGTTACTTCAGATTCGCAGGCCTCTACTGAGACCCATTCAGAGTCTGGTATGCCGCGAGATGCTTCAACTGTGGAACCTGCGGATGTCTCTACCTTGGATGGGTCCGGAGCTGCTGTGCAGGCACCGGCTTCTGAGGGTGTATTCAGGCCTACTGACTTGCATATTAATCCGACGCCATCTTCTTCTTCAAGGCTTAAAACTCGAACCATGCCTAGAAAACTGATGCCCAGACCGCATGGTCAGGCTTCTATGCCTAAAGAACAAATGATAGGAATGGCTGAAGACCTTATTACTTTAATCAGGGGAAGCCAACCTTCCCCCTCTAAGAGACTTAGGACTGAGTTTGCTTATGATACTTCTGACCAGGATTCTGAAATTTCTGTTTCCTCTGATGACCACTATTTACCCTTATCTACCTATGAGGATTCCGATGCTGAAGACTCTATTCCCTGTGCCCCCCCGAGGATTTCTCTTTTGGTGAAACCTTGCATATTCTCAGGGAGCTTTTTCGTTGGGAAAGTCAGGATTTCTCTGATTCTAAAATGAAGCTTAGGGATTTCTTACTCCTGCCTCAGCACAGGCCTTAAGCTATACCTCCTGTACTGGACATTGTTGATGATGCCTTTTTGGAATCTAGCATGGCCCCTGGCTCTTTACCTCCTGCTTCCAGAAAACCTGATAGATATTACAGGGTTCCTGACTCTCACAAGTTCCTTTTCAGAAATCCTATTGCGGATCCTGAAACCATTTCACAGGCACCCAAGGGCATTAAAGCTACTACTGCCAAAAATCCTATCCCCTCTGATAGAGACTCCAGGGCGCTGGATAGATGGGGTAAGAAGGTATACACTTCGGCAACTTTGGCCATTAGGGCCTTGAATTGCCAGTTTCATATGTTAAAGTATCAGCTGCATATTATTGGATTGTTTAAACAGAAAATGATGTTGACTCTCGATTGTGCTGAAAATAAGGATTTCCAGGATTTTATGCATTCTGCTGAACAAGTTGGTAAACATACATTGCAGTGTGGTTTTGATTCACTAGAGGCATCTTGCAGGGCTGCGGTAACTGGGTCTGTACTTAGAAGGCATGCTTGGCTTAAGGAGCAATCCTTGCCAGAGCATGTTAAAGCGAAATTACTGGATGCTCCCTTAAATCAGGGCCACCTGTTTGGCAACAAGGCAGAAGTTCTTAAAAAGATGGAGGAAAAAGCTAAATCTATGCAGACTGTTAAAGACTTTTTACAAGTACAGCCTCCAAGATTTGGTAGGCATTGGATTTCTAAGAATTGGTCCTTTCCTGCCTCTTCCAGACCTTCTCAGTCCAAACCCAGATCCAGCAGAGCACCCAGGCTTCAGTCCCAGGGGTTGCACAGGACTAAGCCGTGGGGGGCCTCCACTTCCAAATTTGGGAGTAATAAAATTCTCCCCATGGTAAACTGTCTCAAGGACTTCTTTTTAAAACTTACAAGCACTTCTCAACCGACTGCCCCTTTGGGGGGAAAGATTGCACTTCATGCAAAGAACTGGGGACTCATTAGCCAGGACAAATTGGTTTTAAATATAGTGTCCCAAGAATACAGATTTCACTTCCACACGTCACCAACTCCAAGCAGTTGGCCGGATCTACCTCCAAAGCAGTGGGCAGAGGCCCAAAAGCAAGTACTCTCTTTTTTAAGCATAGGGGCTGTTCAGTTGGTACCAGAAGTGAAAAAGGGACAAGGTTTCTACTCGAGATTTTTCCTAGCACCAAGAAAAGACCGTTCATGGCATCCTATCCTGGACCTGCCTACTCTAAACACCTTTTTGGTGATTCCAAAATTCAAGATGCTGACTCTTCACCAGTTGCTTCCTATGCTAAGCAAAGATGCCTGGTTGGCAACACTAAATTTAAAGGAAGCATACCTGCACATCCCAATCAGGGAGTCTTGCAGAAGATACCTACGCTTCAAAGCAGGCTACACACACTGTCAGTTCTCTGCACTGCCCTTTGGCTTATCTACTGCGCCCAGGGTATTCACAAAGTGCCTAGCTCCAGTCATTGCATTTTGCAGGCAAAGAAATATTCAAATATACCAATACCTGGACGATTGTCTAATTCAGGCAGAAAACCAGGACATACTTTTGAATCATCTGGCTTTTGTACAGAGGGTGCTAACTTGTTTGGGGTACAACATAAACGAAAAGAAATCACACCTGGTACCCTGTCAACAAATTATATTCCTGGGAGCAAACTTGAATACAGCTTCCCAGATGGCTTTCCTCATGCCAGAGAAACAAATTCACTTGACAACCTACTTCAAACAAGTGGTCGCAAAAACCCTGCTATCTGCAAGGCAAATACTACAAGCCTTGGAGTTCATGGCCTCCTGCATTCTTCTAATTCCATATGCAAGACTGCATATAAGGAAACTGCAGTGGTATCTCAAAAGCCTATGGTGTCAACATTCTCAGGATCTAGAAGCAATGATTCCTATCATTCCTTGTCTATGCCTAGAGTTCCTTTAGTGGGCAGGGGCCTGCCACCAAAACAACCACCAAAACAAGGGATTACCATTCACACTACCCCCTGCCACCCAAACCCTAACAACAGACCCATCAGACTATGCATGGGAGGGGGAACGCACCTGGCAGGGAAGTGCATTCAGGACAAATGGAACCCAATTCAAATGCACCTTCACATCAATCATAAAGAAATGTTAGCTGTACAGAATGCTCTGACAGCCTTCAAGGACCACATTCTTCCAGGACAATTAATGGTAAAGACTGACAACACCACTGTTATGTGGTACATAAACAAGCAGGGGGGTACACATTCTTACCTCCTCTGCAGACTGTCCATGGCATTGTGGAACACAGCATTGAGCTACCAAGTACATCTACAAGCTCAATTCCTGCCAGGAAAACTAAATACACTGGCAGATGGACTAAGCAGAACCCTTATGGACCCACACAAATGGAAACTGGAACCAAGGATTTTCAACATGTTGACAGGCAAATGGGGAAGCCCAGATATAGACCTGTTTGCCCCCCCCCCCCCAGAACTATCAATTGGAAAAATTTTGTGCAAGGACTCCCCACAGACAAGTTTGGAAGGTGGATGCGCTGTCCTTCAGCTGGAAAAACCTATCAGTGTATGCATTTCCACATCTTCCCCTGACTCTGCTCTCCAAGGTGCTTCTAAAATCAAACAAGACAAACCAAGGATGATTTTGATTGCACCAGCCTGGCCACTCCAACACTGGTACCCCCTCCTGCGCAGTGTGTCACTGTTGGCCCCATGGCACCTGCCTCAGACTCCTACCCTGCTGTCTCAGTAGGAGAACCAGATTCTGTACCCTCAGCTTTAAACACTGAACCTTGCAGCCTGGCTAATTACCTAAGCTCTCTTTTACCATCCCCCAGTAAACCAGTGATGGATGTCATTTTAGAGGCAAGGAGGCCTAGTACTAGAAAATCTTATGCTGAAAAATGGAAAAGATTCTGTGCCTGGAACCAATCTCAAGGGATGAGCACAGCAGTGCCCAATTTACCTCAGATTTTACAATACTTAACTGAGATGCTTCACAAGGGCCTGTCTTTTTCCTCAATAAAAATTCACGCCTCAGCCATTTCAGCTCATTATAACACAGAACCTCCCCTCTTCTTTCTTCCACTGCCCAAGCAGTTCCTCAGAGGGGCCAAAAAATTAAGACCACCCAGGAGAGCTCCAACTCCAGCCTGGGACCTTAACTTTGTGTTGGAGAAACTCACCCTTCCTCCTTTCGAGCCAGCTGCTACTGCAGATTTAAAATTCCTTTCTTGGAAAACGGTTTCCCTTTTGGCCATAACTTCAGCAAGAAGGGTATCTGAATTACAGGCCTTTATGGCAGTGGAGCCTTTCATCATTTTTCATGCGGATAGGGTATCCCTCAGGACCAATCCCGCTTTCATGCCAAAGATGGTATCCAGTGTGGCCTTTAATCAGTTCATTCATTTGCCTATCTTCTTTCCTAATCCACAGAACAAAGGGAAACTGATACTGCAGTCTTTAGATGTGCACAGACAACCTAGATTATACTTGGACAGGTCTAAACCTCAAAGGAAATCTGAACAACTGCTGGTGGCATTTGCTGCAGGGACAGAGGGGAGGGCTATTTCAAAGCGAACTATCTCCAAATGGATAGGCCATTGCATTCACTTCTGCTATAAGCACAATGGAAAACCTATCCCACAGGGGATCAGATCCCACTCAGCCAGGGCTGCATCTTCCTCTACAGCCTTTCTCAGAGACGTACCTACCAGGGACATCCTAGAAGCTGTTACCTGGAGTTCTGTACATACTTTCACCAAGTATTACCATTTGCCAATTTTCTCTAAATCCAGAGCTGGCTTTGCCAGTGTAGTTTTGCATGGCCTTAAAGCTGGTCCTATAGCTATCTAAATTCCTCCTCCCATCCTTAGCTTTGGGAATCTACCTAAATGTAATGACTGCAACAGTGAAACACGAAAAACATAGTACAGTTGTGTACACTTACCATAGATGTAGAAGTTCGAGTGTATTCACTGTTGCACTCCTGGTTACCCTCCCTCCAGCCCCCTGACTTCGTTTGGCTATAACTCTTCCCGCCTTTTCAATGCCTAAAAGCTTTTTGGTGTATTTGCTTTTTTGTTTGAGGTATAACCTTGTATATTTATAGATTTAATTGCTTCCCATTAGGGAGACACCTGACATCTGGGGCAAGAAAAACTGATGTAATGACATCGGCTGCATGTTTTATACCCCTGACGACCTGACGTCATGGAAGAAGAGACAGTAACTGATGCAGGATTCAAGACTTTGTTAATCAGGCTGACTGAGGGCTACCTGCAAGCAGATAACCCAGATGTAATGACTGCAACAGTGAATACACTCAAACATCTACATTTATGGTAAGTGTACACAACTGTACTTTTCTATGTTTTTCTGTTGCTTCCTCTCATTTTCATTTCTGTGCTTTGGCCTCTCTATGGCACCATTGGTCTTCACAAAATGCTTAGCTCCTGTCATAGCATTTTGCAGGCTGCAGGGAATTCAGATTTTCCCTTATTTGGGCAATCTCCTTATCCAAGCCCAATCACCACACCTACTTCAGGAGTCTCTTTCCTTCACCATTTCCCTTCTAGAGAGTCTAGGCCTCACTATAAACTGTCAGAAGTCCTCTCTGACCCCTTCACAAGACCACATTTTTTCTGGGTTGCAGGATCCGAACAAACAAGATTCTAACTTCCTTACCCATGGAAAAGGTACTGTTCCTCACTTCTTACTTCCAGAGCATTTTATCCCTCCCCTCTATGACTGCCAGGGACTTCTTATGCCTTATGGGGTTCTTGGCATCTACTATCCCCATGCTCCCTTGGGCCAAACTTCCCTTGAGAAAAATTCAGTGGTTTCTAAAGACTCTTTGGATGCAACACCCCCACCCCCTGGATTTCATGATTCCACTCCTACCATGCATAAAAAAGGAGTTGGATTGGTGGATACTTCAGGTAACCCAAAGCCCTGTTCTCCCCCTACAGCACACCCTCCCTTCCCTAGAGTTATTCATGGATGCTTCAGACACATGCTGGGGCAAAACTCTGCAATCCTGAAGGGTCAGGGATGTGTGGTCTCCCAGACAAGCAAAGAAACGTAGCGTAAAAGAAATGAGAGCCCTGATTTTTGCCTTGAAAATCTTCAAACCCAAGCTTATTCCAGGGGTTCTGAGGTGGTTCACAGATGACAACACTGTTATGTGGTATGTCGACAAGCAGGGCGGGAGCAAAGTCTTACCTCCTATGCAGACTGGTCCTCTGTGCTTGGGAATTAGCCCTCCAAAGTCACATCTCCCTTTAGGCAGTTTACCTCCCCTATGTGGTGGCAGACACATTAAGCAGGTCCATGACACAGTCCCACGAATGGATGTTACACAGTGATGTGTTCCTGGACCTGATCCATCATTGGGGTGTGCCTCAGGTCGATCTCTCTGCCTCCCCCATTTGCAGACAACTTCCAACATTTTTCACCAGGGTTCCACACCCACTGGCATGGAATATGGACTCTCTCTATCGTTTTCTTGGAAGGGGATGTTTCTGTATGCATTGGCCCCCTTACCTCTCCTACAAGAGGTCCTACTGAAGATTCAGCAGGATCAACCAAATATCTTGCTGGTGACTCCCTTTTAGCCAAAGTAACACTAGTTCCCCATTCTCCTGCACCTAGCCAGGGGCAGTCATCACAAGTTACCCCACAGGATGGATCTACTCACACAGGACAAGGGAGCTGTGATACATCCACAGCTGTCAACTCTGAACCTGGCTCTGTGGGTGATAGGATTTTGATTCTATTTAGACACCTATTTTCAGAGGACATGCTTCAAGCTCTACAGGAGGCCAGAAAACCCACTACTAGGAATCCTATGTTTCCAAACAGAAAAAGTTTTCCATCTGGTGCCGCAACAAGGATCTGCAGCCACTGTTGGTGGATGTCCTGGTGGTTTTGTCCTATCTGTGTGAACTGATAAAAGGTGGCTTATCCTACTCTTCAGTGTAGGCTCATCTTTCAGTTCTCAGCTTGTCTGTGTCCCCCCTCTAGCCTCGAGGTTAGAGATGGCACTTTTCCTTAAAGACATCCTTCATAATAGACCACCAAGGAAACCAGTTCCTCCTCCTCGGGATCTCAACTTTGTGTTAGAGATGCTTACGTTGGCACCTTTTGAGCCACCATGCTCCTCTTTCCTGCTTGCACATGGAAAACTGTTTTGCTCGTGGCTATTACATGTGCTAGAAGGGTTTCTGATCTGCAAGCTTTGATGTCTGATCCCCCTTCACAGTTTTCCACAGAGACAGGGTTTCCCTGTGTACCAACCTTTCCTTTATGCCCAAGGTAGTCAATGAGTTATCCCTTAACCAGTCTATTAATCTTCCCATCTTTTTTCCTTCCCCTCAATGTAAAAGGGAAAGAATCCTGCACTCTTTGGATGTGCACAGGCAACTCAGATACTACCTGGATAAAACCAAACCTATCCATAAATCTGAACATCTGTTTGTGTCCTACCACCCAGTGGCCAAGGGTCAGTCGGTTTCCCAAGCAAACTGTTTCTTCTTGGATTTCTAAAGCTGTCTTTCTGTTACTCAGCCAACTTTAAGAGCCTTTCTTCTCCAGTGAGGGCACATGCCACTAGAGCAGCTTTCTCTTCTGAGGTCTTCTTTAAAGGCTTGGACACTTGCTCTATCCTGGAGGCATCTACTTGGTCCTCTCTTCATACCTTCACCAAACATTATAAACTAGATGTCATCTCCAAATCTAGGGCTGCTTTTTCCAGTGCTATTCTGCATGGCTTTTTAGAAAATGCTTCTCCTCCTCCTTCCCAGCTTTCCCAGGGATGAACTTTGGCATTCAACCATATTTGATGAATACTGCAGCATATGAATAGAAGGACAATGGAATAGTTGTGTAAAGTCTTACCATAGCCATAGATGTCCTTCTCTTTTATATGTTGTGGTATAGCTAACCCTTCCCCCTTCCTTCCCCCTAATGCTTGCCTGTCTTTCCTGGTGATGTTTTTCACCTGGGTTCAGGCTGGTGCTTGGTGGCATTCATTTCTGACATTGGTGTGTGCTGACATCCACTTTATACCCAATGTCCCTTTATGACTGATGTACAAGAGAGGATGTGCAGTGTTGCACGTACCTAGCAGTAGCATGTAATCTTTTGTATACTGGCCTGATGTACGAGTTAGCTGGAGGCAACTCCCATATGTGAGGAATACTGCAGAATTTAGAAGAAAAAGACATCTATGTTTATGGTAAGATTTTATACAACTATTATTTTTCAACCCATGTGTTGCAGTATCATGGAAACAAAATTAAATGAAAGCAATGGTTGAGCCTGTTTTCAGAGCATCTTTAAGACCAAGACTATCATTGTTTATTCAGGCAGTACTCAAAGTAGGCAGATATACCATAAAATATGGCTAAATTGCCACAAATACATCTGCTAGGGCAGTTGCCTAGGATATATTAATTAGAAGACATGTGAGATTTGGAGAGGAGCATTTCTAAGTGGTTTGTCTTTTATTAGAGTATACATCATCTAGTTGGATTCCCTTGGGAAATTTAGACCCAGCTTCCACAATTGAGAGTGAACTCTCAAAATGGTGGCCAGCATTCTGTGTTTATGAAGATATTCTAAATTTATGTTTTATTTTGCCTTTTGCAACAGATGCTGTTTGCCGCCCCCCCCCCCTTTTTTTCCCCCTGGTGGATGGGAACAAGAAGCATGTGACTGTGTGGTGCTTATGCAAATGAGGAGCACTGCTTCTCTGCATTTTCATAGGTTGGTACTAGGCTATCGGCCCTAGGGCCTATACAAGCCTAGCCATAACAATTCCCTGGCTATTTCTTCCCACACTATTTACTTCCTGGACCCCTGTCTAGCAAGGCGACTGACGTGATCCCCGGGGTGAATTTCCTTTCTCCCATCCAATCGTCAAGGTTCCTTTTGAAGAGGGCCAAAGAGGTGCACTACTTGACATGTATGGGCAGTCTAGTCCAGAGTCTGGGGGAGTCTCTGGGTCAGGAACCTATCTCTCCAGCATGTTTTGTTTATTGTGATGACACGGTTTAGATCCCTGGAGCGTGTGGCTCTAAGGGATTGGGATTTTTTTAAGTGTAGCATGTCCAACAGCTCTGGGTTTGACATGGCCTTGTATGTTAAGCAGAGATCACCTCTGAGTAGACGTTGTGCGACTGAGTATAGCTGGAGTTTTTTAAGGTGGTCAGCATAGGGCATCTGCATTAGGCCTGTGATTCTTTTAGTGAGGTATTTCTGCAGCCTTTCCAGTTGTTGCAGGTGTCTTGAGAGGCACATACCAAATGGGGTGTTGTATTCTATAATGGATCTAATAAGGGATGAGTACATTGGGACAAGGACCTCCTTTTTTCTGGATGAAAAGCCCTTAGTGATGAGGTGTGCCACATAGAAGGATTTCCTGACTGTTGTGGCGATGTGGTTATCGAAGGTGAGACCACTGTCCACTTGTGTCCCTAAGTCTCTTATCACACTTTTGGTGTTTAGTGTTTAGTGTAAGGCCACCTGTGTGGCATTTTTTTTTCACTTTTTCTTTTTCCATAGAGCTGTAGTGAAGCTCTGCAAGAAATTCGACCTGGACCTAATTGCTTTTTAATCAGACTGGTTCTAGACTTCCGAGTATGCCAACTAAGTGTTCTAGTTATCCGATGGATCCATTCATTTTCAGGCTTGGCCTTTCTTACATGTATACCACAAAGGTCATTTTCAGAGGTCACAGTTTGATGTCCTTCAAGAATGCAACTGCAGTCATAACATATGGGTTGTCCTGCCTCAGGCAGCCCTCGGTCGGCCAGACTCCAAAGTCTGGGTCCGGCGTCGGCTGGTGTCGCCTCCTCTCCGACGTCAGAACGGCTGGAGTATAAAGGCATTGGCCGACGCCATCTTCTTCAGTCTTTCTTGCCGCGCGGTGCCCGAAGCAGAAGCAGTTCGCAAGTGCCGGTCGGTCAGCTCTTGTGTTTTCAGTACCGAAGTCATCTAAAAAGCTAAGTACCCCGTTGGGAAACATTTTTTCTTGCCTCAGCCGATGTCAGAACAAATTGAGAAAGTTAATAATTGTTTGTCTTGTGGTAAACAAATACCTCATAAGGACTTCCATTCTTATTGCCTCCCTTGCCTGGGCCCAGACCACGACGTCTCGGCCTGTGCTGCCTGTGCTTGCTTTAATAAGCGGACTCTCAGGCGCCGGGCAGAATTTGCCGAAGACTTTTTTGGTGAATCTTTCTCTTATATCATGCCGTCGGAACAACCGACAACTCAATCTACCAAAAAACGAAAGGACCGGGACCGACATCCTCGGCCCGTGTCCTCCACCGATACTCCTCCTAAACCCTCCGCGAGTGCTTCGGTCCCTTCGGAAGTGGTAATTCAGCCGCTCCAGGCCGACGACACAGCGTTAACACGTCCTTCGGTCTCGGAGTCTATACCGGTGCCGGTTGTTGATTTTCCTCCAGAAACCGAAGTTCTGGATCTACCCGACACCATTCCTGTGGACAAGGTTATTCCTGCACGTGGGGCAGCTAGGCCTCCTGTATCCATGTCCATCAAGGCATTTGCAGGTGCTAAGGCCGCCAGCCAGGCCAAGGCCCATCCTAAACCTACTGCCCAGGCCCCTTCTTCTGATAAACAGATCATGTCTCTTGCTGCAGATCTTATTTCTCTTATCAGGAGGTCTCAGCCTCATCCAGACAGAGGTTCTCAGCCGCCTGCAGAGAAAAGGCCCAGAACTGAGCAGGCCGGCAACCTCTCTTCAGATGAAGCCTCTGGGGATTCTGAGCATTCAGATACCCAAGAAGAATCCTTCCAGGCCTATGAGGACTCTGATGCTGAGGAATCAATTCCCTCTGCCTCTCCTCCAGAGGATTTTTCGTTCGGTGAAGTCCTACACTCTATGAGGGAGCATTTTAAATGGCAGGGTCAGGAATTCTCTGATTCCAGGAAAAGGCTACGTACCTTCCTCAAGCTACCCCAGCACAGACCTTTAGCTATCCCTCCAGTTATGGATGTCCTGGATGATGTTTTCTCTGACTCCAGTGCTAACCCTGATTCTCTCCCTCCTGCTCCTGTCAAGCCAGACCGATATTATAGGGTCCCTGACACTCACAAACATCTCTTTAAGGCCCATTCTGTGGATCTAGAAACTATTTCACAGGGCCCCAAGGGAGTGGCTACTTCCACAGCCAAGAATCCACTGCCAGCGGATAGGGAAGCTAGGTCCCTGGAGAGATGGGGTAAAAAAGTTTATACCTCTACCACCCTGGCCATGAGGTCACTTAACTGCCTTTTTCATATGTTTCAGTACCAGGATTTTTTACTGGATGATTTACAGAAAAAGCTAGCCTCTCCTGAGCCTATTGATAGAAAGGCATTGCAGGATCTAGTACATAACACTCAGCAGGTTAGCAATCATTTTCTTCAGTGTGGTTATGATGCATTGGAGGCTTCATGTAGGGCAGCTATGACTGGGGCTGTTATACGTAGACATGCTTGGTTAAAAGAACAGCCACTGCCAGACCATGTTAAAGTAAAGTTACTTGATCCACCTCTGGAAAAACAGAAGCTTTTTGGTGCTAATGCACAAGATGTGTTGAAGTCCATTGAGGAAAAAGCTAAATCAGTACAGACAGTCAAAGATTTCCTCCAGGTTCAGCCACCCAGATTCAGCAGGAATTGGCCTTCAAAGAATTGGTCCTTTCCAGACACTGACAAGTTTCAAAGGGGAAAAAACAGGCGTGCCCGAGGTAGAGGGCAATATCGAGGCTCCTACAGGGGCCGCCAATGGCAACCACCAAATCAAAGAAGTGGCGCAGCCAGTCCAGCTGCACCACAAGGACAACCAAAATGACTTGACTTTCATACCGCCTACAAAGGCTCAAAGAGAAGCACCTTTGGGCGGAAAATTATCCTTATTCTCAAAAAAACTGGCATATCTTAACCAAGGACAACTGGATTCTGGATTTAATAGACAAAGGTTACAGATTCCACTTCCATACATTACCAATAAGACAAGGCATGCCAAACCTGCCACTTCATCAAAGGGCAGAGGCACTCATTCAAGTTTCAAAGCTGTTAAATATAAAAGCAATAGAAAAGGTCCCTTCACAGGAACAAGGCCAGGGATTTTATTCAAGACTGTTCCTTGTTCCAAGAAAAGAAAACAAATGGAGGCCTATACTGGACTTGTCTACTCTAAATACTTTTCTCATTGTGCGAAAGTTCAAAATGCTGACGTTGCAGCAACTCCTTCCCATGCTGGGCAAGGGGTCTTGGCTGGTCACTCTGGACCTCAAGGAGGCATACCTGCATGTCCCAATCAGACAAAGCTGCAGAAGATACCTCAGATTTCTTGCAGGGACAGAGCATTATCAATTCTCAGCATTGCCGTTTGGCTTATCTACTACGCCCAGAGTGTTCACAAAAAGCCTGGCATCAGTATTGGCACACTGCAGACTCCAGGGGATTCAAATATACCCCTACCTGGACAACTGCCTCATACAAGCAGACCACAAACAAACCTTGATAGCAAACTTGGACTATGTCATTCAATTACTACAGGCCTTGGGATACACAGTCAACATTCAGAAATCAAGACTACTGCCATCCCAACAGATTATTTTCCTAGGAGCCAAACTGGACACAAAAACACAAATGGCTTATCTCACAGAGGAAAAACAACAGCAGTTACCAGAGTACTTCAAAGGCCTAGCAAAGCTCTCCGAGCTGACTGCAAGGAAAATCCTGCAGGCCCTGGGGTTCATGGCATCTTGCATTCTTCTGATACCTTTGGCAAGACTTCATATGAGAAAGCTGCAATGGTACTTAAAAAGCCTATGGTCCCAACACAGCCAAACCTAGAGGACGTAATCCCACTCATTCCATGTCTGCAAAGAGAATTTTTGTGGTGGGCTCAAACAAGTCAGTTAAACAAAGACATGTCTTTCAACAAACCTCAAGCAGGTCAAATGATTACAACAGACGCCTCAGATCATGGATGGGGTGCGCACATGGAGGGCAGATGCATTCAAGGTCAATGGACACCAAGGGAAAGGCATCTGCACATAAACCAAAAAGAGATGTTGGCAGTGATACATGCAATCGAGACTTTCGAAAAATCACTTCAACAAGGACATTTGCTAATAAGAACAGACAAACACCACTGTTATGTGGTATATAAACAAGCAGGGAGGCACTCATTCTTATCCCCTCTGCAGACTAACAATGATTCTCTGGGAAAAATCCCTAAGTCTGAAGATACATTTCAATCCCAGTTTGTGCCAGGCAAGGACAATGTACTGGCGGACAAGCTGAGCAGAAATTTCTTGGATCCACACGAATGGATGCTGCATCCTCCCATTTTCTCACAAATAACAAGGACATGGGGAAGACCAGACATAGATCTCTTTGCTTCTCACATGAATCATCACCTGGAAAAGTTCTGTACAAGGACCCACCATCCTCTAGCCTGGAAAACGGATGCTCTCTCCTTCAGCTGGAATTCCCTAACAATTTATGCATTCACTCCTCTACCACTGCTGACCAAGGTGATACTGAAGATCAAAGCAGAACAACCAACAGGCATTTTGATAGCTCCAGACTGGCCAAGGCAGCACTGGTACCCATTGCTGTTGAGCATAACTCGGACCAAACCGTGGCCTCTGCCCCTATGGCCTCTGCTTCTAACACAACACAATTACAGGACTGTCCATCAAAACCTGAAAACATTACATCTGACAGCCTGGAGGTTACCATAACTCCTTCCGATATCTCTCTTTCCAAAAAAGTACAAGAGATCTTACTGGAAGCACGCAGACCTTCCACCAGAAAAACCTATTCAGCCAAGTGGAAGAGATTCATCATCTGGAATGCTAACAGGGGTCAGGATACAACAGTATTGAGTATACCTCAGATATTGGAATACTTGGCAGAAATGTTTCATACTGGTCTCTCATATTCTTCCATAAAGATTCATGCCTCAGCAATCTCAGCAAAATACAATTGTGATCCACCTCTGTTTTCACATCCTTTGCTAAGACAGTTCCTAAGAGGGATAAAGAATATCAAACCTCCCAGGAAACCGCCAGTACCTGCATGGGACCTCAATTTCGTCTTGGAAAAATTAACTCTTCCTCCCTTTGAACCAGCAGCAACTTCAGAAATGCAATTTCTCTCCTGGAAAAGGGTTTTCCTATTGGCAGTGACATCAGCAAGAAGAGTCTCGGAGATACAGGCACTCATGGCAGTACCTCCTTTTCTCATTTTTCATCAGGACAGAGTCTCTCTAAGAACCAATCCTTCATTCATGCCAAAAGTAATTTCCAGGGTGTCTCTAAATCAAGCCATTCACCTGCCTACTTTCTTCCCCAATCCTCAAAACAGGGGGGAAGCACTGCTGCATACTTTGGACATACACAGGCAACTACGCTACTACTTGGACAGAACTAAGGCCACCAGAAAGTCTGACCAACTGTTTGTAGCCTATGCTGCTGGAGTACAAGGAAAAGCAATCTCCAAACAAACAATTTCCAAATGGATTGGACACTGCATCAGATTCTGCTATTTTTTTCATGGAAAAGGTGTGCCAGCCAATATTAGGCCACACTCCACCAGAGCTATAGCCACATCCACAGCTTTCCTAAGAGGAGTGGCTACAAAGGACATTCTAGAGGCTGCTACATGGAGCTCCGTGCATACATTTACCAAGCACTACAACCTGCCTTTATACTCCAGATCCCGAGCAGGCTTTGCTTCGGCAGTCCTGCAGGGCATTTTAGCTACACCATCCCTTTCTTAGTTCCAACCACCCCCAGCTTGGCTATGGTATTCAACCCATATGTTATGACTGCAGTTGCATTCTTGAAGGACATAGTACAGTTTTGTACCTACCATAAATGTAGATGTCTGATAGATATGCAACTGCAGTCGGATTTTCCCACCCTCCTACCCCTCTGCAACCTTCTTTATGGGTCCACTACCCCTATTCCTATTAGCTGGGGGTATCTCCTATGGTGTATCTGTTTATTACTGTTGTGCATGTCTGGAATTGTTTATCCATTCACCAAATTTAGCCTTCCTAGGAGGGCACCTGGCATCTGGGGCAAGAAACACTGAAGAAGATGGCATCGGCCGATGCCTTTATACTCCAGCCGTTCTGACGTCGGAGAGGAGGCGACACCAGCCGACGCCGGACCCAGACTTTGGAATCCGGCCGACCGAGGGCTGCCTGAGGCAGGACAACCCACATGTTATGACTGCAGTTGCATATCTATCGGACATCTACATTTATGGTAGGTACAAAACTGTACTTTTTCTAGTTTTCAAAAAGCTGTCCTCATTAAGTGCTTGTTAAGGAAAGTAGAAGCTATTTATTTCACTGCTTGACTATATTGTATGCATTTATTGCCATGATCTTTTTTTTTTTTCTCTGCTCTAATGGCACTTATTTGTGTTACTTTAACCTTAGCTATTACTTAAAAAAGATTCAACTATTTAATGTTGCACTATTTCACATTTTTATTGAAGGGAGGTCTGTGTCATACACAAGCTTGTCAACAATGTACAAGACCTGTGGTGTACTTTGATGAGACACTTTACATACTTTGGACTCTTGTGATGTGGAGGACTTTTGATGTGATTTCCTAGGTGGAGTTTGCACACCTATTTGAAAATTCCATGCTTTCTGTGGCTTTTTTTAAGCTAGGATAGTGTTTGAAGTCCAGTGTTTAATGTAGGAAACAGTGGATGTTCATCGTGTTACACTGCTGCAGTCATTACACTTGGGTTATCCTGCCGTCAGGCGGTCCATCAGTCGGCCAGAGTTCCAAAGTCTTGGTCCGGCATCGGTTGCTGTCGCTTCTTCCCTGACGTCAGTGCGCCAGGGGTATATAAGATGCAGCCGACACCATTTTCTTCTGTCTTTCTTGCTGTGCGGTACCCGAAGCAAAAGCAGTTTGCAAGTGCCGGTCGGCCGACTCTTGAGATTTTCATTCCGAATCCAGAACTGAAGTCTTCTACAAAGCTAAGTACCCCGTTGGGGAATCCTTTTCTTGCCTCAGACCGATGTCAGTAAAAGTTAATGATTGTATTTCTTGTGGGAAGCAAATACCTCATAAGGATTTTCATTCTTATTGTATCCCATGCCTATGCGCAGACCACGACGTCACAGGTTGTCGGTTTTGTGCTAGGTTTAACAAGCGCACTATTAAACGTCGGTTTGATTTTGCCCGACATTATTTTGGCAGAAAATTCAATTACACCTTGCCGTCGGAACAACCGACGACTGGGATACACAAAAAGCACAAAGACAAGGACAGGCATCCAAGGCCCAAAATTGACGATGAAGCCTCTTCTAGGCCAGTCGCCGGTTCTCCGGTTTTCAGCAAGGCACCTTCGCAGCCCCTGACGACCGCTTCTTGGGAACCACAGGCCGCCTCTGACTCCCACGTGGACATGGCTGGGCCTTTGGATACACCAGATTTACGGCCTACCAAGACTAACCCTTCAGAGGGATCCGGGGCAGCTGAAAAACCCGCAGCTTCAGAGGGTGTTTTCAGACCTACTCAGCTAACCATTAAATCTTCTGCTAAGCCTAAAACCCCTTTAAAAACAAAGAAACAACTTCAACATTCACCAGGACAGGCCTCCATGCCTAAGAAACAGATGCTCAAAATGGCCGAAGACTTAATTACTCTGATCAGGGGGTCCCACGCACCCTCCTGATAAAAGGCCTAGACAGGATGCAGACTATGACTCATCCGACCAGGTGTCCCTCTCTTCAGATTCATCCTCAGACCAAGGATACTCTTTACCCCCTTATGAGGATTCTGATGCTGAGGAATCAATTCCTTCAGCCTCTCCACCAGAGGACTACTCCTTTGGGGAAACCTTACATACCATGAGGGAGCATTTCCATTGGGAGAGCCAGGATTATTCAGAATCCAAGAAAAGGCTCAGAGATTTTCTTTTATTACCTCAACACAGACCCCTTGCTATCCCGTCAATGTTAGATATTGTGGATGATGTGTATTCTGAATCCAGTTTAAATCCTGATTCTTTACCTCCTGCTCCAGTTAAGCCAGGCAGACACTACAGAGTCCCTGACTCTCACAAATTTCTTTATAAAAGCCCTGTTGCTGACCCTGAAACTATTTCCCAGGGCCCCAAAGGGGTAAAGGCCTCTACAGCAAAACATCCAGTTCCCCCTGACAGAGATTCCAGAGCATTAGTTCCCCCTGACAGAGATTCCAGAGCATTAGACAGATGGGGGAATAAAGTATATACATCTGCAACTTTAGCAGTGAGGGCCTTACATTGCCAGTTTCACATGCTTAAATATCAGCAATATTTGATGTCTCAGTTGAAACAAAAAATGCTTCCAAATTCAGATCTTCCCAACGATAAGGAAATCCAGGATTTATTGCATGCAGCTGAACAAGTGGGAAAACATACTTTGCAATGTGGTTTTGATTCTTTAGAGGCCTCCTGTAGAGCAGCAGTTACAGGGTCTGTCATTCGAAGACATGCTTGGTTAAAAGAGCAGACTTTACCAGATAATGTTAAAGCAAAATTATTGGATGCACCTTTGCAGCAGGATGTTTTATTTGGAGTTAAGGCAGAAGAGGTATTAAAGAAAATGGAGGATAAGGCAAAATCTATGCAAACGGTGAAGGATTTCTTACAGGTTCAGCCTCCTCGATTTAGCAGAAATTGGCCAACAAAAAATTGGTCCTTTCCAGTTACAGACAGACCTCAAAGGGGCAGATACAGACGTCCAAGAGGCAGAGGTCAGCCACAAGGTTCTTACAGGCCTCGACAATGGGGTGCTTCAACCCAGAAAGAAGGGAAAGACAGGCCTCAGCCTTATAAAAAAACAGTCCCAATGACTTCCTACTACAGCTGCCAAGCACTTCTCTCTTGGCAGCCCCCTTGGGGGGAAAACTAGCGCTTTTCTTTCACAATTGGCATATGATCACCAAAGACAAATGGGTTCTCAAGATTGTATCTCAAGGTTGCAGGTTCCACTTTCACACTCTGCCAAGGTTAAAAGGAATGCCAAATCTGCCACCAAATCAATGGGCAGAGGCTCAGACAAATTACAGCACTCATGGACATGAGAGCTATTCAAATGGTACCAAGACAGGAGCAAGGACAAGGATTTTACTCAAGACTCTTTCTGGTTCCCAGAAAGGACAAAGCCTGGAGGCCCATTCTGGATCTTTCTTCTCTAAATACTTACCTGGATGTTCCAAAATTCAGAATGTTGACACTACAACAACTTCTTCCCATGCTGGGCAAGAAAGCTTGGCTCGTAACTTTGGACCTCAAGGAGGCATACCTGCATGTCCCCTATCAGACAAAATTGCAGAAGATGCCTCAGATTCTTAGCTGGTTCAATGCATTACCAATTATCTGCACTGCCATTTGGCTTATCTACTGCGCCCAGGGTCTTTACAAAATGCCTAGCACCAGTAATTGCATTTTGCAGACAAAAAGGAATTAAAATTTACCCATACTTGGACGACTGCCTTATTCAAGCAGAGAGCAAAGACATTCTTCTAAAGCATCTGGCGCTTGTAAAAAAGATGGCTAATTTGCCTAGGGTACACAGTAAACGAAAAGAAGTCAAAACTAGTGCCCTCACAAGAGATAATATTCCTGGGTGCCAGCTTAAATACAGCGGCCCAGATGGTTTATCTCACGCCGGACAAGCAAGGACAACTGACTCAATATTTCCAATTGATGGCAACAAAAACCCAACTCCCTGCAAGAAAAATTCTGCAGGCCTTGGGGTACATGGCATCTTACATACTTCTAATTCCATATGCCAGACTGCATATGAGGAAACTACAGTGGTACCTAAAGAGTGTCTGGTCTCAACACCGTCACAATTTGGAAACAGTAGTACCACTTATTCCTTGCCTTCAACAAGAGTTTCGATGGTGGGCTCAAGCCTGTCACCTCAACAAGGGACAGCCTTTCACTCAACCCACAGCCAGGCAAACACTGACAACAGATGCTTTGGATTACGCCTGGGGAGCACACATGGCAGGAAAATGCATTCAGGGCAAGTGGCCCGCAGAACAAAGGCATCTTCACATCAATCAAAAAGAGATGCTAGCTGTACAAAATGCCCTTATAGCTTTCAAGGACCTTTTGCATCCAGGACAACTACTACTAAAGACAGACAGCACCACAGTTATGTGGTACATAAGCAAGGGGGCAGTCATTCATATCCCCTCTGCAGACAAGCCATGACCTTGTGGAGCACAGCTCTAACCTATCAAGTTCATCTGCAAGCACAATTCCTGCCAGGACAGAAAAACACTCTGGCAGATGACTTAAGCAGGAACATCATGGATCCGCATGAGTGGAAATTACATCCACAAATATTCAGAATGATAACACAAAAATGGTGGAGCCCGGACATAGATCCGTTTGCATCCCCAATGAATTGCCAGCTACAGAAATTCTGCACAAGGACTTACCAACCACAAGCATGAAAAGTGGATGCCCTCTCATTCAGCTGGAAAGACCTACAAGTATATGCTTTCCCACCACTACCTCTCCTTTCAAAGGTACTCCTAAAAGCCAGACAAGAAAAGCCAAAGATGATCCTGATTGCCCCAGACTGGCCATGCCAGCACTGGTACCCAATCTTAAAGAACTTAGCACAAGGTCCACCATGGATTTTGCCTCAAATCCCACATCTTCTGACTCAGCAAAACAATCAGATACTTCACAGCCAGCTGAAGACTTTAAACCTGGCTGCATGGCAGATTCCTTAGTCAAGCAAGCAATGCCTCTCTCCAAAGCTGTTATGGATGTCATTCTGGAGGCCAGAAGGCCTAGCACCAGGAAAGCCTATTCGGATAAATGGAAGAGATTCTGTGCCTGGAACCAGGCTCACAGCCTTGACCCTCTTGTCCCAAATATTCCTCAGATACTACAATACTTAAATGAGATGCTGGACAAAGGCCTCTCCTTTTCATCCATTAAGATCCACGCCTCTGCCATCTCTGCTCATTACAACACAGACCCACCATTTTTTTCTATTCCTTTGCTAAAACAGTACCTCAGAGGGGCTAAAAACATAAGACCGCCCCGTAGAGCACCAACTCCAACTTGGGACCTCAACTTCGTCTTGGAAAAATTAACTTTACCTCCTTTTGAGCTAGCTAACTCAGCAGACTTAAAATATGTCTCTTGGAAAACTGCTCTGCTCCTGGCAATAATCTCAGCACGAAGAGTTTCAGAATTACAGGCAATAATGGCAGTGGAACCTTTCATCATTTTCCACCAAGACAGGGTGTCTTTAAGAACAAACCCTACTTTTATGCCAAAGGTGGTATCAAGTGTGGCTCTAAACTAAACTATTCACTTGCCAACTTATATCCAAATCCACAGAATAAAGGGGAGAGACTTCTGCATTCCTTGGACATACACAGACAGTTACGCTTCTACTTGGACAAAACGAAAGCTTTCAGGAAAACTGAGCAATTGTTTGTAGCATATGCTGCAGGAGCACAGGGAAAAGCCATTTCAAAACGGACCATTTCAAAATGGATAGGACACTGTATACATTTCTGCTATACACACCATGGGAAAGCTGTACCTAACAGCATTAGGTCTCATTCCACCAGGGCAACAGCCACTTCAACTGCCTACCTCAGAGGAGTACCTACCAAGGACATTTTGGAAGCAGCAACTTGGAGTTCTGTACATACCTTCACCAAGCATTACCATCTGCCTCTTTACTCTAAATCAAGAGCTGGCTTTGCCACTGCAGTGCTGCAGGGCCTTATAGCCACCCCTAATGCCTTATAGAACCAGCCACCCAACCTCAGCTTTTGGATTCTACTCAAGTGTAATGATTGCAGCAGTGTAACACAATGAACATAGTACAGTTTTGTACCTACCATAAATGTAGATGTTCGAGTGTATACACTGCTGCAGTCTAGGTTACCCTCCTTCCTTCCCCTCTTCCTTGCTGGTACTTACCTAGGCCTTCTACCCTTTGCTACCTATTGGGAGTATTTGCTGGTAACTGAAAGTTTTTTATTGCTTTTCTTATGTATGTTTTATTAGCAATTTACATTGCCTACCTTTTTGGGGGCACCTGACATCTGGGGCAAGAAAAACTGAAGAAAATGGCATCGGCTGCATCTTATATACCCCTGGCGCACTGACGTCAGGGAAGAAGCGACAGCAACCGACGCCGGACCAAGACTTTGGAACTCTGGCCGACTGAGGGACCACCTGACGGCAGGATAACCCAAGTGTAATGACTGCAGCAGTGTATACACTCGAACATCTACATTTATGGTAGGTACAAAACTGGACTTTTTTCACACACACTTATTTTTTGTTAAGACTGATCTTATGTTTCACCCATGTGTCTCGAGGTCCCTTTGATCCATTTTGTCTGTCCTTCCTAAAAAGGAAAGCCTTCATTAGTTAACGCTTCCCACAGAATTTGTTTAGTTACTTATGTCCTGTATTTCTGGTAAAGGAATTTTTTGTCACTAGTGTTGTATCCAAATTATTGCTGTTTGGACATAACCTGTAAAAACAGGCTTTGGAAGAGCTGTTTTGATATTACTATGTCTGCTTGGGGGCCTGTTTTTTCTCCATCTGTCTTCATGCACTGTCATATCAGGAATATAGCTAACAATTTAGATTTTTTTCTTAGATGTGTACCTACTGTCAGAGGCTGAAGAAAATACGTTTAACTGGCGTCTCACATTCACTGTCTCACATCTAGCATGAATGGAATTTCATACCTCCTGACACCTGCAGAGTTCCTGTCTGGACCTCTTTTGCCTGAGCTAAAATTCTGAGAATGCAGTTTTCTAACTTAGAGATGTATATATCTGAAAAACTGAAAGTTACAAAAAAAATTTTTAAATATCAAAGTTATTTAACACCCACTCTTCATTGCAGTGGTCTTATCATGTACATCAGCCAGACCAGGGGGTGCCAGATTTGTTATGGGACAGGCAGGGACAAAAAAAAAGTCTTTAATACGGAACATCAGGCAGTTCTGCATTAAAAGCAAGTAGCTCCGTGTTTAGCAATTTTTGATTGGCCCGTATGCCGGTATACAAGCCAATCAAAAAATTGAACAGCGGACCTTCTTCTGTTCAGTGCGGAACATCAGGCAGTTCCACATTGAACTAATGAAAGAAATAGCTCCTTTTTGTGATTTTTTGATTGGCTCATATACTGGCATACAAAAAGAAAACAAAAAAACAAAGCAGAGGCTGTTTTACCAGGATCTTAACCAGGAGTGCAGGACTTGGGATCGGGCTGCTGATCCCGGGATAGTCCTGCTCAAATAGGGATGTCTGACAACCCTGGCCAGACCTGATAATGTATATACTTTATTATTATAATTACTGAAACAACTATTAAAAGTCTCTGTCTAAGCATAGTAGATAGATCCCCAGCATCAGTTCAACTTTTGTTCCTGCAGTTATGCTGTTCAGTTTGCTGCAAAGCAGTTTTTTAGATGTCAATCCAGTTTTAGATATGTATATAATTATGATGTATATACATATTTAACTTGCAAATAAATGTGAACAACAGCAAAGCAGTACTAATTAGACACACACTGTCAGCACACAGTTTTTCCAGCATTGGATATACTTTCCTTTAATACGGTGGAGTTACCACATAAACCTGTTGCAGTTCAAGCTATTAATATAGTTATTAACTTATGGCATGTATTCATTATATTTCTGGAAAGTAACTTGCATTTTCTCCTGTCCCAAGCACACCATTTATCTTAAGAGTTTATTCTCAATCTCTATGTTGATTGGACATGTGAAATTCTGTTTTGCCAATATGTCCAAGTGGATAATGCAAAAGATATTTATGGAAATATGTATACATACATGCATGGTTTATTAATAAATATAAATATCTTAAAGATTGGTAGTAGGCAGACAGCAAGTATTAGTTCTAACTTTGAAACATTATATAAGCTTTTAGTTGATACCATGAAGTTCCATACCTGCTGAGGATGAAATTAACAGAAGTATTATTATGGTATATATTTATAATTTGACATCAAAAGAAAAAACTTATGTACTTACCATAATGTTCCATGTGAGTTGTTCATCTCACCTTCATTCTTTACTGACTGGTTCAGAGCCGATCCCTCGGCGCCGAGTTGGCCAGTTGCTAAGCTCGAGGTTAAGTCCCTATCCCCTGATGCACCTAGTGTTACCTCAGATCTTGTTTGCTGCGTATAATAATATTATATGTCATTATTTCCCTCCCAAGAAAAGGTATAGAAAGATTGAGCAACCAGGATGGATCCAGCATCTCGGTCATCTAACAGCCCAGGAGGGGGTAGGAGGGAGGGACGTAAGATTGAAGGCGAAATGAACAACTCACATGGAACATTATGGTAAGTACATAACTTCTTTATGTGAAGTTGTTCTGTCTCGCCATTCATTCTTTACTGATGGGTAGCGCCCAAGCACCATCAACCTCGGGTGGCTCACGGGAGTATATTTCTCAGGACCTCGGATCCAAAGGAGGCCCTGTCCATGGAGGCCTTGTCAACTTTGTAATGAGTGATAAAGGTATGAGGTTTTGTGGCTGCTGCGCAAATGTTATCAGTAGGAAGTCTGGCAGAAAAAGCACAAGGTGTAGAAACAGGTCTGGTTGAGAAAGAGTTGTTTTAGCCACTGGTCTACCCTTCCTGTAGTCTGAAAATGAAACAAAGAGCTGATCTGATTTCTTGAAATCTTTTTTTCTATCCAACTAAAATCTGAGCTGTCTGTGAACATCAAGTTTGTGGAGCATGTACTCTAAATTGTTTGAATGGTTGGGGAAAAAGACTGGCAAATCAATAATTTGGTTGAGATTACTTTCAGTGCAAACTTTGGGCAAGAAGGAGGGGTTTGTTCTAAGTGAGACTCTGTCAGCATAGAATATCAAATAAGGAGGCTTGATGGATAAAGCCGGAAGCTCTGACACTCTGCGGGCAGAAGTAATAGCTACTAAAAAGATGGTTTTCCATGACAAAAATTTGAGGTCACATGAGGAAGCTGGTTCAGATGGCGGGAGAATTATACGGGAAAGCATGCAATTTAGATTCCATAGAAAATAGGGAGATTTCATAGGTGGTCTAATATGAAAGGTCCCTTTGAGAAAGGCTTTGGATAACTTGTGTGACATAATATTCAATCCTTCGAAACCAAGATGAAAATTAGAAATGGCAGCCAGTTGAACACGAACTGTTGCTACTGCAGCTCCTTTGTTGAAAATCATAGTCAAGAACTCTAAAATGGAGGCCATGGCGGCTTGGTAAGGATCAATATTGTTTTTAGAGGCCCATATAGAAAATTCTTTCCATTTGCTAAGATATAGCTTCCTCGAAGATTTATGAAAGGATAAGAGAATTTGCTTTGTCTCATTGGAAAGGTTATGGAACCTGGCTATGATGGGAATTGGAGCAGCCAAGCTGTCAGCTTCAGGGACTGCAGAGAGGGATGAAGTTCCCCCGACGAGTGTGTCAGATGGTCTGGAACTGGGTCCAGAATCCAAGGGTCCTCCAAAAGATGAAGTCGAAGGAATGGGAACCACATCTGACAAGGCCAATGAGGGGCTATTAGAATGATAGTCCTTCCCAGGGTTTTTGCTTTCTGTAGAACCTTGAGTATCAAAGGAATTGGTGGAAATGCATAGAGGAGACCCGGAGGCCAATCGTGTATGAGTTTGTCCCTTGGGGCTTCTCCCGGAGGGGGAATCAGGGCAAAGTAGCTTCTGCATTTCGTGTTCATGTGACTGGCAAAAAGGTGCAGCAAGACTGGCCCCACTTGCAGAATATCCTGTCTGTTATTTCTTTCTTGAGTGACCACTCGTGAGACAACAAAATTGCTCTGCTTGGCTTGTCTGCTATCATGTTGGATTTCCCCAGGATGTGCATTGCCAACAGAAAGCGCTGGGTGGAAATAGCCCACTGCCATACTCTGAAAGCCTCGCGACAAAGGGGGTAAGACCTGGTTCATCTTTGTTTGTTCAAATACCAGACCACTGACATGTTGTGTGTCTGAATCGCAATCATACCCAGAGGAAGAAAGTATTGCAACACCAAAAGTACTGCTCTCATCTCTAGGACATTGATATGCAGATGTGTCTCTTGATCGGTCCATATGCCTTGGGCTGTGTTTCCCTGAAAATGCCCCCCCCCGGTCAGGGAAGCATCCGTGGTCACCATGGCCGCTTAAGGGGGTAGCACAAATGGGCGTCCTATCGTGACATGAATTGAGGTCAGCCACCAGTGAAGCTCCTTTTTGCAGGAATTTGTGATGATTATCATGTGAGACATGGGAAGCTCTTGGTAAGACCATTGAGTGAACAGCCATTGTAGTATCCCATATACATACGACCTAGTGGTATGGCTAAAATTGCTGATGCCATCAGGCCTAACAGTTTCAGAACTTCTGATGCTGGAGCTTTGTCTTTGGATATCAGAACGCTGACATGCTAACGAAGAAGAAAGACTCTTTCTATTGGAAGCCTTAATGTGGTGGTGTCCATTTCTGGTCCGATAAAAACGATATGCTGCGATGGCGATAAGGCAGATTTTTCTGAGTTGATTGTAATGTACAGTTGATTGCAGAGTGACAGAGTGGACTCCCTGGCCTGAATGAGTTGATGCCTGGTGGTGGCGGTAAGGAGCCAATCATCCAGATACGGAAACACCTGGAATCCTAAATGCCTCAGGTGAGCCATGACCACTGCAATGCATTTGGTGACCACTCTGGAGGCTGTAGTGAGACTAAAGGGCAGGTCTTGAAAGTGGTAATGATTGGCTCCCATCTGGAAGTGCAGGGAAGTATAGGAACTTCTCTTTCTTTATGGATTTGTTTAGTCTGCTGAGGTCCAATATGGGTCTCCACTCCCCCGTTTTTTTTGGAACTAAAAAGAGTCTTGACTAAGTTCCGGTTCCTGTCTGGTCTGCTGGGACTGGTTGGACGACTCTTTTTCTTGGCAACGTTTGGACCTCTATTGTTTCTTGTTCCCTGTAACTGGGTGGAACGTCCGGGACTTTTCTTGTGGGTGGCGGGGGTGTGGTGAATGGGATGAAGTATCCTCTGGAAATAACTTTGTACCCAGCTGCCTTTTGTTATTTTGAGCCAGGCTTCTGGGTACAAAGATAAGCGACCCCCATCTGCCTCTAGAGCAGGACAGTCGGGCCTCCTTTCAGGAGTGCTCGTGGGTCTTCCCAGAGAAATGATCTCTGTCGCCCTGATGTTGCGGAGCCCCTCTTCCGCAAGGGCAGCGTCTTCCATTATTGCCCCCTTCTCTGCCTCTGGAGGGGGGCTCACCACATTTGTCCTGAAAGGCTCCTTGGGCTTTTCAGAACCACATTTTTCCTCCCCTTTGACTCTTGGGATAGGGTCTGGTAGGGGTGGAAAAACGGACCCCGACGGCAGACAGAGTCTATCCATCCTTCTCACACATGGTTAAGGTTTCCTTCACTTTAGGCCCGAAAAGGGATGAGCCATCAAAGGGGGTATTCACGAAGGATGACTTGAAGAGCTCCGTGAAGGAACACAAGCGCATCCAGGAATGTCTCCTAAGAGCAACTCCTGTACCCGCTGCCTTACTCGTTCCATCAGCTGCATATGAATGGATGAGTTTACCATAGAATTGAGAGTAGCAAGCTGGGTGGCAACTTTGTCGGTAGCTCTTGCAGTTACTGTACCCCGAAGAGTATCTCCTAGATCTTTAAAGAGATCTCTTTCTAACCTGGTAAAATGGGTTAAAAAGTTGAGTGAACGAAGAGCAAAAGTCAAGTAAAAATAATAATAAAGAGTGCACCATATAAGGCCAAGCTAAATAAAACTCCAAAAATCTTCAGATAAGACCGGTAGTCCACACTTTAATGAAAAACATTTGTTTTTCATTAAAGTGTGGACTACCGGTCTTATCTGAAGATTTTTGGAGTTTTATTTAGCTTGGCCTTATATGGTGCACTCTTTATTATTATTTTTACTTGGTTCACTTGGATTTAATAAGAGTGCTTTATCTGGCGGCATTGTTTTATTTGCTGAAGAGCAAAAGTCGCTGAACTAAACATGCACTTCCCATATCTATCCATGATCCTGGAGTCTCTGTTAGGAGGATGGATAGACGAGGACGTTTTAGACATTTCCTTTTTGGTGGCCACCGCCACCACCATGGCATCAACTGGCACACCTTTTGTCAAGAAAAATTTGTCAAGGGGGGCAGAATTGAACTTATTAGGCCTCCTAGGGACACGCTCCATAGTATCCAGAGACTCCCACGCCCTTCGTGAGACCAGCTGCATCAGCTCATCGAAGGGCGGAGACACCCAAGAGATGGAGGGCTGAGACCCGAAAGCCTTCAGGAGAACTGACTCATCCTCAGTAGGGCTTTTGGACTACCGGTCACCCGTCTGCTGCAGGATTTCAAGCATCTTAGCGAATGAGATATCTTCAGAGGGGGACCATGGGGACCCTTCTGACTCATCCAAGTCAGTATCAGATGTTAAAGCCTCCTGGGGGGAGTCTAGATGTTTCCTCTTAGACAATATCTTCCTGTGAACCTCATCAGTGGGGACTTCTGGTGAGGTCTCGGAAGAGCAAGGGCCACCCAATGGGGCTTCCTGAGGCTCTGGGTCTCTACGCTTAGTCAGGATGTGAGAGGCATAAGCAGACACAGGCGCTTTAAGGGAGGAGGAAGACATACCTGAGGTTGAGGATATCTTAGGAGACTCTCCTCATGGCATCAAAAGCACCTATGCTCCGATGCGAAGGAACCAACAGATTCGAGGAGACCGGCGGTACCCCCAGCACCGGGACAGTTGGCTCCAAACCAGAGGTAGGAGCCAAGCTATTCCACGCCAAAGCCCCGATAGGCAGAGTCGGACCGACTGTCATCCCCGGACCCGACCAGAGAGTGTCTGCTCCTAGAGTCCTCGATCGGCACTGATGATGTCAGAGTGAACGGAGCCGAAGACACTGGAGCAGGCATCGGCTCTGAGGGTTCCACGATCAACAAGTCTGACTCTTCTGGCTCCGAAGGTCCAGCATGGCTCAGAGGAGGAACAGTTTGAGCTGGTGTAAGGGTCTTCGGCTCCGAAGCCATTTGGGTTGAAGTCGATAAAGTTTTTTCCAAGGCCGGTGCCAAAAACAGCTTCTGCACCACATGATCTACATCCAGATCCGAAAGGCTGATAGAGGACCGAGATGAGCAACACCGAAGGTGGTACAGACTGTAATAATGGACTCTTAGAAGTTTTGGATACCATTTCCTAGACTGGGGACTGTCTCCAGAAAGAAAAGACTGTTGGTTCCGATGGCAGTGGAGCTGAAGTCGAAGATTTTTTTGATTTCTTTGAGTCAGAAGTCTTAGAAGACTTTGAGGACTTGTTGGATCCATCTTGGTCGCCCAAAGCTTCTTGGAAGGACGGTTTCAACAAACCTGCATCTATTAATTTCCTTTTCCTTTCCTGTAGGATCCTGGAGGAGAAGGGATGGCATTTAGAACAACTATCCTGTAAATGCAGGGCTCCTAGACAGTGCACACAATTTACATGGCTGTCTGTTACAGACATCTTTTGGCCTTTTGGGATGCTTCTCTTGGTCAGCCATTGTAATCCCAAAGAGAAAATTACTGTCACCACAAAAAATTCTAAACAGTAATTATCAATAACAGGCTTAAATAAAAACAGGCTGAGTCACACACAGACACACACACACACACACACACACACACACACACACACACACACACACACACACACTATTGCTAATGTAGGTGACAGGAAAAGGTAAATTACTGTCACCACAAACTGTCTAAAGCACACAGTATGAGCAGACTGTGCAAAGAAAAAGAAGATAGCTGCTATAAGACACAGCATACTTGTCTAAATATTTTAAAGAATAGCTAAATCCCACAAAATTACTGTTAACTACTAAAAACTTCAACAGTAATTACTAAAGTCAAGCCTCTTCTAAAAAAATGTTAGGCTAAGCACACCACACAGCAAATAACTATAACTATCTAACTATTTATTATAAAATGTGACAAGGTCTCTGACTAAACACATTCTAGTAATGAGAAAAAGGTTTTTAAACTAGGTCTAGAACAAGAGGCCAACTACAAATTTTAAAGCACACTAAGGGAAGGGAATAAATGTAGGTAAACACTCAAAAAAAAAAGCTGTAAGAGCTTTATAAAACTAAACTATCTAAATATCAACATAAGAAAGTAAGTAAGTAGAAAAAAACAGTTTTACTGGCCCGAGCTAATGCAGAACTACCGATCTGTTGTAGTGGCAAACTAAACTAGATTTGAGGTAACTCTAGGTGCATCATGGGATAGGGACTTGACCTTGAGCTATTTGAAGATCTCAAGCTTTGCAATTGGCCGACTCGGAGCCAAGGGATCGGCTCTGAACCCATCAGTAAAGAATGAACGGCGAGATAGAACTTTCTCACTTACTGACTACTATATTTTAGTCAGTAGACACTGCTGACCTTTGTGCCCAACAGTGCTGTGAAATGTTGTTCCATCATGCTATTATGTGGACAATGTCTGAGATATTTACATAAAATATGCAGATATGCATACAAATCGTGTATTATTAAACAAGAATAAATATCTGCAAAGTGGTGGTAGTTAGGTAGCAGTGAGAAGTTTCCCAGCATTATGTAATCTTTCAATTTGATAGCATTAGGCATCACAAAAAATCCTAGTAGGGTAAAGTAGAAGTGCAAATTTTACTATTGCTTATATTCATAATTTTGAATTAAAACAAGTCACCATATTTCGACAGTCCTGGCTGAGCCTATGAAATGCTGCTGCACAATGCCTCCAAGTGAACACTGGGTAAGGTATTATGATATTTATGTATATTTTATTGTTAAGCAAATTACAACTATGGGCAAAGCAGCATTCGTTTTACACCACATATCAGTACAGTTTTCCAGCATTTTGATACATGACACCCGATATAAACTTTTTTAGGTGTATGTTACGAAAACAATGTTAATATGGCATGCTGTCATTGTTTTACATAAAAATAAATTGCAGTATCTCACTTTGTAACCATCTTATTGGAGTACCCATGAAATCCATGAAAAGTAGAAACACTTTTACCTCTTGCTCCAGTTTCTTACGGTAACTCACACCCTTCAACCCATTGCAGACCCTCAGACACACAAACATGCCCATCGATTACAGCCACCTAGACTTTGTACCTCAGATGTCTGAATTTTGCACTTCTATTTAAGTAGCTTTCTTTCCGCTCACTCTCATCAACCTGTATAGTTTATTAGACTGAGTTATTACACATCTCAATTTCCTCGCAAAGACCATCATTCACTGTAAGTACTTTCTCTCCATACCTGTCAATTTTCCCTGGTTTTGCAGAACAACCTTTAACTTCCCTCAAAACATACATTTTTAATTTTCTTGCAATTTATGGAGGATTAAAGTCAATCAGTAATGCCACACATGAGAGTGCCATACTCCATGTTCTTCGTGTTTCACTGTTGCAGTCATTACATTTGGGTAATCTGCTGGCAGGTTGCCCTCAGTCGGCCTGATTAACAAAGTCTTGGGTCCTGCGTCGGTTGCCGTCCCTTCTTCCATGACGTCAGGTCGTCAGGGGTGTAAAACATGTAGCCGATGTCATTATCTCAGTCTTTCTTGCCGTGCAGTGCCCGAAGCAGAAGCAGTTCGCAAGTGCCATTCGGCCGACTCCTGAAATTTTCGTTTTTGAGTTTCAGAACCAAAGTCTTAAACTTAAAGCTAAGTACCCCATTGGGGAAACTTTTTCTTGCTCCTTACCAATGTCAGTAAAAGTTAATAATTGCATTACTTGTGGAAAGCAAATACCTCATAAAGATTATCATCTGTACTGTATTCCTTGCCTAGGCTCTGACCATGACGTACCTTGTCGGTTTTGCGCTTTATTTAATCAGCGCACTTTGTGTCGTCGGTACATTTTTGCCTCTAAATATTTCGGTTCTCGGTTTAATTATCCAGAAATTATGTCGGTTAGCCGTTCGACTACTGGAATTTTGAAAAAAGGCAAAGATAAAGACAGAGACAGGCCGTTGAGGTCCAAAACTGACGACGACGCTTCTCCTAAGCCAGTCACCAGTTTGCCGGTACTCAGTGAGGTGCTTTCGCAGCCCCTGATACCCGCTACTTCTGATTCGCAGGCCTCTACTTAGACCCATTCAGAGTCTGGTATGCCGTGAGATTCTTCAACTGTGGAACCTGCAGATGTCTCTACCTTGGATGGGTCCGGAGCCTCTGTGCAGGCACTGGCTTCTGAGGGTGTATTCAGGCCTACAGACTTGCATATCAAACCAACTCCATCTTCAATACTAAGGTCTAAATCTCGATCGATGTCAAAAAAATACACCGCCCAGGCCACATGTTCAGGCCCCTATGCCTAAAAAACAAATGATCAAAACGGCTGAAGATCTAATTACTTTAATCAGGGGTAAAGAGGCCTAGGCCTGAGCTTGACTATGAATCTTCTGATCAGGATTCTGTTTCTTCTGACTCTTCTGATGACCTGGATTTGTCCATACCTACTTATGAAGATTCTGATGCAGAGGATTCCATTTCCTCTGCTTCCCCCCTGAGGATTTTTCTTTTGATGAAACTTTACATACTTTAAGGTAGCATTTCCATTGGGAAAGTCAGGAATTCTCTGATTCAAAAAAGAGGCTTAGGGATTTTCTTCTTTTACCTCAGCATAGGCCTTTGGTTATACCTCCTGTTCTAGACATTGTTGATGTGTTTTCGGACTCCAGTATGGCCCCTGATTCCCTGCCTCCAGCTCCTTGTAAACCTGACAGATACTACAGGGTTCCTGAGTCCCACAAGTTCCTTTTCAAAAATCCTGTTCCAGATCCTGAAACCATTTCTCAAGGGCCTAAGGGCATTAAGGCTTCTACAGCTAAAAATCCTACCCCTTCTGATAAGGACTCCAGGGCGCTGGATAGATGGGGTAAAAAGGTTTATACTTCTGCAACCTTGGCTATCAGGGCCTTAAACTGCGAATTTCATATGTTAAAATATCAACAGCATATTATTGGACTACTTAAACAGAAAATGATGTCGATTTCTGATTGTGTGGAAAGTAAAGATTTACAGGATTTATTGCATTTGTGGTTTTGATTCTTTAGAGGCCTCTTGCAGGGCTGCTGTTACTGGGTCTGTGCTTAGAAGGCATGCTTGGCTTAAGGTGCAATCTCTGCTTGATCATGTTAAAGCAAAATTGTTGGATGCTCCTTTAAATCAGGACCGACTGTTTGGCAGTAAGGCTGAAGAAGTTTTAAAAAAGATGGAAGATAAAGCTAAATCTATGCAAATTGTAAAAGATTTCTTACAAGTGCAACCTCCAAGATTTAGTAGGCACTGGCCTACCAAGAATTGGTCCTTTCCAGCTCCTTCCAGATCCTCTCAAGCCAAATCCAGACACACCAAAAGCACCAGGTTTCAGTCCCAGGGGACTCTCAGACCTAAGCAGTGAGGGGCCTCCACTTCCAAATCTGGAAATAACAAGGCACCCCCCTATCGTAAACAGTCTCAACGACTTTCACTATAAGCGAGTTTAACTGATTTTGTGAACTGTCTACATACTACTACTGATTTTTTAAGATTTACGTATCAACACTCCACAACTGAGATTAATTTCTTGGATGTGATAGTTAGGAAATCTGAACTGAATAAGCTTAGCAGTAGTATATATAGGAAACCTACTAGGAGAAATGCCCTGCTGCACAGAACTAGTATGCACCCAAGACATATTGCGAAAAATGTCCTGAAGGGACAAGTGTATAGAGTTTTAAGATTACATAATGAAGACGATGAAGCAAGAGTGTCACTTGAAAATGTAAAACTAGATTTCCTAGATAGAGGTTACTCAAAGGAAGAGATTGAGACCACTATAGTTGAGGGCTGGTCACAAAGGGACAACAGGTGTAAACCATACTTGATGGATGTCACACAGAATGATGGTCCGCATGATTTAACCTCAACAAATAGTTTTTCAGCATTCAAGTGATGTAAATGAGTATACTTCCATTATTAAAAGACATTGGCATATATTACATGAGGTGCCAGGACTCAAGGACAAGATAGGCAATATTCCATTCTTTTCATTTAGAAATAATAAGTCTTTGAAACACCATCTTTGCAATAAGATAGACATAAATAGACCTATCCAGTCCATGCGGACTAGCATCTTTCCATGCAGACGATGTTCTGCATGCCAACACCTTTATTGAAATAGTACTTTCACACACCCCGTGCGGCACTTTACCATCACAAGTCATGGCTATGCTGATTGCAGAACAATGAATTTTGTCCATTTCTCTTTCTGTCAGAAATGTTTTGTATTCTGTATAGGTAAAACAAATAGAATGTTCAAGGACAGGATCCATGAACATATTAGGGATATTAACAACTGTAAAGACAATAATGCCCTGGCTACACTTAAGGAAACAGATTGCACACATTACTTTAAATTTTTTGTTATTCAAGTTGTCCACCTTAATGCAAGAGGAGGCGACATAGAAAATTTAACTGAAAGTATTGAACAAAATTGGATCCTCACTCTGAACGCCGAAGATATCCTGGTCTAAATAGTACAACATCTTTAAACCCTTTTTTGAAGTCTCGCAGTCTCAGGCATTAAGTATTTTTACAGATATCTATGTAAGCATAATATACTTCCCTCATGCACATATACATATGTTTTTTATATATCTCTGACATGTCTCTCTATGCTCTAATATGTACATTTATGTTTATATGAGCCTTTTATGAAGTTTTTTATGCTCTAATATGACTTTTTATTATTTTTTTATGAGGTTACTTTTATATAGCAGTATGTTTTTTAGAGAGATTTTTCTAATGTGAGTTCTCCCTACATATATGGTTCAATGTAAATATATTCTTGTGTGTGTGTGTGTGTGTGTGTGTGTGTGTGTGTGTGTGTGTGTGTGTGTGTATATATATACATATATATATAATATATATATATATATATATATATATATATATATATAAATATATATACATATTTTGTATACAAGCTTTCTTTCACATGTATTTTAGAGATGTTTTTCATATATACTTTTACTTATGCACATTTATGGACTGCTTTTAGAAAATAATTTAGATGTATTTTACTCTAGTACCTTTAAATATAGCATTAGCTTGTCTTAATTATATAATTGGAACATTTGATTCCTATCAGCTGATAGCCAACGTGATATAAACTGGTTTGAGAGATGCTTAGTTTGTCTGATTAAGCAACAGGAGCAGTCGTGAAAGCACTAATGTTATTTTACCTTTTATTTCTTTGCAAATAAACGTTGTGGTTGTGTAAGTTTGGTGCAGTTCCTTTTTTCAGTTGGTCTTGTTATTCTGTACCTCTCTGCACCATGAACCGTTTAGTTTATTTTCATATTCTAGAAGCTGCTACCTGGAGTTCAGTTCATACCTTCACCAAGCATTATCATTTACCAATTTTCTCTAAATCCAGAGCTGACTTTGCCACTGCTGTCTTGCAGGGCCTTATAGCTGGTCCTAATGCTGTATAAATTCATCCTCCCAACCATGGCTGTGGGAATCTACCCAAATGTAATGACTGCAACAGTGAAACAGGAAGAACATAGTACAGTTGTGTACACTTACCATAAATGTAGATGTTCGAGTGTATTCACTGTTGCAGTCCTGGTTACCCTCCCTCCAGCCCCCTGTTTTTCTCTGACTATACCTCTACTTTCTGTTACTATGCTTAAAAGCCTTTTTGGTGTATTTGCTTTTGGTTGGAGGTATATTTTTGTGTTTTATATTTTTATTTTGCTCCCCATTCAGGGGGCAACTGACATCTGGGGCAAGAAAAACTAAGGTAATGATGTTGGCTGCATGTTTTATACCCCTGACGACCTGACGTCATGGAAGAAGGGATGGCAACAGACGCAGGACCCAAGACTTTGTTAATCAGGCCGACTGAGGACAACCTGCCAGTAGATTACCCAAATGTAATGACTGCAACAGTGAGTACACTCGAACATCTACATTTATGGTAAGTGTACACAACTGTACTTTATTGTTCAGAAAATGCATGCTGATGCCAAAACTTTTGTTCTCTTTATTGTTTAACTAAACTTAATACAATTCCCAGTTTTTAGCCCTTTGTACATTCATTGTTTGTGGGTCTGTCAAGAATACACAAAAATAAAAAGTGTGAGAAATAAGTTATCCTCGACTTGTACCATCATTTTTGGTAAAGAAAGAAGGAAAGTGCAGCTCCCAAGAAAATTGCTCATCTTACCCCTTTATGATTGCAGTCTTTTACTAGTGGAGGAATCTGTTGAAGTCTCTTGTTGCTGCTTGATGTTAAATGCTCATTTCCTCCTTTGCTGGTTATGTAAAAACATAAGAGATATAGGAGTGTGAATAAGTTATAAAAGGTAACACCAGAACCTGTGAGTTGAAAAAGCAATCAACACGGGTATTTTCAAGATACAGACATCTGTTTGGTTACTTGTTCTATCAGACACTCCATGAGGAAAGAGGGAATGCAGCCTTTTTTTAATTGTATTATTTTAAGTTAATTATCCGCAAAGTAAGTGAAACTGAAATGTAACACTATCTCATTTATATTGTGGACAACTCTGTGCTCTGCATTCTGTTGAAGGATTGATCACAGATTGGAGAAAACAAGGTATTTGAGATGTTTAGTTTTTCAATGTACATTTATGAGGAAAATTGTATTTTTGTTACAAATTTAAATGTGGACCGAGTTTTTGAACTGATTCATTTAAAGAAGCACACTTGTGGTACTGTATGAATGTAAATCTGTAAACATTTGCGAGATGCATTAAAAAGTCACTTGAAGTCTGTAATGCACAGTAGTGCTGCAGGTGTGCCATGAAGTAGAGGTGCTGTAGCTGCCGATCCATGGCAGATGAGTTAATTGTAAATTTATGAGACAAGTACTTGCCTTCCTTTTTTCCCCACAGCATTTCTGGTTTTAGCTTTGGCAGTTCTGCATTTTTCTTTTTTTTTCTTTTCTTTTCTTTTTTTTTAGGGTGTTGCTCCTCTTTTTATAGTCAGCTACCAGATTGGCAGTTTTGCCATATGTGGATCATGACCTGGTGGTGGGGGAATAATACCCCATTTGACAGTTGTAGAAGAAAGTGTTTCTGACTTGACTCTCCTTGCATGCTTCATTCCTTTATACATTGTCTTTTGTAAGAACCTTTCTTGAAAAATCTCATTTGTGATATCTGTAACATAAGGAATGCCAAGCTCTGTATTTTTTCTTTGCATTGTGTAAATTCTGTATGCCATGTGATATCCTATTTGTTTTTGTTATATTAAAGTAGCGTCATCTGGAGAATTTTCTAGTCATTTTTGCATTTTGTAACTCTGTATTTGGTATTAGTTATATACGAACAATTTAGTGCATATGATTGTTTTTGAACTTTTTAATTTAAATATGTAATAACTGACTTTAAAGCACCCACATTTTAAAATGCATACGTGTGATGCCTTGCTGTTCTTTATTTTTATTTATGTTTCTTAGGTATCTCAACACACAGTTCATTAAGAAGAATAAGCAAACAGAAGCTGATATTCAGTATGGATATGGTGGTGGGGATATAAATGCACCACTAATGGAAATAGGAGAGGTAGGAGATGATGTGTGCATTGAATGCTTCAGGTAACTAACTTACACAAAACAGCATTCACAAACAACTGATAAGTTTATTACTGGCAGTTTTATAGCTATTTATTAGTTCTAGTTTAGTAGACCACTCTGAACATTTATCACCTTTGTATGCCATATTCCTACTTTTTGTCACATTCTATCCAGCCACTCCCATAAGGATTTTTTTTTGTCACACCTCTGTGAATATTTTGGATGTTTTGTGTGACAATCCTCCTCTGCTCCAATAATCAAGAAGCCTGAATCCTCACTAGTGACACCAGTGAGGGGTGTTCACTTGGAACAAAGATAGATACAGTATTTCCAGATGCATTTCTGTGCACCAAGCACAGTTTCCCTTAACAGCACACAGGGAGCACACAGTTCGGGTGTGGGTTTCCCTCTTTCTCCTGGCCCCTAATAAGACTCCCCACTGGCACGCTATAGAGTTGAGTCCTCAGCTGAGTGTCCCAGGCCAAGTCCTCCACCACCTTTTATGTGAAACCAGTGCTCTGTGTCTCTGTTCCAAGTAGTTGAGACATACACTCTCTGAGATTTGATTTTCACACACACACACACACACACACACACACACACACACACACACACACACACACACAGACACACACACACACACCTGGGAAAGGCTGGCACAGACTTACTACCTGTGCCCCTGTTCTCAGACTATGAGGTAGATACTGCCACCAGGACACTGTCAAGCCAGCTACTCTAAAGCTCTTACCAGGGTATCCAATTATAGGTTCATATGTTCATAGGTAGGTACTAGGCTATCGGCCCGAGGGCCTACGTAAGCCTAGCCAACAAGGTTCCCTGACTTACGCCACCCAAGAAAGTTATTTACCTGTGCCACTGTTGAGCAGAGACGAAGAAGTGATCCCTGGGGTGTATTTCCTATTTCTCATCCACTCATCAAGATTTTTCCTGAAGAGTGCTAATGAAGAACTTTGCTTGACATAGATGGGTAGCCTGTTCCAGAGTATGGGAAGTCTCTGGGACAAGAATCTATCCCTCCAGCATGTCCTGTTTATTGTGGTGACAAGGTTTAGGTCCCTAAACCATGTAGCCCGGAGAGATTGGGATTTCTTTAGTTGTAGCATGTCCAACAGCTCTGGGTTTGACATAACTATATATGTTGGGCAGAGATCACCTCGGAGTAGGCGATATGCTACGGAGTAAAGCTAGAGTTTTTTGAGACAGTTAGTGTAGGGCATCTGTTTGAGGCCAGTAATCCTCTTTGTGAGGTACTTCTGTGGCCTTTCCAGCTGCTGTAGATGTCTTGTGAGGTACATTCCAAAAGGGGTGTTGTACTCTATAATGGGTCTAGTGAGTGTCGAGTAGAGGGGAACAATGACCTCTTTTTTCCTGGATGAGAACCCTTTTATGATAAGGTGTGCCACGTAGAAGGACTTCCTGACTACTGTGGCGATGTGACTATCAAAGGACAGACTACTGTCCACCTGTGTTCCAAGGTCTCTTATCACACATTCAGTGTTAAGTACACTGCTGTCTATGTAGTAGTTCATGTGTACAGAGTTTTTACCAACGGGGATGACACTGCACTTTTTGGCATTGAGCTTGAGGCCATGGCTCTGACACCAGGCATCTGTCTCAGCGTGGCCCTTCTGTATGATTTCCACATCACTTGGGGACTCAACTATGGTTCCTAGTTTGCAATCATCTGCGAACATCGTTAGCCAGAGGCCTTCTGTGTTAGCCTATACTTCAGAGAAGTAGATAAACAGGAGAGTTCCCAGGACTGAACCCTGTGGTACTCCACTTGTCACTGGTTTGAGGTCAGATTTGGAGTGTGCAACTTTTACAGTGTGGGCTCTGTCAGTGAGCCAGTTGGCAGCCCATCTTGTGACGTAGGGATTTATACCTAGTTTAGTGAGTTTAGCTATAATTCCAGAATGGGGGATGGTGTCAAAAGGCTTGGCGAGGTCAAGATATGCTGTGTGAACCACCTTACCCTCATCTGTGGCTTTGGTGACTGCCTCAAAGAAGTCGCTCAGGTTCAGGAGGCATGATGTGCCTTTCACAAACCCGAACAGGGTGGGATCCAGAGTTTGGAGGTTACCAGTGTCTTTGTTTATTATGAGTTTCATGATGATACGTTCCATGGCCTTGCAGACCAGGCTGGTCAGGCTAATAGAGCGATAGTTCCCGGTATCAGTGGTGGCTCCCTCTTTGTGGAGTGGGATAACTGTTTCTGTACACCATTCAGTGGGCACAAAGCCTGGTGTGAGGCTATGATTGAACATGGTGCTTAGGTGGGGAGCCAGTTCGTTCTGAAGTATGTGTAAAATGCAGCCTGGGATGTTGTCCGGTCCCATGGATGCTGTGTTTTTGGCTTTAGAGAGTGCAGCTTTTACCTGCGTAGTTGTGATTACAGGGACTCTGCATTCTTCCTGTATAGATATGGGCCCTTTAGGGGGTTAGGATGGATAAAGTTAGCAGTGAACCTATCTGCCAGGATGTTGGCAATATCAGTTGGTTCTGTAATTTTCGTGCCGTTTTACTGTAACTCAGTGCAGATCTGGGTGTTGCCATTGAGATTCTTGACATAGCTATAGAATGCTTTGTGGTTGTCCTTAGAATCAGTGATGATTTTGTTTTCGTAGCAAGCTTTGGAGGATCTTATAAGGGATCTCAGTTTCTTACTGAGGCTGACCAGGGAGCTCCTTCACTCATGGGATTTTACTCTCTTTTGCAACAATTTCTTCTTTCTGTTGTACAGTTTGTTTATGGCAGGGGACCACCAGATTAGCTTCCTTTTTTTGGAGGATAGCATCTTGGTTCTGTTTGGGATAGCACGATCCATGCACTCGTGTAAGTGCTTATAGAGTGCATTTGTGTAGGATTCAGCAGTCGTAACTGTTTTGTCCATCTGCATGGGTGTCATGAAGTTCACCACTTCTGTCTTAAGAAGCAAGAAGTTGGCTTTGGAGAAATTGTTTACCATGATTTCCTTAATGGGGGGCTGGATGTGTAAATCAAGGGTGATTAGTTTATGGTTAGATCGGACCAACGAGGAGTTGACTTCAGGTGTGGAACAATGGTCACTCGTGTTGGTAATGACTAGGTCTAGGATATTGTTGCCCCTGGTGGGGGTGTGGATAAGTTGATCCAGGGCACTGGAGTTTATGAATTCCAGAAAGCGTTGTGTGAAGGAGTTGGTACACGAGTAGTTTTCCCAGTTAATGGTGGGGTAGTTGAAATTGCCCATTATTAGGGTGCTTGGTTGAACCCTAATATTTTCCAGTACATCAAGAAAAGAGGAGTGGGAATCTTGGGGCATGGTGGGGGATCTGTAGCAACTACAATTTGGATTGCAGTTTTGCCCAGAGTTAGTTGCACTTGGATAACCTTGGATGCATTATGCTGCCCAACTAGCCTGGAGGTGTGGATATCCTTAATGTATATGGACACACCTCCACCTTTGGTGTTCCAGTCCAGGTTACATGGCCGAAAAGTGTGGTATGAGTTATAGCCTGGTAGTTCAGGGGTGCTCTCTGGAGCCTTGAACCAGGTCTCAGTCACTGCACAGATATAGATGTTCTCCATTTTAAGGAGTGCCTCGAGTGAGTGCATTTTGAGATTTAGACTTCTAGCATTGAGTAGCATTACCTTCAGTTTTTGCTTGCCTGTTCCTGTTACGGTGGTGAATTTGTCATTTGAACCTTGCCTAAAAAAGGCACTATAGGGGGCAGTAAGACCCTTAGCAAGTATCTGGAATCCCAGGGGCAACAGGTGCAGGCCATCTATGGCAAAACATCGTGGCCTGTCAACCATGTCTTACCAAGCAGACAGATACTGGATCCCCCTAGAATGACACCAGAAGCTCAGCCAATTGTTGAAGTCAATCATTTTGTCCTTGTACTGCGGTATCATTCTGGGCGATGGCAGAATGCTACTCGGGGCTAGGGTCATACCTGTCTGGGCTACAAGATCGGAGAGCTCTTCCATGTCTCTTTTCATGTAGTCCAGGGAGGTACGTCTCAGGTCATTCACACCAACATGGACAATGACACAGTTATATTTGTACTTGTTGTGGAGTGACCTGAGTGCGTGAGTTATGTGGCAGATCCTGGCACCTGACAGGCAACTGACAGTAATCTTCTCCTTGTTTAGCCTGGTGAGTGGGACATCAGTGTGCCTGACTGTAGAGTGACCTATGACTAGTGTGTTGGATATGTTGTTTTGCCTTATTGGTTGTGGTTGAGTGGCACACTGAGTCTTTGGGCTATGTGTCATTTGGGTTGTGTTGGGGAGGTGGAAGTTGCTTGCATTTCTGCTTTGGAGGTCTCTGTTGCTTGGGCAGATTATTATTGAGAGCCTCCGCGAATATTTTTGTGTTTCTGTGTGTGGATTTTGGTGGTGTAGATTTAGTGAGACTATGTGATAAGTGTGGTGTGGTGCAAGTGTTTACCTTCTCCTCTTGAATGTTAAGTTCGGTTTTGGTTGGAGAGAGCTTTACCTCCAGTTTGGCTAAATAAGTGCATCTCTCACAGGTTGCAGTGTTGTGTTTTATCAGGAGAGGGTTGTCTGTGTACATGAGGCAATTTCTACATTGCCCCAAGATGCCCAGATTCATCAGATGGACAGGAGAGAACACTGGGAGCTGACCCTTTGACATGCCTGAATTAAAAACTGTTTTCCTCTAGATTAGTGAGGAAAGTGAGTACAATAGCTGTCTTTCTGCAAGCAAGTGAGAAAAGTAAGTGCAAAAACTGTTTTCCTCTCGGTAATGAGGAAGGTTTGGTGCTATAGTAATTAGTAACTTATTAGTGCTTACAACACGTTCTGAACAAGTTCTGAGCACGAATAAGCAAATTCAAGTGCTAAAACTAAAAATCTGTATCTGCACTAGACTGGTTACAGCAAAGAAACAAATGCAAATGCAGGCTTTCAAATCAGAAAGTTGAGAGAGATGGAAAAGATTGCCCAGACGGCCAATAACTACAATTTCTGGGCCAGAACCACTCCTTATGTGATAGACAGGTTACCTAGTGCTTACCACTGCCACTGACAAGCTAGAAGGCTTTTCTCCAACAAAGAAAAGCTTGGGGGGCTCAGAAGCTTACATACAGTCCTGGATCCAGCAAATCTCTAACTGAACTACACTAGTTACAGGAAATGTAGGAAACAGGCTTACAGTTTTTTTTTTTTTTTTTACAGAAAAGTAGCTAAAACAGCAGTAAAAACAATTCAAATGCAGTGTAAGCTAGCACACTTGAGTATGTAGCAATATTAGACCAAACACAGTTTAAAAAATGCAGTTAAATTAAAAATGACTAAAAACATGTGCAGAAGGAGTGTATTAGGTAGAATTTGGTAAAGAGATGGGACTGGGGGAGTGCCCCAGATCAAATCTACAGTGGGGTGGGCAACTGCAAAAGCCACCAAATTTAAACAACAAACCAGAGATAGGGAGGGTGGGACAAAACACTTTCAGCAGAGATCTGAAAAACTATACAGTGAATCAAAAATAACAGTGCACAACTCTGAATAAAAAGTCCAGCAACAATTTACAGTACACAAGTCTGAAAAACCAAAAAATATACTTAGCTCTGTATATTTCCAGATAGTCTGAAAAGAGTTCCATTAGTCACAGGTTCCAGCAATGATACTGAGTAAAATGAATACCAATACAAATGCTAGTGTTTGACCAATGCAGCAAGACTTCAAGGAGCAGCCACAGTGTCACCAAATAAGTATAAATACTTTCAAAGGTTAAAATATTCTCTAAAAGACCAGCCACAATGAAAAGTTTAAATATATTTAATAGTAAATAACAAAAGAACATGAAAATACTAAATATCTGTTTACAATAAACACCAGAGTTTTAGCACAGGCAATATTAAAAATAGCACAGATGGATAGAGTTACACAGATACAGGAAAAAAAACAGTACTTAACTAATCTCCTTATCTTTTCCTTACTGAATTAAAGAATTACTGTCCCCTAGTTCACGTACTAGAGTAAGGCAAGATGGTGTAGGTGAGCGGTCCTTCTTGTCAGTTTTCAAAAACAGACTGCTGTGAGACTTTTTTTCTCATCTAGTATGAAAACATCATTTCAATGCTGGATTACAGAATGACATCACATACATCTGGTCACCAGAACTTCCGATTTCCATACTACCCCACTTTACTAGAAACTGAACCAGAATCCCGCCTATACATGCTACCATGCACACAGATAGAGCTTTGCTAAGATGTGTTATAGCATCATTATAGCATCTGGAAGCCATAAAACCATTTCAACACTTCCACCTTTCCAGGGTAGCAGTTAGTTCACTGCTAAGGACAATACAGCAGGATTCCTAGACCTTGTTTTCCCAGACATTTTGTCTCTAGCTGAAATCAGAACTGTAAGATACAGTCTTTATGGCCTTCTGGGTAATTTAATTTCAAACTATTTTTCAAAGTTAGCTGGACTGAGATTAACCTATTATCTTCCAGTATCCTCTTTTACAATATTAATTTAAACAGTTACAGTACAATCTGACATACAGGTTTATTTCTTTTTCTGTCCAGCAGGACCCACTGTTGCTGCATTTTTTTAACACGGGCAACTTTACAAACACATTTTCAACAAGATAGAGCTTTGCTAAGATGTGCGTTATAGCATCTAGAAAACATAAAACAATTTCAGCTCTTCCACCCTTCCAGGGTAGCAATTAGTTCACTGCTAAGGAAAATGCAGCATGATTCATAGTCCTTGTTTTCGCATACATTTTTGTGTCTGGTTGCAGTCAGAACTGTGAGATACAATCTTTATGGCCTTCCAGGTAATTTAATTGTCAAACTATTTTTCAAAGGTACCTGAACTGAGATTAACCTCTTCTCTTCCAGTATCCTCTGTTACAGTATTAATTTCAACAATTACAATACTGACATACAGGTGTATTTCTTTTTCTGTCCAGCAGGATACACTGTTGGTACATTTTTTTAATACAAGCAACTTTACAAATACATTTTCAACACAAGCACCTATACAAATCAAGTTTGATAAACAAGTGATATATAATTCTTTACAAAACTCCAGCTAGCTATGCTGACATAAGTTACATATCCACTGCCCGACTTCTCCTGGCATAGCTGACAGTAGCTCACATCATCATATTTTATATTATTATTATCATTATTTTTATTGTCGCTATTATTAAATTCCTTATCTGGGTTTATTTTTTTCTTGTGTTATACTTCCAGTATTTGTGCGGTTTAAAAGTTGTATTTTAGATTGTTGATTATCCTCACTAATCGGTCTTTTAGTCTGTTGTTTACCACGTTATTTTTGCCTTTTGCTCATGTCATTTCTTAAAAGGGTTCACCTTGGATCAGTCCATTTACCAAGCAAGAATAAAACAAACTCTGTTAATGTGATTGTCTTTGTAGCTTTCAGATCATTTTAATTTATGGTGAGCCATTCCCCTTTGGGAGGCATATGTAGCATATATATGTATTTTGTGTCTTTTGTTTATTTATTTTGTTTTTGCTGCAATGACTGCCCTTTCACAAGTTTTTTTCAGCTTGTTTTTATGCACTAATCGTGTATTTCATTTGTGGTTAATTTTCTCCAGGTTAATGCACATATGTCATCCTCTGGTGGTCAGAAAGACCACCGCCAAGCCTAGCCAATATTTTAAAGCTCAGTTCGGATGACCACATCATAAGTGAAAATGACCATTTACAGGAATTCATTGTCTTAAGGTTAAGTGTTAGAGAAGTGTATATTTGTGTTGCGTATTGCTGTATGTTGTATATAATGTATGCTATTTCTTCTTTCATTGGTCTGGGTTTTATATGTGCTGTCTATTGTTGTACAAGTCTTTCTCATGGAAAAAATAAGTGGGCAAGTTTGAAACCAAAAATCAGTTGACCCACCTGTCTGTGGAGTTTTTTTTTTTTTTTTTCTGTTTGGAAGTTTTATGTTTTCTGTTATCGTTCAGAATTACTACATGAAACAACATTGTTATAAAGTAAGAGTGTACCTGTGGTGATCTCCTGCCCATGTGTTAACCTGCATATAGATAAGCAAAGCATCAGTAAGGCACGAAAGTCATTAAAGCATTCAGTTCAGCAAATGGGGAGGAGATTGTAAAACTGTGTTTAAATGATATGGCTTTATGTGGCTGTTTAAAGTACGTTACAGTAGTTCTGTGACATATTAATTATTAGAACATGAAGTATGAAGTGAAGAAGCATTGTATTTTTGTTTTAATAACTGTCATGAGTTACTGACTGTTCACGTAATTGTGCATAATTAGTAGTTGCATGAAACAGCGGGAGTACTGGTAGTAATCCCTGCCCCATTTGTTAAGCTGAATAAAGAGTTGGTAAAGTTTCTTTTTGTTTTAATACTAGTCTTGTCAGTTAATAGATACATGAAACCATAGCATTTAAACACAGTGCAAGTAATGATTCTTGCTGTGTATGTTAAACTGCATACAGTTAATTGGGGAGTTGGTAAGGACTGTAAAACAAAAAGGCATTGAGTTTTCTTCCAACAATCAAGGTTGGCCATGGTAAAGAAGAAAGTTGATAGCATATTCTGGTCTACAGTGAACGTGCTGTAGAATGACCAGAATAAGATATTATCATTTGCTTACATGAAAGATTATGAACTTGGTATTAACTCTCAAAATGGGTATGGTACATTTGACTGTGCTCAGAATTTTAAACATGCTTAAAGCATACTAAGACACGTGAACAGGGAGTAGCTGGCATTGCCAGAAATGAACAAACAGCATTCTGTTATAGAACTTTAAGGATTACATTATCATATATGCATTAATATTTCATTGAAACAGTAATGAGTGCCAAGCAGTAGGTTACAGACGAGGGTAGGTAAAATATATTTGTGTTTTGTCCACATAAAAATGAAGATGTTAGCATTTATTTGTGACACCTGCTTTAAAAAAATTGAGTTTTTTTAATAGTTCGGGTTGTAATTCATGTGTTGAGTTTGGTGGACAAGTCATGTGGTCACTGTTAACTACCTGGGAGAAAGCAGTATATGGACATGAAGCTACGCTGTTCTGGATGAAAATAGATTAAGCTATTCCAAGGTTTTGTGCACCTAGTTTATTAAACATGATATATTATTACAATACTGAGAGACCTGTTTTACTTTGATCGTATTGCAAATGTAGTGACTGAAAGCTGACATTATTGCAGCTAAAATCTGCCACTGACATGTGACTTCTGTACTAGTGCAATTACAGCGATGTTTGCATTTATCTTCCTATGTCAGATTATGTAAATTCAGATATCTTACATAATAGTCTCTACACTTGCCAGAAGCGGACATCAGGAGCTGCAAAGGCGCCTGACTACCAGCAGACTGGCGACTAGCTTAACGAAAGTGTCGTCGCCAGTCTTTGACCTATGCAGTCTGTCTCCGTCTTTGTGCTTTTTCGGAAGATCGGTAGTCAGATGGCTTACCGAAGCCATTTCGGAAAACTGAGAATGAGAGCGAAAGAATTTAGATACAAAAATAACCCAACGACGAATGGTTCGGGCATTAAACAAGGCACAAAACCGACAGTGAGAGACATCGTGGTCTGGGCCTAAACAGGTGACACAGTTAAGAAAGAAAATCTCTGTTAGGTATTTGCTTTCCACGTGCAAGACAACTGTTAACTTTTTCTGACACCGGTTAGAGCAAGAAAAAAGAATCCCCAACAGGGTACTTAACTTTAGAAGACGTCAGGTTTGAAACTCAAAAAATTAAAATTTCAGGTAGCGGCTGACCGGCACTTGCGAACTGTTTCTGCTTCGGGCTCCTTCTCGGCAAGAAAGACTGGTGTAATGGCGTTGGCTGCATGTTTTATACCCCTGACGACCTGACGTCATTGAAGAGGCGACAGCATCTGACGCAGAAATCCCAAGACTCTGGTATTTGGGCCGACTGAGGGCTACCTACAAGCAGATAACCCAAATGTGATGACTGCAACAGTGAATACACTCGAACATCTACATTTATGGTAAGTGTACACAACCATACTATTATGACAATGTCCAATTCTTGGTGATTGCAAGGAAGGAGATTTATCCATTAAAGCTAGTTTAGCCACTTCAGGAACTTCAGGTTTCTGTCATAACCATTTCTACCCCAAAGAGAAGACCAGTCATCCTTTCCTTGTAGAGGAAGCCGTTTCTCATTGGTCAGGAAGTTAAATGTCTTCTGTTGTGTCTGCCAGGTCAGCTAGGTCAGTGCAGAATCACATTTTGCACATGGACTGAGACTAGTTGATGAGAGCTTTGGTTAAAGCTCTAATAGAGTTTTGTGTCTTCTGTTTCCAGGGTAGCTAGAGAAGAACCAGCACCCTCCACTTTTGCTTTACCTCTGCCCTGCTTCATTACTGGGAGTGTTGGAACTAATGTGGCCGTGTTACCTTCTGTGGCTGTGCTAACTGTGTCTTTTGCATCTTTGCAAATACCCTCTGCATCAGTCTTGTTAGTGTCAAGGGCATCCTGACACAAAGTCATTGATATCAGTGGCTTCTCCCCCTAGATGGCACTGATTCACTCCATATTGTTAGCATTGGTGTTTGAGCACTGCGTGCCATCGGTGTCCTATGCTGTGATGTTACTTGCATCTTGATGGGAAGTGTTGGTGCCACAACTCTACTGTCGCTATCTTTGTAGTTTGACACATGTTGAGGTAGTCATGATCTTGGTAATTATCAAGAGGATTTCTGTTTCCTCCTAGGTTGGTAGATCCCAGTGTGGTATTATACACTTTGACTCCACTTCTTGGTACCACTTTAATTTGATCTTTAGCCTTGTCATACATGTAAACCTGGGAGTGGCACTGCCTGCTATCACAGGAAGAGTCTTTTTCTGGGTATTTACGTGAGTCCCTCCCCATTTTATCCCCAGAAGGAGAACATGTAAGAGGAGGCACATTGAATCCCTGCCCTTGGCTGCTGTCCTAGCCTTCAGGCATTCCATCCAGCAGAGGGAGGTAACCAAAAGAGTAGTGGCCATATTCTTAGAAAAAAAGAGCCATCCAGGAAGTCGTAGCAGACTTGGGGGGGGGGGGGGGATTTATTCCAAATTCTTTCAGTCTTCAAGAAAACAAAGGACCTTGGGCCTAGTCTTGACTTAAGTACTCTTAAGTATGTTTGTGTGAGGAAAACCAAGTTCCAGATTGTCACATTACTGTTGGTCCATGTGTGCTTTCAGAAAGGAGACTGGATGTGCTGTCTAGATTTCTAGGACACCTGTTTGCACATCAAGATTGGCAAGTATTTTCAGCTGAGAGCCAGTCATTGTCACTTTGAGTCATGCCCTTTTGTCTTACTACAGCCCCCCCCAGATATTTACAAAATGTATGGCAACATTTGAAGCTTACCTCAGATTTCTGAGAATTGGGTTATTACACTTAATGATTGGCTTCTCATCTCCACCAACCGAGAATCATTAATAAAAGCAAGAGACTGCTTTTTTGACTGTGTATTTTCTTAGGAATTAAACTGAATAATCCAAAATCCCAGATGAAGCTATCATAGCCACTAGTTTTCACAGACTTTCTACATGTATATGATGCTTAAATTATCCAAACTCCCACCAGAAGGAGTAGTTTCTCACTCTGTCACACAAACACACTCTTCAGTCTGCTGTCATCCTCAAGCATCACCCATTGCCATTGGCAGCCTTTGTGCTCGAGATCATTGGCCTTTATGGCAGCAGTGACTCGTCCTGCTCACTTGTACAGGATTCATGTGAGATTTCCTGCGTGGACCCTTGTAGTTCAGTGGTATTTTTTGCAAGATCTCTTGTAACAGATCACATGGCTATCAAGGACCTGTTGTAGGCACTTACAGTGGTGGCTGCATCAGTCCAACTTGTGCAATGGATGTCCCTTTATTCACACTGTTCCCAAAGTCTTAATCACTGTGAATGCATCTACCCTGGGGTGGAGGGTCTTTGTTTAGAGGAGATATTCTATGGGGCTTGGTTTTAACACAAGCTCTGATGTTGTTAATCTTCTTTCCATTCATCACTGATGGGTTCGGTTTCGAGACCTCAGAACCAAGTTGGCCTATTACCAAGCTCGCGCCAGCAAAAAAACTCTCAAGCTAAGTCTCTGCCCAGAATGCCCTTCTCCCTGTTACCCCATATCTCGTTTGCCATGTAGCCGTAAAGCGACGTTTCAGCCAAGCTCTTAGCTAAGTAAAATCTTTTTTGATATTTGTGTAAAAGTTTTTGGCTATCTTCATATTTTACCAAACCTTTAGTATTGCTAGTGTCTTTTCTTCGGTCTAACCTTGATTTTCTAGTGAGTATTTGAACGGAGTGACTTCATTATTGTTGGATTATACAGTTAGTTGTGGTGTCCCTTTTCTACCAAGATGTCTGATAAGAAGGGTACTTCAGGCTTTAAGCGTTGTACTTCTTGTAAGGGCAGGTTACCTAACAATGATTCGCATGATCACTGTGTATACTGCTTGGGAGTGTCCCACCTTTCGGTACAGCCTCCATGTGATATTTGGCAAAGTTTCAGCCAGCGCACTCTTAATGAGCGCAAAAATAAACTCATTCTGAATGGGTTACTCGAGTCTCTCTTCTCCAAGGCCATTTCTGTGATGGAGGTCTCAACCCCTCCTTCTAAGGACAAAAAGAGATTCCTTTCTGTTCTTTCTTCACCATCGGGTGATCAGAGCAAATCTGGGAAATCTAAGGTCCCTAAGTTATCGTCTGAGCATAAATGTGCCTCTTCGGCTCTGCCTTCCTTGGCTCTGACCGTCTCAAAACCTTCGATACAGATGCCTGTTTTGGCGCATGCCTTGCCTCCAGCACTGATCATTGATCTTACTACGCCTATTTCGACTTTGGCACCTGTAGGTACTTCGGCTCAGGGCCCATCTTCAACTACAACTTCAGTTTCCATTTTGGAACCGACGTTTTGGCTCCAAGTGCCACTTCGGCACCGAGCGTTGTACCAACTTTACTTGATCTGACACCTTTGCTTCCGGTCTTAAAATTAGAGACTTCGGTGCCGGCAGACCTTGCACCATGGACCCGATACTCTCACTCTGTAGACACATTTCTGGGCCAAGCGTATAGCCCATTTCTTGAACATCCTGACTCCCCGTCTGAAGTATCCACTAGATCCACCAGGAGCCTTTCGGAGCACAACGTGGTGCGTCTTGTGGACCAGCTCTTGGTAGCCAGGGGGATTCTCTCACTTTTAAAAACCCTTCCACTTGCTGGACTTGGGTTGCCTTATTCATGGACTCCATCTTACACTCCTCCTTCGACAATCTCTGTTCCGAAGCCTTCTTCTCTGGCATCCTTCTTGGAACCCATCACCTCGGCACCTACAGTGCATCTCACTCCAGCTCTGAGTTTGTCCCTTTGGTCCTCGGTTCCCGCCGAACCGGTCCTTCCTCAATCTGGGGATTGGGGGATGGGCGTGTCGGCCTGGGGTATGGTGCCGACTTTCTCCTGGATTCCTTCCTCGGCACTGATGGCTGTATCCGCGCCTATCCTGCTTGAGGATCCACCCATGAGGGTGGGTCCGTCGGAGCGGGGTGTGACCCTGGTCCCGTGGTTGTCTTTCTCAGTTCCGGGCTCCCATCCCTCTTCGGGCGGGCCTGCCTTTCGCGCGATGGAGAGGGCGCTTGCTTCTGGCAGCACTCCTTTGATGTTGGAACCCCAGTTCTCACCCCCTGAGCTACAACTGTCACAGACCACCCCCCCAGGACACCGGGCAGAAGAGCTTCAGGACAGCCCTGTTCAGGGGAACCAGTCTTTCAAGTCCTCCTCAGAGATCCCCACTGAGGAGCCCCCTCGAAAGAAGACGTGCAAGAGGAAGCACGTGGACTCGCCTGAGGAGTCCTTAATGGAGGACACTGATTACAATGATGGTGAAGGGTCCCCACGTTCACCTCCTGATGATGTCTACTTCGGAGACATCTTGGAGATGTTAAAACAGAGAGGTGACTGGAAGCCCTCCAGCCCTTCATTTGAGGAGTCCGTGTTCCTGGCCGGCCGTCTACCTCTTGGGTGACCCCGCCTGCTGACAAGCTCGTCCAGCTCATCGTGCAGTGAGCGTGGAAGAACCCTGATTCCATTGAGGCAATCCCCTGGAGACCAGACAACATTCTGTCCCCTCCTCTTGAGAATCTGCACTGGTCCAAAGGGTTACCAGTTGATGCTATGGTGGTGGCGTTGACCACGAAAAAGGACTTAATGAGGAAAATCCCCCTATCCACCCACCCAAACAGGGAGTACCGGGCAGTGGACAGACTTGAAAAGCGTGTTTTTGCATCAGGGACCATTGCTATATGCTCCCTGAATTATTTGGCACATTTTATGAGGCTCCAGAGGGACTTGATCTCCGAACTCTGTGGGGTACTCACAGGACAGTTGTCTGACGAGGACAGGGACAAAGTGGCCTTGCAGCTAGCAACCCTGGAATCAATATCCTACTCGTTCATGAGGTTGCTCTCCCACGCGACTGAAGTGGAGGCTAAAGCAGTGGGTTCGGGCAGTGTTATGAGGCGTCATGCCTGGATGCGCATCTGTGACCTCGTGGACCCCTTCAAGTCTTCCTTTCTGAATGTTCCCATCAAAGCTTCATCCCTCTTTGGCTCCATATTGAAGGACACACTAGCCAGGTGCGAGCAAGATGGAAAAACCCTGTCTGCTGTAGCCTACGGTTTTCCAACCCTCAATGTACCTTTTCCAGGAATCAGAGGAGTGGGAAAATGTGGCATAAGAAATCTCAGGGTCCTTTCCATGCTGCACGTGGTGATGATACTCCCAGAGGCAGAGGTGGTAACAGTTGTGGAAGACGCCCCTATAGAGGCAGAGGTTGTCCTTGCAACTAAGGCTCCAGGGACTCTTCCTCTGGACAACTTTATCAATGCTCCTGATGGGTGGCCCGATTACTTACCTCTGGAAGCAGTCGGGGGTCGTTTCTGTATGCACTAAGCTGCCTGGAACTCTGTCACCACTGATCATTGGGTGCAGAATATCATCACCAAAGGTTACACCTTTCCCCTTTCTTGACAGCCAAAATTTCCAAGAAAACGTCCCGACATTCCACCCAGTCAAAGGAAAGACGCTACTTCAGAGATTATAAAGTTGTCTCAAAAGAGAGTCATCGAACCAGTCCCACTAGACCAGACTGGATCTGGATTTTACTCTAGGTTCTTTTTGGTGCCAAAAAGACAGGGGACTGGATACCATTTTTGGATCTCAGCAACTTAAGTCTGTCACCCACACCAAATTCCGGATGGTCATGGTTTAGTCCATCCTTCCCTTTTTAAGAGAAGGCGATTGGATGTGCTCTATAGATCTCCAGGATGCATATTACCACATCAAGATGGACAAACGCTCCAGGAGTCTGCTTTGCTTCTGGCTAGGAGTCGGTCATTACCAATTTTGCGCCCTGCCATTCAGTCTCTCTAAAGCCCCCAGAGTGTTCACGAAATGCATGGCAGTGGTAACAGCTCACTTGAGACTAAAAGGATTCTGAGTGTTTCCATATCAACGACTGGCTCCTTACCGCCCCCACCAAGCATCTTCTAACTGCGTTACAACATACTCTCTCTCTCTGGCAAAATTGTTGGGAGTAACGATACATTGGGAGAAATCAAATCTTATCCCTACACAACAAATAGAGTTCATTGGAGCAGTGTTCAACACTCAGTCCTATCTGGTATCACTCCTTCTTCACAGGCTCCATCAATTGAGGCTTCAAATCCGAGTGATTCTTTCTCATACATCAGCCTCTGCAAGAGAATTTCTCCAAGCCCTAGGTTCTATGGCTGTGTCAATTCCAGTAGTGCCTCTAGCAAAGCTACATATGCAAATTCTGCAATGGCTTCTTCTGTGTCAAACTGTCATCCCCTGGATTACAAGATTCGAATAACCAACTCCTGCAAACAGGACCTGCTTTGGTGGATGAGGCCAGACGTAGATCTTTGGAGCCACCCATTTCAACCCTCCCAGCCCACAGCCATTCTGACCACGGATGCTTCCCTGATCAGGTGGGGGGAACTATTTCCAGGGAAAGACTGTCCAAGGCACATGGTCCACTTCAGAGGCCCATCTGCACATCAGTGTTCTAGACCTCATAGCCGTGCTGTTAGCATTGCAGACATTCCATTCGGCTCTCCCCTCCGGGACAATTGCAGTTCAATCAGACAACATGTTAGTGGTCTGGTACATCAACAAGCAAGGAGGTACGAAGTCCTAGCCCCCATATCGAGAAGCCATGAGAATTTGGCAGTTGGCGATAGCTTCCAACTGCTTTCTGATAGCAATGGTTATCCCGGGTAACTCCAACTTGATTGCGGACAAACTGAGCAGATGTATCCTCATGCCCCACGAGTGATCTCTCAACCCTGAGGTGGCGTCTGTAATCTTCTGCCACTGGGGCCAGCCTTGCTGAGATGTTTTCGCCTCCCCTTCAAACACCAAGTGCAGCAGCTACTTCGCCTTACTTCCCCCAGAGGGGGAGACACAGAGGGGCACTCTGATCCATGATTAGCCCACGGGACTTCTCTATGCCTATCCTCCCATTCCTCTGATCCTACAATTTGTAAAGAAAGCTCTTTGGTTGAGATGCAAGATGGTCCTCATAGCTCCATTCTGACCTCGACAAGTTTGGTTCCCCTTTCTTCGGCCTCACCTAGTATACCTCCTGCGGATTCTGGACCCTCTACCAGATCTGATCACTCACTCCCAAGGGTTGAGTCACCCAACCCTGTCCACTCTCAAGCTGACAGCTTGGTTTCTCCACTTCCGCTAGTTGCCAGGCAGGCTAATCTCTCCTCACCTGTTCGAGACATCATTCTGGCCTCTCGCAAACCATCCACCAGAAGACTATTTCAGGATAAATGGAAAAGGTTTTCTATTTGGTCCAAGGATAACATGCTAGACCCATATTCGGATCCAGTTACTGCAGTGCTTCAATACTTGGTAAGTTTTTTGATAACGGAGCAAGGGGAGCCAGGTCCTACCTCCTTTGTTGGGAAGGTATGACGCCATAAGAATGGGCATTCTTATCGCAATATTTTCTTTTAGCAATTTGTAGCCCTAGTTGAGCCAACTCATTAGAGGATGGACTCAACAGACATCTTCTGTCCCTAAGTCTGTCCACAACATTGAATGATTTTTATCACTTGGTAGAAAAATTCTGAATTTGTTTTAGTGCACTAACAGAAAACACAGACACTGGAATAGATATGTTGTAATACCTTTTATTGGACCAGCATAGGTTTTGCAGTAGCTGGAACTTCCAAGGGCTAACAGGGACCTTCATCAGGAGTTAAGTTACTGACACTGGACCTTCATCAGGAGTTAAGTTACTGACACTGGATATAGTGCTTAAGTATCCTCTTATGCCTAGAAAGTGAAGTACTTAATTTATTTCCTATTGGCTTAAAAAAAAAAAAGACACTTGAAAAAATTCACTGTAGAAAAAATTTATAGCTCTGATGTTCAGTATGGAAGATGTGAATTCAGTAGAAAGAACTTTGACAGAATTTACACATTATTCTCCAAGGTGGGCTAGACTGGTTAGAAATTATATTTCACAAGAACATATGCATTTAATTGAAAGATACGACACACATCCAATAACTTTCTCAGATCATGCACCAAAGATACAAATGCAGGATAATGACAGAAAAATGAGACACTGGTGTTTTCCCACTTACCTGCTAAAAGACAGGAATTTAAGGTAATGGGTAGTCAAAATTATTTGAGAGTTATTATGGAAGAAAGAATTTTCTTCAGAAGGGATTGCTGGTAAGTGGATTAAAAAATAAATATTAAAAATAGGGTAGAAATAAATGAGAACGAGATATGACTGAGAAGTAACCGGAATTATTTAGATGGGCTGGCAAAGGTTAGAGGATTGCAGAGTAAGGGGGAACCGCACAGAACAAGAGGAGGAGCAACTGCAGAATGCTAAAGAGGAAATAAGGGAGTATTTGTATAATTGATTTAGAAATATTGCCATTAAGCAACTATTCTTGTAACAACTCCAGAGCACAGCAACTTTTAGCACAACAAATTAGGCAGCAGAACGTAGAAAATGTTGTTGCCAAACATAAGGAGACTGTGATAAAAATAAACAGAGATCCTCTAGAGGTATTAGAGATGTTTTGGAAATTATCTGAAAATTTGTGTAAAGCACAGTGATGTGGAAACCAAGAAAGAGTGCAAATGGAAATATTTGTGGAAGACTTGATTATTCCAAGATTAGAAGATACAGCTCAACAATTAATAGTTAAGATAGGAGGAAATGAGATAAAAACTGTGATGTATAATTGATCTTTAGGGAAGTCTCCAGGAACAGTTGGTATTCCTGTGGAAGCTTGGAAGTTAGGGGGAAGAGAGAGATAAACAGCTGTAAGATTTTGTTTAATAGTATTTTAAAAAGAGGGGAAGTATCAGCATCTTGGAAGAAAGGTCTGGTTGCTGTATTACCCAAAGAGGGGAAAGACCCATCAGACCCAGCCTCATATAGACCCATTTCAATTTTTAATTATGGTTATAAAATATTTATGCGTTTGCTAGCTAAACGAATGGCAAAGGTGTTGACAAAATTGATAGGTATGAATTGTTGTAGCTTTGTGGAGGGCAGGCAAACATTTGGGAATATTAATCGATCAGTGATGATCCAGAGGGAAGCAGAATGTAAGAGAATACTGCTACTGTTTGTGGGTCTTGATGGTAGGGAAAGTATTCAACAGAGTAAGCCTGGTATTTTATGAGTAGGGCAATGGAAGCATTTACTTACCCTGATACAATTAATAAGGTTAAGATGATATATGAAGGATTGGAAGCAAGAATTAAAGTGGGAAGGTTCCTCTCCAATAAGTTGTTTGAGAAGAGGAATCACACAGGGACTGTCCTCTTTCCATTTGTTAATTGCATTTTGTCCCCATGTTTGTAATGATCAGGTCTAGTATATTGTCTCCTCTTGTGGGAATGGTGACTAGTTGTTCAATCGCATTTGAGTTTATGAATTCTAGGAACCTTTGGGCTAGGGTGTTTGGGCTTGAGTAATGTTCCCAGTCTATGTTTGGGTAGTTGAAGTCTCCCAATATGATGGTATTTGGAGAGACATTCATACTCTCCAGTGTCTTCAGGAAGGCTGTGTGAGTTTCCTGAGTTTGAGAGGGTGGTCTGTATCATGCTACAAATTGTAAGGCAGTTTTGCCTATGGTTAGTTGCACCAGGATGGTCTCCGATGCTTCGTGCATTGCCACTAACCTGGAGGTGTGGGTATCTTTGATGAATATGGATACTCCCCCTCCTTTTGTGGTTCGGTCAAAGTTTTGGGGCCGGAAAGCATGATATGAGGTAAAACCTGATAGTGCTGGGGTGCTCTTAGGAGCCTTGAACCAGGTTTCAGTCACTGCACAGACATCGATGTTCTCCATACTGTGGAGGGCTTCGAGGGCGTGCATCTTGAGGTTTAGACTTCTGGCATTGAGCAGCATTACCTTTATTTTTTTTCCACTTGTGTTTTCTAGGGAGGTAGGTTTGTCATTTGAGCCTTGCCTAAAAAAGGCACTATGGGGGTGGCAAGAGCCTTGGCCAATATCCGGAAACCCAGAGGTGACAGGTGCAAGCCATCCCTTGCAAAGCAGCGTGGCTTGTCGAGCACGTCATCCCAAGCAGACAGACATTGGATCCCCTTTGAATGACACCAGTAATTAAGCCAATTGTTAAAACTGATCATTTTGTCTTTGTACTGTGGCATCATTCTTGGTGAGGGTAAGATGCTGCTCAGGGTCAGAGTCATACCGGCCTGGGCTACATAATCAGAGAGCTCCTCTATGTCTCTTTTCATGTAGTCCAGGGAGGTACGTCTCAGGTCGTTCACACCGGCATGTACAATGACTGAGTCATATTTGTACTTGCTGTGGTGTGACCTGAGTGCTTGTGTTATGTGGTGGATTCTAGCTCCCGACAGGCAGCTTACTGTGACCCTCTCCTTGTTCAGTCTGGTGAGCAGAACGTCAGTGTGTCTGACTATGGAGTCACCTATTACAAGTGTGTCTGGCATGTTGTTTGGCCATAAGGGCTGTGACTGTTTAGCACACTGACTTTGTGAACTATGTGTTGCATGTGCTATGTCCTGAGGTGGCATAAGATTAAGATACCAGCCACTTTCACTGAGTGTGTTTACTGTTTAGCAGCAGGAAAGTGGTTTATCAGACAATGTATGCTGCTCTCTGAGTGCCTTATTTTAGTTGTAAAGGGACCACCAAACATCACAAATAAAGATAAATGCAACATTTAAGCAGTTAAAAAACAAAAAGGGGAAAAAAGACAGAAAATAGTCCTTTGGATTAAATTCCTTTTGATAGTATGAGTCATACTGGGGTTTTCTGGTATGCACAAGGTACAGAGTTTGATTTTTAACCTTTGGGATGAGAAATGTGGCTAGGCAGATAGCCTAGTACCAACCTATGGACTTAGACACACCCACCCACAATTCTTTTGTCCCTGCACAAAACAAAGCATGATGGGTATAAATCTAATTTGAATGGTAGCCATTAATAAAGGAAGTGTTCAGGCAGAATTTAGCTTCATTTTAATTATAAACACATGCCTTATAAAAAAAACTTTGTAGTAATTGTAAATATCAAATCCATTAACTATGTGTATACAGCTTTACATATACCTGTCCTATTTTTATGATACTCTTCAGCTGCTTAAACACCAAAGGAAGGGAGGTTTCTAAAGCCCTACACTAATTTCTGACTCAGGCATACAGTTTAATACTTTGGGCAGCACAGTTTATTTCAAGGTGCTCTAATGGAGACCTCAAGAAGCCTATTAAGAATACAGAGTACAGTGAGGCCTCATTTTTGATTGGACAAAGCCATTTTTTCATTGATTTTTCTCCTTAGTTCACCTAGGCAACAAACGGACTTTGAGTATTAAGTAACACATGCTAAATATTTAACCCTGGCCTCTGACCATACCTCTCAACTATCCAGATTTTTTGCAGCACATTCAGATTTTCACCTCATAAATTTTGTGGTTTTCTGGCAAATTGGTGAGGATTGAGCTCATTAAATAATGACACTCTAATACAAATCCTGTTATCCTAGCAACTAAGTTTTAAATTTATAAGAGCAACATTTAAAACTTGTTCCCATTTTTTGGGCCTTTGACCCCATTATTTTAGGCTTTGTCCAGATTTCTTGTGCTAAGAGGTATGCCCCCTGACACTGTGTATGAGAGAGAGAGAGAGGCATATGTTACTTTTTCCATTAACCAAAAAGAGACTAGTAATATTAATTTGGAAGGAGTGGGTGGCTAATCCCCACACTGGGGATGCAGTAGAGTACCCCCCTTCAAAAAATGTTTAAATTTAATTAAGCCTGATCATTAAGTGGTTTAATCTTCTGTGAATCATAGTGGAAGGACTTACTATATCCTTGTTTAAATGAAGGATAATATACATTAAAATTATGCTTGGGATTGCTGCCTATTAAGTAGTGTAGGCTGCATTGCTTGCTTTGATTGCTATCTTTCTGTAAATGTACTGGATTTTTTTCAGTAATTTGTCCATGTATGCACAAGCATTTCAGTTACACCAAAATGAACCATTTCTCCCAAAGATCATTTCATTAGTTTGTCCATGTTGGCCCAAGCATTTCACTGACACTAAAATGAAACATTTCCGTCAAAGATCCTTTAGTAGTTTGCCCACGTCTGCACAAGCACTTGACTTACTCCAAAATGAAATATTTCCCCAAGTGACTCCTTCAGTAGTCTGCCCAACTATGCACAAGCACCAAAATGAAACATTTCCTTTCTTCAGTCGTCCAAGTATGCACAAGTACCAAAATGATACATTTCCCTTCAATGACCCCTTAAGCAATCTGCCCAAGTACCAAAATTAAACATTTTCCCAATGATTCCATCAGTAGTTTTTTCCATGTATGCACAACAAGCATACTAGTAAGTAAATTAAAGTTACAGTGGATATAAAAAGTTTACATGCCCCTGTTAAAATGCCAGGTTTTTGTGATACAAAATAATGAGACCACAATAAATCATTTCAAAACTTTTCCCACCTTTAATGTGACCTATAACTTGCACAATTCAATTGAAAAACAAACAAATCTGTTAGGGGAAAAATATAAAAAATAAAAAATGTACAATAAGCTGGTTGCGTAAGTGTGTACACCCTTAATCCAATTCTTTGATCAAGGAGTTGTCAAATACCCTATCTGGTGCTGTTTTTGATGAAGTTCAGGCATCTGTTCCCAGCTGACAACCCTACAGTCCATATCCAATTCATGCATGAGTTTGATCTCACCTGTAGTGGAGTGAACCTCAAAGGCAGCGGGTTCAGGTGTTTCCATGAGGAGATATGCAGGGATGCGCCTCTACGAGTTTGCAGAGCCTTTCCAGTCTTCTTTTGTCACTGCTCCTTTGGATGGAACATCTTTATTCAGCCTCAAAGTAAAAGACACTATCCAGGTGTGAAAAAGATGGAAAGACCCTGTCTGCCATGGGTATGCATTTTTCAGCTCCTCCATGAACCTTTTCCAGGAATCAACAAAGTGGTTGAAAAATTAGTTTGATGTCTCAGGGTCCTTTTCAAGACACATGTAGTGGAGGAGGTTCCCCCCAGAGGCAGTGGAGGGAATTCTAATGGGCGAAGATGTCCCATGGCAGAAGTGGCCCACAGAACCAAGGTTCCAGGACTTATTTCTTTGACAAACTATGCCAGCGTTCCTGAAAGGAAGCCCAATTTTTCACCTGTGGAGATGGTCAGGGATGATTATCCCTGCACCAGACAGCCTGGCTAGATACAGCAAAGGATACTTGGGTGCAGAAGATTATTTCCAGAGGCTATATAATACCCTTTTTCCTCCAATCTCAGGAAAAATCCCCGATGTTCCACCCAGTTAGAGGGAACAAGCAGAATTTCAAATACAAAAGCTGCTAGACAAAAGAGTCATCCAACAGGTCCCGCCAGACCAGATAGAATCCAGAATTTACTCAAGGTTCTTTTTGGTGCCAAAGAAAACAGGGGACTGGACACCAATTCTGTATCTCTCCAAACTAAACAAGGCAGTTTGAAGAACCGAGTTTCGGATGGTCACGGTTCAGTCCATTCTCCCCTTTCTGGGCAAGGATGACTGGATGTGCTGTACAGACCTTCAGGACGTGTACTATCACATAAAGATGAACAGACAATCCAGAAGGTACCTGAGCTTCCGGCTGGGAGCCAGACATCAATTCAGAGTACTGTCCTTTGGACTCAACACAGATGTCCTTCAAGGATGCATCTGCAGTCCTTACATATGGGTTGTCCTGCCTCAGGCAGCCCTTCGGTCGGCCGGATTCCAAAGTCTGGGTCCGGCGTCAGCTGATGTCGCCCTTTTCCCCGACGTCAGAGCGCCTGGGGTATAAAAGCGTCAGCCGACGCCATCTTCCTCAGTCTTTCTTGCCGCGAGGTGCCCGAAGCAGAAGCAGTTCGCAAGTGCCGGTCGGCCAGCTCCTGTGATTTCAGCTACCGAAGTCTTCAAAAAAGCTAAGTACCCCATTGGGGACTCTTTCTTGCCTCAGCCGATGTCAGATCAAACGGTTAAAGTTAATAATTGTTTATCTTGTGGGAAACAAATACCTCATAAGGATTTCCACTCTTGCTGCTTACCCTGCCTAGGCCCAGACCACGACGTCTCGGCCTGTTCAGCCTGTGCTTCCTTCAATAAACGCACTCTTAGGCGTCGGGCAGAGTTTGCAGAGGAATTTTTTTGGGAAAATTTCTGCTATATCATGCCGTCGGAGCTTCCGACAGCTCATTTACCCAAAAAACGAAAGGATAAGGACAGACACACGCGGTCCACGGTTTCGGCCGACTCCACGCCTAGGCCTACCGCGAGTGTCTCGGTCCCTGCTGAAGCTGAATCTTTACCGCTTCCGACCGACGACACCGCACAGCCGGTAACTTGGGTACCGGAGGCCATCACTGGGTCGGTCATAGAATTTCCATCTGAAACTGGTGCTCAGGAAATATCCGACACCATTTCTGTTACTCCAGCACGTGGGGCAGCCAGGCCTCCTGTATCCATGTCCATTAAGGCCTTTACACGGGCAAAAGCTGCTAAACAGCCAAAATCTCTCCCTCCCAAGGCTATTCCTCAGGGATCCACTACCGGTTCACAAATTTTAAGTTTGGCTGAAGATCTTATTTCCTTAATCAGGGGCTCTCAGCCACATCCAGACAGGGGCTCTCAACCACCTCCAGGCAAAAGGCCCAGGGTTGAGCAGACAGATCCCCAGTCTTCTGATGAGGCCTCAGATGACACTGCCCTTTCAGACTACCAGGAGGAGGCCCTCCCGGCCTACGAGGATTCTGATGCAGAGGAATCTATTCCCTCGGCCTCCCCCCCTGAAGAGTTTTCTTTTGGGGAGACCCTTCACTCCATGAGAGAGCATTTCAAATGGCAAGGCCAGGAATTCTCTGATTCCAGGAAGAGCTTAAGGACTTTTTTACATTTACCCCAGCATAGACCTTTGGCTATTCCTCCTGTTTTAAATGTTGTAGAAGATGTGTACTCTGAGTCTAGTATTTCCCCTGACTCCCTTCCTCCGGCTCCTGTCAAACCTGACAGGTACGACAAACAACGTTCTCAGTAGAAAAACCACTTTAATGTGAGGAGCAACGCTTTCGGATAAAATCCTTTATCAATACTGAAAATACAAATGCAAATGCAGAGTATATATAGGTCTAAAAAAGTCATATGACCGGCAGCCAAGAAGTCACATGACCCAATCATTAAAACAAAACATGTAGACATAAATAAATATGCAAAGCTAAAAAATGCAACAGCATAATGCATACATGAAAACAAAAAACATTTAAAAAAGGAAGAATGTATATTTTTAAAAAAAAGGGAGAATGTATATTTTTTAAAAAAGTAAAGTGGTGGAAAAAATGCAGTTACTTGATTCAAGGATGGAAGCTAACAAAAAGCGTAAGCTTCTCCGAGATGTAAATGATTTCACAAGAAGTAACATTTTCTCTTGGCCTAGAGACAACAGTCATAAATACAGAAAAACTGATGTAACTGTCCCTGTGCATGTTCGTGATGATGGCTTGGACTCTCTTGATGATTTTGGTTCAAGTAGTGTTCAGTTAACTCAGAATGACTCGGAATTAAAGTCAACTACCCCCTTGGTACACGGAGCTGATGGTTCTGTCCGCACTACGTCCTCAACGTCAACAGGAGGCGTTGCCGGCTCCTCTGAGAGCCTCACAGATGGCAGACATGCTAGTGCTACTACTGGGAATACATATGCATACAAAAAAACGCCGCAGATGCAGCAGACTAAAATAAACTTTTCCAATAAACGCTTCAGTCTGGACCATCCAGAAGCGGTTAGAGAGCATGTAATTAACACGAGAGATTCGTTGAATACACGGAATGAAACACCAAATAGAATGAACAAAAGAAAACTGGATAGCCCTTTAGGCTCAGGCAAGATGAGCCGCAAGTTTACAGAGGTACATTAAACTTGTCAGATTTCATTTTACACGAGACACACTATTCTGTTCTCTCTAAGGGCTTGAACTTCATCCCCACATGTGCAGATGATTTAGTTTTGACACTGACAGATCTGAAAAGGTTCACGAGACTGTTAAATCTAAAACTGTTATTTGGCAATACACAGATGTTGACTCAAGGCTGCAAACGCCTTAGTACATACATCCCTGTCAATGTACCTGTTGTTAAAGCGTTCCATGATGTATGTGAAGCAGAAATGAGACAAATGTTTGATATAAATATTAAGAAATATAATGATAGAAAATGTTTTAACCTTAGCTATGAAGAGTTTCAAGCATACAGAGACTTGCAATCTAATATAAATATTGTCATTAAGCAAGCTGATAAGGGGGGTGCAGTTGTGCTTATGAATAGAGACAAATATGTTTTGGCTATGTCTAGTTTACTTAGTGATGACACTGCATTTAAGGAAATCACCCCTTTGGATGTTAAGAAATGTATCTCATACGTGAATATGGTAATTTATGACCTACAGATCCAAGGTGACATAGACTTAGATCTATTTAATTATTTGACCGCATGCGCCCAATTACCCCACAGTTATACGGCATCCCTAAGATCCACAAATCCCTCACTGATCCACCAATGAGGCCAATTGTTTCAGGTGCTGGTTGGGTAACAGAGCCGCTTTCAGTTTATTTGCATGATCAACTTCAACCATATCTTAGTCAATGTGAGTCTGTCTTACGTGACACCATTGATTTTGTTCAGAAGCTTAAGCAATTGTATAACATAGAGAAGGCGTCTCTACATCTAAGAAGGTACCTTTTGGTAACCCTAGACATAGTATCTTTGTTTACTGTCATTCCAACTGATATTGGCCTGGATTTGTTGAGGGAATTCTTACTCTCATGTCCTGATCCCAACTTCCACAAAATTGAAAAAATATGTACTCTCATGGATGTGGTGTTGAGAAATAATGTTTTCCTTTTTAATGAATCCTTGTATCTTCAGCTCACAGGTGTGGCTATGGGTACTTCGGTAGCCAATACTTATGCCAACCTAGTTTTATACCAGTGGGAAAGGAAACATTTATTTAGTGGTTTGAATCCATATAAAGATAATGTAAAGTTCTTTCAACGATTTGTGGACGACTGTTTTTGATTTGGGGGGGCACGTTACAGGATTTGAATGATTTTATGCTGTACATCAATTCAATCTCATCTTTTTTGAAGTTCAAAATGTGTTCATCTGAAATTACTATTAATTTTTAGATATCAACTTGAGTCTTGACGGTGGTACACTTAGAACAAGCCTCCATAGAAAGGAAGTCTGTGCAGGAAGGTACACTCATGCAAGTAGTATGCATGCGCCACATGTTTTTAGAGGTACTGTCAGGTCTCAATTTTATAGAGCCAGTAGGTTTAACACGGAAGATCCCAGCTTCTCCGAACAGTTGAATGAGATGATAGCTGATTTCACTAACAGTGGTTATGATGCTACCATCTTAAATAATGAGAAACTAAATGTGCTAGAGGAAAGAAAGTCGAGGGTGGCCCCTGTTATGTTAAATGACGCCATAGAAACACAAGCTGTTGGCTTGCCCAATGTGTCCATCCAGAATGAGATGAAAGTAAGATACGTTACTTCGTTTAGTACAAAAACACCATGTATTAAACGTATTATCCATAAGAATTGGCTAATCTTGATGGCATCTGAAGAGTTAAAAGCAATGCTGGGCAATGTCCCATTTTTTGCATATCGTAACATGAGAACCCTCAAAAATGTCCTCTGTTACAAAGATTTTCCTACAAATATCACAACACATCCATCCAGCACTATGGGCACACGAAAATGTTATAATTGCTCGTGCTGTGATGACATTGGTGATGAACATTTAGGTATCTTTGAACACCCAGTCAGTAAGAGGCTGTTTAGGTTCAATGTAACTGCTACTTGTGTTACCACCCACGTGGTTTACCTTGCTACCTGTGTATTATGCAACTCTTTCTATGTGGGTAAAACCACACGTAAACTTAAAGAAAGGATCATAGAACACAAGTCCGAAATCCGAAGATGTGTGGACACTAATGCTTTATATAAACACAGGCTATGTTTTGGTGAACAGCATGTATTTAAATTTAAAGCTATAGACCATGTTTCACCCTCACCCAGAGGTGGTGATATCAATAACAAATTAGAAATTAAAGAATACAACTGGATAATTAGATTGATGGGTGACTCACCCTCTGGTTTGAATAGTACTGTCAGCCTTAAACCTATTTTGGTTAGAATGAGTAGATCTAGATTATGAGATTTTCTCTTTATGTATATGATTGTACATGTGATTTTTAGGTTAAAACTTTGCTTTTTTTAAAAATATACATTCTCCCTTTTTTAAAAAAATATACATTCTTCCTTTTTTAAATGTTTTTTGTTTTCATGTATGCATTATGCTGTTGCATTTTTTAGCTTTGCATATTTATTTATGTCTACATGTTTTGTTTTAATGATTGGGTCATGTGACTTCTTGGCTGCCGGTCATATGACTTTTTTAGACCTATATATACTCTGCATTTGCATTTGTATTTTCAGTATTGATAAAGGATTTTATCCGAAAGCTTTGCTCCTCACATTAAAGTGGTTTTTCTACTGAGAACGTTGTTTGTCTTGCTGGACCTCTTGGCATTTGTGTTTGGACAAACCTGACAGGTACTACAGGGTCCCGGACTCACATCTATACCTTTACAAGGGCCACTCTGCTGACCCAGAAACTATTTCCCAGGGCCCTAAAGGGGTTACAACCACCACTGCCAAGAATCCACTTCCTTCTGAAAGGGAATCCAGGGCTTTAGAGAGATGGGGTAAAAAAGTGTATACTTCTTCCACTCTTTCTATGAGAGCATTAAATTGTCAGTTCCATATGATACAGTATCAAGAGTATCTGTTAGATGAATTGCATAAAAAAATATCCTCGCCTGTACCCCTAGACCGCAAGGCGCTTCAGGATCTGGTGCATAACTCTCAGCAGGTTAGCAACCATTTCTTACAGTGTGGTTATGATGCATTGGAAGCTTCATGTAGGTCAGCAATGACAGGTGCAGTCATACGTAGACATGCTTGGCTGAAGGAACAAACACTGCCAGATCATGTTAAAGCAAAGCTTCTGGATGCACCACTGGAAAAAACAAAAGTTATTTGGTTCCACGGCTCAAGAGGTCTTAAAGAAATTTGAGGAAAAGGCTAAATCAGTACAAACAGTCAAATATTTTCTCCAGGTCCAACCACCAAGATTCAGCAGAAATTGGCCTTCTAAGAACTGGTCCTTTCCAGACACAGACAGATTTCAAAGAGGCAAAAACAGGCGTGCCAGATGTAGAGGGCAAGCTCGAGGCTCCTACAGAGGACGTCAATGGCAGCCTCCAAACCAGAGAGGTAGTGCAGGACCTACAACTACTGCACAAGGACAAACTCAATGACTTGACTTTGACTCCGCCAACCAGGGCTCAATTGGAAGCACCTTTGGGCGGAAAGCTATCTTTATTCTCAGAAAATTGGCACAGTATTACAAAGGACACATGGATACTGCAAATAATAGACAAAGGATACAGATTCCATTTTCATACATTACCAAAAAGACAAGGCATGCCAAACCTGCCACCAAACCAAAGGGCAGAGGCTTTCAAGCAAATTTCCAAACTACTACAAATGAAGGCAATAGAAAAGGTTCCTTACACAGAACAAGGCCAAGGATTTTATTCCAGACTATTCCTTGTTCCAAGAAAAGAAAAGCAATGGAGGCCTATTCTGGACTTGTCCGCACTGAATACTTATCTCATTGTGCCAAAATTCAAAATGCTGACCTTACAGCAACTCCTTCCCATGCTGGGCAAGGGGTCTTGGCTGGTAACTCTAGACCTCAAGGAGGCATACCTGCATGTCCCTATCAGACAAAGTTGCAGAAGACACCTCAGATTTCTTGCAGGTTCAGAGCATTATCAATTCTCAGCATTGCCCTTTGGCTTATCTACTGCGCCCAGAGTGTTCACGAAATGCCTGGCATCAGTAATTGCACATTGCAGACTTCAGGGGATTCAAATATACCCATACCTGGACGACTGCCCTTATACAAGCGGACAGCCAACAAACATTGGTAAAACACTTGAACTATGCCATCCGCCTACTACAGGCCTTGGGATACACAGTCAACATTCAGAAATCAAGACTTGTTCCATCCCAACAAATAATTTTTCTGGGTCCAAAGCTGGATACAAACACCCAAATGGCTTTTCTCACAGAAGAAAAACAAGAACAATTACCAGATTATTTCAGAAATCTGACAACACAAACCCAGCTGACTGCAAGGAAAATCCTGCAGGCCCTGGGTTTCATGGCATCTTGCATTCTTCTGATTCCACAAGCAAGGCTGCATATGAGGAAACTACAATGGTACCTAAGGAGTCTATGGTCTCAACACAGTCACAGCCTAGAAGCTGTGATCCCCCTCATTCCATGCCTTCAAAAGGAATTTCTGTGGTGGGCACAAGCAAGCCAGTCAAACATGGGTCGGTCTTTCAGCAAGCCACATATCAGCCAAACCATTACAACGGACGCCTCAGACCATGGATGGGGAGCGCACATGAAGGGTAGATGTATTCAAGAGCAATGGACACAAAAGGAATTGCGCCTGCACATCAACCAAAATGAAATGCTGGCAGTGATACATTCAATCGAGGCCTTCGAACATTTCCTGCATCAAGGTCACCTACTAATAAAGACAGACAATACCACAGTTATGTGGTACATAAACAAGCAAGGAGGTACCCATTCCTACTCTCTTTGCAGGCTGGCAATGAATCTTTGGGAACTTTCCCTAAAACTCAATATAGAGCTGCATTCCCAGTTCGTACCAGGAAAGGACAATGTACTGGCGGACAGCCTAAGCAGAAACGCCATGGATCCACACGAATGGATGTTGCATCCAGACATTTTTCTTCAGATAGCACAATCATGGGGAAGGCCAGACATAGATCTTTTTGCCTCCCCCCACAACCATCAACTGAAGAAATTCTGCACAAGGACATACCATCCTCAAGCATGGAAAGTGGACGCCCTATCCTTCAGCTGGAATGCTCTAACAGTATATGCATTCCCACCTCTTCCTTTAATGACCAAGGTCTTACTGAAGATCAGGACAGAGCAACCAAAAGTGATTCTGATAGCTCCGGAATGGCCAAGACAACACTGGTACCCACTGTTAAAGAGCATGTCACGCACAAAACCGTGGCTTCTACCACAATGGCCACTTCTTCTGACACAGCACAATTACAAAACTCTGCACTCCAGCCTAAAAACCTTGCAGCTGACAGCCTGGAAAATACCTTGACTCCCCGCCAGGATAAACTATTCAAGAGGGTAAAGGATATCATCATGGAAGCTCGGCGGCCTTCCACAAGAAAGGCATATTCAGCAAAATGGAAAAGATTTCGAACCTGGAGCACCGCAAAGGGTCAGGATCCGACAGTGATGAGCATTCCACATATCCTTGAATACTTGGCTGAAATGCTCCATAATGGCCTTTCTTATTCATCCATAAACATTCATGCTTCAGCTATTTCAGCAGAGTACAACACTGATCCACCTGTATTTTCTCATCCTCTGCTAAGGCAGTTTCTAAGAGGGATAAAAAACATCAACCCTCCAAGGAAACCACCAGTGCCTACATGGGACCTTAACTTCATGGTGGAAAAATTAACTCTACCTCCTTTTGAACCAGCAGCATCTCCAGAACTACAATTCCTGTCTTGGAAGACTGCCTTCCTTCTGGCCATAACCTCAGCAAGAAGAGTATCTGAGTTACAGGCCCTCATGGCAGTACAACCATTTCTCATTTTCCATCAGGACAGAGTCTCTTTGAGAACCAATCCTTCATTCATGCCAAAGGTGGTATCCAGGGTCTCACTGAACCAAGCTATCCACCTGCCTACTTTCTTTCCAAATCCACAAAATAAAGGAGAGAAACTTCTGCATACCCTGGACATTCACAGACAGTTGCGCTACTACTTGGACAGGACTAAGACTTACAGAAAAACTGACCAACTGCTTGTAGCATATGCTGCTGGTGTACAAGGAAAAGCAATTTCCAAACAAACAGTTTCAAAATGGATAGGAAATTGCATTCGATTCTGTTACTCTTTTCATGGAAAAGCTGTGCCAGCTAACATCAGGCCTCATTCCACCAGAGCAACAGCCACCTCCACAGCCTTCTTAAGAGGGATGGCTACAAAGGACATTTTAGAAGCTGCTACATGGAGTTCTGTGCATACATTTTCCAAGCATTACAACTTGCCTTTATATTCCAGAGCCAGAGCAGGCTTTGCTACTGCAGTCCTGCAGGGCATGTTAGCTACACCATCCTTTTCTTAGGTCCTACCACCCCCAGCTTGGCTATGGTATTCTACCCATATGTAAGGACTGCAGATGCATCCTTGAAGGACATAGTACAGTTTTGTACCTACCATAAATGTAGATGTCCGATAGGTATGCATCTGCAGTCAGGTTTTCCCTCCCTCCTACCCCTCTGTGGTATTCTTTGGGTTCCTATCCCTCATTTTAGCTAGCTGGGGTTATCTTTTATGGTGTATTTGTTTTTTATTGCTGTGCATGATTGGAATTTATTCATTTCTCCAAAATTTAGCCTTCTTTTGAGGGCACCTGGCATCTGGGGCAAGAAAAACTGAGGAAGATGGCGTCGGCTGACGCTTTTATACCCCAGGCGCTTTGACGTCGGGGAAAAGGGCGACATCAGCCGACGCCGGACCCAGACTTTGGAATCCGGCCGACCGAAGGGCTGCCTGAGGCAGGACAACCCATATGTAAGGACTGCAGATGCATACCTATCGGACATCTACATTTATGGTAGGTACAAACTGTACTTTCCCAGGGTGTTTACCAGGTGCATGGCAGTAGGGGCAGCTCATCTGAGACTGCAAGAATTCCGAGCGTTTCCGTATCTAGATGACTGGCTCATTACTGCTCCAATCAGGCATCAGCTCATATGTGCAAGAGACCAGGTTTTCCAGACTTGCTCTTTTGTGGGGATAACCATAAACTACAACAGGATTTATCTGCAACCATCTCAGAGTTTAGAGTTTATAGGAGCAATTTTCAGTACAAAAACAACCATTGCTTCCCTTCCTTTATTGAGAGTTCAGACTATAAGGTTCCAAGTCATAAAGGTAATCTGTAGCACCTCAGTTTCAGCCCGTCTGGCCTTCAGGCTCTGGGATTAATGGCGGCAACAATAACGTTATTACCACTTGCCAGGTTTTATATGAGGATTCTTCAATGGATGTTAGCTGCTCAGTGGTCGAGTCTTTATCAGCCTATGTTTTACCAGATAAGACTCACTCACATCTGCAAGTGGATTCATTCAGACCAGATTCTACAAGGTCGTCCTTTCATTCCTCCTCTGCTCAAGGCCATAGTGACCAATGAAGTTCCCCAGCTGGGGGGGGGGGCATTATCTGGGGAAGGCCGTTCAAGGCACCTGATCCCCCGAGGAGGCCAGTTTGCATATAACTGTCCTAGAAATGAGAACAGTGCTGTTAGCATTGCAGGCATTTCAGAATGCTCTCCCTTTGGGGACATTTGCAGTATAGTTGGACATGTTGTTTGTCTGCTACATCAACAAAGCGGAACCAAATTCTACCCATTGTGTCGAGAAGCTCTGAGTGTGGCAGTGGGCAGTCTCTTTCAACTGCTTTCTTTTAGCACACATTCTGGGGAAGTCCAGTGTGATAGCAGACAAATTTAGCAGGTCCATTCTTCTGCCTCACGAATGGTCCTTCAAGAGAAAGATTGCAAACACAATCTTTTGTCAATGGGTCCAGCCTTGCTGCGATCTGTTCTTGCCCTCCCTGAACAACAAAGGCAGCAGCTACTTTGCCCTAATCCCCCACCAGGGAAAATCTCCAAGGGACACACTACTTTACAACTGGCCCCGTGGTCTCCTTTATGCATATCCTCCCACTCCATTAATTCCCAAGTTTCTTCAGAAAGCTACAAGATTGAAGAGCAAGGTCATCCTTATTGCCCCTTATTGGCCTCAACAAATTTGGTTTCCCTTCCTTTGGCCTCACTTGATTCAACCACCTTGGTTTCTGGATCCCACTCCGGATCTCCTGTCACACCCAATAGGCATGATAAATCCAGACATCGTAAACCTCATGCTGGCAGCCTGGTTTCTCCAGTTCCATTAATAGCCAGACAATCTATGCTCTCTTCTGTCCGTCTATATTCTTTTGTCTTCCCATAAACCTTCCTCCAGAAAACCATACTCCAGCAATGAAAGAAATTTGTTTTTTGGGCTAAAAAATGAAATATTGAACCTTTCACAGCCCCCATTCATAATATCTTGGAATTTTTGTGCATCTTTTTGAAGAAGAAGCTGTTTTGTCTACTGTTAAAGTACAATTAGCAGTGATTTCAGGTTTTCTTGTTGGAATGAATGGTTCTTCTGTAGCAACCCATAAGTTGATCAAAGCATTTTTGAAAGGCATTCTATTCTTAAGGCCCCTATTTAAAGATTCTACTTTCCTTTGGGACCTAAGCCTGGTGCTGCAGTTTCTTACACAGTCTCCCTTTAAACCCTCAGCTACATGCAAACTCAAATGTCTTTCATGGAAGACAATTTTCTTAGTAGCTATTACCTCTGCCAGAAGTATTTCTGAGATCCAAGCATTGTGCTCAAAACCTCCATACTTGATTTTTCACAAAGACAGAGTTACCTTGTATACCAACCCATCATTTCTTCCAAAAGTGGTGCCAGAATCCAATATAAATCAATCTATTAATTTGCTAGTATTCGTTTCCAAATTTTCTAGCAAAGGATAATACGTATTACATTTATTAGATGTTCATAGACAGTTGTGATTTTACTTACATAGGACTAAAACATCAGAAATTCTAACCAACCGAAATGTCAAGGCATATTACAACACATAATGATCATACTTTTAAGTTTTGTGTTATACAACAATTGAATAAAGATCCCCAAGGTAGAGTTACCCAACTTCATTTAGATGTTTGTGAAATTAAATGGCAATTTAAATTAAATGCACACTCATATCCAGGATTGAATGAGTTTGTGTCAATAAAGCCAATTTTGAGGTTAAGGCATATTTTGGGATAAATAAAACAAAAACACAATAAATAAAATTAATTAAAATAATAATATATACTAAATATTTAAATTGAATCTTCAACATATGCAGACTCTATGTTCATTATATATTTCATATTTTAAATAAATATTTTTTACATGGTTTTAATACAATTATATTAAACAATGTACATAGTTATTTTAAAATAAGCATTATTTATTTACACATAAAATAAATAATCAGTAATTACTTTGGGTGGGGTAGTTTTGAGATATTTATGTATTTTTAACAATGAGGTTTAAATTAAATGTTATAATCAAATTTGAAGTGTTAATTGTTTGTAAATTGGTGTGTAATCATTGACTGTGGTTAAATACTGGTTCAACACACTCTGAAGAAGTCATTTGACGAAACCTAGGTCAGTGGTGGAGAACCGGTGTTTCACTGTGATTGTACTTTTTAACTTGTGGTGCTTGTGCAATAAAGTACTGTGGTGGTTGAGCTCCAGACTCCTTGGATTTATCACTGATCAAAAATTCTAACCAGTTGTTTCATATGCAGAACAAACATTGAGTAAACTAGTTACCAAAGTTACTCCATCTAGATGGATAACTAATTGCTTTTCCTTTGTGTATAACAAATTGGGCATTGCTCTGACAAAACCGTTTTGAGCCCATTCCACCAGATCCATGGCAGCTTCCTCACTTTTTCAATCCTGAGTGTCCATGGATGATATTTGTGTATCAGTTTCTTGGTTTACTCTCCATACCTTTGTTATTCATTACAAATTAGATCTGGTGTGCAGAAGAAGGGCATCTGTTGGTTCTGTGGGGCCTAGGAATATACTTCCTTGAGTCCGCCCTGGAAATTATGTAGCTGGGGACTCTGTTCCCATCATTTGAGGGTAGAGAATGAAAATCGACAACATCAAATAAAGATGTTATGTACTCACCATAACATTCCATCTGTGTTGTCCATTTTCATTCTTCCTCAACTTCTTTCCCACCAAGCCCCATCCTTAAGGCTTCTGGGAGAATGAGTGTTTAGAGGAATCATGTGTCCTTATTATATACATAAACTCCAGATATAGCTTCTTCATGATGATTTCCATCTTTTACTCTCTATTAAGGCAACAAACCGTATCTGAGGTAATTGGGGTTGGAGCATTGTGGGTAAGGGAGAAGCTTGAGAATTTTTGGTTGCCATGAGGTTTAGCAGCAGCCGAGTCAGATCTGAGGGATTGGATCTGAACCCATCAGAAAATGGACAACACAGATGGAACGTTATCATGAGTACATAACTTCTTTTTCCAGTACACCTCATCAGGTCCCTCCCAAAGGATAAGGATAGGGGAGTGGATGGTGGGAAGTTGAAGAAGAATGAAAATGGACAATACAGATGCATAGTTATGGTGAGTACATAACTTTAATATGTGATGTTGTCATTTTCATTTGCTCCTCAATGACTGGGACAGAGTCCCCAGCTACGATAATCTTGGGTGGACCTCGTGGAAGGATATTCCGGAGAACCACAAGTAACCCTTTTCCTGGAGATGATATCCAACTTGTAATGAGCTGTAAAAGTATGAGAACCGGACTAAGTGGCTGCAACACAAATATCATCAATGGAAGTCCTGGCCCAAAAAGCAGACAATGTAGCCATGGATCTAGTTAATGTGCTTTTGGAGGTTTGGGTAATGACAGTCCTCTCGGAGAATAGACAAAGGAAATGCAGTCTGTTATCCATTTGTCTAAGATAACTGTGGGTAATGGTTTTCCCAATTTGCTTTTGGCAGAGGAAACAAACAGTTGATCAGTTTTTCGAAAGTCTTTTTTTTCAGTGGAGGTAAAAGCAGAGTAAGCATGTATCCTTCCTTATTGTCAAATTTTGGAAAGAAGACTAGCAAATTGATTGTTTGATTTGTATATTTGACTCGAGACAACTTGAAAAGTGCTTGGAGTTCAGAAACTCGCATTGCAGATGTAATAGTGACAAGAAAAATTGTTTTCCAAGAGAAGAATTTTAGAGCTGACTCAGCAGATGGCTTAAAAAGGTGGTGAATTCAAGTTTGTAATAGAACAGTAAGATCCCAAGTGGAGTAGGATCCTTAATTGGAGGTCTAAGCACCAGGTTACCCTTAAGCAATGCTATGCATATTTTAGACAAGGCTAGCGGGAAAGCATTATGTCCTGTATGGTAACCAGAGATGGCTGTGAGCTGAACTTTTATGATGGAGAAACTGGCACCACCTTGAAAGACTGAAGCAAGAAATTCTAACACAACAGGAATTGGAGTGGTAAAAGGATCCCACTTTCTCTGTTATGCCCAACAGGAAAATCTCTTCCATTTACTTTTATAAGTTTTTCTCTTAGAAGGCTTCTGGGATGAAAATAAGATTTGGAGAACCGGATGTATGTGATAGATCTGGACTAGGTTCCAGTGCCCAAGGTGGACATAGGAGATAAGACCATAGGAATAGGACCCATACCTGCCAAGGGCAGAAAGGAGCAATGAGGATTACCTTGCTCTTCAACTGTTGTGCTTTCTGGCGAAATTTGGGTATTAAGGGGCGAGGAGGATAAGTGTACAGGAGATCGGAAGGCTATGTGTGGACTGAAGCATATTTTGGTCATTCCCCCTGAGGTGGAATTAGAGCAAAGAACCTGCTGCACTTGTTGTTGATGGGAAAGGCAAAAAGGTCACTGCAAGGTTGACCCCATTGATGAAAAATCATTTTCGTCACTGCACAATTGAGAGATCCCTCATATGGCATTAGGAAGGTCTTACTAAGCTTGTCTGCTAAAACGTTGATTTCCCCCAGTGTATGCATTGCTATAAGAAAGCAGTTGGAAGAGATCGCCCACTGCCAGACTCTCATTGCTGCTCTGCAAAGGGGGTATGATCTGGTTTCCCACATTTGTTGATGTACCAAACCACTGACATATTGTCTTTGTGAATATCAGTTGTTCCTAGAGAGAGAGAGTTCTGAAAGGCCTGCAACACTAATAGGACCGCTCTCATCTCTAAGACATTGATATGCAAATTGGTCTCTTCTGGGGACCAAATGCCTTGAACAGTCCGTCCTAAGAAATGCCTTCCCCCATCCCAATTGGGAGGCATCTGTGGTCAGCATGGCCTTCAGGGGAGGAAGGATAAAGGGATGTCCCTGATTAACTTTGTTGGACTGCATCCACCAAACTAGGGGAGTCTTTGCAGGTTCACAAAATTTGTATAGGATGATGTCCTTAAAGGATGCATCTGCAGTCATAACATATGGGTTGTCCTGCCTCAGGCAGCCCTTTGGTCGGCCGGATTCCAAAGTCTGGGTCTGGCCTCGGCTGATGCCGCACTTTCCCCAATGTCAGAGTGTCTGGGGTATAAAAGCATCAGCCGACACCATTTTCCTCAGTCTTTCTTGCCGCGTGGTGCCCGAAGCAGAAGCTGTTCGCAAGTGCTGGTCGGTCAGATCCAGAGATTTCAGCTACCGAAGACTTCGAAAAAAGCTAAGTACCCCGTTGGGGACTCTTTCTTGCCTCAGCCGATGTCAGACAAAGTAAATAATTGTTTAACTTGTGGGAAACAAATACCTCATAAAGATTTCCATTCTTACTGCCTTCCTTGCTTAGGCCCAGACCACGACGTATCAGCTTGTTTAGCCTGTGCCTCCTTCAACCGACGGACCCTTAGACGTCGGTCGGAGTTTGCAGAGGAGTTTTTTGGAACCGCTTTTGCTTATAAAATGCCGTCGGAGACTCCAAATTCGCATATGGTCAAAAACGCAAGGAAAAGGACCGACACTCGCGGCCCGCGGTTTCGGCTGAAACCACGGCTAGGCCTACCACGAGTGTCTCGGTTTCGGCTGAAACCGAGTCCACGGCTATTCCTACTACCGAAACCATACCTCCGACAACCGAGGCCAGAGAGGCCCCGGCTGAGTCGGCTTCAGAACTCCCTACCGAAGCTAGTGTTCAGGATTTGTCCGACACCATACCTTTGGATATTTCTACCCCTGCACGTGGGGCAGCTAGGCCCCCAGCTTCTATGTCTATTAAGGCCTTCTCCAGGGCTAAAGCTGCCAAACTTTCAAAAGCTTTGCCTGCCAAATCTACATCCCAGAGGCCTTCCTCTAGTTCTCAGATCCTCAGTCTTGCTGAGGACCTTATCTCCTTAATTAGGGGTTCCCAACCTCACCCAGACAGGGCCTCCCAACCTCCTCCAGACAAAAGGCCCAGGACTGACCCCTGTGAACCTCACTCCTCAGATTACTCCACGGATGGATCTGATTTGTCAGACCACCAGGAAGGGGCCTACTCGCCTTATGAGGATTCAGATGCAGAAGAATCTATCCCTTCGGCCTCCCCCCCCTGAAGAATTTTCTTTTGGGGAGACTTTACACTCCATGAGAAAACACTTTCAATGGCAGGGTCAGGATTTCTCTGATTCTAGAAAAAGATTAAGGACCTTTTTGCATTTGCCCCAGCATAGGCCCTTAGCTGTACCTCCGGTTTTAACTGTAATTGATGATGTGTACAGTGATGTCAGTACTGCACCTGATTCACTTCCTCCGGCCCACTCCAAACCTGACAGATATTACAGGGTCCCGGATTCTCACTTCCACCTGTATAAAGCCCATGCTGCAGACCCAGAAACTATTTCTCAGGGCCCTAAAGGGGTTGCAGCCGCTACTGCCAAAAATCCCCTACCCTCTGAAAGAGAGTCTAGAGCATTAGAGAGATGGGGAAAAAAGGTTTATAAATCTGCTACTCTTTCTGCCAGGGCATTAAACTGTCAATTCCATATGATACAGTACCAAGAATTTTTGTTAGATCAGCTAAATAAGAAACTTTCTTCACCTGAACCCTTAGACCGTAAATCCCTTCAGGATTTGGTACACAACTCACAGCAGGTCAGTAATCATTTCTTAAAATGTGGCTATGATGCACTGGAGGCTTCATTTAGATCAGCTATGACTGGGGCAGTAATTCGTAGGCATGCCTGGCTGAAGGAGCAATCTTTACCAGACCATGTCAAGGCTAAACTCCTTGATGCTCCAGTGGAGAAACAACATTTATTTGGCTCCCCTGCACAGGAGATTCTAAAGAAGGTTGAAGAAAAAGCAAAATCTGTGCAAACAGTTAAAGATTTCCTGCAAGTTCAACCGCCGAGGTTCAGCAGAAACTGGCCTACAAAGAATTGGTCCTTTCCAGACTCCTCCAGAGCACAGAGAGGCAGAAACAGGCGCCCTAGAGGCAGAGGTCAATCCAAGGGCCCCTACAGAGGCCGTCAGTGGCAGCCTGCAAACCAGAGGAGTAGTGCAACAGCTACAACTACTACCACTACTACAGGACAGACCCAATGACTTGACTCTGATTCCGCCTACCAGGGATCAACTGGAAGCACCCTTGGGCGGAAAGTTGGCTTTATTCTCGAAAAACAGGCATTGCATTACAAAGGATACATGGACATTGCAAATAATAGACAAAGGATACAGGTTTCACTTCCATACTTTGCCAAAAAGAGGCGGAATGCCAAACCTTCCACCAAACCAGAAGGTAGAGGCTTTAAGACAAATCAGCAAGTTACTTCAGATGAAAGCTATAGAAAGTGTACCATCTACAGAACAAGGCCAAGGATTTTACTCCAGACTATTCCTTGTGCCAAGAAAAGAAAACCAATGGAGGCCTATACTCGACCTGTCCGCACTGAACACTTATCTCATTGTGCCAAAATTCAAAATGCTGACCCTAAAGCAACTTCTTCCCATGTTGGGCAAGGAGTCTTGGCTGGTGACTCTAGATCTCAAGGAGGCATACCTGCACGTCCCTATCCGACCAGATTGCAGAAGACACCTCAGATTTCTTGCAGAATCAGAGCATTATCAATTCTCAGCATTGCCCTTTGGCTTATCTACTGTGCCCAGAGTATTCACGAAATGCCTGGCATCAGTAATTGCACACTGCAGACTTCAGGGAATTCAAATTTATCCATACCTGGACGACTGCCTAATACAAGCGGACAACAAGAAGAAATTGTTAAAGGACTTGGCCTATGCCATACACCTGTTACAAACCTTGGGATACACAGTCAACATCCAAAAGTCAAGACTAGTACCATCCCAAAGGATAACCTTTTTGGGTGCGGATCTGGACACAATCACTCAGATGGCCTTTCTCACAGAAGAAAAACAAAAACAACTTCCAGATGACTTCATGACTCTGACAAGACAAACTCAGCTTACTGCAAGGAAAGTCCTGCAGGCCCTGGGTTACATGGCATCCTGCATAATTTTAATTCCACATGCCAGGTTGCATATGAGGAAATTACAATGGTACCTAAGGAATGTATGGTCTCAACACAGTCACAGTCTAGAAACCATGATACAAATCATTCCATGCCTTCAAAAGGAATTCTTGTGGTGGGCTCAGGCCTGCCAGTCCAACAGAGGGTTGCCTTTCAACAAACCAAAAACAAGGCAGACCATCACCACGGACGCCTCAGACCGAGGATGGGGAGCACACATGGAGGACAAACGTATCCAAGGCCTATGGCCTCAAGGGCAGCTAAGCATGCACATAAACCAAAAGGAAATGCTGGCAGTAAGGCATGCAATAGAGGCATTCAGACCCTTCCTCCAGCAAGGACACCTGTTAATACGGACAGAGACAACACCACGGTCATGTGGTACATAAACAAACAGGGAGGCACACATTCCTACCCTCTATGCCGGATGGCTATGAATCTGTGGAACCTATGCCTGAATCTCAATATCCAGCTGCAGGCCAAATTCGTACCAGGAAAAGAGAATGCACTAGCAGACAGCTTAAGCAGAACTACCATGGATGCACACGAATGGATGCTGCATCCAGACATCTTCAAACTCATAACAAAGAAATGGGGAATCCCAGAGATAGATCTGTTCGCCTCCCCACTCAACCACCAACTGAAGAAATTCTGCTCAAGGACATACCACCCACAAGCCTGGAGGGTGGACTCTCTCTCTTTCAGCTGGAATGCCCTAACAGTATATGCCTTCCCACCTCTCCCATTGATGTACAAGGTTCTACTGAAGATCAGGGAGGAACAGCCAAAAGTCATACTAATAGCTCCGGACTGGCCAAGGCAGCATTGGTACCCGCTACTGAGAAGCATGTCTCAGGCAAACTCATGGCCTCTTCCCCTATGGCCTCTTCTTCTAACGCAGAACAATTTCAAGACCCTGCATCCCAACTTGAAAACATTGCAGCTAACTGCCTGGAAGATTCCTTAAAGCCCAACCAAACCGTTTTATCTCAGAGGGTGAAGGACATTATCCTGGAGGCTCGCAGACCTTCCACGAGAAAGACATACTCAGCTAAATGGAAGAGATTTCTCATTTGGAGCACATCAAAGGGCACAGATGTCACAGTGGCAAACCTAGCACACATCCTAGAATACTTAGCAGAATTGTTCCACAATGGCCTGTCTTATTCATCCATTAAGATTCATGCTTCAGCAATTTCAGCAGAATACAATATGGATCCACCTATCTTCTCACACCCTCTTCTCAGACAATTTTTGAGAGGGATCAAAAATATTAAACCTCCAAGAAGACCCCCCCTACCTGCATGGGATCTCAATTTTGTGCTGGAAAAACTGACACTACCTCCTTTTGAACCAGCAGCATCAGCAGACCTCCAGTTTTTATCTTGGAAAACTGCATTCCTTCTGGCAATCACTTCAGCAAGAAGAGTATCTGAGTTACAGGCATTAATGGCAGTGCAGCCTTTTCTTATTTTTCACCAGGATAGAGTGTCACTGAGAACCAATCCTACTTTCATGCCAAAGGTGGTTTCTAGGGTATCCTTGAACCAAGCTATTCACTTGCCTACGTTCTTCCCTAACCCACAGAACAAAGGGGAAAAACTTTTGCACACCTTGGATATACACAGACAACTACGCTACTATTTGGACAGAACTAAAACTAACAGAAAATCTGACCAACTTTTTGTAGCATATGCAACTGGGGTGCAAGGAAGAGCAATTTCCAAACAGACAATTTCAAAATGGATAGGAAATTGCATTCGTTTTTGCTACTCCTTTCATGGAAAGACAGTTCCTGAAAATATCAGGCCTCACTTCACAAGGGCCACAGCCACCACTACAGCTTTCCTACGAGGGGTGGCTACCAAGGACATTTTAGAAGCTGCTACTTGGAGCTCCGTGCATACATTTGCCAAGCATCACAATCTACCTTTATACTCCAGATCCCGAGCAGGTTTTGCAACTGCATTACTGCAGGGGATCTTAACTACACCGTAATTCTCTTAGTACCTCCTCCCTCAGATTGGCTATGGTATTCTACCGATATGTTATGACTGCAGATGCATCCTTGAAGGACATAGTACAGTTTTGTACCTACCATAAATGTAGATGTCCGATAGGTATGCATCTGCAGTCAGGATTACCCACCCTCCTTCCCCTCTGTGGTATTCCTAGGGTGCTTACCCCTCTTTCAGCTAGCTGGGGGAATCTATTATGGTGTATTTGTTTGTTTGTTTATATATGTATATAATTTGCAAATGTTTGGAGCTTTTTAGCCTTTATCCAAATTTAGCCTTCCTAGAGGGCACCTGGCATCTGGGGCAAGAAAAACTGAGGAAAATGGCGTCGGCTGATGCTTTTATACCCCAGACACTCTGACGTCGGGGAAAGTGCGACATCAGCCGAGGCCAGACCCAGACTTTGGAATCCGGCCGACTGAAGGGCTGCCTGAGGCAGGACAACCCATATGTTATGACTGCAGATGCATACCTATCGGACATCTACATCTATGGTAGGTACAAAACTGTACTTTTCAAAGGATGCCGAGGCATAGACCATTGTATTGCCAGGGTCCATTGGAGTACTCTCATGTGAAGGTGAGCTGTAGGTAGCAGGGTGATGGCTGCAGCCATGTAACCTAAGGCTTGAAGAACCAATCTTTCTGGAGGAGAGGGATGCTTTAGAATCTGTCTGACATGCAATCTTAGAGTATGAACATTACTATGGGGTAAAAATGTGAACTGACTGACGGTGTTCAAGTGAACTTCTGTAAACTCTCAAGATTTGAACTGGTTGAAGATGGGACATGGAAAGATTGATTGATTGATCCCTAGGAATGGATGCAACTGGAGTAAGCAGTCCTTGGCCTTCTCTAGTTGATGCTTGGTTGATCCAGAAAGGAGCCAGTCATCTAAATAAGGAAGCGCTCTGAATCTATCCAGTCTGAGATGAGCTGTCACCACTGCCATATGTATTTGATAAACACCCTAGGGGCTGTGGTGAGACCAAAGAGCAGAGAACTCAAAGTGGTAATGGATGGCTCCCAGCCGAAAGTGAAGATATTCTTGAGAGGGCCTGTTTATTTTGATATGATAGTACGTACCTTAAAGATCTGTAGAGCACATCTAGTTGTCCTTCTGTAGGAGAGGTGGAATGGATTGTACCTTGACCATCCAGAACGTGGAGTTCTTCACGAATTGATTCAGATGACCGAGATCCAGAATAGGTCTCAGTTCCCCTATTTTCTTTGGAACTTAAAAGAAACTTGAGTAAATTCTGAATCCTGATTGGTCTGGTGGGACCTCTTGAATGACTACCTTTTCTGGCAGCTTTTGAATTTCTGTAGCTGCCAAATCCCTCCGACTGGGTGGAACTTTGTGGAGACATCTCTTTTGTGAAGGACTTTGTGAAAAGGGAATGTAAAGGCTTCTGGATGTAATCCTTTGCACCCAAGAGTCTTTTGTGATGACTGTCCAAGTGTTTAGATGTAAGGATAAGTGCCCCCAACTGACTCCAGAGCACAGTCGGGTAACCTTTCAGGAGCACTGAAAAGGCCTGTCCGAGAAAGAGTCTCGGGACCCTTGGGTCTGTGGAACCCCTCAGCCACAAGGACAGCATCTTCCATTGTCATTTCTCCCTCTGCCTCTGGGAGAAAAATCCCCATGTTAGTCTTGAAAAAGGTCCTTGAGATTTTCAGAACCGCATTTGCTTACCACCACATTGATTCCTGGAAAAAGGTCTCTGCGGGATAGAGAAACAGATTCCAACAGCAGACAAGGTCTTTCCATCTAGCTCACTGCGGGAAAGTGTGTCTTAAGTGTGGACCTAAACAGGGAAGTTCCATCAACAGGAGCATTGATGAATGAAGATTTAAAGGGCTCTTCAAGATCACACAATCTTATCCAGGCACGTCTCTAATGGCTTTGCCTAAACCTTCAGCTGCGTGAGAAATTAACCTCATGGGCACATTTGATATAGATTGTAGGGTGGTCCGTTGGAGGAATTCTCTTCCTGTGCAAATGTGGACCCCTGTATAGACTTGGAGAGTTCCTTTATCAAGTCTTCTGTAATCTAGTAAAGTGTGCCAAGTAGTTAAGCGACTCAAGGCAAACATCACTGAAGCATAAACACACTTTCCATATCTGTCCAACACCCTAAAATCGCTATTAGGAGGATGGACAATGGAAGTCTGTTCAGCTAATTCCTTTTTGATGGCTGCCATGACAGTAGCATCTACAGAGATTTCCTAAATGCAAAACTGCCTGTCTTTAGGGTACTCCCAGGATCTTGTCTGGTCATCAGGGGATAGGATCTGGGGTGTCCCGTTCATTCCAAGCCCGGGGGGAGACAAGGTCTATAAGGTCATCTGCTTGAGGGGGTAACCAAAGACATGGATGGGCCAGATTTAGAGGCTTCAAGGAACACCAGCTCCTCTTGGGAAGGGATTTGGGAGGACCAACCGGCTTTCTGGTGCAGGATCTCTAAAATGTCTCAGAAGGAGACATCTTCTGGTGGTGATCTTGGGGGACCCTTCCCCCTCGTCAAAATTGGTGTTTTCGGTCAAAGATTCCTGAGGGGAATTTAAGTGCCTCCTCTTACACAGTTTTTTCAGAGAAACCTCTTCAGTGGGATGCTCTGGAGAGTTATCAGAGGAAACAGGAAGCTCCTGAGTAGGAACTGCCTGAAAGTTCTTACGAGCTGGCTGTCCCTGTGGAGAAGGGTGATGAGGCTTAGAGTTCAAATCTGATGTAGGAATGGGAACAAGATCCAAAGATGTGAAAGTTGAAGAAGCCATTGGATGGGAAAAAGATCTCTGCACTACCTTGAAGGCAGAGAGACCAGGAGAGGTAGAAATCATCCTCATTGGAGCCGAAGCTCTCTGTTCAGCTGATTCTCCACCCCTCCTGGATGTCCTCTCTGAGGAGGATGGTGGAGTTGACCTGTTCAGTGCCAAGGCTCCAAGGGGGAGGGATGACTCCGAGAACCTCCGGGTTGAAGTCATCCCCCCAGACCGGACTCCGATGCTTCAGCTCTAAGCCTCGTCCTGCTCAGTGAGGATCTGTGCTGACTGGGTCAAGGAAACCATCGGATCTGAAGAAGTGGTATCGTCTTATCTGTCACTTCGACTGTCTGTGCTGTTGGAAATGATGGCTTTGAAGCTGCAGGTCGGATTGGAGGAAGGGCCACAATTGAGTGTGTAGATGTTTTTGTGCTCACGTATCCAATGGGAGATGGAGATAGTAAAACCCCCTTCTGGATCTGTGCTTTAAGGAATTTTCTCATCATCCTGTCCACATCTGCCTTCAAAAGGACCTGGTCGAGGAAGAGATGTAGGGAGAGTGAGACAACATCCTAGGAGTCTCCTGTAAAAAAGGGAGAGCTGAGCCTAGGAGATACCGGTTCCGGAGAGAATCGGGGACTCTGGATCTGAGGAGGTTTAGATACTATGGATGTTGGATCCTAAGGTGTCAGATGTGGAACTTTTTTAACTTTAGCAGGTGGCTCCAAAACTGGAGCGGATCCTGGAAAACATACAGGAGAGTGTTTTCTATACTCCCTGGACTCTGAAGATGTCTGCTTTTTGGAGGGGGTTTGAGCCCCTGAAATAGAAGCTGTAGAAGCAGCAGCTGGTAAAAGGCCCTTAAGGATCAGCTTACTGCATCTATCACTGATGGCCCTTGCATTAAATCCAGCACAGCTTTCACAACCCACTTTTAAATGTGAAGGGCCTAAACAATAAACACACCCCCTATTGGCATCAGAATTAGGTATGTTATGCCCACAGGAAGTGAACTTTTTAACCCTGGTAGGCTTATCAGCCATACCTATGTTAAACAGTAAAACAACAAACAAGACAGTAATATGTATATAAACTTTTTTTTTTTTTTTTTTGAGCGATAGAAAGAAGGTTGTATCAACAAAAACACTACCTTAGAAGTCTACTCACAAAACCTAATAAGTACAAGCAGGAGTGGCCTTAGGTCAACTGGTGCCCTAGGCAAAAGGGCTCCATGGTACCCCCCACCACACCACCTGGTGCTCGTATCCTGGTCTACCTACATTAAATAAATACTGGAAAAGCACCCCTGCTAGAGCGGCACCCTAGGCGGCCACCTAGTTGGCCTATGCCTAAGGCCGGCTATGAGTACAAATCAGAACTCAAAAGAATGCATTCACGACTGAATAATTAGGGTGGCAAAAGAGATCTAGGGTAATTTAGCAGTAAGGGGCATTATGGGTAAAGGGAGGATCTCAAGAATCAAATCCAAGAATCCAAAGAAAATGGCTGAGTTGGATCTCTGATCCGAGACCCATTTGTTGAGGAATGAATTAAAGTGACATCAGATCCCTACTTACCTCAGAGACTTGTTTTTTTTTTCTGCCCTCTCAATGTCTCTCCCCATACACCAAATGTACCAAGGATTTAACTAAAGAGCATTATTGCACTGCAGCATCGCCCCATCTACCTGCTAGGTAATTGGTCTTTTGGGATTGGCACCCAATCAGAAGATGTAAGTGGGGACAGGAGGCTTGCAGGAACTTCTTGGACATCTGTTTAAGACACATGTATTGCCATTCCCTTAAATGGAAAAAAAGAGACACATTTAAAACTTTTTTTTTTTTTTTTTAAGTTTTACATCAGCAAATTGCGGCCTCTGTGTAAGACTGCCTCTTTTGCCCAGCCCTAGCTATGCTACTGTTCAGGAAGAGGAGTGAGGTTTAAGAAAAGGCAGAAATTGAGTGATTTATGTAATGTTGGACTGAAAGGCAGTAGTAAAGAAAGAAAGAAAACTTGTATAATGTGTGCAAATGAAAAAAAATGCTAATATGATTTGTTTCCTTTTTTGTTAATGTATATCTGCATTTGTTTTTTTAGTGATAATTAAATAAAGATGTTTTAAGAACAAAAAAATGTTCTTCATGTTTCACTGTTGCAGTCATCTCACTTGGGTTATCTGCCTGCAGGTAGCCCTCAGTCGGCCCGAATACCAGAGTCTTGGAATTTCTGCATTGGATTCTGTCTGCCTCATCCATGACGTCAGGTCATCAGGGCTATAAAACATGCAGTCGACGCCATTACATCAGCTTTTCTTGCCGTGCTGGAGCCCGAAGCAGAAACAGTTTGCAAGTGTCGGTCGTCAGCTTCCTGAAATTTTCGTTTTTAAAGTTTTAAACCTGAAGTCTTCTAAAGCTTAAATACCCCGTTGGGGATCCTTTTTTCTTGCTCTAGCAGACGTCAGAAAAAGTTGAAAATTGTCTTGCCTGTGGAAAGCAAATACCTCACAGAGATTTTCATTCCTTCTGCGTCACCTGTTTAGGCCCAGGCCACGACGTCCCTCGCTGTTGGTTTTGTGCCTTGTTCAACTCATGAACTATTCATCGGGCTATTTTTGTCTCTAAATTATTTCGCTGTTGTTTTCCGTTTTCCGAAATGGCTTCAGTAAGCCATCTGACTACCATTCTTCTGAAAAAACGCAAAGATAAAGACAACAGACCGCATAGGTCCAAAACTGCCAACACCACTTCCGCTTAAGCTAGTCGCCAGTCCGCCGGTACTCAGTGAGGCCCTGTTACCCGCTTGTAGAGATTCGCAGTCCTCTACTGAGACCCATTCAGAGTCCAGTATGCCACGAGATGCTTCTTCGACTATGGAACCTGCAGATGTCTCTACCTTGGATGGGTCCGGTAGCCGCTGTGCAGGTACTGGCGTCTGAGGGTGTATTCAGACCTTCTGATGCTCGTATTAAACCAACTTCTTCGTTAATGACTAAATCTGCTGAATTTCTCAGGCCCAGAGTTCGCACTATGCCTAGGAAACCGACGACCAAAGCACATTCTCAAGCTCCCACGCCACATAAACAAATGCTTAGAATGGGTGAAGACTTTATTACTTTAATTAGGGGAAGCCAACCTTCCCCATCTAAAAGGCAAAGAATTGATATTCCTTCTGATTCTTCAGACCATGAGTCTGATGACTCTGACCCATGTGATTACCAGGACATACCCTTATCTAAATATGAGGAATCAGATGCACAAGATTCAGTTCCCTCAGCCTCCCCCCCCCCCCCCCCCCCAGAGGACATTTTTTTCGGTGAAACCTTGCATACCCTAAGAGAGTGTTTCCACTGGGAATGCCAGGACTACCCACAGTCCAAAAAGCAACTCAGGGAATTTTTAGACTTGCCTCAGCATAGGCCTCTAGCTATTCCCCCTGTCCTGGATATTGTAGATGATATCTTCATAGAATCCAGCCTTACCCCTGATACTTTACCACCTGCTCCTGGAAAGCCTGACAGATACTACAGAGTACCTGACTCTGTCAAATTTCTTTTTAAAAATCCCAGTGCGGATCCAGAGACAATTTCCCAGGGACCTAAAGGTATTAAGGCTTCTACGGCCAAAAACCCTACCCCTTCAGACAGGGATTCTAGGGCTCTAGACAGATGGGGGTAAGAAGGTATATACCTCTGCAACTCTTGCCATCAGGGCTTTAAATTGCTAGTTTCACATGTTGAAGTACCAGCAGCATATTATTGACCCAATTAAACAAAAAATGTTGTTGATTCCTGATTGTGCAGAAAATAAGGACTTAGAAGATTTAATGCATTCTGCAAACCAAGTTGGTAAGCATAGTTTGCGGTGTGGTTTTGATGTCTTAGAAGCATCTTGCAGGGCTGCTGTCACTGGGTCTGTTCTGCAAAGGCATGCTTGGCTGAAGGAACAAATCTTGCCAGACCATGTCAAGGCAAAATTACTTGATGCTCCGTTAAACCAAGATTGTTTGTTTGGCTCTAAAGCAGAAGTTGTTCTTAAAAAGATGGAGGAAAAAGCTAAATCCATGCAAACTGTTAAAGATTTCTTACAGGTACAGCCACCTAGATTCAGTAGGCATTGGCCTTCAAAAAACTGGTCCTTTCCAGTCCCTTTCAGACCTTTTCATCCCAAACCCAGGGGCAACAGACCACAAAGACTACAGTCTCAAGGTATGCACAGATCTAAACAATGGAGTGCTCCCTCCTCAAAAACTGGGAGTGGTAAGCCACCCCTATGGAAAAAATTCAAAATGACTTGTCCTTAATCCTTCCATGCCCAAGTACTTGCACCCCCTAGGAGGAAAATTCGCCCTGCATGCAAAAAACTGGGAGTATATTACCCAGGACCGATGGGTCTTAAACATTGTATCCCAGGGATACAGATTTCTATTTCCACTCTCTGCCAACCCCATGCGGATTGCCAGACTTTCCTCCAAACCAGTGGACAGAGGCCCAAAAGCAAGTACTTTCTCTTCTCAGTATCAGGGCTATTCAACCTGTGCCAAAAGAGCAAAGGGGACAGGGTTTCTACTCCAGGCTGTTCCTGATGCCCAGGAAAGAGAACTCTTGGCACCCTATTCTGGATCTGTCAACCCTAATTGCCTTCCTGGTGGTTCCAAAATTCAAAATGCTTACACTCCAGCAGCTCCTTCCTATGCTAGCCAAGGACTCCTGGCTAGTTACCCTAGACTTAAAAGTAGCTTATCTGCACACCCCCATAACGGAATCTTGCAGGAAATATCTACGATGTTCATCGTGTTTCACTGTTGCAGTCATTACACTTGGGTTATCCTGCTGGCAGACTACCCGCAGTCGGCCTGAATTCCAAAGTCCTGGTCCAGCATCAGTTGCTGTCGCCTCTTCCCTGACGTCAGTGCGCCAGGGGTATAAAAGATGCAGCCGACGCCATTTTCTTCAGTCTTTCTAGTAGATGATGTATTTTCAGAGTCCGGCCTGTCTCCTGACGTTTTACCCCCCGCACCTGTTAAGCCAGACAGATACTACAGGGTTCCAGATTCTCATAAATTTCTATATAAAAACCCTGCTGCTGACCCAGAAGCTATTTCTCAGGGTCCCAAAGGGGTCAAGGCTTCCACTGCAAAAAACCCTCGGATAGGGATTCTAGGGCACAGGACAGATGGGGGAAAAAGTTTACACTTCTGCTACCTTGGCTGTAAGGGCTTTAAATTGTCAGTTTTGTATGCTTAAATATCAGCAATACTTAATGTCACTGCTAAAGCAGAAAATGTTGTCAAATTCTGAATGTTCTGAAAACAAGGAAATGCAGGATTTATTGCATGCAGCTGAACAAGTGGGAAAGCATACTTTGCAATGTGGTTTTGATTCACTGGAGGCCTCTTGCAGGGCCGCTGTTACAGGTTCTGTCATTAGAAGGCATGCTTAATTAAAGGAACAGAATCTGCCTGATCATGTTAAAGCAAAATTATTGGATGCTCCATTACAGCATGATACTTTGTTTGGTGTTAAGGCAGAAGAGGTGTTGAAGAAAATGGAGGATAAAGCGAAATCTATGCAGACAGTAAAGGATTTCTTACAGGTACAGCCACCCAGATTTAGCAGGAACTGGCCTTCTAAGAATTGGTCCTTTCCAGTGTTAGACAGGCCACAAAGAGGCAGATACAGACGATCTAGAGGCAGACCCCAGCCACAAGGCTCATACAGGCCCAAACAATGGGGTGCTTCTACCTCCAAAAGCGGAGAAGACAAATCACAGCCATATAGGAAACAGTCCCAATGACTTTCCTCTGCCAATGCCAAGCACTTATCTTTTGGCAGCACCCTTAGGGGGAAAGCTAGCACTTTTTTCACAAAATTGGCACATGATCACCCAGGACAAATGGGTCTTAAATATAGTCTCTCAGGGCTACAGGTTCCACTTTCATACCCTTCCAAAGGCAAAAGGTATGGCAGACATGCCACACAATCAATGGGCAGAGGCACAAAAGCAAGTTTCATCTCTCATTGACATGAGGGCTATTCTGCGAGTACCACAGCAAGAGCAGGGACAAGGATTTTACTCAAGATTTTTCTTAGTACCCAGAAAGGACAAAGCCTGGAGACCAATACTGGACCTGTCTATTCTAAACACTTTTCTGGACGTTCCAAAATTCAAAATGTTGACTCTGCAGCAGCTTCTGCCCATGTTGGGCAAGAAGGCTTGGCTTGTAACTTTGGACCTCAAAGAGGCATACCTGCATGTCCCAATCAGACAATCTTGCAGAAGATACCTCAGATTCATTGCTGGCTCAATGCACTATCAATTCTCTGCACTGCCCTTTGGCTTATCTACTGCGCCCAGGGTCTTCACAAAATGCCTGGCACCAGTAATTGCATTTTGCAGACAAAGAGGATTTCAGATATATCCCTACTTGGACGACTGCCTCATTCAAGCAGAGAACAGGGACATTCTACTGAAGCATCTGGCGTTTGTAAAAAGGTTACTAATTTGCTTGGGGTACACAGTAAATGAAAAGAAATCAAAACTAGTACCCTCTCAAGAGATAATATTCCTGGGTGCAAGCTTAAATACAACTGCCCAGATGGCTTATCTCACGCCAGACAAACAAAGGCAACTGACTTCTTACTTCGAAAAGATGGCAACAAAGACCCAGTTATCTGCAAGAAAAATTCTGCAGGCTGTGGGCTTCATGGCATCCTGCATTCTGCTAATTCCATATGCAAGACTGCATATGAGGAAGCTACAATGGTATCTAAAAAGTGTTTGGACTCAACATTGCCACAGCCTGGAAACATTAATTACCCACATTCCCTGCCTGCAACAGGAGTTTCGATGGTGGGCACAGGCCTGTCACCACAACAAGGGACCGCCAATCACTTTACCCACAGCCAGGCAGACACTAACAACAGATGCATCAGATTATGCCTGGGGGGTCCACATGGCAGGAAAATGTATTCAGGGCACATGGCCGCAAGCCAAATGCATCTTCATATCAATCAAAAAGAGATGCTAGCTGTACAGAATGCCCTGACAGCCTTCAAGGATCTACTTCATCCAGGACAACTGCTGATAAAGACGGACAATTCTACAGTCATGTGGTACATAAACAAGCAGGGAGGCACACATTCTTACCCCCCTCTGCAGACAAGCCATGATCTTGTGGAACACAGCATTGACTTATCAAGTGCACTTGCAAGCACAATTCCTGCCAGGAAAGGCAAATACTCTGGCAGACGAACTAAGCAAAAACCTCATGGATCCTCACGAGTGGAAACTAGATCCACAAATCTTTAGCATGATAACAAGGAAATGGGGATGCCCAGACATAGATCTATTTGCCTCCCCCTCACAACTGCCATCTACAGAGATTCTGCACAAGGACTTATCACAAACAAGCATGGAAAGTGGATGCTCTGTCATTCAGCTGGAAAATCCTTACAGTATATGCCTTTCCTCCACTGCCTCTCCTCCCCAAGGTACTCCTAAGGTCAGACAAGAGAAGCCAAAAATGATACTGATTGTCCCGGACTGGCCACACCAGCACTGGTACCCAATCCTAAAGAGCTTGTCTCAAGGCCCAACCTGGACATTACCTCAAATTCCTCATTTACTGACCCAACAAAACAATCAGATCCTGCACAGCCAACTCAGAACCCTAAATCTGGCTGCATGGCAGGTAATGTAACCATTCAGAACACACCTCTCTCTAAAGCAGTTATGGATGTTATTTTGGAGGCCAGGAGGCCCAGCACCAGAAAATCTTATGCAGAAAAATAGAAGAGATTCTGTGCTTGGAACCAGGCACAAGGAATTGACACGCTTGTACCAAATATTCCTCAGATTTTCCAATACCTAATTGAGATGCTGGACAAAGGCCTATCCTTCTCATCAATTAAGATCCATGCCTTTGCCATTTCAGCTCATTACAATACGGACCCACCTATTTTTTCACATCCACTGCTAAGGCAGTACCTCAGAGGGACCAAAAACATAAGACCTCCAAGGAGAGCACCAATACCTGCATGGGACCTCAATTTTGTCTTGGAAAAGCTCATTCTGCCTCCTTTTGAGCCAGCCAATACAGCTGTGATAAAATTCTTATCATGGAAAACAGCTCTGCTCCTAGCAATAACTTCAGCAAGAAGAGTCTCAAGAGTTACAGGCATTAATGGCTGTGGAACCTTTTATTATTTTCTATCCTGACAGGGTTCCTCTAAGGACAAACCCAACATTTATGCCTAAGGTAGTGTCCAGTGTGGCTCTTAACCAAACCATTCATTTGCCTACCTTTTATCCAAACCCACAGAATAAAGGGGAGAGACTTCTGCATTCTTTGGATGTACACAGACAGTTACTCTTCTACTTGGACAAAACTAAAGCTTTCAGAAACACTGCGCAACTTTTAGTGGCATATGGTGCAGGATCACAAGGAAAGGCTATTTGTAAAGAGACTACTAATTTCTCTGGGGTACATCATCAACGAAAATAAATCACATCTGGTATCCAGCCAAAAGATTGTGTTCCTGGGAGCAAGCTTGAACACAGCTTCCAAGATGGCATTCCTCACTCCAGAAAAGCAGGTTTATTTGACAACTTATTTCAAACTACTGGCCACCCAAACCCATCTATCTGCAAGAAAAATACTGCAAGCCCTAGGGTTCATGGCCTCATGTATTCTACTGATTCCATATGCAAGACTGCATGTGAGGAAAATGCAGTGATACTTGAAAAGTCTCTGGTGTCAACATTCCCAGGACCTGGAAGCAGTGATTCCTGTTATTCCTTGCCTAAGGACAGAGTTCATTTGGTGGGCAGAGGCTTGCAACTACAACAAGGGACTCCCTTTCTCACAACCCCCCGCCATCCAAACTCTGACAACAGACGCATCAGACTATGCATGGGCGGCTCACATGGCAGGCAAATGCATTCAAGGCAAAAGAGCCCAGAAAATATTCACCTGCACATCAGTCAAAAAGAAATGTTAGCTGTACAGAGTGCACTGACAGCCTTCAAATATCTTATCCTGCCTGGGCAACTCCTGATAAAGACAGACAACACCACAGTTATGTGGTACATAAACAAGCAGGGGGGAACTCACTCCTACCCACTCTGCAGGTTAGCCATGGCTCTATGGAACACAGCCTTTAGCAACCAAGTGCACCTGCAAGCTCAGTTCCTGCCAGGCAAACAAAGTTCACTGGCAGACGACTTAAGCAGAAATCTAATGGACCCACATGAGTGGATACTGGAACCAAACTCATTCAAACTTTATAACACACAGGTGGGGGACACCAGAGGTGGACCTCTTTGTGTCCCCCCAAAACCATCAACTAAACAAATTTTGCACCAGAATTCCCCACAGCCAAGCTTGGAAAGTGGATGCCCTATCTTTCATATGGGAAAACCTCTCAATCTATGCCTTTCCCCCTCTGCCCCTCCTTCCAAAAATACTCCTCAAGATCAAACAGGACAGGCCAAGGACAATCCTTATTGCACCAGACTGGCCACGCCAGCACTGGTACCCACTCCTATGCAGTGTTACAGCAGTGCCACCCTGGCACCTACAGCAGACCCCCTCTCTGCTGTCCCAGCAGGAGGGACAGATTTTTGCATCCTCAGCTGCAAACCTTGAACCTGGCAGCCTGGCTTATTCCCTGAATACATCACCAGCCACCCTCAGCAAACAGGTGCTGCATATTATTCTTGCGGCCAGGAAGTCCAGTACTAGGAAATCCTATTCAGAAAAGTGGAATAAATACTGTTCTTGGAGCCAGTCTTAATTGAAGGACACAGCCATGTCCTCCTTCCCTCAAATCCTAGATTACCTAGCAGAGCTGCTCCACAAAGGCCTGTCATTCTCATCAGTTAAGATTCATGCCTCTGCCATCTTAGCTCATTACAATACTGAGCCACCCCTCTTCTGTTACCCTCTGATCAAATAGTTCCTGAGAGGAGCTAACAATTTAAGACCCCTAGGAGAGCTCCCACTCCTGGCTGGGACGTTAACTTTGTACTAGAGAAGCACACGCTTCCCCTTTTGAGCCTGCTGCTACAGCAGAGTTAAAATTCCTCTCTTGGAAAACAGACTTACTGCTAGCCATCACTTCAACAAGAAAAGTGTGTTAGTTACAGGCCCTTATGGCTGTGGAATCCTTCATTATCTTCCATGCGGACAGGGTTTCTTTCAGGACTAACCCATCTTTTATGCCCAAGGTGGTATCCAGTGTGGCTTTAAAACAATCCATTCATTTGCCAACCTTTTTTCCTAATCCTCAGAATAAAGGGGAAAGGATCCTGCACTCCTTGGACGTGCACAGACAGCTCAGGTTCTACCTTGACAGGACTAAACCTTTCAGAAAATCTGGCCAGCTGCTAGTCAGCTTTGCTACAGGGGCAGAGGGCAAGGCCATTTCGAAAAAAACATTTCTAAATGGATAACACACTGCATATGTTTCTGCTACAAACACCATGGAAAACCTACCCCACGGGGATCAGGCCTCATTCCACTAGGGCTACCTCAACCTCTACAGCTTTTCTCAGGGGAGTCCCTACCAGGGACATCCTGGAAGCTGCAACCTGGAGTTCTGTATACACCTTCACCAGGCATTATCACTTGCCTATCTTTTCTAGATCCAGAGCTGGAATTGCCGCAGCAGTCTTACAAGGACTGCTAGCCAGCCCTCCTACTACTTGACTGCCTCCTCCCTTCCTCAGCTTTGGGAATCAACCCGTGTGTGATGACTGCAACAGTGAAACACGAAGAACATAGTACAGTTGTGTACACTTACCATAAATGTAGATGTTTGAGTGTATTCACTGTTGCAGTCCTGGTTACCCTCCCTCCAGCCCCCTGTCTTTCTATACTTTCTACCTATCCTCTTTTTTGGCCATATCTTATGGAAATGGTAGTTACTTCTTACTGGAGATGTTCCACACCGTTTGATTGCTTCCTATGTTGGGGCTCCTGACATCTGGGGCAAGAAAAACAGATGTAATGGCGTTTGCTTCATGTTTTATACCCCTGACGACCTGACATCATGGATGAGACTCTGGTATTTGGGCCAACTGAGGGCTACCTGCAGGCAGATAACCCCAGTGTGATGACTGCAACAGTGAATACACTCAAACATCTACATTTGTGATGTGTACACAACTTTACTTTTTATGTTATCTTCTCTGCTAAATGAACATTGACTCTCATGTAACAGCTCAGAGAGACTGCTGTGAGACTAATTGAAAATAAATTACAGAACAAGAGTTGTGTAGATAGGTTAGTTAAATCCAGTGAATGAAAATAAGGCATTATAATCTGCAATTTGTTTATCTAAATAAGTGATCTTTGAGGAAGTTGTTTCAGATAACAGAAAATATGAATTTGCAATAATGACTAGTGATGTGTTATGAGAAAGGCAGAGACTATCAAGAGGACAAAATTAGAATTTATGAATGATGTGTACAGTTGGTACACAGTGCAGAATATGTTTAACTAACTGAAAGATAGAAGGAAAATTGTTTTGGCATGTCAGTCTAAAGTTCTGACAGATGCCCCTTTTTTATACTGTTAAAACTGAACATTAAGGCCTTACTGACTGTGTTAAGCTTATTTTTACTGATGTTCTGACAAGAATATTGTTTTATGTGAAAATAGCTACTGTTGTGTCATTGCTTAAACACAAATCTGTTAACTTTCTCAGATAGTCAGCAGAGTTTGGATTTGGGGTAAATTCATCATAAGTTGCACTCTCTTTACTTAACCTTTCTGTACCATAATTTTACATATGCAACTTTGTATTTCTATCACTAAAAAATCTCACTGTATATTCTCCCCACAAGTGTCATTTGCATTATTCTTTTACAGACTTCCGCCTCACTTTTTCTCATCTGCAAAACTTCCGCTTCTTAGGTAACTTCCAATACCTCTGTTTTCTTTAGTGCAGGTCTGTACAAGCTCTCTACCTCAATCTACTTAATGTTTCATATCACTACGTCTCCTCTTAAGTGCTACCTCCTGCTAAATCCCTTGCTACCTTTGCTACCCTTCTTTGTACTTTTAACTGATAAACAGTGGATGTATTATGTAATGTACTTATCTGTATAATTATCGTGTAACCAACTACCTCTTGAAAAATATGTAATCTGATGTTGTCAGTCTTCACATAATCCTTGACTGTGGGCTCAATTCAGAGCCTCGGAACCGACTCGGCCATTATTCCAGCTCACTCCTTACAAAAACTGTCGAGCAACTCTACCGATAATGTTCCTTAACAAATTACCCCAGATCTCATTTGCTGCTTCATAGTACCAGACACGTTCAATCCAACCTCTTGAGCTTTGGTGTTTCTTCTAGCTGTTTTTTTTTTTTTTTCTTGAATGTCTAACCTCTAAATCCTATTCCTTGCTTCTGTTTTGTCTACCTGCACCTCTAGTTTTCTTTGGGTGTGTGCGTGAGTGTGTGTTTTCCCTCTCCCTTACCATTAGCTACTCTGAGTTACCATCGTTGGTACTTATCCCTCCTTTTTACCTTTGGGTAACCTCCTTTAGCATCATTGGTAATTTCCTTCTTTCCTTTTCCTTTCTATTACATTAAAAAAAATCTTTCCCTTTCTTAGTTCGTCTGTGACCGTGTGTGTGTCTGTGTGTGTCTGGTGGCCTTGGTTCTCTTCATGGCCAACAAACCCTCTAAAGGCACCTCTGGTTTTAAGAGGTGTGAAAAGTGTGAAAGAAAAATGCTGAATTCAGATTGACACACCTTTTGTGTGTAGTGTCGTGGTGCTGTCCGTCTTCAGGAAGATTGTGTCATCTGTCACAGGTTCAGTGCTAGAACCCTGATAGAGTGCAAAAATAAGCTTATACTTAAAGGACTTCTGAAATCTGATTTTGAAGAGGCCATCTCTGGACCCAAAACAGAAGCTGTTTCCTCTTATTCGTCATCTTCCTCTTCAAAACTAAAAAAGCACACTCATTGGGTTCCGACAGTTTCATTAGAACCACCTTCAAAATTGGGTAAGTCTTAAATGATGCTGACAGTCTACTTGACACCAGTTGGAGAAGATACTCTTCCCTCGACACCGACCTCTTCAGCACCAGTATCGGTGCAGACAACTCTCCCTTCAGTACCAACGGATTACTCAGCACCAAAAGAGGCTCAGATGAGAGCTGTACCATGATCATCCTATTTACCCTCGATTGACACATTCGTGGACCATCCTCTGAATCCATTTATGGAGAGACTGTGTCCATTGGCCTCCTGTATTCGGTCTACCAAGAACCTATCGGAGTCAGACGTTATGAGAATTGTGGACCAGCTCCTGAGGGGATTACCTTCATCCTCAGTTCCTAGCCTTGTTAGCTCTGGAAGCTTTCAGATACTCTTACAGGAGCAGTAGCTGAAGGGGTTTGAGATAAGATTACTTCTCAGCTCGCCACCCTTGAATCTATTTCCAATTCGTCCATGAGGCTAATTGCTCATGCTGCTGAAGGGACAATAGGAGCAGCAGGATGTTCTTCGTGTTTTTGGGTAAGTCTTAAATGATGCTGACAGTCTACTTGACACCAGTTGGAGAAGATACTCTTCCCTCGACACCGACCTCTTCAGCACCAGTATCGGTGCAGACAACTCTCCCTTCAGTACCAACGGATTACTCTGTACCAAAAGAGGCTCAGATGAGAGCTGTACCATGATCATCCTATTTACCCTCGATTGACACATTCGTGGACCATCCTCTGAATCCATTTATGGAGAGACTGTGTCCATTGGCCTCCTGTATTCGGTCTACCAAGAACCTATCGGAGTCAGACGTTATGAGAATTGTGGACCAGCTCCTGAGGGGATTACCTTCATCCTCAGTTCCTAGCCTTGTTAGCTCTGGAAGCTTGCCTTCTTCTATACCCGTGCAATTTCCTCGTTCAACTCCAGCGGAGATTTTGGAGTCCCTAGTGCCGACTATCCAACTGTTCTGGTGCAGGTCAGAGCTCCTCCTCTGGCACTGATACTTACCCTGAGCCCTTCAGGTTTGTTGGAACTGGAGACCTCCTGGGGTCAGGGCTTCATTGACTGTTCCAAGGGGCAGGGTTCGACTTCAATACTTTTGGAGCCCTCTATGCCCCTTGGAGTGTTGGCAAATGCAAGATCGAGCCTGGCTTCTGCTTTGGAGTCTGTTTCCTCGGTGCAGGGTGGAACTACGGTTCCGAAGGAGTCTGTTATGGTTCCGGTCTCATATCCCTCTAAGGGGGGGGGGGCTGCCTTTAAGGCTATGGAGAGGGCCATGTCCATTTTGGAGAAACAGTCTTTGCCTTCCCTGTTATGCCAAACAACATGTCCATCCCCTCGATTGGAACTTCCTTCAGTCTCTTCCCAGGGACAGAGGGCACAAAAGCCTCAGGAGCGAACCACCTTGGTTATATAATTTTCTGATATCTCTCCAGAACACCCCGCCGAAGAGGTACCTTCAAAGAAAAAGGGCAAGAGGAAGCACTTGGACTCCCCTGAAGAGTCCTTCAAAGAAGATACTGATTGTGATGGAGAGGAATGTTCCCCCATGTCATCCCCTGAAGATATTTCCTTCAGGGACATCCTAGAAATCCTGAAACAGAGGGGTGGCAGGACTACACATCAACCTTCCTCAGAGGAATCGGTATACCTAGAGGCTTTTTGCATCCAGCCCGCTACCTCTTGGATCTCTCCACCCGCTGATGATCTTATTAAACTGATCGTCCAGCCACCCTGGAAAATTCCTGAGTCTATCGAGTTGATCCCTAAGAGACCTGACCAGATTCCTTCTGTCCCAAAAGATGAGCAATTCTGCACCAAGGATATTCCTGTAGATGCCATGGTGGTAGCAGCAGCCACTAAAAAGGAACTTATAAAGTCCTGCTATCCATCCTCCTAACAAGGAGTCTAGCACTATGGCTAGATTTGGGAGGCACATGTACGCTTCATTGACCTTTGCTCTCAGGTCCTTGAATTATGTGGCACATTTTACTAGGCTTCATAGAGATCTAATTAAAGAGCTTTCAGATACTCTTACAGGAGCAGTAGCTGAAGGGGTTTGAGATAAGATTACTTCTCAGCTCGCCACCCTTGAATCTATTTCCAATTCGTCCATGAGGCTAATTGCTCATGCTGCTAAAGGGACAATAGGAGCAGCAGGATGTTCTTCGTGTTTCACTGTTGCAGTCATTACATTTGGGTAATCCTGCTGGCAGGTCACCCTCAGCCGGCCTGAATTCCAAAGACTTGGGTCCTGCGTCAGCTGCTGTCGCCCCTTCCCTGACGCCAGGTCGTCAGGGGTATAAAAGAAGCAGCCGACGCCATTTTCTTCAGTCTTTCTTGCCGTGCAGTGCCCAAAGCAGAAGCAGTTCACAAGTGCCAGTCGGCCGACTCCTGAGATTTTCGTGTTTGAGTTTCAGATCTGAAGTCTTCAATAAAGCTTAGTGCCCCATTGGGGAAACCTTTTTCTTGCTCAGACTGATGTCAGAAAAAGTTAATAATTGTATTTCTTGTGGAAAGCAAATACCTCATAAGGATTTTCATTCTTACTGTATTCCTTGACTAGGCCCTGATCACAACGTTTCTGGTTGTCGGTTTTGTGCTAGATTTAACCAATGTACTATTAAGCATCGGTATGGTTTTGCTTTAAACTTTTTTGGACGTGGGTTTAATTATCCAGAAATGTCGTCGGATAGCCATCCCAACTACCGGAGTTTACAAAAAACGCAAAGAAAAGGATAGAGAAAAACAACCGAGGCCCAAAACTGACAAGCTTCTCCTAAACCAGTCGACGGGTCGCCGGTTCTCAGTGAGGCGCTTTCGCAGCCCCTGTCGTCCGCTACTTTAGAGTCACAGCCCACTACTGACTCCCACGTGGAGTCGGCCATGCCACTGGATACTTAAGGTATTGGAGCCTCGGACGCTAATCCCTCAGATGGGTCCGGAGCCGCTGAACAGGCACTAGCTTCTGAGGGTGTATTCAGACCTAAACATCTTTACATTAAAACGACTTCAGCTTCCAAGGCAAAGACTAAAGCACCTTCTAAAGCAAGGAAACAAACTCAAGAGCCACGTGGACAGGCCTCTATGCCCAAAAAACAGATGCTCAAAATGGCCAAAGACTTGATTACCTTTATCAAGGGTTCCCACCCCCCTCCTGATAAGAGGCCTAGGCAAGAAACTGACCATGAATCTTCAGATCAGGTTTCTGTTTCTTCTGATTCCTCTTCTGATCAGGAATATTCTCTTCCCCCCTATGAGGATTCTGATGCTGAAGAATCTATACCTTCAGCATCTCCTCCTGAGGACTGTTCCTTTGGGGAAACCTTGCATACCGTGAGGGAACATTTCCACTGGGAGAGCCACGATTTTTCAGAATCTAAAAAGAGGCTCAGGGAGTTTCTTTTACTACCTCAGCACACTCCTTATCCCCAGCTCCTGTTAAGCCTGACAGATATTACAGGGTTCCTGGCTCACACAAGTTTATTTTTAAAAACCTTGCTGCTGACCCAGAAACTGTTTCACAGGGTCCAAAAGGAGTTAAGGCTTCCACTGCAAAAAAAACCCAACCCCCTCTGACAGAGATTAAAGGGCACTGGATAGATGGGGAAAAAAGGTTTACACATCTGCAACTTTGGCTATAAGGGCCTTAAACTGCCAATTTCATATGCTTAATATCAGCAACATGTCATGGGATTGCTTAAACAGAAAATGTTAAATTCTGAATGTGCAGAAAACAAGGAAATGCAGGATTTAGTGTATGCAGCAGCACAGGTTGGAAAACATACTTTGCATTGTGGTTTTGATTCTTTGGAGGTCTCCTGCAGGGCCGCAGTTACGGGTTCTGTAATTAGGAGGCATGCTTGGTTAAAGGAACAAAATCTGCCTGATCATGTTAAAGTTAAATTACTAGATGCACCTTTACAGCACAATACTTTATTTGGTTTTAAGGCAGAAGAGGTGTTAAAGAAAGTGGAGGACAAAGCTAAATCTATGCAAACTGTCAAAGATTTTTTACAAGTACAGCCACATAGGTTTAGTAGACACTGGCCTACAAAAAACTGGTCCTTTCCTGTGTCAGACAAACCTCAAAGGGGCAGACCTAGACGCCCTAGGGGCAGATCCCAGGCGCAAGGTTCTTATAGGCCCAGGCAATGGGGTGCTTGTACCTCCAAAGCTGGAGAAGACAGATCACAAACATACAGAAAACAGTCCCAATGACTTCCCCCTGCCTGCACCAAGCACTTATCTTCTGGCAGCACCCTTAGGGGGAAAATAAGCATGTTTTGCTCAGAATTGTCACATCATAACCCAGTACAAGTGGGTTTTAAACATAGTGTCACAAGGCTACAAGTTCCATTTCCATACTCTGCCAAAGGCAAACGGCTGGCCAGATCTGCCAAAAGATCAGTGAGCAGAGCCACAAAAACAAGTCTCATCCCTCATGGACATGGGGGCCATTCAGTAAGTGCCAGAGCAAGAGCAGGGACAAGGATTTTACTCAAGACTGTTCTTGGTACCCAGAAAGGACAAGGCCTGGAGGCCGATACTGGACCTATCCATTCTGAACACTTACCTGGATATTCCAAAATTCAAAATGTTGACTTTGCATCAGCTTCTGCCCATGCTGGGCAAGAATGCTTGGCTTGTGACTTTAGACCTAAAAGAGGCATACCTGCATGGTCTAATCAGACGATCATGCAGAAGATACCTGAGATTCAAGGCTGGTTCAATACATTACCAATTCCCTGCACTGCCCTTTGGCTTATCTACTGCACCCAGGGTATTTACAATGTGCCTGGCACCAGTAATTGCATTCTGCAGACAAAAAGGAATACAAATTTATCCTTACTTGGATGACTGTCTCATTCAAGCAGAGAACAAGGACATTCTGCTTCAACATCTGGCGTTTGTGAAAAGACTTCTAACATGCCTAGGGTACACAGTCAACAAAAAGAAATCAAAACTAGTACCCTCACAAGAGATAATATTCCTGGGTGCAAGCTTAAATACAATGGCTTATTTCACGCCAGACAAACAAAGGCAGCTGACTCTCTATTTCAAAATGTTGGCAACAAAGGCCCAATTATCTGCAAGAAAATTTCTGCAGGCTTTGGGCTTCATGGCATCCTGCATCCTACTAATTCCATATGCAAGACTGCATATGAGGAAACTTCAATGGTACCTAAAAAGTGTTTGGACTCAACATTGTCACAGCCTGGAAACAGTCATTACTCTCATTCCCTGCCTGCAACAGGAGTTTCGATGGTGGGCAAAGGCTTGTCACCAGAACAAGGGACAGCCATTCACATTACCTCCAGCCAGGCAGACACTTAACAACGGATGCATCAGACTATGCCTGGGGAGCCCACATGGCAGGAAGATACGTTCAGGGCACATGATCCTCAAACCAAATGCATCTACATATCAACCAAAAAGAGATGCAAGCTGTTCAAAATGCCCTGACAGCCTTCAAGGACCTAATTCATCCGGGACAACTACTGATAAAGGCAGACAGCACCACGGTCATGTGGTATATAAACAGGGAGGCACACATTCTTACCCCCTTTGCAGACTGGCCATATCCTTGTGGGACACAGCTTTGACTTACCAAGTACATCTGCAGGCACAATTCCTGCCAGGAAAGGAAAATACTCTGGCAGATGAACTAAGCAGAAATCTCATGGATCCCCACGAGTGGAAGCTGGATCCACAAGTCTTCAGCATGATAACAAGGAAATGGGGATGCCCGGACATAGATCTATTTACCTCCCCTCTCAATTACCAACTAAAAAGATTCTGCACAAGGACTTATCACAGACAAGCATGGAAATTGGACGCCCTATCTTTCAGCTGGAAAAACCTATCAGTATATGCCTTTCCTCCACTGCCTCTCCTCCATAAGGTGCTCCTAAAGGTCAGACAGGAGAAGCCAAATATGATACTGATTGCCCCAGACTGGCCACGCCAGTACTGGTACCCAATACTAAGAAACTTATCTCTATACCCAGCTTGGACCTTACCTCACATACCTCGACTACTGTCCCAGCAAAACAATCAGATCATGCACAGCCATCTCAGGACATTAAACTTGGCAGCATGGTGGATAATGTAGTCATACAAAAAACACCTCTCAGTAAAGCTGTGATGGATGTCATTCTGGAAGCCAGAAGGCCTAGTACTAGAAAGTCTTATGCTGGAAAATGGAAGAGATTCTGTGCCTGGGACCAGGCACAAGGAACTGATACAAAGGTACCAAATATTCCTGAGATTTTGCAATACTTAACTGAGGTGCTGGACAAAGGCCTATCTTTTTCATCTGACACTCTACTATAAATCCAGGGCAGGCTTTGCCACTGCAGTCCTGCAGGGCCTCATAGCTGCTCCTACTTCTGTCTAGTTCCAGCCTCCCAACCATAGCTTTGGGACTCTACCCAAATGTAATGACTGCAACAGTGAAACATGAAAAACATAGTACAGTTGTGTACACTTACCATAAATGTAGATGTTCGAGTGTATTCACTGTTGCAGTCCAGGTTACCCACCCGCTTGCCCCCTTTTTTCTTTTGGATCTTATCTTTCCTTCTCTGTTTTATACTACCTATGTGGTATATTTGCTTATAGATGAAGGTAAAATTTGTATTGGTGTATTTTTGAATATATGTATAAAGTTTGTCTACCCTTTTTGGGGGCATCTGACATCTGGGGGTAAGAAAAACTGAAGAAAATGGCGTCGGTTGCTTCTTTTATACCCCTGACGACCTAACGTCAGGGAAGGGGCGACAGCAGCCGACGCAGGACCCAAGAATTTGGAATTCCGTCCGGCTTAGGGTGACCGGCCAGCAGGATTTCTCAAATGTAATGACTGCAACAGTGAATACACTTGAACATCGACATTTATGGTAAGTGTACACTACTGTACTTTCAGCCGTAGCCATCAGGAGACACACCTGGATGCGGGTATGTGACTTTGTGGAGCCATTCAAGTCTCTTTCATCAACACACAGTTTGACAGATCATCCAAGTTTGGCCTCAAAGTTAGAGACTCTAGCTAGATGCAAGAAAGATGGGGAAGACCCTTTCTGGTGTGGGTGTATGCTTCTCCACTCCTCAACGGCAGTATTCCAGGAACCAAAGAAGTGGGAGGCTATTGGTCAAAAAGACACAAGAAACTTTCCAGAACTCACATGGCAATGACTTCCCCTGGGGCAGAGCGGGAAGTAATAATGGAAGATGCCTTCCAAGAGGCAAAAATGGCCCGTAGAACCATACCAGCGCTCCTTAAAGGAGGCCTGATTGCCTTCCTCTGGAGGCAGTTAGGGGACGATTATCCCTGCACCAGTCTGTCTGGCTAGAAATGATGATGGACAAATGGGTACAGGGGATCTTTTCTAGATTACAATATTCCCCTTTCAAAGAAACCAAAAATACCAAGAAAAATCCCAGACGTTCCACCCAGTCACAGGGGGGGGGGCAGCATTCTTAGAAATTCAAAAACTGCTTGACAAAAGTCATCCAAGCAGTCCCGCCAGATGAGAAAGGATCTGGAATTTACTCAAGATTCTTTTTAGTGACAAAGAAAACGGGACTGGAGACCAATCTTGGATCTCAGTCAGTTGAACAAATCAATTTAAAAAAACAAATTCCAGATGGTCTCTGGTCAGTCAGTATTTTCATTCTTGGAAAAAGACAGTTGGATGTGCTCAGTAGATCTTCAGGATGCGTATTACCATGTAAAAATGAACAAGCACTCTAGAAGATTCCTGGGCTTCTAGCTGGGAGCCAGTCACTATCAGTTCAGAACACTGCCCTTTGGTCTCACCACAGCCCCTAGGGTGTTTACCAAATGCATGGCAGTCGTAGCAGCACATCTCAGACTGCTAGGATTCCAAGTGTTTCCATATCTAGACAACCGGCTCCTTACCGCTCCCACCAGGTGTCAACACATAAAGGCATGGGAATTAAACTCTTCATCTTTGTTCCAGCTTAAGAATCAATATAAACTATAAAAAAAATCCCATCTGGAACCTTCACAACAACTGGAATTCATAGAAGCTATGCTAGACACAGTTACCTGCTTTGCATCACTTCCCCTAGAAAGACTTAAAAGGATCAGATCACAAGTGAGCCAAATCATTTCCAGCAAGAAAGTAACAGTGAGACTCATTCTACAAACTTTTAGGGTCGATGGCAGCCTCTGTCATTTTAGATGTTCTTCGTGTTTCACTGTTGCAGTCATTACATTTGGTTATTCTGCTGGCAGGTTGCCCTCAGTCGGCCTGAATTACAAAGTGTTGGGTCCTGCGTCAGTTGCTGAATTCTCTTCCATGACGTCAGGTCATCAGGGGTATAAAACTTGCAGCAGACGCCATTTTCTTTAGTCTTTCTTGCTGCGCGGTGCCCGAAGCAGAAGCATTTCGCAAGTGCCGATTGGCCGACTACTGAAATATTCGAGTTTGAGTTTCAGAACCGAAGTCTTCACTAAAGCTAAGTACCCCATTGGGGAAACTTTTTTCTTGCTTTTTACCAATGTCAGAAAAAAATTAATAATTGTATTACTTGTGGGAAGCAAATACCTCATAAGGAGTTCCATTTATACTGTATTCCTTGCCTAGGCCCTGATCACAATATGCCTGGCTGTCAGTTTTGTGCTAGATTTAACCAATGCACTATTAAGCGTCTGAATATTTTTGCATCTAAGTATTTTGGAAACAGATTTAACTACCCAGAAATGTTGTCGGATAGCAATCTGACTACCAGAGTACATAAAAAACGCAAAGAAAAGGACAGAGAAAGGCAGTAGAGATCCAAAACCGACGACGAAGCTTCTCCTAAGCCAGTCGCTGGTTCGCCGGTACTCATGCGTTTTCGCAGCCCCTGATACCTGCTACCTTCGAGTCGCAGGCCTCTACCGACACCCATGTGTAGTCCAGCATGCCACAAGATACTCAAGGTATTGGACCGATGGATGTATCTTCCTCGGATGGGTCTGGAGCCGCTGAGCAGGCACCGGCTTCTGAGGGTGTATTCAGACCTCAACATTTATATATCAAACCGACTAAAGCTGCAAAACCAAAGGCAAAGACATCTTCTACAACTAATAAAAATTACGCCTGAGCCACGTGCACAGGCCTCTATGCCTAAAAAACAGATGATCAAAATGGCTGAAGACCTTATTACCTTGATCAGGGGTGCCCATCCCCCTCCAGATAAGAGGCCTAGGCAAGACACTGGCTATGAATCTTCAGATCAGGTTTCTATTTCTTCTGATTCCTCTTCTGATCAGGAATTTTCTTTACCTCCCTATGAGGATTCTGATGCTGAGGAGTCTATTCCATCTGCATCTCCTCTTGAGGATTATTCATTTGGAGAAACCTTGCATACTTTGAGGGAGCATTTTCACTGGGAGAGTCAAGACTTCTCAGAATCAGAAAAGAGGCTCAGGGATTTCCTTCTTTGCCCTCAGCACAAGCCTTTAGCCATTCCCCGTTTTAGACATTGTGGATGATGTGTTTTCGGAGTCAAGCCTGACCCCTGACTAATTACCTCCAGCTCCCAGTAAGCCTGACAGATATTATAGGGTCCCTGACTCTCATAAATTTTTATTTAGAAACCCTGCTGCTGATCCTGAAACTATTTCACAGGGTCCAAAGGGAGTTAAGGCCTCAACAGCAAAAAAACCCTACCCCCTTCGACAGAGATTCAAGGGCACTGGACAGATGGGGAAAAAAGGTTTATACATCTGCAACCTTGGCAATCAGGGCCTTAAACTGTCAATTTCATATGCTTGAGTACCAACAACATGTTATGGGATTGCTGAACCAGAAAATGATGTTGATTTCAGAATGTGCAGAAAATAAGAAATTGCAGGAATTATTGCATGCAGCTGAACAAGTTGGAAAGCATACTTTGCAAAGTGGTTTTGATTCTTTAGAGGCCTCCTGCAGGGCTGCAGTTACTGGATCTTTGATTAGGAGCATGCCTGGTTAAAGGAACAAAATTTGCCTGATCATGTTAAAGCTAAATTGCTAGATGCACCTTTACAGCATGATTCTCTGTTTGGTATTAAGGTAGAAGAGGTTTTAAAGAAAATGGAAGACAAAGCTAAGTCCATGCAAACTGTTAAAGATTCCGTACATGTGCAGCCACCTAGATTCAGTAGACACTGGCCTGCAAAAAAATTGGTCCTTTCCTGTGTCAGACAGAGCTCAAAGGGGCAAATCCAGACACCCTAAGGGTTCCAGGTACCAGGCTCAAGACTCATACAGATCAAAGCAATGCGGTGCATCCACCTCCAAATCTGGAGGAGATAAAGCGCAAACCTACAGAAAGCAATCCCAATGACTTCCCTCTGCATACACCAAGCACTTATCTATTGGCAGCACCCATAGGGGGAAAATTAGCACTTTTTGTTCAAAATTGGCAGTTAATAACCCAGGACAAGTGGGTACTAAACATCGTATAACAAGGATACAGATTCCATTTTCACACACTGCTAATGACAAATAGTTGGCCAGATCTGCCAAAAAAACAATGGGCAGAGGCACAGAAACAGGTTACATCCCTCATGGATATGGGGGCCATTCAGACAGTACCAGAACAGGAAAAAGGACAAGGTTTTTACTCAAGACTGTTCTTGGTACCCAGAAAGGACAAGGCCTGGCGGCCAGTACTGGATTTATTGATTTTGAACACATACCTGGACATTCCAAAACTCAAAATGCTCACTTTGCAACAGCTTCTGCCCATGCTGGGCAAGAATGTTTGGTTGTTGACTTTAGGCTTGAAAGAGGCATACCTGCATGTCCCAATAAGACAGTCGTGCAGAAGATACCTCAGATTCAAGGCTGGCTTAATGCATTACCAATTCTCTGCACTGCCCCTTGGCTTATATACTGCACCCAGGGTCTTTACAGATTGCCTGGCACCAGTAATTGCATTTTGCAGACAAAGAAGCATACAAATATATCCTTACTTGGACGTCTGTCTCATTCAAGCAGAGAACAAGGATACTCTTCTACGACACCTGGCGTTTGTGAAAAGGCTTCTAACATGCCTAGGGTACACAATAAACAAAATTAAATCACAACTGGTACCCTCTCAAAAGATAACATTCCTGGGTGCAAGCTTGAATACAACTGCCCAGATGGCTTACCTCATGCCAAACAAACAAAGGCAACTGACTACTTACTTCAAACTGATGGCAACAGAAACCCAGTCTTCTGCCAGACAAATTCTGCAGGCTTTGGGCTTCATGGCATCCTGCATCCTACTAATTCCATATGCAAGACTGCATATGAGGAAGCTTCAATGGTACCTAAAAAGTTTGTGGAGTCATCATTCACACAGTCTGGAAACAATGATTCCTCTCATTCCCGGGCTGCAACAGGAGTTTCTATGGTGGGCAAAGGCCTGTCACCAAAACATGGGATGGCCCTTCACTCTACACTCTGCCAGCCAAACCTTAACAACAGATGCATCAGATTATGCCTTGGGAGCCCACATGGCAAGAAGATGCATTCAGGGCATATGGGCACCAAATCAAATGCATCTACATATCAACCAGAAAGAGATGCTAGCTGTTCAAAATGCCCTAACAGCCTTCAAGGACTTACTTCATCCAGGACAACTGCTGATAAAGACGGACAACACCACAGTCATGTGGTATATAAACAGGCAAGGGGGCACACACTCATACCCCCTTTGCAGATCAGCCATGGCACTGTGGGACACAACTTTGACCTACCAAATACATCTTCAAGCTCAATTCTTGCCAGGAAAACAAAACACTCTGGCAGACGATTTAAGCAGAAACCTTATGGATCCTCACAAGTGGAAACTAAATCCACAAGTCTTCAGCATGATAACAGAGAAATGGGGGAGCCCGGACATAGATCTATTTGCCGCTCCTCAAAATTATGAACTGAAAAGATTCTGCACAGGGACAAGCACATGGAAGGTGGATGCCCTATCCTTCAATTGGAAAAACCTATCGGTTTACGCCTTTCCTCCTCTGCCTCTTCTACCCAAGGTCCTCCTAAAAGTCAGATGAGAAGCGAGAGATGATTTTAATTGCCCCAGACTGGCCCCGCCAATACTGGTACCCAGTCCTAAGGAACTTGTCTCAATACCCAGCTTGGACCTTGCCTCAAAAACCACAACTATTGTCCCAGCAAAACAATCAGATCCTGCACAATCAACTACATACTCTGAACCTGGCAGCATGGCTACTCCTGTAATCATACAAACGACACTTCTCAGTAAAGCTGTGATGGATGTCATTTTTAAAGCCAGAAGGCCTAGTACTAGAAAATCTTATGCTGACAAATGGAAGAGATTCTGTGCTTGGAATCGAGCACAAGGAACTGATACAGCAGAACCACATATTCCTCAGATATTACAATACTTAACTGAGATGCTTGACAAAGGCCTATCTTTCTCATCAATCAAACTCCATGCCTCAGCCATTTCGGCTTATTACAATACAGAGCCACCAATCTTTTCTCATCCTTCACTAAAGCAGTATCTTAGAGGAGCCAAAAATTTAAGGCCTCCTATAAGATCACCTTTACCTGCATGGGACCTCAATTATGTGTTGGAAAAGCTCACCCTGCCTCCATTTGAACCAACTGCTACCGCTGATGTAAAGCTCTTATGGAAGACAGCTCTACTACTAGCAATTACTTCAGCAAGAAGAGTTTCAGAGCTACAGGCCCTCATGGCTGTAGAGCCTTTTATCATATTTTACCCAGACAGGGTGTCTCTGAAGACAAGTCTTACTTTTATGCCTAAGGTCGTTTCCAGTGTGGCTCTCAACCAAACAATTAATCTGCCAACTTTTTATCCAAATTCGCAGAACAAAGTAGAGAGAATTCTGCATTTCTTGGACGTACACAGACAGCTAAGATTCTACTTGAGCAGGACTAAAGCTCTAAGAAAAACTGAGCAATTACTGGTGTCATATGCTGCAGGATCAGAAGGAAAGGCTATTTCAAAGCAGACAGTTTCAAAGTGGATAAGCCATTGCATCCGTTTCTGCTACTTACACCATAGCAAACCTGTGCCCAAGGGCATTAGGTCTCACTCCACCAGGGCTGCAGCTACTTCAGCAGCCTTTCTCAGAGGAGTACCAACCAAGGACATTCTAGAGGCTGCTACTTGGAGTTCTGTTCACACCTTTATAAAGCATTACCATTTGCCTCTGTACTCTAAGTCCAGGGCAAGCTTTGCCACTGCAGTGCTGCAGGGCCGTATAGCCTCGCCTAATGCTGTTTAGCTCCAGCCTCCCAACCATAGTTTTGGGATTCTACCCAAATGTAATGACTGCAGCAGTGAAACACGAAGAACATAGTACAGTTGTGTACACTTACCATAAATGTAGATGTTCGAGTGTATTCACTGTTGCAGTCCAGGTTACCCTCCCGCCATCCTCCTGTCATTCGACAGTTTATCTTTCCTTCTCTATCTTCTACAACCTATGAGGTGTATTTGCTTGTAGATGAAGGTAAACTTTATATTGATGCATGCATATATATAAATATTTATAATATTGCTACCTTTTTTGGGGCACCTGATATCGGGGGCAAGAAAAACTAAAGAAAATGGCGTCGGCTGCATGTTTTATACCCCTGACAACCTGACGTCATGGAAGAGAAGACAGCAACCGACGCAGGACCCAAAACTTTGGAATTCAGGCTGACTGAGGGCAGCCTGCCAGCAGATTACCCAAATGTAATGACTGCAACAGTGAATACACTCAAACATCTACATTTATGGTAAGTGTACCCAACTGTACTGTCTCCTGGCCAGATACCACATACAAATTCATCAATGGCTTCTGGCCTCCCAATGATCCCTATTGAATCGGCCACTATCCCATCTAATTATGATCACAAGTCGTTGCAAAGAAGACCTGAGTTGGTGGCTCCATTGCAACGGAAACTTGTTGGGCTGTCCCTTTGTCCCTCCTCAACCCCTAGCCATAGTAACCATGCACGTGTCCCATATGTGGGGGGGCTGTTATCTAGGAAAGACAGTCCAAGGCATTTGATCCCAGCTGGAGGTCAACATGCATATCAGTGTTCTAGAGATGAGGGTGGTGCTCTTAGAACTGCAAGCATTTCAAGATACCCTCCCTTTCAGAACTATTGCTATTCAAACAGACAGCATGTCAATAGTCTGGTGTATCAACAAACAAGCTCTCAAGAGTCTGGCAATGGGCGATTTTTTCCAACCGCTTTCTAATGACAACGCACATTCCTGGGAACTCCAACGTAATTGTGGACAAGTTGAGCAGAACCATCCTAATGCCTCACGAGTGGTCACTCAATCCAGTGGCAGTGGGAAAGATATTCCACCACTGGGGCCAACCTTGCTCAGATCTGTTTGCCTCTGAACAGCAAGTGCAGCAGTTACTTTGCCGTAATCCCCCCAGGGGAGTCACCTATAGAGGCTGTCCTTCACAATTGGCCCCCCCCGTCTACTGTACGCCTTTCCCCCGACTCCTCTAATATGTCAGTTTCTAAAGAAAGCCAACAGGTTGAAGAACAAAATAATCCTCATTTCCCCATTCTGGCCTCGATAAGTCTGCTTTCTGTTCCCTTGGCCTCATCTACTTTGGAAACTCTGGATACTGGACCCAGCACCAGACCTCTTGTCCCACCTGGAGGGAATGGTTTATCTGAATCTTCAGCATCTCAAGCTCACTTCATAGCTTCTCCAGTTCCCATGTTTGCCAGGCATTCCTCCCTCACTTTCCCGGTCCAACACATTATTCTGGCCCACCACAAGCCTTCAGCTAGAAAATTGTCTCATAACAAATGGCTGAAATTTGCTAAATGGTCGCTTGACTGTAATATTGACCCGTATGCAGCACCTGTAGAAAAAGTTAGACTTTTTAGCCTTACTGTATGAGTCTGGCACAATAACTTCTACCATTCGGCTGCATCTTGCTGTGATATCTAACTTTCATATTGGTTTCAACGAACGGTTCATCCTTTATAGGTTCATAGGCTCATACTAGGCTATCTGCCCTAGGGCATTTATAAGCCTAGCCAGAGTGTGTTTGGCTTTCCCCACCCATTTTAAATTAATTTTGCTATGCCCTTTTTCGTGGTTAGTATACTGTGCCTCTGTCTAACAGTGACACAGAAGTGATACCCGGGGTAAACCTACGATCTCCCATCCATTCATCAAGATTCCTCTTGAAGAGAGTCAATGAGGGACTCTGCCTAACCTGGACTGGGATTTTATTCCAGAGTGAAGGGAGCCTCTGGGTTATGAAACTGTCCCTCTAGCATGTCCTATTTATTTCAGTGCTGAGGTTCAAGTCTCTCGAGCGCGTAGCTCGATGGGATTTGGATTTTCTGAGGTGCAGCATGTCCATTAATTCCGGGTTGGACATGGCTTTATACGTCAGGCACAGATCGCCTCTGAGCAGGCGGTATGCCACTGAGTAGAGCTGGAGTTTCTTTAACCGGGCAGCATATGGCATCTGTTTGAGCCCTTTGATCCTCTTGGTGAGGTACTTTTGGGGTCTTTCCAGTTGCTGCAGGTGTCTGGTAAGGTACATCCCAAAAGGGGCATTGTACTCAATTATGGGCCTGATGAGGGATGAGTAAAGAGGCACGATGACCTCCCCTGATCTAGATGTGAATCCCTTCATGATTAGGTGGGCTATATAAAATGTTTTTCTAACCACTTTGGCCACGTGGTTGTCAAATGAGAGATTGCTATCAACTTGGGTCCCCAGGTCCCTAATTACTTCTTCTGTACTTAATGGATTACCACCTATGTGGTAATTTGTGGGCACTTTGTTTTTGCCAAAGGGCATGACTATACACTTTTGGCGTTTAGCTTGAGGCCATGGCTCTGGCACCAGTTGTCTGTTTCTATGAGGCCCTTTTGGAGGATGCTTGTGTCGGCTGGAGAGTCTATTATGGTGCCCAGTTTGCAGTCATCTGCGAACTTGGTCAGCCGCAGTCCTTCAGTGTTGGCCTGTACCTCCGAGAAATATATACCGAACAAGAGAGGTCCCAGGACTGAGCCTTGTGGGACGCCACTTGTAACTGGTTTGGAGTCTGACATGGCTGCAGCAATTCTAACCATGTGGGTTCTGTCCTTGAGCCAGTTTGCAACCCATCTAGTGACATAGGGGTTTATATTTAAGCTGGTGAGCTTATCTATAATGCCCGAGTGGGGTATTGTATCGAAGGCTTTTGCGAGGTCCAGGTAGGCTGTGTGGACCACCTTCCCCTCGTCAATGGCCTTGGTGACTGTTTTAAAGAAATCAACCAGGTTTAAGAGGCAGGATCTGCCCTTAACAAAGCCGAACTAGGTAGGATCCAGTGTCTCTAGGTCCCCAATATCTTTATTTATGAGGTCCATGATGATCCTTTCTATAACTTTGCAGACCAAGCTAGTCAGGCTTATGGGGCGATAGTTTCCAGGATCCGTTGAGGCACCACCTTTGTGGAGAGGGACCACTGTTGCTGTACGCCACTCTTTGGGTACATATCCTGTAGTAAGGCTGAGATTGAACAGTAGTTTTTAGCTCTTCTTGAAGTTCATGTAGGACACAGCTCAGGACACCGTCTGGTCCCATTGATGCTGTGTTTTTTGCTTTGGAGAGGGCAGCTCTTACCTGAGCATCTGAGATGTCAGGGGGGCAGCACTCTGCTAGGATAGATATTTGCCCTTTTGGTGGGGAGGGGGGGAGAAGTTTGTGCTGAATCCGTCAGCTAGGATGTTGGCAATGTCTGTGGGTTCAGTGTATTTTTTGTCATTTTGGACTAATTCTGAGCATATCTGGGAATTTCCACCCAGGTTCCTAACATAACTAAAGAAAGCCTTGTGATTATCCTTAGTGTCCTGTGCAATTTTTCTCTCGAAGCTGGCCTTAGACGATTTTATCAGTGCCCGTAGTTTTTTGCTAATACTGATCAGAGATGCCTTCCCTTTTTGGGATTTTGCTCTATCATGTAGTAGCTTCCTCCTTCTATTGTATAGTTTGTTTATGGCTGGGGTCCACCAGACAGGACGTCTGCCTTTAGTGGATTGGGTCTTGGTTTTATTTGGGATTGCATGATCCATGCATTCCTGAAGGTGTTCATAGAATGCGTTTATAAAGGATTCTGCGGTCTGGGCTGTATTTTCCACAGGCCCGGGGGCTTTGAAGGATTCCACCTTGGTTTTGAGGAGTGTGAAATTTGCTTTAGAGAAGTTTTTCACTGTGGTTTTCAGGGCAGGGGTTGGAGTCGGGATGTGAATATCCAGTGAGATTAGTTTATGGTCTGATCTTACCAGTAAGGGATACACTTCTGATCTGGAGCATAGAGTCCCCATGTTGGTGACGATCAGGTCCAGTATGTTTTCCCCTCTTGTGGGAGTGGTAACAAGTTGTTCCATAGCATTTGAGTTTATAAATTCTAGGAACCTTTGGGCTAGGGTGTTGGAGCTAGAGTAATGCTCCCAGTCTATGTTTGGGTAGTTGAAGTCGCCCAATATAATGGTGTTTGGAGAGACCTTCATATTTTCCAGTGTTCTCAGGAAGGCCGAGTGGGGTTCCCGGGTTTGGGAGGGTGGTCTGTAGCAGGCTATAAACTGGAAGGCAGTTTTACCCACTGTTAGTTGCACATGGATAGTCTCTGATGCTTCGGCTGTGCCACTAACCTGGAGGTGTGGGTATGTTTGACGAATATTGATACTCCCCCTCCTTTTGTGGTACGGTCCAAGTTTTGGGGCCGAAAAGCATGGTATGAGGTATAACCTGGTAATGCTGGGGTGCTCTCGGGAGCCTTGAACCAGGTTTCTGTTACTGCATAGAGATCGATGTTCTCCATGCTAAGGAGAGTTTCGAGTGCGTGCATCTTGAGGTTTAGACTTCTGGCATTGAATAGCATTACTCTTAGTTTCTTATCCCTTGTGATACCTATGGAGGTGGGTTTGTCTTTTGAGCCTTGCCTAAAAAAGGCACTATGGGGGTAGCAAGAGCCTTTGCCAATGTCCGAAAGCCCAGGGGTGACAGGCGCAAGCCGTCCCTAGCAAAGCATTTTGGCTTGTCGAGCATGTCATCCCAGGCTGACAGGCATTGGATCCCCTTTGAATGACACCAATACTTAAGCCAATTGTTGAAATTGATCATCTTGTCTTCATATTGTGGCATCATTCTTGGTGAGGGTAAGATGCTACTCAAGGTCAGGGTCATACCGGCCTGGGCTACATGCTCAGAGAGCTCCTCTATGTCTCTTTTCATGTAGTCCTGGGAGGTATGTCTCAGGTCATTCACACCAGCATGGACAATGACTGAGTCATATTTGTACTTGCCTTGGAGTGACCTGAGTGCTTGTGTTATGTGGCGGATCCCAGCGCCTGACAGGCAGCTCACCGTGACCTTCTCCTTGTTCAGCCTGGTGAGCGGGACGTCAGTGTCCCTGACGATAGAGTCACCTATTACAAGTGTATCAGGTGTGTTGTTTAGCCTTAAGGACTGTGATTGTTCGGCACACTGGCTTTGTGAGCTATGTGTTGCACATGTTTTGTTTTGGGGTAGCGGTTGCTTGGGTGTCTGCTTTGGAGGTCTCTGCTGCTTAGGCAGATTTTTATTTAGAGCCTCCGAGTATGTTTTTTTGTGTTTATGTGTTTGGTTTGCTGTCGTGGTAGGTCTGTGTGAGACTGGAATTGTAGTGAGTGTGGTTTTCTTCTCCTCCTGACTGGTTTCGCCAGTACTGAGTTGAGAGAGCTTAGCCTCCAGTATGGCTATATGGTTGCATCTCTCACATGTGTTGGAATTTGTTGGGAGGAGGAGAGGGTTGTCTGTGTACATGAGGCAGTTGTAACATTGCCTCAAGATTCCCAGATTCACCAGCTGGACTGGAGAGGAGATTGACAACTGACCTTTGGACATGCTAGAATAGTATTGGGAATTCCTTTATAATTGAAAAAAAGGGCCAATGGGGAATGAGGTACTCAAGGGGGGTTTGTGAGGGTGTAGTGCTTTTAATATTTTAGTGCTGACTTATATAATTGCTTTAGTGAGCAAGTGCCAGGTAACTTAAATGCAATGTGTTACAGGTAACTTAAATGCAAAAATGACAAACAGTAACTTTCTTTCAAGTGAAACAAGGAAATAAGTACAGTAAGCAATGCAGATATCACTAGGGATCCACAGAAGCGCTACAAAGCCGCGTTTTAGGTAAATAACAAGCAAGCAAACAAACAACAAGCATACAAATAAAGCTAGATTCAGCAGGCCTGGATCTAGTCTATGCTACAGCAAACAAGGTGTACCAATTTCAGTAAGAAACAGTTCAAATATGCAGGCACTATAAGCCTTTAACCAGAAATTCCCAGCTCAGAAGGGCAGAGTCCAGCCTCTCCTCCCACAAGAGTGCAGACCACAAACCTTCTTAATGTAAAATAACTGGCCTGAAGCCCAAGTGCTTAAACCAGAACTAATACACTTTTAGAATAACAGACACTGAGCTCTCAATCAGCAGTTCACAACTTAGAAGGATGTAAGCTACCTGTCCTGCCACCACAGTGCAGGCCACAAACCTTCCTAATGTAAAACAACTGGTCTGAAGCCCAAGTGCTTAATCCAAAAGACTTAGAATGATAGCTACACTTTAATCAAGTTACTACCAAGCAGTAATAAATACAACTGAATACTTTAAAGAATGCCTGGATTAGTGCTCAAGTTATACAAACAAAGCTAGATTCAGCAGGCCTGGATCTAGTCTATGCTACAGCAAACAAGGTGTACCAATTTCAGTAAGAAGCAGTTCAGATATGCAGGCAGTATAAGCCTTTAACCAGAAATTCCCAGCTCAGAAGGGCAGATTCCAGCGTCTCCTCCCACAAGAGTGCAGACCACGAACCATTTTAATGTAAAATAACTGGCCTGAAGCCCAAGTGCTTAAACCAGAATTAATACACTTTTAGAATAACAGACACTGAGCCCTCAATCAGCAGTTCCCAACTTAGAAGGATGTTAGCTACATGTCCTGCCACCACAGTGCAGGCCACAAACCTTCCTAATGTAAAACAACTGGTCTGAAGCCCAAGTGCTTAATCCAAAAGACTTATAATGATAGTTACACTTTAATCAAGTTATGTCACGTAAACTTTGTAAAGCCTTTTTGAAAGGAACCTTAATGCTCGGGCCTCTGTTTAAAAAACCCTATGCTCCATGGGATTTGCATTTGGTACTGCAGTTTCTAATTTCAACAATGTTTGCCAGAGGTTGTTTTCAGAGTCGAATATCAATCAAATATTACATCTCCCAGTCTTTTCCCTAATTTTTCTAACAAGGTGGGAGTACTGTCTACACAATACTAGATGTACATAGACAATTACATTTTTACCTTCAAAGGACATTAGAAGATCTAACCAATTGTTTCCCTTTTGTACAATCTCTTTAGGCAATCCAGTATCTAAGGTTACCTTGTCAAAATGGTTAAGGACTGTATCACCTTTGTTTACAACAAAAAGGGACTCCACCCACCACGTCCTATGAAAGTATATTAAACGAGAGCTGTAGTAGCTTTTGCAGTTTTTCATGCCAGAGCTTCCTTTGATGATATTTGTGCAGCAGCTACATGGGCATCTCCTCGTACCTTTACTACTCATTACAAACTGGACCAGGTCTCTAGGGGATGTGCATCATTCGGCTCGATGCTGCTCAGGAATATTCTTCCATCAAACCACCCAAGATTCAGGTAGCTAGGGACTCTGTCCACAGTCAAGGATTATGTGAAGATTGACAACATCAGATAAAGAAGTTTTGTCTTACCATAATGTTCCATCTGTGTTGTCGATCTTCACTAATCCTTGACATTCCCTTCCTCCTTCCCCCTGCCTTAGAACTCTTGGTGGACCAAATATTCCCAAAGACTGGCTTCATAATAATGACACAGATATGGTTTCTTATTTAGTACTTCTTGTCTGCCACTCTTGTATGCAAACTTGATCTGAGGTAATTTGGTGAGGAGCATTATGGGTAGAGCCTAGCTCGAGAGTTTCTGGAAGCAGTGAGCTGGAATAACGGCCGAGTTGGTTCTAAGGCTCGGAACAGAGCCCGCAGTGAAGGATTAATGAAGATTGACAACACAGATGGAATGTTATGGTAAGACATAACTTCGCTTTCCTTAAATTCATGGGCTACTATATGTTATATCATATGTTGTAGATGTATTCATAAAATTATTTTTTCAAGTAAACACTATGTATTTTATAAAATGTCATTTTTTTTAAAATGTGCTTGCCTAATATTGTGAAGCTTTTTGACTGGGAAGACTGCTTCTAAAACCCCATCCATGCCTCTCTTTTTCACCCATCAACCAAGCTTCACCCAGAATTATATTCCTTCAAATTGACCGCATGGTTTTTCCAATTCCACTAGTGGCTAAGGACCCTTCCTAACCTGCCAGGGTGATCCGAATCCTAACAGAATCATAGAAACCATCCACTAGAAAAGTATAGAAAGGCAAATTATGTAAGTTCTCCAATTTGGCCACTGAGTAAGACATAGATCCCGTTATAGCTCCTATTCACTCCGTATATACATGTGTGCGCATGCGTATAGTTTTGGTAAAGGCTCAAGTTTTTCTACAGTACGTGTGTATCTAGCAGCCATTGCCAGTTTTCATTAAGGCTTCATCTCTTCTTCAGCAACATAGAGGATATGAAAGGCTTTTTCTTTGAGAATTGCCTTCCTGCATAGACCTCGATTTAAAGACCCTGTTCTTTAGTGGGGCATTAATTTTTACTGTGGATAACTTATTCAGTCCTTGAACCATTAGCAACAACAAGCATGAAATAAATTTCCTGGAAAGCATCGTTGTTGGTTGCTATTACTTTTGCCAGGAGGGTTTTACAAGTTGTTTCTTGCCATCCACTGCACCTGATATTTCATAAGGCTAGAGTATGGCTACTCACAAACCCAACCTTTATGCCTAAGGTAGCATCAGAATTGAACCTTAACCAGTCAGTCAGTCTGCCAGTGTTCTTCCCCTAGTTTTCCAACAGGTGTGAATATAAACAGCACTGTATGGGTGTGAATAGGCAATTAAGGTTTTACATGCTAAGACTGAGAGCTCCAGGAAAGATGACCAGGTTTTAATTTCCTTTGCCCCTCAACAGATTAGGTTGGAACATTTGTGAGGCTTTTTGTCCAGGTGACAGTTGGACTGTTTTGGACACTGTTATGTTTTTAGCTGTAAATTAATACCTGGCAAAACAAATTTCATTTGACTAGGTCTATTGGCACTTAATTAATCTTTAGAAGTGTGTCTGTTGAAGATGTGTGCGTGACATGGACGTAACTGTGTAGTTTTGCAAGATGTTGCAATGCAAATCTCTATTTGTCCATCTCCACTTTGGCCTAGTCGATCTTTCTGAGGCCTTGATTTAGGACAATATGGCTGGGTACATTTGTCATTCTTTATTTGTTCAGTAAGTCAGATGTTCATCGTGTTTCACTGTTGCAGTCATGACTGTAGGGTTCTCCCCTGCCGGTAGGCAGCCCTCGGTCGGCCAGAATCCCAAAGTCTGGGTCCGGCGTCGGCTGTTCAACCATGCTCCTTGACGTCAGAGCGCCAGGAGTACAAAGCTGACAGCCGACACCATCTTCTCTGGTCTTTCTTGCCGTGCAGTGATAGCAGTTCGCAAGTGCTGGTCGGCTGACTCCTGACGATTTTTTTTTTCTGATAAACTTCAGTCCGAAGATTTTCTTCTCCACTCAAAGCTAAGTACCCCATTGGGGAAACTTTTTTCTTGCTCCACTCCGATGTCAGAAAAAGTTAATAATTGTATTTCATGTGAGAAGCAAATACCTCATAAGGATTTTCATTCTTACTGTATTCCTTGCTTAGGCCCTGACCACGACATAGCTAGTTGTCGGTTTTGTGCTAGATTCAATCAACGTACAATTAAGCGAAGGTACGATTTTGCTTCGGTAGGCGCTTTAACTACAAAATGTCGTTGGATACGGTTCTGGCTACCGGAGTTCACAAACGTCGCAAGGATAAAGACAGGCCTCCGAGGTCCAAATCTGATGATAGCGCACAAGCAGAGCCAGCTTCAGGTTCGGCCGTCGTCAGTGAGGTGCGTTTGCAGCCCCTGTCGTCGGCCATTTCAGAACCGATGGCCGAAATGGACTCTCATGAGGAGCCAACCAGGCCTTTAAATATTTCTATTGCAGGACCTTCGGACAATGCTCCTTCGGATGGGTCTGGAGCCGCTGTGCAAGTACCGGCTTCCGAAGGGGTTTTCAGGCCTACTCAGCTTCTAATAAAGGCAAAGCCAAAGACAAAGGCAAAGACTCCTTCTAAATCAAGGACTGCAACACAGGCCTCTTCTGAACCGGCTCCCAAGTCACAGAAACAGTTGCTCAAGATGGCGGAGGATTTACTTACTATGATTAGGGGTTCACATCCCCCTCCAGATAGAAGGCCAAGGCAGGATGTTTATTATGATTCCTCTGATCAGGCTTCTGTTTCCTCAGTTTCTTCTTCTGACCAGGAATATTCTTTCCCTCCTTATGAGGATTCTGATGCTGAGGAATCCATTCCTTCAGCTTCTCCCCCTGAGGATTTCTCTTTTGGGGAAACTTTGCATGAAATGAGGGAACATTTCCACTGGGAAGGACAGGAGTATTCGGAATCTAAGAAAAGACTGAGGGATTTTCTTCTTCTTCCCCAACATAGACCCCTGGCTATTCCTCCTGATGTCCTTCAAGGATGCATCTGCAGTCATAACATATGGGTTGTCCTGCCTCAGGCAGCCCTTCGGTCGGCCGGATTCCAAAGTCTGGGTCTGGCCTCGGCTGATGTCGCACGTTCCCCGACGTCAGAGCGTCTGGGGTATAAAAGCATCAGCCGACGCCATTTTCCTCAGTATTTCTTGATGCGCGGTGCCCGAAGCAGAAGCAATTCGCAAGTGCCGGTCGGTCAGATCCTGTGATAAGAAGAAATTCAGCTACCGAAGACTTTGAAAAAGCTAAGTACCCCGATGGGGACTCTTTCTTCCCTCAGCCGATGTCAGATAAAGTAAATAATTGTTTAACTTGTGGGAAACAAATACTTCATAAGGATTTCCACTCTTACTGCCTCCCTTGCTTAGGCCCAGACCCCACGATGTCTCGGCCTGTTCAGCCTGTGCTTCCTTCAACCAACGAACTCTTAGACGTCGGTCGGAGTTTGCAGAGGAATTCTTTGGGGCTAATTTCGCATATAAGATGCCGTCGGAGACTCCGACTTCGCATTTGGTGAAAAAACGGAAGGACAAGGACCGACATTCGCGGCCCATTTGGTGAAAAAACGGAAGGACAAGGACCGACATTCGCGGCCCGCGGTTTCGGCTGAAACCACGGTAAGGCCTACTGCGAGTGTCTCGGTTTCGGCCGAAACCGAGTCCTCGGAGCTTCCTTTAACCGAATCCACTCAACCGACCACCGCGGCCCTGGAGGCCCCGGCTGAGTCGGCTACCGAGCTTCCTACCGAAACCAGTGTCCAGGAAATGTCCGACACCATACCTTTGGACAAATCTACTCCTGCACGTGTGGCAGCTAGACCCCCTGCTTCCATGTCCATTAAGGCCTTTTCCAGGGCTAAAGCTGCCAAACTTACTAAAGCTTTGCCTCCCAAAACCACCTCCCAGAGGCCTTCTTCTTCTAGTTCTCAGATCCTCAGCCTTGCAGAGGATCTTATTTCTTTAATTAGAGGTTCTCATCCTCATCCGGACAGGGGCTCTCACCCACCAACAGACAAAAGGCCCAGGACTGAGCCCTCTGACCAACACTCTTCAGACGAGTCTACAGATGGATCTGAGTTAACAGACCACCAGGAGGAGGCTTATTCCCCCTATGAGGATTCTGATGCTGAAGAATCTATTCCTTCAGCCTCCCCTCCTGAAGAGTTTTCTTTTGGTGAGACTCTACATTCCATGAGAGAGCATTTTCAATGGCAGGGTCAGGAATTTTCTGATTCTAGAAAGAGATTAAGGACCTTTTTGCATTTGCCTCAACATAGGCCCTTAGCTATACCTCCTGTTTTGCATGTTATTGATGATGTGTACAATGATGTTAGTACAGCCCCTGATACTCTCCCCCCGGCACCTGCCAAACCTGATAGATACTACAGGGTCCCGGATTCTCATTTCCATCTGTATAAGGCCCATTCCGCAGACCCAGACACTATTTCTCAGGGCCCCAAAGGGGTTGCAGCTGCCACTGCCAAAAATCCTCTCCCTTCTGAAAGGGAATCAAGAGCTTTAGAGAGATGGGGAAAGATGGTATATACTTCTGCAACTCTTTCTGTGAGGGCCTTAAATTGTCAATTTCTTATGATACAGTACCAAGAGTATTTGTTAGATGAACTGAATAAGAAACTTTCTTCTTCTGAACCCCTTGACCGTAAATCCCTTCAGGACCTGGTACATAACTCACAGCAGGTTAGTAATCATTTCTTAAAGTGTGGTTATGATGCACTGGAGGCTTCATGTAGGTCAGCTATGACTGGGGCAGTTATTCGTAGGCATGCCTGGCTGAAGGAACAATCCCTGCCAGACCATGTTAAAGCTAAACTCCTGGATGCTCCAATGGAAAAACAAAAATTATTTGGCTCCTCGGCTCAGGAGGTCTTAAAGAAGTTTGAAGAAAAGGCTAAATCTGTGCAAACAGTTAAGGATTTTCTGCAAGTACAACCACCGAGATTCAGCAGAAACTGGCCTACTAAGAATTGGTCCTTTCCAGACTCAGACAGAGCCCAGAGAGGCAGGAACAGGCGTCCCAGAGGTAGAGGGCAAGCTAGGGTCTCTTACAGAGGCCGTCAGTGGCAGCCTACCAACCAGAGAGGTAGTGCAGCAACAGCAACAACTACTACTACTCCAGGACAGACACAATGACTTCACTTTGATTCCGCCTACCAGGGCTCAATTGGAAGCACCCTTGGGCGGAAAGCTTTCTTTATTCTCAAAAAACTGGCATTATATTACAAGGGACACATGGACACTGCAAATAATAGACAAAGGATACAGGTTCCACTTCCACACTTTGCCAAGAAGGAACGGAATGCCAAACCTGCCACCAAATCAGAGGGCAGAGGCTTTGCAGCAGATCAACAACTTACTTCAAATGAAAGCCATAGAAAAGGTACCTCTTTCAGAACAAGGTCAAGGATTCTACTCCAGACTTTTCCTTGTTCCAAGAAAAGAAAATCAATGGAGGCCTATTCTCGACCTGTCCGCACTAAATACTTTCCTCATTGTGCCAAAATTCAAGATGCTGACCCTACAGCAACTTCTTCCCATGCTGGGCAAGGAGTCTTGGCTGGTGACTCTAGATCTCAAGGAGGCATACCTGCATGTCCCTATTCGACCAAGTTGCAGAAGACACCTCACATTTCTTGCAGGATCAGAGCATTATCAATTCTCAGCATTGCCCTTTGGCTTATCTACTGCGCCCAGAGTATTTACGAAATGCCTGGCATCAGTAATTGCACACTGCAGACTTCAGGGGATTCAAATCTACCCATATCTGGACGACTGCCTTATACAAGTGGACAACAAGGAAAATTTGATAAAGGACTTGGCATATGCCATCCACCTACTACAGGCCTTGGGATACACAGTCAACATCCAAAAGTCAAGACTTGTTCCATCCCAAAGGATAACCTTTTTGGGTGCAGATCTAGACACAACCACCCAAATGGCATTTCTCACAGAAGAAAAACAAAAACAACTTCCGGATTACTTCATGAATCTGACAAGACAAACTCGGCTAACTGCAAGGAAAATCCTGCAGGCCCTGGGTTACATGGCATCCTGCATAATTCTGATTCCACAGGCCAGGCTGCATATGAGAAAATTACAATGGTACCTAAGGAGTGTATGGTCTCAGCACAGTCACAGTTTAGAAGCTTTGATACCAATTATTCCTTGCCTTCAAAAGGAATTCATGTGGTGGGCTCATGCCTGCCAGTCCAACAGAGGGTTGCCTTTCAACAAACCAAGAACATAGCAAACCATCACCACGGACGCTTCGGACCGAGGATGGGGAGCACACATGGAGAGCAAATGTATCCAAGGCCTATGGTCTCAAGGACAGCTGTGCATGCACATAAACCAAAAGGAAATGCTGGCAGTGTTACACGCAATCGAGGCCTTCAAACCTTTCCTCCATCAAGGTCACCTGTTAATAAGGACAGACAACACCACAGTCATGTGGTACATAAACAAGCAGGGAGGCACACATTCCTACCCCCTATGCAGGCTGACTATGAATCTATGGGAGCTGTGCCTGAAACTCAATATCCAACTACAGTCCCAGTTCGTGCCAGGAAAAGAAAATGTACTGGCAGACAGCTTAAGCAGAACTACCATGGATGCACACGAATGGATGCTGCACCCAGATATCTTCCTACTCATAACAAAAGCATGGGGACAGCCGGAGATAGATCTGTTCGCTTCCCCCCACAACCATCAAATGAAGACCTTCTGCTCAAGGACGTATCACCCAAAAGCTTGGAGGGTGGACTCCCTCTCTTTCAGCTGGAAAGCTCTAAAAGTATATGCCTTCCCACCTCTCCCATTAATGTCCAAGGTTTTACTGAAGATTAGGGCAGAACAGCCAAGAGTGATTCTGATAGCTCCAGACTGGCCAAGGCAGCACTGGTACCCACTACTGAGGAGCTTGTCACAGGCGAAACCATGGCCTCTCCCCCTATGGCCTCTTCTTCTGACGCAGAACAACTTCAAGATCATGCATCCCAACTTGAAAACATTGCAACTAACTGCCTGGAAAATTCCATAAATCCCCCTCACAATAACTTATCACAGAGAGTAAAGGACATTATTATGGAAGCTCGACGGCCTTCCACAAGGAAGACATACTCAGCAAAATGGAAAAGATTTCTCATTTGGAGCACAACAAAAGGCTTAGATGTGACAGTGGCACATGACACATATTCTGGAATACTTAGCAGAATTGTTCCACAACGGCTTGTCCTATTCTTCCATAAAGATTCATGCCTCAGCAATTTCAGCAGAATACAATGTGGATCCACCTATCTTCTCGCACCCTCTCCTCAGGCAATTTCTGAGAGGGATCAGAAACATCAATCCTCCAAGAAAACCCCCTTTACCTACTTGGGATCTCAACTTTGTGCTGGAGAAACTAACACTTCCTCCCTTTGAACCAGCAGCATCGGCGGATCTACAGTTTCTGTCTTGGAAAACTGCATTCCTTCTGGCCATAACTTCAGCAAGAAGAGTATCTGAGTTACAAGCTTTAATGGCAGTACAGCCATTTCTTATCTTCCATCAGGACAGTCTCTCACTAAGAACCAATCCTACTTTTATGCCAAAGGTGGTATCTAGGGTATCCCTGAACCAATCTACACTTGCCTACATTCTTCCCAAATCCACAAAACAGAGGGGAAAAACTTCTACACACTCTGGATATACACAGACAACTACGCTACTACTTGGACAGAACTAAAAGTTTCAGAAAAACTGACCAACTCCTTGTAGCATATGCTGCTGGGGTACAAGGAAAAGCAATTTCCAAACAGACAATTTCAAAGTGGATAGGAAATTGCATTCGATTTTGTTACTCCTTTCATGGAAAGACAGTTCCTGCAAACATCAGGCCTCATTCAACAAGGGCCACAGCCACCACTACAGCCTTCCTAAGAGGGGTGGCTACCAAGGACATTTTAGAAGCTGCTACATGGAGCTCCGTGCATACATTTGCCAAACATTACAATTTACCTTTATACTCCAGATCCAGAGCGGGTTTTGCTACAGCAGTCCTGCAAGGGATCTTAACTACACCATCCTTTTCTTAGTACCTCCTCCCCCAGATTGGCTATGGTATTCTACCCATATGTTATGACACCAGATGCATCCTTGAAGGACATAGTACAGTTTTGTACCTACCATAAATGTAGGTGTCCGATAGGTATGCATCTGCAGTCAGGGTTACCCTCCCTCCTTCCCCTCTGTGGTATTCCTAGGGTACTTACCCCTCCATTAGCTAGCTGGGGGATCTATTATGGTGTATTTGTTTGTATATATATATATATATGTATATATTTTTTGGAAAATGTTTGACATTTTACTGCATTCCTCCAAATTTGGCCTTCCTAGAGGGCACCTGGCATCTGGGGCAAGAAACACTGAGGAAAATGGCGTCGGCTGATGCTTTTATACCCCAGACGCTCTGACGTCGGGGAAAGTGCGACATCAGCCGAGGCCAGACCCAGACTTTGGAATCCGGCCGACCGAAGGGCTGCCTGAGGCAGGACAACCCATATGTTATGACTGCAGATGCATACCTATCGGACATCTACATTTATGGTAGGTACAAAACTGTACTTTTTGGATATTGTGGATGATGCCTTTTCGGAGGCTAACTTAACTCCTGACTCTTTTCCTCCTTCTCCTGTTAAGCCTGATAGATATTACAGGGTTCCTGATTCCCACCAGTTTTTATACAAGAACCCTTCTGCTGACCCTGAAACCATTTCTCAGGGTCTTAAGGGAGTTAAGGCCGCTTCTGCCAAAAATCACATTCCTACTGAAAAGGATTCTCGATCCTTAGAAAGATGGGGCAAAAAGGTGTACACTTCTGCTACTTTGTCCATTAGAGCTTTAAACTGTCAGTTTCATATGCTGAAATACCAGCAATTTCTCTTGTCTGTTTTAAAACAAAAGCTTACTTCCATTTCTGCCTGTGCAGATGATAAGGAATTACATGACTTATTGCATGCCACTGAACAAGTTGGGAAGCATGGTTTACACTGTGGATTTGATGCCTTGGAGGCTTCTTGTAGGGCTGCGGCCTCTGGTACAGTCATTAGAAGGCATGCATGGCTAAAGGAACAAAATTTGCCTGAACAAGTAAAGGCTAAATTATTGGATGCTCCTGTTCAGCATAATGTTTTGTTTGGATCAAAAGCTTGAAGAGGTGATTAAAAAGATGGAGGATAAGGCGAAATCCATGCAAACAGTTAAAGATTTCTTACAAATACAGCCACCTAGATTTAGCAGGAATTGGCCTTCAAAAAATTGGTCCTTTCCCACTTCAGACAGGCCTCAGAGGGGTAGATATAGACGCTCCAGAGGAAGGACTCAAACACAAGCTTCTTATAGACCACGACAGTGGACTGCTTCCACCCCTAGGGGAGGAGAGGACAGGTCACAAACTCAAAGGAAACAAACTCAATGACTCCCTCTGTTGGGCTACAGGAACTTCTTGCCTGGAAGCCCCTCTCGGAGGAAAACTCTCTCTTTTTTTATCAAAATTGGACTCAAATAACCCAAGACAAGTGGGTTTTGGATGTGGTTTTAAGAGGTTACAAATTCCATTTTCATACCTTGCCAAGGCCAAGCGGATGGCCAGACCTTCCAAAACATCAATGGACGGAGGCCTTAAACCAGGTGGAAGCTCTTTTGGCTATGAATGCCATAGAACTGGTTCCACTTTCAGAGATGGGAAAAGGTTTTTACTCAAGGCTCTTTCTAGTCCCAAGGAAGCAAAACTCATGGAGACCCATTCTGGATCTGTCGGTCTTGAACACCTTTCTAGAGATTCCAAAATTCAAGATGCTTACTCTACAGCAGCTACTTCCAATGCTGTCCAAAGATGCATGGATGGTAACTTTGGATTTAAAGGAGGCATATTTACACATTCCCATCAGGCGGGATAGCAGAAAATACCTCAGGTTCAAGGCTGGATCGAGGCACTTTCAATTCTCTGCGCTGCCCTTTGGATTGTCTACTGTGCCCAGGGTCTTCACCAAATGCCTGGCTCCAGTAGTAGCTTACTGCAGACTCAAGGGAATTCAAATTTACCCTTATTTGGACGATTGTCTAATTCAGGCAGACAGCAAGGATGTCTTACTCCAGCATCTAGAATTTGTACAGAACCTCCTCAAGTTCCTGGGATTCTCTGTAAACATAAAAAAGTCAAATTTGACACCATCACAACAGATAACTTTTCTGGGTGCTCTTCTAAACACTACAACCCAGATGGCATATCTGACATCCGAAAAACAATTACAGCTGGCTTCAACTTTCAAAACCTTGGCAACTTTAACTCAACTATCTGCAAGGAAATTCCTGCAGGCTTTGGGTTGCATGGCCTCCTACATCCTTCTCATACCATATGCAAGACTACACATGAGGAAAATACAGTGGTACCTAAAAAGTGTATGGTCTCAGCATTGCCACAGTTTAGACATACTGATCTCCGTCCTTCCTTGCCTTCAAAAGGAATTTCTTTGGTGGTCCAGGGCATGTGCTCTAAACAAAGGGAAACCCTTCCGTCTGCCTCCTGCCACTCAGATTCTAACCACAGACGCCTCGGATTATGCTTGGGGGGCCCATTTTCAGGGCAACTGTCTGCAGAGCCTTTGGACAAAGGATCAGAAGCACCTGCATATCAATTTAAAGTAAATGTTAGCCGTTCAGAAGGCTCTCTTGGCCTTCAGGAATCTTTTACAACCAGGACAACTACTAATACGGACAGACAACACCACAGTTATGTGGTACATAAACAAGCAAGGGGGATCTCATACCTACCCCCTTTGCAGACTAGCCATGGATCTATGGAACACAGCTCTAGCTTGCAATCTGGATCTTCAAGCTCAGTTTCTACCAGGGAAACAAAACTTCCTGGCAGACAGTCTGAGCAGAAACCTTTCGGATCCACACGAGTGGATGCTGGACACCAAAATGTTCAGGATGATAACAGCAGTCTGGGGATGTCCTCACATAGACCTATTTGCATCCCATCTCAATCATCAACTACAGAATTTTTGCACCAGGACTTTCCACAAAGAAGCTTGGAAAGTGGATGCCCTGTCATTCAGTTGGAGGAACCTCTCTGGATATGCTTTCCGCCTCTTCCTCTTCTTCCACGGGTCTTATTGAAGATAAAACAGGACAAGCCCAAGATGATAATCTTGCTGGCTCCAAATTGGCCTCGGCAGTTTTGGTATCCAACTCTAAAAAACCTATGCCTGGAGCCCCCTTGGGTTTTACCTCAGTTTCCAAACCTTCTGTCCCAACATCAGGGTCAGGTTTTACACTGTCATGTCAGAACTCTCAGCCTGGCGGCCTGGTTAATCCAGGGCCTTTGATTTCTTCTTTCCTACCCAAGCAGGTTATGGATGTCATTTTAGAAGCCAGATGTCCTAGCACTAGAAAATCTTATGCAGGAAAGTGGAAAAGATTTTGTTCCTGGATGCAGGCTCAGGATTCTGATCCTCTTCTTCCTAACATTACCTTAATTTTACTTTACTTGACAGATCTCTTACATAAGGGTCTCTCTTTCTCTTCCATTAAGATACATGCCTCTGCTATTTCTGCTCATTATAATACAGACCCTCCCATCTTTTCCCACCAGCTCATGAGACAGTTTCTCAGAGGAGCTAAGAACTTAAGACCTCCTAGATCTCCTCCCATTCCTGCTTGGGATCTCAACTATGTTTTGGAAAAACTAACCCTGCCTTCTTTTGAGCCTGCTGCCTCTTCTGACATCAAGTTTTTATCTTGGAAGACAGCTATCTTGTTAGCCCTAACCTCTGCCAGGAGAGTTTCAGAGTTACAAGCTCTTATGGCTGTGGAACCTTATATTATTTTTCATCAAGACAGGGTTTCTTTGAGGACTAATCCTACCTTCATGCCTAAGGTGGTTTCCAAAGTGGCTTTAAATCAAACTATCCACTTGCTAACCTTTTTCCCCACTCCTCAAAATAAAGGGGAAAGGATCTTACATTCCTTGGATGTACACAGACAACCACGTTTTTACCTGGACAGAACCAAGGACATCAGAAAATCAGAACAATTGTTTGTTTCTTATGCTTCAAGTTACCAAGGTAAAGCCATTTCAAAACAGACCATTTCTAAATGGATTGCTCATGGAATCAGATTTTGTTATTCTCACCATGGAAAGCAAATCCCAGGAAGTATACGGACTCATTCCACCAGAGCTGCTGCCACTTCTGCGGCCTTCCTCAGGGGAGTTCCTACCAAAGACATTTTGGAAGCTGCAACTTGGAGTTCAGTGCATACTTTTTCTAAGCACTACAATCTACCCCTCTACTCTAAGTCTAGGGCAGGCTTTGCCTCTGCAGTCTTGCAGGGCCTTTTAGCCGCCCCTTCTTCTTTATGACCACCTCCCTTTCTTTCAGCTTTGGGATTCTACCCTACAGTCATGACTGCAACAGTGAAACATGATGAACATAGTACAGTTGTGTACACCTACCATAAATGTAGATGTTTGAGTGTCTTCACTGTTGCAGTCTGTTCCTCCCTCCTGTCCCCTCTTATTTTTACTTTTGTGTAGTTCCTTTTTTCACCATTCTTCTGAGGTGTATTTGCAAAGGTTATGGGACCTTTTTCATTTTGGGACTCCTGACATCTGGGGCAAGAAAAACTGGAGAAGATGGCATCGGCTGTCAGCTTTGTACTCCTGGCGCTCTGACGTCAGGGAGCATGGTTGAACAGCCGACGCCGGACCCAGACTTTGGGATTCTGGCCGACCGAGGGCTGCCTGCCAGCAGGGGAGAACCCTTCAGTCATGACTGCAACAGTGAAGACACTCGAACATCTACATTTATGGTAGCTGTACACAACTGTACTATCTGGAGGACCAAGGACCAGAGGGTGTTATGGGATTTGGGGAGGAGTTTGAGCTATAGAAAACTCTATGGGACAGTATCAATTCCACCTGTGGAAGCAGTCATGCCTATTGAAATGTATAGATGTGGATCTTAAAGCCCTGTGATTAGAACATTTGCAATTTTTCTAATGTGTAAGTAAATATTGCAGACCGATAGGCTGTTTCATTCTTAAGCTGCAATATAGATAGCCAAATTGTTGCCAATAGTATGTCTCTATTTTTATAGCTACTAGCATACTGATGATGATGGCAAGTGTCTGGCATATACGACTACTGACATTCCAAAACATTTTGGCAGAAGTATAGAAAAATACCTGAGTTGTCTATTTGTTTTGTCAGTAATAAAATCAAGATTATAAGTTGGACTGTCAGAATTACAACTGTCACAGAGGTCTGTGTGTGTAATATACACATACTACACACACATCTGTATATATATGGATCTAATTTACATGGTCGACTCTTCAGAAAGTTGACTTTCATATGGCCGAGACCATATGATCGACTTTCGAAAAACCGACCATGTGAAATATACACATAACACACACACCAAACACTTACCTTTCAACTGTTAGCAGGGGGGAAAGCCCCCCTGCACCCCCCGTGGGGGCTCCGCCCTCCCACCCTCCGTAACTTAAATATACCAACTCTGAGATCGCACTACAGTGCAGAAGAGGAAATTTTCCCATTCCGCACTATATGGGCTCGGCCATATGAAAGTCAACTTTCTGAAAAGTCGACCATGTGAAGGAGACCCATATATTAATATATATATATATATATATATATATATACATACACATTTTTTTTTGTATACGTATACAGGTTTGTATATGGTGTCCATTAAACATTTTTCACATTTATAATCTGTCGGTTAGCATTCAAGAGTTACGCTCTAGAGATATAAACCTCAACACAACAATGAATAGAACATGCTGGAGGGATAGATTCCCTTTGCAGAGACTTCCCTTACTATGGAACAGGGTCCCGATCTACATAAGACAGAGCCCCTCACTATCACTCTTCAAGAGGAACCTTGATGAGTGGATGAGTAACAGAAAGTTCACACCGGGGATCACACCAACAGCACTACTAGATAGGGGCCAAGGGTACTAGCTGCTAGTACAAGGGTCTAGGGAACTACTAAAGGGGTGGTGAATACCGCACAACGTGACTGGGCTAATATATGCCTTTGGGCAGATAGCCCAGTACCAACCTATGAAAATTTAGTTAAGTAGTTTTTTTTCTTTAAAAAGAAATGATTTTCTGAAAAACATTTCAGAATGCATTATTGCTTCTGTGGAGGAAATTACCAGCTAAAATTCTTGAGGTCCTCCGAAGAGTATAAATTAAAGTGTTGCTACATCTCCCTTTATTTTACCTTTCCTTTCACATCTCGGAAAGAAGTTTTTTTTTTTTCTCTCCTCCTGGTGGCTATTACCTCTGCTTTCAGTATTGTACTACAGTAAACTGTATCTACGATGTTCTTTGTGTTTCACTGTTGCAGTCATTACATTTCGGTAATCTGCTGGCAGGTTGCCCTCAGTCGGCCTGATTAATAAAGTCTTGGGTCCTGCGTCAGTTGCTGTCCCTTCTTCCATTATGTCAGGGGTATAAAACATGCAGCCGACGCCATTACATCAGTCTTTCTTGACGTGCGGTGCCCGAAGCAGAAGCAGTTCGCAAGTGCCGGTCGGCCGACTCCTGAAATTTTCATTTTCGAGTTTCAGAACCGAAGTCTTCAACTTAAAGCTAAGTACCCTTTTGGGGAAACTTTTTCTTGCTCCTTACTGATGTCAGTAAAAGTTAATAATTGCATTACTTGTGGAAAGCAAATACCTCATAAAGCTTTTCATTCGTACTGTATTCCTTGCCTAGGCTCTGACCACAACGTACCTTGCTGTCAGTTTTGTGCTTTTTTTTAATCAGTGCACTATCCGTCGTCGGTATATTTTTGCCTTTAAATGTTTCAGGTCTCGGTTTAATTATCCAGAAATGTCGGTTAGCCATCCGACTACTGGCATTCCAAAAGAATGCAACGATAAAGACAGAGACAGGCCGCCGAGGTCCCAAACTGCCGATGATGTTTCCCCTAAGCCAGTCGTCAGTTCGCCGGTACTCAGTGAGGCGCTTTTGCAGCCCCTGATACCAGCTACTTCTGATTCGCAGGCCTCTACTGAGACCCATTCAGAGTCCGGTATGCCGCGAGATACTTCAACTATGGAACCCGTGGATGTCTCTACCTTGGATGGGTCCGGAGCCGCTGTGCAGGCACTGGCTTCTGTGGGTGTATTCAGGCCTACAACTTGCATATTAAAACAACACCTCCTTTACTAAGGCCTACATCTCTATCCATGTCTACAAAACCGACGCCCAAGCCACATGCTCATGCCCCTATGCCTAAAAAACAAATGATAAAAATGGCTGAAGATCTAATAACTCTAATCAGGGGTAGTCAACCCCCCCCCCCCCCAAGAGGCCTAGGGCTGAGCTTGATTATGAATCTTCTGATCAGGATTCTGTTTATTCTGACTTTTCTGATGACCTGGATTTGTCCATACCTACTTATAAGGATTCTGATGCAGAGGATTCCATTCCCTTTGCTTCCCCTCCTGAGGATTTTTCTTTTGGGGACACTGTATATACTTTAAAGGAGCATTTTCACTGGGAAAGCCAGGAATTTTCTGATTCAAAAAAAGAGAGTTAGGGATTTCCTTCTTCTACCTCAGCATAGGCCTTTGGCTATACCTCCTATACTAGACATTGTTGATGATGATTTCTCGGAATCCAGTTTGGCCACTGACTCCCTGCCTCCTACTCCTAGTAAACCTGACAGATACTACAGAGTTCCTGAGTCCCACAAGTTCCTTTTCAAAAATCCTGTTGCAGATCCAGAGACTATTTCTCAGGGGCCCAAGGGCATTAAGGCCTCTACTGCTAAAAATCCTACCCCTTCTGATATAGAGACTCCAGGGTGCTGGATAGATGGGGTAAAAAGGTTTATACTTCTGCAGCCTTGACATTCAGAGCTTTAAACCGCCAATGTCGTATGTTGAAATATCAGCAACATGTTATTGGACTGCTTAAACAGAAAATGATGTTGATTCCTGACTGTGTGGAAAATAAAGATTTGCAGGACTTAATGCATTCTGCTGAACAAGTTGGAAAACATACTTTGCAATGTGGTTTTGATTCTTTGGAGGCCTCTTGCAGGGCTGTTGTTACTTGGTCTGTGCTTAGAAGACATGCTTGGCTTAAGGAGCAATCTTTGCATGATCATGTTAAAGCTAAATTGTTGGATGCTCCTTTAAATCAGGACCATCTGTTTGGCAACAAGGCTGAAGAAGTTCTTAAAAAGTTGGAAGATAAAGCTAAATCTATGCAAACTGTTAAAGATTTTTTACAAGTGCAACCTCCTAGATTTAGTAGGCACTGGCCTACTAAGAATTGGTCCTTTCCAGTCCCTTCCAGGTCTTCTCAAGCCAAACCCAGACACAGCAAAAACCCCAGGTTTCATTCCCAGGGGACTCTCAGAACCAAGGAGTGGTGGGCCTCCACTTCCAAATCTGGAAATAACAAGACACCCCCCTATGGTAAACAGTCTCATTGACTTCCTTTTAAAAGTTACAAGCACTTACTTTTTGACCGCCCTTTTGGGGGGAAAGATTGCTCTTCATGTAAAGAACTGGGAACTCATTACCCAGGACAAATGAGTTTTAAATATAGTGTCCTAGGGATAAATATTTAATTTCCACATGTTGCCAACACCAAATGGGTGGCCAGACCTTCCCCCAAGTCAGTGGGCAGAGGCTCAAAAACAAGTACTTTCCCTCTTAAACATGGGGGCTATTCAACTGGTACCAGAAGAGGGAAAGGGACAAGGTTTCTATTCCAGTCTTTTTCTGGTACCCAGAAGAGACAAATCATGGCATTCAATCCTGGACCTGTCTACTCTAAACACCTTTCTGGAGATTCCAAAATTCAAGATGCTGACACTTCACCAGTTACTTCCTATGCTAGGCAAAAATGCCTGGTTGGCAACACTACATTTAAAAGAAGCATACCTGCACATCCCAATCAGGGAATCTTGCAGAAGATACCTACGCTTCAAAGCAGGCTGCACGCATTATCAGTTCCCTGCACTGCCCTTTGGCTTGTCTACTGTGCCCAGGGTATTCACAAAGTGCCTGGTTCCAGTTATTGCATTTTGCAGGCAAAGAAGTATTCAAATATATCCATACCTGGATGATTGTCTAATTCAGGCAGAAAGCCAGGGCATACTTTTAAATCATCTGGCGTTTGTAAAAAGGGTTCTAACTTGTCTGGGGTACACCATAAACGAAAAGAAATCACAGCTGGTACCCTGCCAACAAATTACATTCCTGGGAACAAGCTTGAATACAACTTCCCAGATGGCTTACCTTACACCAGAAAAGCAAATTCATTTGGTAACCTATTTCAAACAAGTGGCCACAAAAACCCTGCTATCTGCAAGACAAATACTGCAAGCCATGGGGTTTATGGCCTCCTGCATTCTTCTAATTCCATATGCAAGACTGCATATGAGGAAACTACAGTGGTATCTAAAAAGCCTATGGAGTCAACATTCTCACAGCCTGGAAACAAAGATTCCTATCATACCTTGCCTACGCCTAGAGTTCCTTTGGTGGGCAGAGGCCTGCCACCAAAACAAGGGACTGCCATTTACACTACTCCCTGCCGCCCAAACCCTAACAACAGATGCATCAGACTATGCATGAGGGGCTCATCTGGCAGGGAAGTGCATTCAGGGCAAATGGAACCCAAGTCAAATGCACCTACATATCAATCAAAAAGAAATGTTAGCTGTATAGAATGCTCTGACAACATTCAAGGACTACATTCTTCCAGGACAACTAATGGTAAAGACGGAGAACACCACTGTTATGTGGTACATAAAGAAGCAGGGGGTACACATTTCTACCCCCTCTGCAAACTAGCCATAGCATTGTGGAACAGAGCCTTGAGCTACCAAGTGCACCTACAAGCTCAATTCCTGCCAGGAAAATTAACTACACTGGCAGACGGACTAAGCAGAAACCTGTTGGACCCACACGAATGGAAACTGGAACCAAGGATTTTCAACATGTTGACAAGCGAGTGGGGGAGCCCAGACATAGATCTATTTGCCTCCCTCCAGAACTACCAGTTGGACAAGTTTTGCACAAGGATTCCCCAAAAACAAGCCTGGAAAGTGGATACTTTGTCCTTCAGCTGGAAAAACCTATTAGTCTATGCCCCCCCCCCCCGCTGCCTCTGCTTTCCAAAGTTCTACTAAAAGTCAAACAGGGCAAACCAAGGATGATCTTGATTGCTTCAGACTGGCCGCGCCAACACTGGTACTCCCCTCCTGTGCAGTGTGTCGCAGTTATCTCCATGGACCTGCCTCAGACCCCTTCCCTGCTGTCTCAGCAGGAGAACCAATTTCTACACCCTCAGATTCCAACATTGAACCTTGCAGCCTGGCTAATTACTTAAATTCACCCTTTTCATCCCTCAGCAAACCTTTGATGGATGTCATCTTATAGGCAAGGAGACCTAGTACTAGAAAATCTTATGCTGACAAATGGAAAAGATTCTGTGCCTGGAACCAATCTCAAGGGATGAGCGCAGCAGCGCCCAATTTACCTCAGATTTTCCAATACTTAACTGAGATGCTTCACAAGGGCCTGTCTTTTTCCTCCATTAAAATCCACGCCTCAGCCATTTCAACACATTATAACACAGAACCTCCCTTCTTCTCTCATCCTCTGCTCAAGCAGTACCTCAGAGGGGCAAAAAACTTGAGACCACCCAGGAGACCTCCAACCCCTGCCCTGGGGCCTTAACTTTGTATTGGAGAAACTCTCTCTGCCTCCTTTCGAGCCAGCTGCTACTGCAGACCTAAAATTTCTTTCTTGGAAAACAGCCTTCCTTTTAGCAATCACTTCAGCTAGAAGGGTATCTGAATTACAGGCCCTTATGGCAGTGGAGCCTTTCATCATCTTTCATGCGGACAGGGTGTCACTCAGGACCAATCCATCCTTCATGACCAAAGTTCTGTCCAGTGTGGCTCTTAATCAGTCCATTCATTTGTCAACCTTCTTTCCCAATCCACAGAACAAAGGGGAACGGATTCTGCATTCCTTGGATATGCACAGACAACTTAGATTCTACTTGGACAGGACTAAACCTCGAAGAAAATCTGAACAACTGCTGGTAGCATTTGCTGCAGGGGTAGAGGGGAAGGCTATTTCAAAACAAACTATTTCTAAATGGATAAGCCATTGCATTAATTTCTGCTATAAGCACCATGGAAAGCCTATCCCCCAGGGGATCAGATCTCACTCAACCAGGGCTGCATCTACTTCTGCAGCCTTTCTCAGAGGTGTTCCTACCAGTGACATCCTAGAAGCTGCTACCTGGAGTTCTGTACATACTTTCACCAAGCATCATCATTTGCCAATTTTGTGTAAATCCAGAGCTGGCTTTGCCACTGCTGTCTTGCAGGGCCTTATAGCTGGCCCTAATGATATCTAAACTCCTCCTCCTCAACCATAGCTTTGGGAATCTACCCAAATGTAATGACTGCAACAGTGAAACATGAAGAGCATAGTACAGTTGTGTACACTTACCGTAAATGTTAATGTTCGAGTGTATTCACTGTTGCATTCCTGGTTACCCTCCCTCCAGCCTCTTAATTTCTTCTGGCTATAACTCTACTTTCCTTTACTATGCTTAAAAGCCTTTTTGGTGTTTTTGCTTTTTGTTGGAGGTATACCTTTGCGTTTTTTATGTTTATTTGCTCCCCTTTAGGGGGTCACCTAACATCTGGGGCAAGAAAAATTGATGTAATGGCGTTGGCTGCATGTTTTATACCCCTGACTACCTGACGTCATGGAAGAAGGGACAGCAGCCAATGCAGGACCCAAGACTTTGTTAATCAGACTGACTGAGGGCAACCTGCCAGCAGATTACCCAAATGTAATGACTGCAACAGTGAATACACTTGAACATCTACATATATGGTAAGTGTACACAACTGTACTTTTTCAGAAGTCTCATGTGTCACTGTGAACTAACCTACGATGTTCATCATCATATTGATCACTGCCTTAGCTGTATGGGTTATGTCCTACCAAGGATATAACAGCCATCCAGCTTCCAAAGCTTCAGGCCACCTTTCATGCGCCCAAATTGTCAGGCAGCTCTAGCTGAGCTGACTAAAAGGCAAGTTTAGGTGCCAAGCCTTTCAGAGCTTTACTGCTGCCAAAGAGTACACTCCTTTAAGGCGTTCAAGGATTTACAGTCAGCTTGGTGCTCTTCCTTTGCTGGTCAGATAAGTTTCCTTTGGGGGAAAACTTCCGGCTGCTAAATATTGTTTTGTGTTTTTTTTTCTTTCCTTTTCAGGAAAGTTAATTTAATGCTAGGAGTTTTGTGTTTTAACAGACTATCACAAGACTGTATTGAACTTTTAAATGAGAGCACTTTTTACCTGCCAGTTTAAAAGTTGTGTAAATTAACTGCAAACCATTTTTCTGTGGAGAAATTATGTTTATTTTACTTTTTTGGGGGGCCAGCAGAGTGTTTTAAAGTGTGTTTTCCTGTGAAAGTGTGACTTTAAAGAACTTGTAGTTTTTACCAGCTTTTGACGCTTGTCTTCTCTGGGAAAGAGGCACCATTTTTGGCTTGACCATGGAACAAATGTCCTCCTTTTAGCCACAAGAAAAAAAAGTCGAGCAAAAACAGCCTTTGCCCCCAAAAGCAGGCTAGCACTTTGCCTCAGCCAGAGGTGGCTGACCCTTCTGTGGCCATTTGTTGTACCTTATACTGCTCTTCATTTGCCCCACGAAAAAGCTTTTCTAGCACAAAATTAAGATCCCGAGGGGAGATGGGTTTCCTTAGTGGACTTCATTCATATGTTAGGAATACTCTGGTGTAGCTCCTACAGCCAATGTGGACTGGGGATAAGCCTCATCCACTGCGGCTGTTGGGAGTCCCTCGATGGGTAAGCCAAAGACACTTTTGTTGGTTCTGGAAGATGGAACAGTGAAGGTTTCCCTTTTGTGTCAAAATGCTGTGCCTATCCATGGGGCATCTGCTGCTGTCGTTAGAAACACAGTTGACCCCATTTTTCTTGTCAAAAAGAAGCAGAAAACTAAGCATGTGTCTTCTCCTCAAGTTTCCTTAGATTGGGGAGTAGCTTATTGGGTCTGGCTCAGAGTTTAATTCAGGATGTTCATCGTGTTACATTGCTGCAGTCATCACACTTGGGTTATCCTGCCATCAGGCAGTCCTGCAGTCCGCCCGAGTTCCAAAGTCTTGGTCCAACGTCGGTTGCTGTCGCTTCTTCCCTGATGTCAGTGCGCCAGGGGTATATAAGAGGCATCCAACGCCATTTTATTCAGTGTTTCTTGCCGCGTGGTGCCCGAAGCAGAAGCAGTTCGCAAGTGCCGGTCGGCTGACTCCTGAGATTTTCAAATCGAATTTCAGACCGAAGTCTTCAATAAAGCTAAGTACCCCATTGGGGAACCTTTTCTTGCCTTAGTCCGATGTCAGAAAAAGTTAACAATTGCATTTCTTGTGGGAAGCAAATACCTCATAACGACTTTCATTCTTATTGTATTCCTTGCCTAGGCCCAGACCACGATGTCACAGGTTGTCAGTTTTGTGCTAGGTTTAAAAAACGAACTATCAAACGTCAGTTTGATTTCGCACGACATTACTTTGGTAAGAAATTTAATTGTACCATGCCGTCGGAGCAACCGACGACCGGCATGCATAAAAAACGCAAGGATAAGGATAGGCAGCCTAGACCCAAACGAGACTCCGAGGCCTCTCCTGGGCCTGTCGCCGGTTCTCCGGTTTTCAGTGAGGCACCTACGCAGCCCCTGATGACCGCTGATTTAGAACCCCAGACGGCTTCTGATTCACAAGCGGAGAGTATTAGGCCGATGCAGCCTTCTTCTTTAGGCCCTTCCGACTCCATAGCTGAAGGTGATTCCGGTGCAGTAGAAATGCCTTCGGTTGCAAAAGGTGTCTTCAGACCGACTACACTCACCATTAAATCTTTTGCTAAGCTAAAAACTCCATTAAAAACTAAAAAGACTGTACATCAATCTCCAGTACAAGGCCCCATGCCTAAGAAACATATGCTTAAGATGGCTGAAGATTTAATTACCCTAATCAGGGGTTCCCATCCCCCTCCTGAAAAAAGGCCAAGACAAGAGGAGGATTATGCTTCCTCTGACCAGGTTTCAATTTCCTCAGATTCTTCTGAGGAACAGGAATACTCTTTTCCCCCTTATGAAGATTCTGATGCTGAAGAATCTATTCCCTCAGCATCTCCTCCAGACGACTACTCCTTTGGGGAAACTTTACATACCATGAGGGAACATTTCCACTGGGAAGGCCAGGATTATTCTGATTCTAAGAAAAGGCTCTGAGAGTTCCTTTTACTTCCCCAGCACAGACCACTTGCTATCCCTCCTGTGTTAGACATTGTGGATGATGTTTGCCTAGAATCTAGTCTTAACCCAGACTGTCTACCTCCTGCTCCAGCCAAACCAGACAGATACTACAGAGTCCCGGACTCACACAAATTCCTATATAAAAGCCCTGTTGCTGACCCAGAAACAATTTCTCAGGGTCCCAAAGGGGTTAAAGCCTCCATTGCTAAAAATCCTGTACCCTCTGAAAGGGATTCCAGAGCACTAGATAGATGGGGAAAGAAGGTATACACCTCAGCTACTCTAGCTATGAGAGCCTTAAATTGCCAGTTTCACATGCTAAAATATCAGCAATTCCTAATGTCTCAATTAAAACAAAAATTGAGCACACATACAGAGCAGCCTGATTTCAAGGAAACGCAGGATCTGTTACATGCAGCTGAACAGGTGAGCAAACATACTTTACAATGTGGATTTGATTCATTGGAAGCTTCCTGTAGAGCAGCAGTGACTGGGTCTGTCATACGTAGACATGCTTGGTTAAAAGAACAAACCCTGCCTGATCATGTTAAAGCAAAGTTAATGGATGCACCTTTACAGCAGGATGTTTTATTTGGTGTAAAGGCAGAAGAGGTTTTAAAGAAAATGGAGGATAAGGCAAAATCTATGCAGACGGTCAAGGATTTTTACAGGTTCAACCCCCTCAGTTCAGCAGAAATTGGCCAACAAAAAACTGGTCCTTTCCAGCATCTGACAGACCACAGAGGGGCAAATACAGGTGCCCAAGGGGCAGAGGTCAGTCACAAGGCCCTTACAAACCTCGCCAATGGGGTACCACTACCCAGGAAGGAGGAGAAGACAGGCCCCAAGCTAACAGAAGACAAACACAATGACTTAACCCTCAGACTGCCAAGCAAATCTCTCTTGGCAGCTCCCTTGGGAGGAAAATTAGCACTTTTTGCAGACAACTGGCACATCATTACAAAAGACAAATGGGTCCTAAACATTGTTTCACAAGGGTACAGATTCCACTTTCACACCTTGCCAAGGATAAAAGGAATGCCAAACCTGCCACCAAATCAATGGGCGGAGGCACAAAAACAAATTACAGCTCTCATGGACATGAGAGCCATTCAACAGGTACCTACACAGGAGCAAGGACAAGGATTTTACTCAAGACTCTTTCTAGTTCCCAGAAAGGACAAAGCCTGGAGACCCATTCTGGACCTTTCAGTTCTAAACACCTATCTCCAAGTACCCAAATTCAAGATGCTAACACTACAGCAGCTTCTTCCCATGCTGGGCAAGATGGCTTGGCTAGTAACGTTGGAAAATTGCAGAAGATACCTCCGTTTCATTGCAGGTTCATCTCATTATCAATTCTCTGCACTGCCCTTTGGCTTATCTGCTGCGCCCAGGGTCTTCACAAAATGCCTGGCACCAGTAATTGCATACTGCAGACAAAGAGGAATTCAAATATACCCATACCTGGACGACTGCCTTATTCAAGCAGAAAGCAAGGACATTCTTTTAAAGCGTCTGGCATTTGTCAAACACCTTCTAAGTTGCCTAGGGTACACAGTAAATGAAAACAAATCAAAACTAGTACCCTCACAGAACATAACATTCCTGGGTGCCAGCTTGAATACAACGGCCCAGATGGCTTATCTCACGCCAGACAAGCAACAGCAGCTGACTCAGTACTTCAGAATGATGGCAACAAAGACCCAGCTCCCTGCAAGAAAAATTCTGCAGGCCTTGGGATTCATGGCATCTTGCATACTCCTAATACCATTTGCAAAACTGCATATGAGGAAATTACAATGGTACCTGAAGAGGGTATGGACACAGCACAACCACAGCTTGGAAACAATGATACCACTCATTCCCTGCCTTCAACAGGAGTTCCTATGGTGGGCACAGGCATGTCACCTCAACAAGGGTCAGCCTTTTACCTTGCCCACAGCCAGGCAGACTATGACAACAGATGCATCGGACTATGCCTGGGGAGCACACATGGCAGGACATTGCATTCAGGGCAAATGGGACACAGATCAAATCATCTGCATATCAACCAAAAAGAAATGCTAGCTGTACAGAATGCCCTAACAGCCTTCAAGGACCTCTTACATCCAGGACAACGCCTAATAAAGACGGCCAATACCACAGTTATGTGGTACATAAACAAGCAAGGGGGCACACACTCCTACCCCCTATGCAGGCAAGCAATACCTTGTGGAACACAGCACTGACTTACCAAGTTCAACTGCAAGCACAATTCCTGCCAGGAAAGAAAAATACATTGGCAGACGACCTAAGCAGAAACATCATGGATCCCACGAGTGGAAACTGTATCCACAAGTATTTGCAATGATAATTCAAAAATGGGGACGCCCAGACATAGATCTGTTTGCCAACCCCCAAAACTACCAACTTCAAAAACTTTGCACAAGGACATTCCACCCACTAGCTTGGAAGTTGGCGCCCTCTCATTCAGTTGGAAAACACAGTGTATGCCTTTCCTCCACTGCCTCTTCTAGCAAAGGTGTTGCTGAAAGTCAGATTAGAGAGGCCACAAATGATACTCATTGCTCCAGACTGGCCACGCCAGCACTGGTATCCAGTACTAAGGAACATGGCCCACGGCCCACCATGGATTTTACCCCAAATTCCTCACCTGCTCACTCAGCAAAGCAATCAGATTCTACACAGCCAGCTCAAGACTTTGAATCTGGCTGCATGGCAAATTACCTAAACAACCAGCCAACATCTCTGTCTAAAGCTGTTATGGATGTCATTCTGGAGGCCAGGAGGCCCAGCACCAGGAAAACCTATTCGGACAAATGGAAAAGATTTTATGCCTGGAACCAGGCTAAAGGCCAAAATCCCCTTGCTCCAAACATTCCTCAGATTCTACAATACTTAACTGAGATGTTGCACAAAGGACTTTCTTTTTCCTCTATTAAGATCCACGCCTCAGCGATTTCAGCTCACTACAACATGGATCCTCCTTTATTTTCACATCCACTCCTAAGACAGTATCTCAGAGGGGGCTAAGAACATAAGACCGCCCAGGGTAGCACCAACACCAACTTGGGATCTCAACTTTGTTCTGGAAAAGCTTACACTGCCGCCCTTTGAACCAGCTATTTCAGCCGAGTTAAAGTTTCTATCATGGAAAACTGCCCTGCTACTAACAATAACTTCAGCTAGAAGAGTCTCAGAGCTACAGGCCCTAATGGCAGTGGAGCCTTTCCTCATTTTTCATCAAGACAGAGTCGCTCTACGTACTAACCCCTCCTTTATGCCAAAGGTGGTATCCAGTGTGGCCCTAAACCAAACCATTCATTTGCCCACCTTTTTCCCAAACCCCCAGAACAAAGGAGAAAGACTCCTGCACTCTTTGGACATTCACAGGCAATTATGGTACTATTTGGATAAAACTAAGGCTTTCAGAAAATCCGAACAGCTCTTTGTATCCTATGCTGCAGGATCACAAGGAAAAGCTATCTCAAAACAGACCATTTCAAAATGGATAGGGCATTGTATACGTTTCTGTTACACACATCATGGGAAACCGGTACCTGCTAGCATTAGGTCCCACTCCACCAGGGCTACAGCTACATCAACAGCCTTTCTCAGGGGGGTACCAACCAAGGATATTTTGGAAGCTGCAACTTGGAGTTCAGTGCACACCTTTACCAAGCACTATCACTTACCTCTATACTCTAAGACTAGAGCTGGTTTTGCCACTGTAGTACTGCAGGGCATACTAGCTTCTCCAAACCCTGTTTAACTCCACCAGCCATCCTTAGCTTTGGGATTCAACCCAAGTGCGATGACTGCAGCAGTGTAACACGATGAACATAGTACAGTTTTGTACCTACCATAAATGTAGATGTTCGAGTGTTCACACTGCTGCAGTCCAGGTTACCCTCCCTCCATCCCCTCTGAACTAGCTGAACTTTTCTATACCTTTCTATCTGATACAACCTTTGTGGTGTATTTGCTTGTAACTGAAGGTATTATTTGTATTTTCTGTACATGTTTCATTGGCAATATGTATTGCCCACCTACTAGGGGGCACCTGACATCTGGGGCAAGAAAAACTGAAGAAAATGGCGTCGTTTGCCTCTTATATACCCCTGGCGCACTGACGTCAGGGAAGAAGCGACAGCAACCGATGCCGGATCAAGACTTTGGAACTCGGGCCGACTGCGGGACCGCCTGACGGCAGGATAACCCAAGAGTGATGACTGCAGCAGTGTGAACACTCGAACATCTACATTTATGGTAGGTACAAAACTGTTCTTTATTGATCGTTCTTGTGAAATAGGATGTCCTGACAGAAATCACTGTTGCAGTATTCCTAACATGTGGATGACGTCCAGTAAGGAAATCCATCTCTTCTCCTTGGGATCTTAATTTTGTGCTAGAAAATCTTACTCTGCCTCCCTTTGAAACAGCTTATTTCACTTCTCTGAAATTCTGTACTTAGAAAGTCATTCTCCTATTGGTTCTCACCTCTGCCAGGAGGGTTTCCGATCTACAGGCTGTCATGGCCATTCCCTCTTTTCTCATTTTTCACAGAGATAGGGTGACTCTCGGGGCTAACTCATCCTTCATGCCTAAAGTAGTTAATGAGTTGGCTTTCAATTAAGCCATTCATCTTTTCACCTTCTTTACCAACCCCTAAAGGGGGGGGTCTTAAATTCTCTAAACATTCACAAGCAACTCTAGTTTTACATGGACAAAACTAAATCCTTAAGAAAGACGGACCAGCTGTTTATATCCTTTATGACCCCTAAGCTGGGACAGCCAGTCTCCAAACAGACTTTTGCAGCCTGGATTTTAAAGGCTGTTCCTTTCTGCTTCTCACACCACAGTAAGATCTTATCTTCCTGCCCTAAAGCACATGCCAGTAGGTCATTCACTTCTTCATGAGCTTTTCACAAAGGAACAGACTCCAGTTCTATTTTGCAGGGAGACACTTGGTCCTCTGTACATACCTTTAACAAACACTACAAAATTTAGGCTTTCTCCAGGTCCAGAACAGCCTTTAATAGGGCATTCCTGTCCAGACTGTTGTACAATTCTTATCAATAGCCAGTCACCCTTCCTTCCTCCTTCAGCTCTGGGAATCACCCTTATGTCAGGAGTACTGCAACAGTGATTTCACTTGGGACATAATACCATTGATATAAGAACTTACCATAACAGAAACCACAGCAGAGATAGCTGTCCCCAGAGTTAAGGTAAAGGACTGACTTAACTTTCTTGTAATTTGTGAAAAGTGGAGGCACTTAAAAATTACAAACTTAATCAACAATAATAAACAGTCCAAAACGTCAGATGTTAATTCCTCCTCCACAAGAGTACTGAACAAACAAACTCAAACAGTCTTAGTCACTGGAATAACTGAATTTTAATTCATGAGTACTTTCGTCCACCATCTGGACTGTGTCAGATCAATTTTTCTTAACGGCTTTAACCCATGGAAAAGTAATATATAAATAAAAAGCACAAAGAATCATAAACCATGATTGACAGTCTCATACATAAGTAATGAGACTAGCCTACAACTAAAAGCTAGCCTAATGTAACACAATTTTTTACAGTCCAAACTAAAATAAGAAACAGAAAGAATACTAATAAAACAAAGTCCAAATAAACTGAAGTGCAGAACTAGTGACAAGGTGTCGTAAAACTCCCTTCACTAAAGGCTGTTTATCACCAAGGTAAGAACAAGATCCTTCCAAAAAGAGAGTCATTTTGGAGTGTGTGTACATGCGTGCATTCATGTGTGACAAATGGCACATGAATCAAGAAAGCAGCACCCACTATAGTAACCATGGAAAAGATGCAATGTAAAGTAACATCACAGATAAAAACACAGTCACAATAAAAATTATAATCATATTAAAAATAAACATATTAAAACATATTAAAAATAATCAAAAAGAAACATTTTCACCCATAGGGCTTCATCAGATCACTGAAACTTCCCATAACAGTAGATGTACTGATCACTGTTGTAGTATTCTTATTCAGTCCCACCCTCCATCACCGCTTCTCTTTCTCAGTTGCATCTTCAGCTGTTTGTCCATCTTTGTTCTAGCCTTTACTGTCTTACATAGGTGCAGGAGAGTTTCACTACCAATTCTAGCAACGCCTGTCTTACCTGACAAGTCTCTTCCCTCAGTAGGCTTCAAGCCAAAGGCTTGGAGATAGTCTGAGGATCCATGCTCGTATGTCTGTCTTTATATCCCAGTGCATACAAGCTGAGGTCATGTGTTGCACATACGACATAGGAAAGGTAAAGCTTTGGTACCCCAGCTGGACATCAGCTGTTACAGCCCATATGTTAGGAATACTGCAACAGCGATCAGTAGGACATCTACTTTTAAGATAATTTCATACACAGCTGTACCTTCTGTTAAAAGAAAGAGTGATGCTTCTTTTCCAGAAAGGAGTCAAGATTCTGAATCTAAATAGGAAGATGAGGGGACATAAGTGTTTTCTTCTCCAATTTCTGATTTAGACTCAGAGGAGAGCTTAGTTTCTGATTCTCTTGTTTGGGAGAGTACTCTTTGAGACTATAGCTTAGAATGGAGAACGCTGAGGATGTTCTTCATCTCACATTGCTGCAGTCCTTACACTTGGGTAGTTCGCTGTCCTCGGTCGGCCCGAATATCAAAGTATTAGGCTGACGTCGGTCATGGCGCTTAAGACTGACATCAGGACGTCAGGGTACAAATGCGCATGACCGACGTCATATCCCCAGTCTTTTTTGCCGCATGGTCCGATGCAGAAGCAGCGTTGCAAGTGCCGTTCGGCGTACTGAAATTTTTCGAATTCGGAGTTTCAGACCGAGTCAAAGTTGGCTAAGTACCCCGTTGGGAAATATTTTAGTTTTTTCTTGCCTCAGTGGTTTACCGGATGTCAGAAAAAGTGAATAACTGTATTTCTTGTGGGAAGCAAATACCGCATAGAGATTACCATACTTTGTGTATTCCTTGTTTGGGGCCTGAGCACGACGTTGTTGGGTGTCGCTTTTGTGCTAGGTTCAATAAGCGCACTATTAAGCGAAGGTTAGATTGTGCCAGGTTGATCTTCGGGAAGCGGTGCAATTATAATATGCCGTCGGATGCTCCGACGCCCGCTTCTTCGAAGAAGCGCAAAGACAAGGCAGCTAAACCCAGGCAAGAAGAGTCGTCTGTACCGGACGCCGGTTCTTTAGAGGCGTCAGTGGAACCGGTGGTTCCACCAGAGGCTTCTCTGGAGTCCCAGGGGGAGACTTTAATATTGCAGGATGTGGCCTCTCAGGAGGCAGGTCAGGCTGAAGGGGCTTCTCAGGTTACTGTACTCCCCTCCCTTCCTAGGGTGGTTAGGCCCTCTCCTTCTGTTTCCAAGGCTTCTCCCAGAGGCAGGCCAGGTTTAGCTTCTGTTGGTGTCACTCCTAGTTCTACAGGATCTGTGCCCAAGAAGCACATGCTTAAAATGGCTGAAGATTTAATAACTTTGATTAGAGGTTCTTTGCCCCCTCCTGATAAGAGGCCTAGGGTGGAACCAGAGTTGGGGGATGTTGAGCAGGTTTCGGATATTTCAGAGTCTTCGGCTGAAGACTTGCAGGAGTACTCTCCTTATTCTGATTCTGATGCAGATGATTCTACTCCTTCTGCTTCTCCTCCAGAGGATTTTTCTTTTTCAGAGACTCTTCATTCCATGAGGGAACATTTTAAGTGGGAAGGTCAGGATTTCTCTGATTCCAGGAAAAGGCTCAGGGAGTTTTTGCTTTTACCCCAGCATAGGCCTTTGGCTATACCACCTGTTCTGGATGTTGTGGAGGATGTGTTTGCAGAGGCTTCACTTAATCCTGATTCTTTGCCTCCTGCTCCTGTTAAACCGGATAGGTATTACAGGGTGCCTGAGGCTCATAAATATCTTTATAAGAGTCCTAGGGCGGACCCAGAAACTGTTAGTCAGGGACCTAAGGGTGTCAAGGCCTCTGTTGTAAAAAATCCGGTTCCTCCAGATAAAGAGGCCAGAGCTTTGGATAGATGGGGAAAGAAAGTCTATACTTCTTCTACCTTAGCTATGAGGGCTTTGAATTGCCAGTTTCACATGTTGAAATATCAAAACTATCTTCTTTCTCAATTGAAGTCTAAGGTAGATGCTCTGGCGGAAGGTATTGATTGTAAAGAATTACAAGATTTGGTGCATGTCTCGGAACAGGTGGGTAAGCATTCTTTACAATGTGGTTTTGATGCTGTACAGGCCTCGTCTAGGGTGGCTGCCACTGGCTCAGTTCTTCGCAGGCACGCCTGGCTGAGGGATCAGAATTTATCTGACCATGTTAAGACAAGGATTTTGGATGCTCCTTTACAGTCTGATGTGTTGTTTGGTTCACCTGTGGAGTCAGTCTTGAAGAAAATGGAGGACAAGGCTAAGTCTATGCAGGCTGTTAAAGATTTTTTGCAAGTTCAACCTCCGAAGTTTAGTAGGAATTGGCCTGCTAAGGGGTGGACGTATCCTGCTTATGATTCTCAGTCTAGGGGTAGATCTAGACGTGGTAGGGGCAGGACTCAGAGTTCCTTCAGACCTAGAACGGGGAGTTCACCTGCACAGTCTTCGGGTGAGGGCAGGGGCCAGTCCTTTCGTAAACAGGCCCAATGACCTACCTTTTCAGCTGCCAGATTCCTCTCGCCTGGCAGCACCTTTGGGAGGAAGGTTGGCACTCTTCAAGGAAAATTGGAATTTGATTACTCAAGACAGATGGGTATTGGATATCATACACCAAGGTTACAAGTTTTATTTCCATACCTTGCCTCCTTTCAAAGGCATGCCAGACGTTCCTCCTCAGCAAAGACTAGAGGCTCACAAGCAAATTTCTCTGTTACTTCTCATAGGGGCCATACAACCGGTCCCTCTACAAGAAGTGGGCCTAGGATTTTATTCTCGCCTGTTCCTAGTACCAAAGAAAGGGAACACGTGGAGACCAATTTTGGATTTATCTATCCTCAACACATATCTGGACATTCCCAAGTTCAAAATGTTGACGTTACAACAGCTTTTGCCTCTGCTGGGCAAAGATCACTGGATGGTGACTCTGGATCTCAAGGAGGCTTACCTTCATGTTCCTATCAGGCTCAGTTGCAGGAAGTATCTGCGCTTTCGGGCTGGGACTTCTCATTATCAGTTCTCTGCATTGCCCTTTGGCTTATCTACTGCGCCCAGAGTGTTCACGAAAGTTCTGGCTCCAGTGATAGCTTTCTTCAGGCTAAAAGGAATACAGATCTATCCTTATTTGGACGATTGCCTGATTCTGGCCCAAGAAAAGGACGAACTTCTTCATCATTTACAGTATGTGATAGCAGTGCTAAGATGCCTGGGGTATTCTGTGAGGGAAATAAAGTCCAGTCTAGTACCCTCTCAGGACATGTGCTTTCTGGGTGTGAGACTGAATACAGCGTCCCAGATGGCCTTTTTGACCTCGGACAAACAAAAGAATCTTTCTCTTTACTTCCATCAGTTGTCTCATCAGTCCAGGCTGACTGCAAGGACAGTCCTTCAAGCCTTGGGGTTCATGGCATCTTGTATTCTGGTGCTTCCCAATGCCAGACTGCATATGAGGAAGCTACAATGGTATCTCAAAAATGTATGGACACAGCACTGCCAAGATATGGACACTGTCATTCTAATAATACCTTGCATTCAAAAGGAGTTTTTGTGGTGGGCTCAGGAATGTCACCTAAACAAGGGACTCTCTGTGACCCGACCAGAGGCGAGTCAGATTCTAACGACAGATGCCTCAGACAAAACTTGGGGAGCTCATCTAAATGGAAAGTGGATACAAGACACGTGGCCTGCCAGACGTCAACATCTACATATCAACTTGAAGGAGATGTTAGCAGTCCAATTTGCATTAATAGCTTTCAAGGATTTACTCCTTCCAGGGCAGGTGTTGGTTCTAACAGACAACACAACTGTCATGTGGTACATCAACAAGCAAGGGGGAACGCATTCTTATCCTCTATGCAGACAAGCAATGATTTTGTGGGAGACTGCTCTCAGTTTACAGCTGGATCTTCAGGCAAGGTTTCTGCCGGGAGCACAGAACTCCTTAGCAGATGTGTTGAGCAGACAAATTATGGATCCCCACGAGTGGAAATTGGATCCTCATGTATTTCAGAAATTGACAGTGTTATGGGGAACTCCAGACATAGATCTGTTCGCTTCTCCTCTAAACTTCCAGCTGCCAAAGTTTTGCACAAAAAGGTTTCATCCCACAGCTTGGAAAGTGGATGCTCTTTCATTCAAGTGGAGCAATCTTCATGTGTATGCCTTTCCACCTCTGCCTCTCCTCCTAAAGGTACTCCTGAAGGTCAGACAGGACAAGCCAAAGATGATTTTAATAGCTCCAGATTGGCCTCGACAGCACTGGTACCCATTACTGAGAAGTCTGGTGCGGGAGCCTCCATGGCCTTTACCTTCGATTCCACACCTGCTGTCTCAGGAGAACAGTCATTTACTCAATGTCAAACTTCACTCTCTACATCTAACAGCCTGGCATATTCTGTTTTAAACCCTGGAGGGTCTCAGCTTCCACAGCAAGTTTTGAATGTTATTTTGGAGGCCAGAAGGCCTAGTACAAGGAAAGTGTACGCAGATAAGTGGAAGAGATTTTTATTTTGGAGTACAGCAAAGGAATTTGATGTTTCTAAGCCTGATTTAAGTGTGGCTCTTCAGTATCTTACTGAGTTACTGGACAAGGGTTTGTCCTTCTCTTCTATTAAGGTTCATGCTGCAGCAATTTCTGCTCACTATGACTGTGACCCACCATTGTTTTCTCATCCTTTGTTTAAGCAATTCCTGAGAGGGGCAAAGAATATAAGACCCCACGTAGAGCTCCTACTCCTGCTTGGGATCTCAATTTTGTGTTGGAGAAACTCACTCTACAACCTTTTGAGCCTGCAGCTACTGCCGAGTTGAAATATTTATCATGGAAGACTGCTTTTTTGTTGGCCATTACCTCAGAGCAACGTTTCTGAATTACAGGGCCTTATGGCAGTTGAGCCTTTCTTAATTTTCCATAAGGACAGGGTATCTTTATGTACTAATCCTTCCTTTATGCCTAAAGTGGTTTCTAGTGTGGCCTTAAACCAAACTATTCATTTGCCTACTTTTTATGCAAACCCCCAAAATAAAGGGGAAAAGATTTTGCACACTTTGGATATACACAGGCAGTTGCGATATTATTTGAGCAGAACTAAAGGGTTCAGGCAGTCTCAGCAGTTATTTGTTTCATTTGCTTTGGGTTCTCAGGGCAAGCCTGTGTCAAAACAAACTATTTCTAAGTGGATTGGGTTTTGTATTGCTTTCTGTTATTCCCATCATGGTAAGGAGATTCCAGCTGGGATTAGGCCTCATTCCACTAGGGCTACTGCCACTTCTACATCTTTAAGGGGGGTGGCAACTAAGGATATTTTGGAGGCAGCTACTTGGAGTTCAGTGCATACTTTCTCTAAGCATTACCATCTTCCACTTTACTCTAAATCTAGGGCTGGTTTTGCCACTGCAATTTTACAGGGCATTTTGGCAGCTCCTACTGCTTTATAGGTTTTGCCATCCTCCCTTACCTCTGCTTTGGGATTCTACCCAAGTGTAAGGACTGCAGCAATGTGAGATGAAGAACATAGTACAGTTTTGTACCTACCATAAATGTAGATGTTCGAAGATCCACATTGCTGCAGTCCAATTTACCCTCCCTCCTTCCCCTCTGTAGTTGGAGGTGGTTGTGTGGTTTGGGTTGTAAATATTGTGGATATTGTATATTTTGTACATATGCTTAGTGCAAGGGTGGTTGGTTGTTTGTTGCTGTCTTTTGGTTTTGACCTTTCTTTTTAGGGTCTTCTGACATCTGGGGCAAGAAAAGACTGAGGATATGACGTCGGTCATGCGCATTTGTACCCTGACGTCCTGATGTCAGTCTTAAGCGCCATGACCGACGTCAGCCTAATACTTTGATATTCGGGCCGACCGAGGACAGCGGACTACCCAAGTGTAAGGACTGCAGCAATGTGGATCTTCGAACATCTACATTTATGGTAGGTACAAAACTGTACTTTTCTCAGTCCCTCAGAAAATACTACTATAGAAGAAATTTCCAGAACCCATACTCATTCTTCTGTTCCATTTTTAGAGGATGTGTATGCACGCTCGCTGCAGCCTGCAGTTTTCCTGACAGTCAGCAAGCTGCCCCTAAAAAGGCAGATAAGCTGTATAAAGTTCCTCAGTTTTTTAGTTATATACTATTTATTTATTTATTTATTTTTATTTTTATTTTACATTTGTTGACTGGGCTAGTCTAACTGGATATATGTCCATTTTTAGTAGTGGCCCGGGGAGAAAAGCTCCAAGGAAAAAAACTTAAATTTAATAGAGAATAACATCAAAACAGTTTTATACAGCAATGGTTGTAAAGCAGTATAATTTTAGCATAACATGTTAGCTTTTTTTTTTTTTTTTCAATTCTAACCTACTCTTAAGTTGGTTAAAGTATACTGCATTTACATTTACAGTTTACATTTGTTGACTGGGCTAGTATAACTGGATACAAATCCATTTCCAGTACAGGCCCAGGGAGAAAAGTTCCATGTATTTGTACAGAGTAAATAAATGCTAAAAGAATAGAAGTTGTACAGTGTTGTCAAAGAAGTCAAAAAATATGTAAGATAATACAAAAGTTTTAATTAATACTGTATAATAGTAATCCAGTTCTTTAAGGTACAGAGATAACTTTTACTTGTATACATATATACATAAAATTTGTGTACTATAGGATATATTGTTAATTTGTAATAGGTAGTAGATGAAGGAAGGGTGAGAAGAGTAAGTGGGGGGGGGGGCAGAATTAGTCAGGGTTAGTACAGGAGCATAGCCAGTGATTATTGAGATATGGTTTTAGTTGTTTTTTAAAAAGAAAGAGAGAGGTCTGAGCTGTAGTATCGGAAGGAAGTTGATTCCATAGTTTTCCTACAGAGTTGGAGAATAAGGAGTCACCTGCTGAGTTGTTGGATTTAGTAGTATTAATCAGCAGTTTGTTTGAGGAACGTAGATTTTTGAGATTGTTATAAGGTGTGATGAGGTTAGAGAGTATAGGAGTGTTGCTAGGTTGATACAGGGTCTTATGAGCTATTGTGAGCTGGTGAAATTGAAGCTGGTTAAGGAATTCTAGCCAGTTTAATTGTTTAAGATTAAGGCAGTGATGTGTTCTGAAAGAGGAGAGCCTGTAGCAAATCTAGCAATATTATTATAGGAAGTTGTTAGTTTCTTTAGGTTGTTTTTTGAGATATTAGTATAAATGGGAGCGGCGTAGAGCAGAGTGGATAAAAGGTGAGTTCTAGCTATAGCAGACCTAGCTACTGGAGTAAGAAAGGGTTTGATTCTGTAAAGGGATCCCAGTTTCTTATTGATTAATTTTATTGTAGTGTTTATGTGTATATCAAAGTTTAGATTGTTGTCAGTTGTTATTCCTAGCAGTTTAGTGGTAGGGTCAGGTGAGATAAGGGTACCATTATTAGAAGTGAGGTTGAAATGTAAAGAGATGGACTTTTTGGTTGGGCTGAAAAGTAGCAATTTAGTTTTTTTTGGGATTTAGAAGGAGGCAGCGGTGGGAGAACCATTGTTCTGCAGTGCTGAAGGCTTTTTGGGTAAGGGACTGAAGTTCAGTTGGTGAGGCAGCTGAGCAAATTAAGGTAGAGTCATCAGCATACTGAATGCAGGTGGAGTATGGAATAGCAGATTGCAGGTCGTTAATAAAGATAGAAAATAAGAGTGGGCCTAAAATAGAGCCTTGTGGGACACCGAGGGAGATTGGGAGGTGATTAGATAGTTCATTGTGCCAGAGTACAGCCTGCTGACGGTTATTAAGGTAGAATGTAAACCAGTTCAAAGATAGAGAATCAAGTGAAAGAGACTTAAGTGTATGCAGGAGAAGTTGGTGGTTAACCATGTCAAAAGCTTTGGATAGGTCAATGAAGACAGCTGATGAAAGATAGTTGTTGTTACGGTTGTTATTCTGACTATTCCAAATCCTGACCCAATAGCTGTAACTTTAGCTGACCCCACTGCTGCTAAACACATAGTTAATTCCAATCCTACTCTTTCTGATAAAGATATGAAGATTATTGATAAGTATAGAGAAAATATGCGTACTTCTGCAACTTTGATTTTTAGAATTTTGAGTTACCAGGCTCATATGGTAAAATTTGTTCAAATTGTGAAAGTATGAGGAATGTTTTATCTGTAGTTCATTCTTGTGAGGAAAAATCTGTTTAAATAATTCTGTTTTTTTTTTACTGCATAGGCCACTACTCACTGTTTACAATGTGTTTATGTCTCAGCTGATAACATCTTCCAGGGCTATGGCCATTGGTCGATCTTTAGGAGGTTTGTACGGCTGCATTCTCAGAACCTCACCCATATGATGTTAAAAATGAGATTTTGAATTCCCCTTTGGATAGAGACTTAATTTTTGGCCCTTCTGCTACAAAGGTGATCAAAAAGTGTGATGAAAGGGGTTAGCTGATCCAGGGAATCTATAAGATTCATCAGGTCTCATTTTCCAACTTTTCTAAAGGATTCTGTTAACTCCTCATCCAATTTTGGCAAAAAGCAACTAAATACAAGTAAACAAACATTTAAGAAGAACTGGCAAGGGCGTTCCAAAAAGAAGTCTCAAACCTCCCAAAACCAAGGACAGTCCAACAAGTCTGAATGATTGGTCAAGAGACTTTGTAACCCCCTATCACCCTAGCCCCATTTTTTCTTCCAGAAAGTCTGAATCTCCATTTTTCTCTTTGACAACAAAATGTTTCAGACAAATGGGTTCTGAAGGTCATTCATCAAGGTTAGAGATGTCAGGGGAGGAAATTCCCCTTTTCCAGGGGATCATTCCTCTTCCTCCAGATCAGACTGTTTTGTTTCCACTGGTTCTTCATCACATGCTGTCCCAAGGAATGATAGTTTTAGTTTCTTCTTCCCAGGTGGGAAGGGTTTTTTAATCAAAGAGGTTCTTGGTGCTAAAGTCGATGCCTCTACGGACCCTGGTAATTACCGCCCCATAAGCTTAACAAGTCTAGTCTGCAAAGCTATGGAGAGGATCATAATGGAGCTCATAAACAAAGATATAGGGGACTTGCAGACATTGGACCCAACCCAGTTTGTCTTCGTCAAGGGCAGATCATGCCTTTTGAACTTGGTCGACTTCTTCGAAACAGTCACCAAGGCCATTGATGAGGGAAAGGCAGTCCATACAGCCTACCTTGACCTTGCAAAAGCTTTCGACACAATACCCCACTCGGGTATTGTAGAAAAACTTACCAGCTTAAATGTAAACCCATATGTCACAAGATGGGTTGCAAACTGGCTTAAGGACAGAACCCACAGGGTTAGAGTTGCTGGCACTATGTCAGACTCCAAGCCGGTCACAAGTGGTGTCCCACAGGGCTCTGTCCTTGGCCCCCTATTGTTCGGCATCTACTTCTCAGAAGTACAGGCCAACATGGGAGGACTTTGGCTGACAAAGTTTGCAGATGACTGCAAATTGGGCGCCATAGTGGAAAGTGCATCGGACACGGATATCCTTCAGAAGGGACTCACGGAAACAGATAGCTGGTGCCAGAGCCATGGCCTGAAGTTAAACGCCAAAAACTGTATAGTCATACCCTTCGGGAAAAACAAGGTAACCCCAAGCTACCATATAGGTGGCAATCCACTAAGCACAGAAGAGGTTATCAGGGACCTGGGGATCCAGGTTGACAGTGGCCTTTCTTTTGACACTCACGTTGCTAAAGTGGTTAGAAAGACCTTCTACATTGCCCTCCTGATCATGAAGGGATTCACATCCAGATCTAGTGAGGTCATTGTTCCCCTGTACTCTTCACTTATCAGACCAATGATCGAGTACAATGCCCCATTCGGGATGTATCTCACTTGACATCTGCAGCAGTTGGAGAGACCCCAAAAGTTCCTCACCAAAAGGATAAAGGGACTCCAAAATCTGTCATATGCTGCCAGATTGAAGAAACTCCAGCTCTATTCAGTCGCATACCGTCTGCTCAGAGGTGACATGTGCCTGACATACAAGGCCATGTCCAACCCAGAATTAATGGACATGCTCCACCACAAAAAATCCAAATCCACCAAAACCACTAGAGCAAGTGACTTAAACCTTAGCACGGATATAAATAGGACGTGCTGGAGGGATAGATTTATCACTCAGAGACTCCCTATGCTGTGGAATAAAATCCCGGTCCATGTGAGGCAGAGCACCTCGCTGGCTCTGTTCAAGAGAAATCTTGACCTGTGGATGGGAGATCGTAGGTTTACCCCGGGAATCATCTCTGTGTCACTGCTGGACAGAGGCACAACAAACTAAATGGGTACAGTATTTTTTCATATAAGGGGTGGCGTAAGCCACAAAACTTTGGGCTAGGCTTATAAATGCCTTAGGGCAGATAGCCTAGTATAAACCTATGAACCTATAAAGAAAAAAATGATTGGAGACCAGTTCTGGATCTTTTTCCTAAACCTTTTTTGTGGTAGTGCCCAAATTCAAAATTATGTCACTTCATGGCCTGTTAACCCTTCCTCCTCTTTCAAGTTTCCTGGTAACACTAGACTTAAAAGATACTTAGCAGATCCTTGTTCATTCAGACTTCAGTCATTTCTTATGAATCATATTATCACGTCTTTCTATATCATTGCTGCAGTAGTCCTTACAGTAGGGATCCCATGCCTAGGGCAGCCAGATGTCAAGCCAGTATAACAAAGCCTTAAGTTGTAATAGGGACATCATACGTCACACGTATGATCCCTCCATATGGTGTGGGGCTTAAAGGTGACATATGGACGTACAATCCTCAGAACTTCTTTGCAGACAGTCTGAACACCAAATTTGACCATCGGTCGGAATGCTGTTTTGTCTGCTGGTTGCCAAGCCATCTTCAGATAAGTGCCCCCAGTTGAGGTTTTTCTACTTATTTTGCTTTTTGCTGGTTGTTGTTTTACATGTCATCTAGAAAGGGGAAATGCCATTGTGAGAGACAGATTCCACATAAGGACCGTCACGAGCAGTGTTTGTTTTGCTTAGGCATTGTTTTACATGTCATCTAGAAAGGGGAAATGCCATTGTGAGAGACAGATTCCACATAAGGACCGTCACGAGCAGTGTTTGTTTTGCTTAGGCATTTGTTCTGAAAACTTTGTGTAGTCAGATCTCCTCTTTGGCTATTTATCTGGAGAACCAGTGTCTAAAATTGTTGGCTCAGGGTACTATGGCAGAATCTCAATTGACTAAGTAAGAAACTCAAACAAGTAACTCCCATCCGTTTACTTATTTGGTTTTATTACTATGGCAGAATTGTCCCGACCAGATGGTCAGCCGTATGCAAAGAAGCAGACCAAGAAAATTTGGTTGGATTTTTGTGCTGTACCACCACCACCAGACGTCTTTCTCAAGGCTGGTGTAAGCCCGGAGGACCTCCCGTTTTTTCAGTTGGATTCCTCTGTAGCGACCGCTTCAAAAGCCAGCATGGACCTGGCTTCACAAATGTCCCTGAAGGCTCAGCAGATGTCCGTTTTGGATGTTCAGGAGGAACTGTGGCTGATTACTTCTGAAGGGCCTAGGGGTGTTACACAAATCCTTGTTAGAGAGGAGATTCCCACTATGCTTATTGAGTGCAGGCAGGGGGCTGAGCCACCTAAAATAGTTAGTGCTGACATTCCTTTAAAAAAGAAGCAAATGATTAAGCATATTTCTCCTGCATCTAAGGTTCCACAGTGTGAATGGTAGGATTTTACACAGGATTTGTTCAAGCAAATTTTGTGGTAGGAGGAAGTATATTCTGATGAGGAATCTTTAGCCTATTCCTCCCAGATTCCCTGTCCCTTGGATTTAGATTCAAAGAAAGAGGATTCTATTAGTCCTTGATTCTCCTTTTGAAGAGATTTCCTTTGGGGATACTGTTTCCCGTATGATGGAGTTTAAGTGGGTTTGTGCTCACATTTGTGATATTCAAATGAGGTATTATGAACTACTTCAAATGGAGTCCCCCAGACCCAGTGTTGTTCCTCCTGTTCTTGGTGCCTTGTTTGATACTATTTCTGTAGCTTATCAGCCCCTCATTTCTCAGTCCCCTGCTCTTAAAAATGACTGATAGGTTTTATAAGGTGTCTGATGATTGAAAATTTATTTTTACAAATGTCCCTCAGCTGACTCTTCTGTTATCTCTGCCTCTTCGGATAAAACCTGTAAGCTTTTGCCTTCTACTAAGTTGCTCCCTTCTTACAAGGGACAGCAGAACTTTGGAAAGGTTAGGTACAAAAGTGTATACTGCTGCTGCTCTGGCCTTCAGGTCTGTCATTTATTAGACCCATATGTCGAGGCATATTCTGGATTTTCTCCCTCAGGGTTTTCCTGATTCTGAGGGAAGGCTTTGGCTGTCTCTTTGTTAGAGTCCTCTTCTTAAGTGGTTTGCTGACTTTGGATGTTCTTCATGTTTCACTGTTGCAGTCATTACATTTGGGTAATCTGCTTGCAGGTTGCCCTCATTCGGCCTGATTAACATAGTATTGGGTCCTGCATCGGTTGCTGTCCCTTCTTCTATGACTTCAGGGGTAAAAAACATGCAGCCGACGCCATTACATCAGTCTTTCTTGCCGTGTGGTGCTTGAAGCAGAAGCAGTTCGCAAGTGCCATTCGGCCGACTCCCGAAATTTTCGTTTTCAAGTTTCAGAACCAAAGTCTTCAACTAAAAGCTAAGTACTCCATTGGAGAAACTTTTTTTTGCTCCTTACCGATGTCAGTAAAAGTTAATAATTGCATTAATTGTGGAAAGCAAATCTTGCCTAGGCCCTGACCATGACGTACCTTGCTGTCAGTTTTGTGCTTTATTTAATCAGCGCACTATCCGTCGTCTGTATATTTTTGCCTCTAAATAATTCGGTTCTCGGTTTAATTATCCAGAAATGTCGTCTGTTAGCCATCCGACTACCGGGATTCCGAAAAAAACGCAAAGATAAAGACAGAGACAGGCCGCCAAGGTCCAAAACTGCCGATAATGCTTCTCCTAAGCCAGTCGCCAGTACTCAGTGAGGTGCTTTCGCAGCCCCTGATACCCACTAATTCTGATTCTCAGGCCTCTACTGAGATCCATTCAGAGTCCGGTATGCTGTGAGGCACTTCAACTATGGAACCCGTGGATGTCTCTACCTTGGATGGGTCCGGAGCTGCTGTGCAGGCACTGGCTTCTGAGGGTGTATTCAGGCCTACGGACCTGCATATTAAATCGACACCTCCTTCATTACTAAGGCCTAATTCTCGATCCATGTCTAAAAAACTAACACCCAGGCCACATGATCAGGCCTCTATGCCTAAAAAACAAAAGATAAAAAATGGCTGAAGATCTAATAACTCTAATCAGGGGTAGCCAACCCCCCCCCCCCCCCAAGAGGCCTAGGGCTGAGCTTGATTATGAATCTTCTGATCAGGAATCTGTTTTTTCTGACTCTTCTGATGACCTGGATTTGTCCTTACCTACTTATGAGGATTCTGTTGCAGAGGATTCTATTCCCTCTGCTTCCCCTCCTCAGGATTTTTCTTTTGGGGAAACCTTATATACTCTAAGGGAGCATTTTCACTGGGAAAGCCAGGAATTATCTGATTCAAAAAAGAAGCTTAGGGATTTCCTTCTCCTACCTCAGCATAGGCCTTTGGCTATTCCTCCTGTACTAGACATTGTTGATGATGCTTTCCCGGAATCCAGTTTGGCCCCTGATTCCTTGCCTCCCGCTCCCAGTAAACTTGACAGATACTACGGGGTCCCTGAATCCCACAAGTTCCTTTTCAAAAATCATATTGCAGATCCAGAGACCATTTCACATGGGCCTAAGGGCATTAAGGCTTCTACTGCTAAAAATCCTACCCCTTCTGATAGAGACTCCAGGGCGCTGGTTAGATGGGGTAAAAAGGTTTATACTTCAGCAACCTTGGCAATAAGAGCTTTAAACTGCCAGTTTCATATGTTAAAATATCAGCAACATGTTATTGGACTGCTTAAACAGAAAATTATGTTGATTCCTGACTGTGTGGAAAATAAAGACTTACAGGATTTAATGCATTCTGCTGAACAAGTTGAAAAACATACTTTGCAATGTGGTTTTGATTCTTTAGAGGCCTCTTGCAGGGCTGCTGTTACTGGGTCTGTGCTTAGAAGGCATGCTTGGCTTAAGGAGCAATCTTTGCCTGATCATGTTAAAGCTAAATTGTTGGATGCTCCTTTAAATCAGGACCGCCTGTTTGGCAACAAGGCTGAAGTAGTTCTTAAAAAGATGGAAGATAAAGCTAAATCTATACAAGCTGTTAAAAGATTTTTTACAAGTTCAGTCTCCTAGATTTAGTAGGCACTGGCCCTCCAAGAACTGGTCCTTTCCAGGTCTTCTCAAGCCAAACCCAGACACAGCAAAAACCCCAGGTTTCAGTCCCAGGGGACTCTCAGAACTAAACAGTGGTGGGCCTCCACTTCCAAGTCTGGAATAACAAGACACCCCCCTATGGTAAACTGTCTCAATGACTTCCTTTTAAAATTTCCAAGCACTTATCTTCTGACTGCCCCTTTGTGGGGAAAGATTGCTCTTCATGCATAGAACTAGGAACTCATTACACAGGAAAAATGTTTTTTAAATATAATGGCCCAGGGATACAGATTTCACTTCCACACGTTGCCAACGCCAAGTCGGTGGCCAGACCTTCCCCCAAATCAGTGGGCAGAGGCTCAGAAACAAGTACTTTCTCTCTTAAGCATGGGAGCTATTCAACTGGTACCAGAAGAGGAAAAGGGACAAGGTTTCTACTCCAGACTTTTCCTGGTACCCGGAAAAGACAAATCATGGTGTCCATTCCTGGACCTGTCTACTCTAAACACCTTTCTGGAGATTCCAAAATTCAAGATACTGACTCTTCACCAGTTACTTCCTATGCTAGGCAAAGATGCCTGGTTGGCAACACTAGATTTAAAAGGAGCATACCTGCACATCCCAATCAGAGAATCTTGCAGAAGATACCTACATTTCAAAGCAGGCTACACGCACTATCAGTTTTCTGCACTGCTGTTTGGCTTATCTACTGCGCCCAGGGTATTCACAAAGTGCCTAGCTCCAGTTGTTGCATTTTGCAGGCAAAGAAGTATTCAGATATACCCATACCTGGACGATTGTCTAATTCATGCAGAAAGCCAGGACATACTTTTGAATCATCTGGCATTTGTAAAAAGGGTCCTAACTTGTCTGGGGTACACCATAAATGAAAAGAAATCACAACTGGTACCCTGTCAACAAATTGCATTCCTGGGAGCAAGCTTGAATACAGCTTCCCAGATGGCTTACCTCACGCCAGAAAAGCAAATTCATTTGACAACCTGCTTCAAACAAGTGGCCACAAAAACCCTGCTATCTGCAAGACAAATACTGCAACCCTTGGGATTCATGGCCTCCTGCATTCTTCTAATTCCATATGCAAGACTGCATATGAGGAAACTACAACAGTGGTATCTAAAAAGCCTATGGAGTCAACATTCTCACAGCCTAGAAACAATGATTCCTGTCATACCTTGCCTACGCCTAGAGTTTCTTTGGTGGGCAGAGGCCTGCCACCAAAACAAGGGACTACCTTTCACACCACCCCCTACTGCCCAAACCCTAACAACAAATGCATCAGACTATGCATGGGGGGGGGGGGCTGACCAGGCAGGGAAGTGCATTAGGGCAAATGGAACCCAAATCAAATGCACCTGCATATCAATCAAAAAGAAATGTTAGCTGTACAGAATGCTCTGACAGCCTTCAAGGACTACATTCTTCCAGGACAACACCACAGTTATGTGGTACATAAACAAGCAAGGGGGTACACATTCTTACCCCCTCTGCAGACTAGCCATGACATTGTGGAACACAGCCTTGAGCTACCAAGTGCACCTATAAGCTCAATCTCTGCCTGAAAAATGAAATACACTGGCAGATGGACTGAGCAGAAACATCATGGACCCACACGAGTGGAAACGGGAACCAAGGATTTTCAATATGTTGACAAGTGAATGGGGGAGCCCAGAGATAGACTTGTTTGCCTCCCCCGAGAACTACCAATTGGACAAATTTTGCACAAGGACTCCCCACAAACATGCCTGGAAAGTGGATGTTCTGTCCTTCAGCTGGAAAAACCTATCGGTCTATGCCTTCCTCCCGCTGCCTTTGCTCTCCAAAGTACTACTAAAAGTCAAACAGGACAAACCAAGGATGATTTTGATTGCTCCAGACTGGCCGCGCCAACACTGGTACCCCCTCTTGCGCAGTGTGTCACGGTTACCTCCATGGCACCTGCCTCAGACTCCTTCCCTGCTGTCTCAACAGTAGAACCAGATTCTGCACCCTCAGTTTCCAACACAACCTTGCAGCCTGGCTAATTACTTAAACTCTCCCTTACCATCCCTCAGCAAACCTGTGATGGTTGTCATCTTAGAGGCAAGGAGGCCTAGTACTAGAAAATCTTATGCTGAAAAATGGAAAAGATTCTGTGCCTGGAACCAATCTCAAGGGATGAGCACAGCAGCGCCCAATTTACCTCAGATTTTACAATACTTAACTGAGAGGCTTCACAAGGGCCTGTCTTTTTCCTTCATTAAAATCCATGCCTCAGCTCATTATAACACATAACCTCCCCTCTTCTCTCATCCACTGCTCAAGCAGTACATCAATGGGGCCAAAAAATTCAGACCACCCAGAAGAGCGCCAACCCCAGCCCCGGGACCTTAACTTTGTATTGGAGAAACTCGCTCTACCTCCTTTCGAGCCAGCTGCTACTGCATACTTAAAATTTCTTTCTTGGAAAACAGCTTTCCTTTTAGCAATCACATCAAGCAAGGGTATCTGAATTACGGGCCCTTATGGCAGTGGAGCCTTTCATCATCTTTCATGCGGACAGGGTGTCACTCAGAACCAATCCATCCTTCATGCCCAAGGTGGTATCCAGTGTGGCTCTTAATCACTCCATTCATTTGCCTACCTTCTTTCCCAATCCACAGAACAAAGGGGAACGGATTCTGCATTCCTTTGATGTGCACAGACAACTTGGATTCTGCTTGGACAGGACTAAACCTCAAAGAAAATCTGAACAACTGCTGATAGCATTTGCTGCAGGGGCAGAGGGGAAGGCTATTTCAAAACAAACCATTTCTAAATGGATAAGCCATTGCATTCATTTCTGCTATAAGCACCATGGAAAACCTATCCCCCAGGGGATCAGACCTCACTCCACCAGGGCTGCATCTACTTCTACAGCCTTTCTCAGAGGTGTTCCTACCAGGGGCATCCTAGAAGCTGCTACCTGGAGTTATGTACATACTTTCACCAAGCACTATCATTTGCCAGTTTTCTCTAAATCCAGAGCTAGCTTTGCCACTGCAGTCTTGCAGGGCCTTATAGCTGGCCCTAATGCTATCTAAACTCCTCCTCCCAACCATAGCTTTGGGAATCTACCCAAATGTAATGACTGCAAAAGTGAAACACAAAGAACATAGTACAGTTGTAATCACTTAACATAAATGTAGATGTTTGAGTGTATTCACTGTTGCATTCCTGGTTACCCTCCCTCCAGCCTCTTAATTTCTTCTGGCTATAACTCTACTTTCCTTTACTATGCTTAAAAGCCTTTTTGGTGTATTTGCTTTTTTGTTGGAGGTATACCTTTGTGTTTTTATGTTTAATTGCTCCCCATTAGGGGGGCACCTAACATCTTCGGGGAAGAAAAACTGATGTAATGGCGTTGGCTGCATATTTTATACCCCTGACGACCTGATGTCACGGAAGAAGGGACAGCAACTGATGCAGGACCCAAGACTTTGTTAATCAGGCCGACTGAGGGCAACCTGCAAGCAGATTACCCAAATGTAATGACTGCAACAGTGAATACACTTGAACATCTACATTTATGGTAAGTGTACACAACTTTACTTTCTGTGTTGAGCAAGTCCCTGTGGCTTCGTTTTCAGTATCAAGGCCAAGCTGATAGATGCTCCTCTTGACACATAAAATCTCTTTGCTTCTGTGGCTGCTGATCTTTTTAAATCTCCTCAGGAAAAGGGTAAGGCTATGCAGGAATTGAAACAATTTTTGTTTACCCTCTTCCAAAATTTCAGAGTAATTACCCTACCAAGTCTGGTTTTGTCCATAGACCATCTCGCCTCCTCCCAAGGGTGAAAAAGGGTGCTAGAAGGGCTCTTTCCGCTAAATTTACTCAGACTTTTACAGCTCAGAACCCCCTTTTTTCCCCAGACAAGTCAGGTTCTCGCTATCTTCTTAGCTCCCTCCTCAGCCAATTGCTCTCTCTCTCTTCATCGTTCTCTGTCCCTCCCAAATTGGTTACAGATCACTCAGGATTCTTGGGTTCTTTCCATCATTTGTCAGGGGTATTGCATGGTTTGGAAATCCCCCCCCCCTTTTTTTTTAGACATTTCTCAACCTCCTCAGAAACAGCTGTCTTTTTTTCCAGATGATTTTCAGAGCTTTTTTTCTTAAGGAACCATCCAGGCAGTTTCAACTTCTGAAAGGGGAAGGGATATTATTCCAGAATGTTTCTGGTTCCCAGGAAAGAAGGCATCTGGAGACCCATTCTGGATCTGCCCCAGACCAACACCTTTCTAAAGGTTCCTTCCTTTCAAATGTTATCCCTTCAAACTTTGTTTCCTCCTCTTCTTCTTCCTCAAGCTTTCCTAGTTTCTCTGGATCTCAAGAATTCCTATCTCCATATTCCTATTCATCCCCTTTTCAGGGATTTTTTTTTTTACATTTTTTTTTGCTTCCTTACATTTTCAGTTCTCTGCTTTGCACTTTGGCCTCTCTACTGAATCATGGGTCTTCACCCAATGCCTCGTTCATGTGATTGCTTTCTGCAAGATGAGGGCAATTTAGATCTTTCCTTATCTGGATGACCTATCTGCTCATTTAGACTTCCTCTCCAGAGATTTTGCTTCAGCATCTTCACGTACTGTGTCTTCTGCAAAGCCTAGGGATTACAGTGAACTTCCAGAAATCCTTTCTCACTCCTTCTCGGGATCATGTTTTTCTCAGGTGCAGGATCCACACCATTCCAATGTTGGCATCCCTGCCTCAGCCCAAGGCTTAGACTGTGATTACATTCTTTTAATCCTTTCTTCTTCTGGCCTCCATTACAGCCAGAAAGTTTTTAAGGGCTCTGGGATACATGCCATGCACCATTCATATGCTTCCTCTGGTCAGACTTTACATGAGAAAGTTTCAGTGGTTCCTAAAGTCAGTCTGGCTTCAAAATTCCCATCCTTTAGACTTTTCCAGTTCCTCTTCTCTCATGTCTCAGGTTAGTCCTCCAGTGGCGGATTTGTTAACTGCCCCTCAACCCCAGGGCTTTCTTTTCAGCTTCCAGTCCCTGCTCAGAAACTCTTTTTGGATACCTCAGATGTGGGATGGGGAGCTTCCTTTGTCCCTTTGAAGGTTCGGGGCCTTTGGTTTCTTCGTCAAAGGAAGGGCCATATCAGTATCAAAGAAATTAGAGTTCTTTTCCTGGCTTTTCAGGCCTTCCATTCTCTTTTCCTTCCAGGGCCCCTCAAAATCTTCACAGACAATACCACAATTATGTGTTACATCAAGAAGCAAGGGTGGACATGGTCTTACCTCTTGTGCAGACAAGCTGTTCAGGTTTGAGATCTAGCTGTCCTGTATCAGGTGACTTTTCAGGCTGTTTATATTCTTTAGATCAGGACATTATGGCAGAGTCTCTGAGCAGGTCCATAATACAGACTCACGAGTGGATGCTTCACAGATGTGTTTCTGGACATTGTCCACCAGTAGTGTACTCTTCAGGTAGATCTTTTTGCCTCCCTTCCGAACAGACAGTTTTCTCTCTTTTGCACCAGTGTCCCATGTTGTTTGTCTTGGAAGGTGGATCCCCTATCCTTTTCCTGGAAGGAGATGTTTCTTTATGCCTTCCCTCCCCTTCCTGTCATACCAAGGGACTTGCCAACCAAAACTAAATAAATTAACTGGTAAATCAGCGGTGTCAGGTTCCAAAAGACAAAACTAAAGCTGGATGAAAAAACTCACAGTTTATTTTAACGTCAGAATTAGCGCTTTCATCTACACACGGTAGACTTCCTCAGAACACCATATTTAAAAACTACAGACTTTAAATAAGAACAGTCTTCCAATCATGTGACTGCATTATTTGAACTCATTAATATTCATCAATTCAGTTGTGACTACTATGATCTAACAATGCAAATACATGTAAATAATTAAAAATATATAATCACGATCGAATTTTCAATTATAAAATATTATAAACAAGTACACAAAATATATATATGTTAAAAATGTTAAAAATATAATAATTATGTACAATATATCACAATGGGAAACAATAATATTGTAAATAGTAAAAAACTAATACTAACACCTATGGTTAGTGTTATTGAAAATACAGCTATGCATACCCCTTAAATGCTCTTAATAGTGGTTTAGTAAAAATACCAAGGGACTTATTCAAGATCCAGAAAACATTGGTTCCCTCTTCTGCATTTAGCCAAGGGCAGTCTTCACAGGTTGCCTCACAGGTTGGACCTGCTCGCACAGGACAACAGGTCTGTCATCTGTCCTCACATTTCCGCTCTTCAGCTGTTGCTGTGGGTGATAGGGTTTTGATCCCTTTTAGACTCCTTTTTTTCCGAGGATGTGCTTTGGGTTCTGCAGGAGGCCAGGGCACCCACTACTAGGAAAGCTTTTCTGTCCAATTGGAAGAGACTTTCTGTTTGATGTCTTGCTTGTAACCTGGATCCATTTTCTGTGGATGTTCCTGTGATTCTGTCTTACTTGTCTGAGTTCCTCAATGCTGGATTGGCATACTCTTCTGTTAAAGCCCACCTGTCAGCCATTCCTGCTTGTCTGCCTTTGACTCCTCCTTTGGCTTTCCAGATTTGAGGCCAAACAATTCCTTAAAGGCATCCTTCATATTAGGCCCACAGGAAGCCTATTCCTCCTTCCTGGGACCTTAATTCTGTCTTGGAAAAATCGACTCGGGCTCCTTTGCTCCTTTTGAGCTTCCATCTTCAGCTTCCTTACAGCATTGTTCTTAGAAGACTATTCTTCTTTTGACCCTTTCTTCAGCCAGATGAATGTCTGAGCTGCAGGCCCTTATGGCTGTTCTTCCATTTTTAGCATTTCATAAGGACAGGGTGTCAATTCGTAATAATCCTTCTTTTATGCCCAAGATGGTTAATGAGTTCTCTCTTAATCAGTCTCTTCATTTACCGACTTTTTTCTTTCTCTGCAGTCTGCTGCTGAGAAGGTTCTTCATGCTCTGGATTTTCCTAGACAACTCTGATATTATTTGGAAAAAAACTAAAGTCATTTGTAAATCTGAGCATTTTTTTTGTTTTCTTTCATCTTAGGTCTTTGGGTTTAGCTGTTTCTAAGCAAACTATTTCTTCATGGATATCTAAGGCCATTTCCATTTGTTGCTGTTTTCATCAGAAAAGCCTTACTTCTTCTGTTAAGGCTCATTCTACCAGAGCTGTGGCTTCTTCTGGTGCTTTTTTTCAAAGGTTGGATAACAACTCCATCACTGAGGTAGCTACTTGGACTGCTGTGCATACTTATAAGCTGGATGTTGTTTCCAGGGCTAGAGCTGGATTTGCCATGGCCATCCTGCATGGCTTTCTTGAAGGTTGTGCTGGACCTTCCTGCTTCCACCTTTTCTCCTGAGCTTTTCTACTCTCCCTACTGTAAGGAGTACTGCAACAGTTATACAGAAAAAAATAGTACAGTTGTGTAAAATCTTACCATAATAATAAATGTCCTTCTCTTCACTATTGCAGTATTTGCTCTCTCTCCTCCCCCTGTTTCTTTCTCCTTCCGGATGCACATGTTCCTCTTTTTCTCGTTGGACTGCAGTTCCTCCTGGGGCTTTTCATTTATGAGGATGCCATGTGTGTAGGTCACCGTTATGCCCTACGCCATGTGCGGGGAGCATATATATGACATACAACATCCCTGTTGCAACCTAAGGCTTTGGTATACTGGCTGGACGTCAACCTGCCCTAGGCAAGGGGTCCCTTCTGTAAGGAATACTGTAACAGTGAAGAAAAGAGCATCTACTGTTTTGGTAAGATTTTGCACACTGTACCTTTTCTTCCTTACCCTTTGGACTTATCCACTGCATCAAGAGTATTCACAAGGTTCTAGCTCCAGTTGTAACTCTTTGCAGGCTACAGGGTTGCCACATTTTTTCATATTTAGATTGCTTGCTTATTTTTGCAGAGTCTTTTTTTCAAAGTGTCTTGGGTGAGAGATCTGTTACACAAGTTGGGATTCCAAACGAACATCTAAATGTCTTTCTTGACTCCTTCACACAAGATTGTGTTCCTGGGATGTCAACTAGACACCTCAGTTCAAAGAGCTTTTCTTCCAAAGGAAAAAAAAATAATAGTTATATATAGATCTATTTCTAAGGTTTTCCCTCAAACTTCAGTCACTGGGAGGGAAAAGCTCAGGATTTTGGGTCTCACGGTTTCTACGATTCTTATGATACACTGGCAAGACTCCACATGAGAAAGATACAGTGGTATTTGAAGTTTGTTTGGTCCCAGATCCAACATATATTGTCTTTCCAAATCCCAGTGCTGGGGTTTATCAGAAGAGAAATCATTTGGTGAAGGCAATCTGTATACTTAAATGCAGGTCTCCTTTTCTCCCTTCCTTTTGTAAAGCAGTCACCCCAGATGCCTTGAACTTTGCTTGGGAAGCAATTTCAGGAGAGATAAAAGTGCAGAGTGTGTGGGCCATTAGTGACAGATGCAAGCACATAATATCAAAGAGATGTTTACCTTGATCAAGGGCACTCAACCCTCAAAATAATTTTTGGTCCCTGGGACCTCTTCAAGTTGTTACAGACATTATCTCAGTCATGTGATACATCAACAAGCAGGGAGATGCAGGTTGTACCCCATTTGCCGACTAGCCATGTTTGCTTGGGATATAGCTTCACAGCAGTCTAGCTCCACTGGTGTCCTACATTCCATCAGAACAAAGTTATGTGGCAGACAAGCTGAGCAAGACTTCCAAGATTTGATCCTTCTGTGAGGAGTTCTTTAAGTACTCTTTGTGTCATCCCTGAATAATCAACTGGCAAGATTCTGTTCTAGGACTCTATGCAAGAAGGGGTGGAAGACAGATGCCTTTTCTTTTCCTTGGACAGGATTGTTCCTGTATGCTCTTCCACCCTTTATACTAACCGCTAGAGTACTTTTGGAGATTCAGAATCAATCCCCCAAGATCATTGTGGTGACTCCCTTCTGGCCCAGGTAACTGTGGTTGTCCGTCCATATCACTGGTGCAGTATTCTTAAGATATGGGTTCCCTGCCAAGGGTAGCCCAATGTCTGGCCAGTATACCAAAGTCTTAGGAAAATACAGACTTTGTATATCACACATATGCTCCCTGCCCAAGGTGTAGGGCGTAAAAGTGACATACATACCCCAGAACGTCTTTGCCGCCAGTCTGAACACCATCTTTGAACATAGCCTGAACATTCCTTCATCTGTGCTGGTTGCTGAGCCATGTTTCAGATAAGTGCCCCACTGGGGTTTTCTTTTGTCTTTCTCTACCTTTATTTTTGTGAGTTTACATGTTATCCAGAAAGGGGAAATGTCAGTGTGGGAAGCATATTCCCCATAAAGATCGTCGTGAGCAGTGTCTCTTCTGTTTGCATGCTTCTCATGACCTTACACAGTGTTGTTTCTGCCAGTCATTTGTCCCTAAGACCCTATGTTGTCTCATCTCTTCCCTGTTGAGTTACCTGGCAAAACAGTATCTTAAGTTGTTGGCACAAGGTACTCTGGTGGAATCTTCCCATTTCTAATGTCAGCCATCTGCTAAAAAAAAAGACCAAAAAACTCTGTTCTGATTCGGCTGCTGCCCCGCCTCCCCAATATGTCTCTCTCAAGGCCGGTGAAAGCCCAGAGGGATCACCCAGTTTTTGTTTTGAATTCCTCCACAACGACCCTGTCAGAGGTGGTATAGATCAGACTTCTTGCATCTCCTCGGAGGCTCTGCAAATGCCCACTCCTGATGTTGAGGAGGAACTTCAGATGATCATCTCTGAAGGATCAAGGAGGATACTGCAAGTCCTAGTTCGGGAGGATATTCCTACTTCATTGGTTGAGTGTCTGCAAGAGTCTGAACCTCTTTGGATTTTTAAGGTTGATATTCCTTGGAAGGAAAAACAAAATAAACGCATTTCCCTGCTGCTAAAAATCTCCAGAGTGAATGAGATTTTACACAGGGTTTGTTTAATGCCTTAATGGTTTTTAAAAACCTCCTCATGGAGTTTCTGTCTCCCCCCCCCCTCCCCCACCTTGGTCACCTACTCCCCTTAAAAGGCCCAGAGAGTAGGAGTCCTCTGAAGAGGAATTGGATTCTGGGGAAGAATCTTTGGTCAATTCCTCTCGTATCCCTTCTCCCTTTGATTATGGATCTGAGGAGGAAGATTCTATTAGTCCAGACTCTTCCCCTAAGAAGTACTCTCCTTTTGGAACACTGTTTTTCACATGGTGGAATATTTCATGTGTACTATTTTTAGGTTTCTGATATTCAAAAGAAGTATTATGAACTCCTCCAAGTGGAGTCTCCTAAGCCCTCTGTTGTACCTCCAGTCATGGCTGCTCTTTTAGATACCTTTTCAGCAGCTTCTATGGCTCCTGATTTTCAACCTCCAGCCCCTAAGAAACCTGACAGATTTTACAAGGTGCCTGATGATTGTAGATATTTCTACTAATGTCCTTCTGCTGATCCTTCTGTAGTGTCTATTTTCTTCTGACAAACCTTCTAAACTTTTGCCATTTACTAAACTACTTCCTTCTGACAAGGACAGTAGACCTATGAAATGTTTAAGCAAAAAGGTATATACTGCTGCCACCCTGGCTTTTTGGGCTATTAATTAACAGACTTGCTTAATCAGATATGTTCTGACCTTTCTTTCTCAAGCTTCTCAGGTAATCTCTGACCTCCTTGATTCAGAAGGGAAGGTCTTGGCCTTTTCTCTACTGGGTTATACCTCCCAGGAGGATTGCCACTCTGTTAAATGTAGCTATGATGCAGGCAGTGCTTCCTTTAGGGCTACTGCCTTTGGTTTCGTTTTGAGATGTTACTCCTGGCTTTGTCTCCAGCCCTTACATGATGATATTAAGGCTAAATTGTTGGATGCTCTTCTTGATAATAAGAACGTTTTTGGTTCTGTTGCTGCTGAGCTTTTAAGTCCCTCCAGGATAAAGGCAAGGCATTACAGGAATTGAAGCATACTTTTATGTCTCCCATTCCAAAGTTCCAGAGGAATTATCCATCTAAATCTGCTTTTGTACACAGACCGCTTCACCCTCCTCCTAAATGTAAGAAGGGTTCTAGACGTGTACCCCCTGCTAAGTCTACTCAGACTTCTACTTCTCAGAAGCCTCCTTTTCAAGAGAAACCAGGTTCTATGTGATCATTTGCTTTTCCTTTCCCTGGGTCAGATTCCCTTATCTCTTTGTTTTTCTTTGTCCTTTCCCAATTAGTTAAGGGTCACTCAAGACTATTGGGTTCTGTCCATCCGAAAGGGATATTTCATGGTGTGGAAATTCCTTCCTCCTTTTTCTGGGCATCTCTCAACCTCCTCAGGATCAGCTTTGTTTTTTTCCAGAACTGCTTCAGGGCCTTTTTATTCAAGCTGTGCCCCCTGCCCAGGAAGGGAAAGGGTTTTGTTCCAGGCTGTTTCTGATTCCCAGGAAAGAAGGGAACTGGAGACCCATTCTGGATCTTTCTCAACTCAACACCTTTCTAAAGTTCCCTTCCTTTTGGATGTTGTCCCTTCAAACTGTGTTACCACTTCTTCATCCCAGGCTTTCTTAGTATCCCTGGACATCAAGGATGCTTACCTTAACATCCCCATTTGTCCCCTTTTCAGTAAGTGTTTACGTTTCTCTATTTCTTCCTTGCATTTTCAGTTCTCTGCTTTGCCCTTTGGCCATCCTACTGCTCCAAGGGTATTCACCAAATGCCTCGCTCCTGTTATTGCCTTTTGCAGAATGAGAGGGGTTCAAATCTTTCCTTATCTGGATGACCTGCTCATTCAGGGTTTATCCCCCGAGGTCTTGCTGCAGCACTTCCAGTTTATGATTGGTCTCTTACAAAGCCTTGGGTTTACCATAAACTTTCAGAAATCAATTCTGGTTCCTTCTCAGGAGTGTGTTTTTTTTTGGTTTCAGGATCCAGACCACTCCCATGCTGGCATCCCTGCCGCCACCCAAGGCTCCGTCTCTAATCACCTTTTTTCAGTCTCTTCTTCTGGCCTCAGTCACAGCGAGGGAATTTCTTAGGGTTCTCGGATTCATGGTCTCCACCATTCCTGTGCTGCCTCTAGCCAGACTCCATGTGAGAAACTACAGTGGTTCCCAAAGTCAGTGTGGCTTCAACACTGTCATCCACTTTATTTCCTTGTTCCTTTCCTTTCATGCCTCAGACTTGAGCTTTAGTGGTGGATTTATCAGCTTCCTCTGAACCCAGGACTTCCTTTTCATCCCCCCAGTCCCATCTCAAAAACTTTTTTCTGATGCCTCAGACAGAGGTTGGGAAGCTACTTTCTGTTCCCTCAAGGTCGAGGGTCACTGGCCTCCTCAGAGGACAGATCACATCAACATAAAGGAAATGAGAGCTCTCCTTTTAACTCATTCCCTGTTTTTTCCATGGCCATTTCAAAATATTCACAGACAATTCCACAGTAATGCGGCATATCAACAAGCAAGAGAGGGACATGGTCCTACCTTCTTTGTAGACTTACTCTTTGGGTCTGGGATCTAGATGTCCAGTATTGAGTGACTCTTCAGGCTCTCTCCATTTTTGCTTATAAAAATATAGTGGCAGACTCTTTGACCAGGTCCAATACACAGGCTCATGAATGGATACTTCACAAAGATTTGTTTTTGGACATCATCCTTCAGTGGGGTACTCCGCAGCTAGATCTTTTTGCCTCCCCTGTGAACAGACAGCTTCCTCTTTTTTTTGTTCCAGAGTCCCAAGTCCTCTGGGTTGGAAGGTAGATGCACTGTCTTTTCCTTGGAAGGGGGTGTTTCTATGCCTTTGCTCCCCTTCCTGTGATTTTGAAGGTCCTGTTGAAGAATAAGCAGGCCTCCCTTAAAATCTTTCTGGCGACTCCCTGTTGGCCTAGACAGCATTTTGCCTCCCCTGTGAACAGACAGCTTCCTCTTTTTTTTGTTCCAGAGTCCCAAGTCCTCTGGGTTGGAAGGTAGATGCACTGTCTTTTCCTTGGAAGGGGGTGTTTCTATGCCTTTGCTCCCCTTCCTGTGATTTTGAAGGTCCTGTTGTAGAATAAGCAGGCCTCCCTTAAAATCTTTCTGGCGACTCCCTGTTGGCCTAGACAGCATTGGATGTTCATCGTGTTTCACTGTTGCAGTCATTACACTTGGGTTATCCTGCTGGCAGGCGACCCGCAGTCAGCCCGAGTTCCAAAGTCTTGGTCCGGCATCGGTTGTTGCCACTTCTTCGCTGGCATCAGTGCACCAGGGGTATATAAGATGCAACCGACGCCATTTTCTTCAGTCTTTCTTGCCACGTGGTGCCCGAAGCAAAAGCAGTTCGCAAGTGCCGGTCAGCCAACTCCTGAGATTTTCGAAATCGAATTTCAGATACAAAGTCTTCAATAAAGCTAAGTACCCCATTGTGGAAACTTTTTCTTGCTTCAGACCGATGTCAGTAAAGGTTAACAATTGTATTTCTTGTGGGAAGCAAATAACTCATAATGATTTTCACTCTTACTGTATTCCTTGCCTAGGCCCTGACCACGACATCACTAGTTGTCGGTTTTGTGCTAGATTCAACAAATGCACTATTAAGCGTCGGTTTGATTTTGCATTGCATTATTTTGGCCGTAGGTTTAATTACATAATGCCGTCAGAAAAACTGACGACTGGAATTCATAAAAAGCACAAAGACAAGGAAAAGGACAGGCATCCGAGACCCAAAACTGACGACGAAGCCTCTTCCAGGCCAGTCGCCGGTTCACCAGTGCTCAGTGAGGCGCTTTCGTAGCCCCTGACTCCTGCTGCCTCAGAGCCACAGGCCGCCTCCGACTCCCACGTGGAGACATCTAGGCCTCTGGAAACTCAAGGTACTGGGCCCACAGAAACTATTCCCTCAGATGGGTCCGGAGCCGCTGAGCAGGCATCGGCTTCTGAGGGTGTTTTCAGACCTACACAGCTTATTATCAAGTCAACTACAGCAGCTAAAGCAAAATCTAAAACATCATTACAGACAAAGAAACAAGTACAGCATTCTCCTGGACAGTCATTCATGCCTAAGAAACAGATGCTCAAAATGGCCGAAGACTTAATTACTTTGATCAGGGGTTCCCATCCTCCTCCTGATAAAAGGCCTAGGCAGGATACAGACTATGAATCCTCAGACCAGGTTTCTATTTCCTCTGATTCCTCTTCAGACCAGGGATACTCTCTTCCTCCCTATGAGGATTTTAATGCTGAAGAGTCTATCCCTTCAGCCTCTCCTCCTGAGGATTACTCTTTTGGGGAAACCTTGCACACCATGGGGGAGCATTTCCATTGGGAAAGCCAGGATTATTCAGAATCAAAGAAAAGGCTCAGGGATTTTCTTTTATTACCTCAGCACAGGCCTCTTGCTATTCCCCCCTGTGTTAGATATTGTTGATGATGTCTTTTCTGAATCTAGTTTGTCTCCTGATTCTCTACCTCCAGCACCAGTCAAGTCAGACAGGTACTATCTATAGGGTCCCAGACTTTTATAAATTTCTTTATAAAAACCCTGCTGCTGACCCGGAAACTATTTCTCAGGGTCCCAAAGGGGTGAAGGCTTCCACTGCAAAAAACCCAGTCCCCTCTGACAGGGATTCCAGAGCACTGGATAGATGGGGGAAAAAAGTTTACACTTCTGCAACTTTAGCAGTAAGGGCTTTGAACTGCCAGTTTCATATGCTGAAATACCAACAATATTTAATGTCTTTGTTAAAACAGAAAATGTTTGCAAGTTCAGAATGCCCTGACAATAAGGAAATGCAGGATTTATTGCATGCAGCTGAACAAGTGGGAAAACATGCTCTGCAATGTGGTTTTGATTCATTAGAGGCTTCTTGTAGAGCTGCAGTTACAGGATCTGTCATTCGAAGACATGTCTGGCTTAAAGAACAAAGTTTGCCTGATCATGTTAAAGCTAAATTACTGGATGCTCCTTTACAGCATTATACCTTGTTTGGTGTTAAGGCAGAAGAGGTGTTAAAGAAAATGGAGGATAAGGCAAAATTTATGCAGACAGTAAAGGATTTCTTACAGGTACAGCCTCTTAGATTTAGCAGAAATTGGCCTTCAAAAAATTGGTCCTTTCCATGTCAGACAGGCCTCAAAGAGGCAGATACAGACACCCAAGAGGCAGATCTCAGCAACAAGGCTCTTACAGACCTAGACAATGGAGTGCTTCTACCCCCAAGGGAGGAGAAGACAAGTCACAACCATACAGGAAACAGTCCCAATGACTTCCCCTTTCAAAAGCCAAGCACTTATCTCTTGGCAGCACCTTTAGGGGGAAAGCTAGCACTTTTCTCACAAAATTGGCACATTATCACCCAGGACAAATGGGTACTGAATATTGTCTCTCAGGGCTACAGGTTCCACTTTCACACCCTATCAAGGTCAAAAGGAATGCCAGACCTGCCACAAAACCAATGGGCAGAGGCACAAAAACAGATTACAGCTCTCATGGACATGAGAGCTATTCAAAAAGTACCTAAGCAAGAACAGGGACAAGGATTTTACTCAAGACATTTCTTGGTTCCCAGAAAGGACAAAGCCTGGAGACCCATTCTGGATCTGTCTATTCTAAACACTTTCCTGGATGTTCCAAAATTCAAGATGTTGACACTGCAGCAACTTCTACCCATGCTGGGCAAAAAGGCTTGGCTTGTTACTTTGGACCTCAAAGAGGCATACTTGCATGTCCCAATCAGACAAAATTGCAGAAGATACCTCAGATTCATAGCTGGCACAATGCATTACCAATTCTCTGCACTGCCCTTTGGCTTATCTACTGCGCCCAGGGTCTTCACAAAATACCTGGCACCAGTAATTGTATTTTGCAGACAAAAAGGAATTCAAATATATCCCTATTTGGACGACTGCCTTATTCAAGCAGAGAGCAAGGACATTCTTCTAAAGCATCTGGCCTTTGTAAAAAGATTACTAGTTGGCCTAGGGTACACAGTAAATGAAAATAAGTCAAAAATAGTGCCCTCTCAAGAGATAATATTCCTGGGTGCAAGCTTGAATACAACTACCCAGATGGCTTATCTCACGCCAGACAAGCAAAGGCAACTGACAGATTACTTTCAAATGATGGCAACAAAAACCCAGCTACCTGCAAAAAAAATTCTGCAGGCTTTGGAGTTCATGGCATCCTGCATCTACTAATTCCATATGCAAAACTGCATATGAGGAAGTTACAATGGTATCTAAAAAATGTTTGGACTCAACATTGCCACAACCTGGAAGCAACAATAACTATTATTCCCTGCCTGCAAATGGAGTTTTATGGTGGGCACTGGCATGTCACCACAACAAGGGACAGCCTTTCACTTTACCCACAGCCAGGCAAACACTGACAACAGATGCATCGGATTATGCCTGGGGGGCGCACATGGCAGGAAAATGTATTCAGGGCAAGTGGTCCGTAGAACAAATGCATCTTCACATCAATCAAAAAGAGATGCTAGCTGTACAGAATGCCCTGACAGCCTTCAAGGACTTACTGCATCCAGGACAACTACTACTAAAGACGGACAACACCACAGTAATGTGGTACATAAACAAGCAAGGGGGCACGCACTCATACCCCCCTTTGCAGACAAGCTATGACTTTGTGGAGCACAGCACTGACCTATCAAGTTCATCTGCAAGCACAATTCCTGCCAGGAAAGAAAAATACTCTGGCAGACGATCTAAGCAGAAACCTCATGGATCCTCATGAGTGGAAACTAAATCCACAGGTGTTCAACATAATAACAAAGAAATGGGGATGCCCAGACATAGATATTTTTGCCTCCCCTCTCAACTGCCAACTTCAAAAATTCTGCACAAGGACTTATCACACACAAGCATGGAAAGTGGATGCTCTCTCATTCAGCTGGAGAAACCTAAAAGTTTATACCTTCCCACCACTGCCTCTCCTTTCCAAGGTGCTCCTAAAAGTCAGACAAGAGAGGCCAAAAATGATATTGACTGCCCCAGACTGGCCACACCAGCACTGGTACCCAATCTTAAAGAACTTGGCTCAAGGCCCAGCCTGGACTTTACCTCAAATCCTTCAACTTCTGACTCAACAAAACAATCAGATCCTGCACAGCCAACTCAGAACCTTAAATCTGGCTGCATGGCAGATACCATAGACAGTCAGACCACACCTCTCTCTAAAGCTGTAATGGATGTCATTGTGGAGGCCAGGAGGCCCAGCACCAGGAAATATTATGCAGACAAATGGAAGAGATTCTGCCACTGGAACCAGGCACAAGGCTTTGACCCACTTGTACCAAATATCCCTCAGATTTTACAATACTTAACTGAGATGTTGGACAAAGGCCTATCCTTTTCATCTATTAAGATCCATGCCTCTGCCATTTCAGCTCATTATACCACGGAACCTCCTATTTTCTCTCATCCACTACTAAGACAGTACCTCAGAGGGGCTAAAAACATAAGACCCCCACAGAGAGCACCAACACCTACTTGGGACCTCAACTTTGTCTTGGAGAAACTCACTTTGCCTCCTTTTGAGCCAGCCAATACAGCTGATATAAAATTCTTATCATGGAAAACTGCTCTGCTCCTAGCAATAACTTCTGCACAAAGTGTCTCAGAGATACAGGCTTTAATGGCAGTGGAACCTTTTATCATTTTTCATCAAGACAGGGTTTCTCTAAGGGCGAACCCAACATTTATGCCAAAGGTGGTATCCAGTGTGGCTCTTAACCAAACCATTCATCTGCCAACATTCTATCCAAATCCCCAGAATAAAGGGGAGTGACTTCTACACACCTTGGACATACACAGGCAGTTACGCTTCTACTTGGATAAAACAAAAGCATTCAGAAAAACTGAGCAACTGTTTGTAGCTTATGCTGCAGGATCACAAGGAAAGGCTATCTCAAAGCAGACTATTTCTAAGTGGATAGGACACTGTATTCGTTTCTGCTATGCACAACATGGAAAGCCAGTGCCTAACAACATTAGACCACACTCTACCAGGGCAGCTGCCACGTCAGCAGCCTTCCTCAAAGGAGTACTAACCAAGGACATTTTGGAAGCTGCAACTTGGAGTTCAGTGCACACTTTTACCAAGCATTACCACTTGCCTCTTTACTCTAAATCAAGAGCAGGCTTTGCCACTGCAGTTCTTCAGGGCCTCATAGCCACTCCTAATCCTATTTAGACCCAACCACCCTACCTCAGCTTTGGGATTCTACCCAAGTGTAATGACTGCAACAGTGAATACACTCAAGCATCTACATTTATGGTAGGTACACAACTGTACTTTCCTCCTCCTTCTTCACCTAGCCAGGGGCAATCACCACAAGCTACCTCACAAGGTAGACCTTCTCACACAAGACAAGAGGTCTCTGACCCATTCTCACTTGTCCTCTCTTCAGCTGATGCTGGGGGTGATAGGGCTTTGATCCCTTTTAGGCAGCTTTTTTAAGGTTGTGCTTAGAGTTTGTAGGAGGCCAGGAAAACCACTACTAAAAAATCTTATTTGTCCAAATGGAAGAAATTTTCTGTCTGGTGCTTTTCTCATAATCAGGATCCTTTTTCTATGGGGATCCCACTGGTTCTCTTATTTGTGTGAATTGCTCTGTGCTAGGGTTAGTATATTCTTCAGTTAAGGCTCATCTTTCACCTATTTCTGCTTGTCTGCCCCTGACTCCTCCTCTGGCCTCTAGGTTTGAGGTTAAACAATTTCTTAAAGGCATCCTTCATGCCAGGCTTCCCAGGACACCTATTCACCTTCCTGGGACCTCAGTTTTGTGCTTAAAAAAATGTATTCAGGCACCTCTAGAGCCTACAGCTTCAGCTTTCTTGCAGTACTGTAGTTGAAACACAGTTCATCTTTTGGCCTAGGGTTACCACCTGTTCCAGTTTGAGAGGGACTGTCCCTCTTTGGGCAGTTGTGTTCTGCAAAAAAATTGTAAAAATGGAAAATGTCCAGAGATTTTAGAACAAAATGATTTCCTATATTTTATGTAGTAGTGGCATAAAACAGTTATTCTGTATCCGAAACACCTAAATGTTATAAGAAATGGAATACGCAACTAAAATGCTACAAGAATAAGCTTTTATTTAGGCAAAAAAGTTAAGTTCTGTCCTTTGCACTGGCTGTAGGTATGTTTTGGCCTGCAAAATCTGACGTTTGTACCAAAAATGTCCCACTTTGAAAATTTGAAAAGGTGGCAACCCTATTTTGGCCTGTACTTCAGCTAAGAGAGTTTCTGAGCTTCAGGATCTTCTGGCTGTTCCTTATTTTTCAGTTTTTCATGGGGACAAGGTATCTCTTCGTATTATTTTTTCTTTTATGCCCGAGGTGGTCAGTGGGTTGCCTCTTAATCAGTCTGTTGATTTACCCTCCTTTTTTCCTTCTCTGCAGTTTGCTGGTGAGACGGTTCTCCACCCTGTGGATTTGCATAGACAGCTCAGATGATATTTGGATAAGACTAAGGCCATTCGCAAATCTGAGCAACTTTGTTTCTTTTCATCCCAGTTCTGTAGGTTTGTCTGTTTCTAAACAAACCATATCCTCCTGGATCTCTAAGGCTATTTCTGTTTGTTATTCCTTTCATGGTAAATATATTTCTACTGCTGTAAAGGCTCATTTTGCTACAGCTGTTGCTTCTTTGGATGCACAGTGGCACAGCAGATATCATTGTCACCTCACAGCAAGAGGTTTCCCGGTTCATATCTTGGCTGGAGTGCCTTCTGTGCGAAGTCTGCATGTCCTTTTGTGTTCCCGTGAGTTTTCTCAGGGTGCTCTGCTTTTCTTCCACATTCCAAATACATGCACTAGGTGAATTGGATACACTAAATTGGCCATACATGTAAGTCTATATGTGAGTGTGTGGTGTGGAAGAACTACCATGGCAGGGTTAGCCACCCGATAGATGATTGTCATGGTTAAAGTGACACCCCGACCCCATGTGAAAAAATGGGAAGAAGGGGTTGTGGTTGGATGGATACCAATTCCATCCTAGAGGCTGCTATTTTGACTTCTGTCATTGTTGCAGTATTCACTCCCACCCTCCTCCCCCTTTTGCTGTGCCCTGTTTGTTTTGACTTCCTGGCCTAGAATCCTTTTCCTTTTTCTCCTTCTGGATGCACACATTCCTCCTATTTCCTAGGAATATTTGTTCCTTCTGGAGTTTTACAGTTCTGAGGTTTGTACGTCTGTATGACACCTTTATGCCCTACGTCTTGTGCGGGAAGCATACGTGTGATGTAAATGTCTGTAAATCCCTAAAGCTTTTGGTATACTGGCCAGATGTTGGGGTACCCTTGGCAGGGAGTCCCTTATGTTAAGAATACTGCAACAGTGAAGAGAAGGACATCTTCTGTTAAGATAAGATTTTATACAACTGTACTTTCTGCCTTCTTCTTGAAATGACCAGGAGCAATTACCACACGCTTCCTCACAGACTGGATCTACTCACAACAATAGGAGAATGTTTGGTGCACCCTGACATCAACTTCAGTTGACTGCTAGGGATGATAGGTGCTTTAAAAGGAATTAAAACCCTGTTTACTGAGGATGTGCAGCAGATGCTAATGGAGGCAAGAAAGACAGCTTCTAGAAAATCATATATTAATAAATGGAAAGGGTTTTCTTGATGGTGCCAGCAACATAATCAGCACTCATTCAGGGCTAGTTATCTGTTTTACAGTATTTGTATGAATTATTATCCTGTGGCCTTTCTTATTCCTTTATCAGAGTTCATTTACCTACCATTTCAGCATGTTTGCTCATGGATCCTCCTCTTTTAATATATTTTTCATGTCAATCTTTTTGAAAGGAGTTTTGCAAAGAGGTCTCTAAGTAAACCAGTGTCTCATGGCTCAAGCTCCCTCTTGTCTGTTGGAAGGAAAACTCTGAAGGGCTCAGCAGCCAAACTTGTCTTTTAGACAGCTTAGCTGTAGCTTCTTGACAGTTTGGGAGTGTGGAATGCGCCCTGAATCTTTTGAAGCTGTTTGGCTGTTATATCCTTGGCAGTATATAACCCAAATAGCTAAGGCTATTGTAGCAATGAATGTTCAAACATTACTTACAAAACTGTTCATTCATCATTAGGTTACTACTGTAGTAGCATATAGCTATGTAGTAATGTCCTGGCAGGGACTGGATGTGTGGTCAGTGTATGAAAGCTTTTGGGTTTCTTCCACACACACTGTATGTCAGTGGATGCTCGAGGGCTTGCTGGTGTAAAATCAGATGTGCTGGTTCCAAAATTTAGAACTTTCTTGGCATTGAATATATCAGCCATGCTCTGTCTTCCCTGTGTCTTCAGTGATTCATTGGTTGACTTGTTCAATTTTTTTGGGCATGTAAGTACCTCATGCGGGGGCTTTCTTTCCTTTTTTGTGAGAAAGTTGTATTTTGTTGTTGCTTATGAATATGGAGAAAAGGAAAGTGCATATTGGAAGGCAGTTAGAACTCATCTCATTGAAGGTTGCTGAACATGGCTCAGTTTTGAGCTTTTTTATTGGTTAATTTGTTTGTCAGTTTGCACTCATTTGCTACATAAGCAAATCCAAGCCATCTGCTGATCTCTGCAAAACTTAAGTAGAATTTTTTACTGTAAATTGCACTTTTGAACTGCATTTTTACCATATCACAGCTTATTTGAACTGTTTTTGTTCCTGAAATTGTTGCACTTTGTTTGCTGTAACATAGACTTGATTCAGACCTGCTGAATCTAGTTCCGTTTGTATAATGTGAGCATTAAACCAGGCCATCTTTTGTTGGAGAGGGTTCCCTTGCACCCTAGTGGCAGGAGTGTGCAGTTAGAACTCATCTGATTGAAGGTTGCTGGAACAGGGCTCAGTTTTATACTTTTTTATTGGTTAATTTGTTTAGATCAGTTTGTGCACGTTTGCTACATAGCACCTCATTTCTACATCGCGCACTGCCGCGCAGCAGTGGACACCATTGATGGTTATAGACACAAACACTTTTGCCTGCAAATTCTCCCTTAGTACTTTGCTGGTGCTCCATCGCTGAGTTCTCATTATTGCCCCTCACTGACAGGTGATACATTCAGCAAAGCTCCTGAGGTACAGACACAGATTCTACCCACTAGTTCTTTGTATTTTTTGTCAACTTCTGTCCTCTACTTTACCTGGTCTTTCCTGCCTTCTTCCTGTTTTCTGACCACATCAGCTTACCTAGCAGGATGGAAGGACAATTTCTCCAGCCAGCCTGGTCGACATGAGCTTCATGAGGCAATGTAGCAGTTAGCTCATGTACACTGACAACCCACCTCTTCATTATATGAGAGATGCATCTATATCAAGAACCTAGAATTCAGGTGCTCTCGCTTACCAGTCAGTTCATCTGATACAAAGCAGGTTGTCAGCATGCACACCTTACCTCCTGCATCTACCAAACCAACAACACATAAACCTACATTTGCGGAGGTCCTTACAAGAAGCGTACCTAAACATCAGAGACCTCCCAAACACTAACTCGCTTCACATAATACATCCTCTGCCGAACATAGTACACATAATATATCACACACCAGTGAAGTCCCTAAGGCAAAACACAAAAAAAAAAACAATTTAGTCATAGGCGACTCAATTGTGAGACATACAGATGTTCCTCTCACCAGACTGGATAAGGAAAAGGTCACAGTCAGGTATCTATCAGGTGCTAGGATGTGCCTTATCACACATGCACTCAAGTCAGTCAGTTTGTTTGTGTCTTTTGGCTTTTTCCCGGTTAGGGGTCTCCACAGCGGAACTCTGGTCCGCTAATGATTGGCAGTAGATTTTTACGTACTGGCTTGCCGGGCCTAACGCACAGCCTTCAATGAAGGAAAGTCTGTCAGTAGCAGGCACTATTATGACTTCATCATAGTCTGTGTTGGTATGAATGACTTGAGAGACATACCTCACTGGACTATATGAAGAGAGACATGACTGAACTCTTTGCTTCTGTCTCTCAGGCAGGTATGTCCCTAGCTTTAAGCAGCAATTTACCTTTGCCTAGGATGATACCTCAATACAAACAAAAAATGATCGATTTCAACAGTTGGCTTATTTTTCTGGTGTCATTCAAAGGTGATCCAGTATCTGTCAACCTGGAATGACATGGTCGACAGACTTTGATGGTTTGCTAGAGATGGTCTTCATCTGTCACCCCTGAGATTTTGGTTACTGGCCAAGGCTCTTGCCATGCCCCATTGTGCCATTTTTAGGCAATGTCACAAGAACAAAATTCCCGACGTAAAAATACTGTTTAAAAACAGCCTCAAGGTTATACTGCTAAATGCTAGGAGTCTAAACCAGAAACTGCTCTCACTGGAAGCAGTCTTCACCCTGGAAGATGCTGACATTTGTGCAGTCACTGAGATCTGGTTTAAGGCTACGGAGAGCACCCCAGCTATACCAGGTTACATTTCCTTCCACGTGTTCAGATCACAAACTGAAGGTGTGAAAACTGAAGGAGGTGGTGTGTCAATATTCATTAAAGATAAATACACCTCTGTATTGGTTAAACAGCATGATTCCCTTGAATTACTTCAGGTGCAATTGACTGAAGCTAAGACCCCTCTTCAGGTCATTGCCAGCTATAGGCCATCCCCCCCCCCCATGAATCAAGACATCCACTCAGCCTATTTGGATCTACTTGAATCAATCTTGATATAACCAAACACCTTGGTGTTGGATGACTTATTTGGTAAATTGTACGTGTTCTAATTCACATGCCCAAAGCTTCCAGAACTTCATTAACTCCAATGCCCTGGACCAGCTGGCTGACACACCCATAAGAGACTCAAACATCCTGGACCTGGTGCTCACCAACATTGGGGTCTGCTGCACCACCCTGAGTGTGTGGCCATCCCTGGTGAGATCTGACCACAAATCAGTCTGGCTAGAAGTAACTATAACACAAGACCCTCCCTTAGCAACAACTAGACTAAAAAACTTCTCTAAGGACAATTACAACCACTTACGTGACGGCATAAATAGCTTCTTAGCCCCTCCTCCTACTGATGGAACAGACACCTATGTTGAGTTATACACCAGTGCTTTATACAAGCATTTGTACAATTGTATTGACTCTGCCGTGCCTGATAGAACCAAAGCAAGATCTTCAAGGAAAAACAAACAAACCTGCCTGGTGGACAACTGTCATTAATGGGCTGTACAATAGGAGAAAGAAATTGCTGCCTAAGAGTAGGAAGGAATGGTGTCAAAACCGGAAACACTCCCTCCTCAACTTAAGCAATTAAGACTCCTAGTGAAGCCCTGCAAAGCTAACTATGAATCCAAATTAGCTTCCCTAACTAAGGATAACCACAAGGTGTTCGTTAGTTACATCTCTAACTTCAAAGGTAAGGCTCAGATTTGCGCTGAACTCGTAGTTAATGGTACTACATATATAGAACCTATGGATATAGCAAACCTGCTGGCTGACAGGTTAAGTGAAAACTTCACTCCCCTGTCCCTGCCACATATACCCCAAAGCAACCCTAACAGTTGGCCCCCACCTAATATCTCCGAGGAGCAGGTCTTAAATACCCTCTCCAAGGCCAAAAACACAGCCTCTATGGGAACAGGCAGCATCCCAGGCTGTGTTCTACATGGGTTAAAACAGGCATTAGCATCGCCATTGAGCATGCATTTAAATCACAGCCTAAGCACTGGCTTCATCCCAGTGGAATGGAAAACTGCTACTGTCATCTCTTTGCACAAAGAAGCTGCATCCACAGACCCCTGGAACTATTGACCCATTAACCTGACCAGCCTTATCTGCAAGGCCATGGAATGAATCATCATGGACCTTATTAGTAAAAATATAGGAAATCTCCAAATGCTGGACCCTACCCAGTTTGGGTTTGTCAAGGGGAGATTGTGTCTGTTAAACTTGGTGGACTTTTTCGAGATAATCACCAAAGCCCTAGACTAGGGCAAATCTGTGCATACAGCCTACCTTGACTTAGCCAAGGCCTTTGGCACAATCCCCCACTGGGATCAGTTCTGGGATCTCTACTGTTTGGAATTTACTTTTCCAAAGTACATGCTAAAACTAAAGGACTGTGGCTGGCAAACTTTGCTGATGGCTGCAAACTGGGAGCATTCATTGAAACCCCTAGCGATGTCAACATCTTGCAATTAGGTGTTACACAGACCAATGACTTGTGCCAAATTCATGGTCGTAAACCTAATGCAGAAAAATGCATCATCATCCCCTTTGGCAAGGGTGATGTTCCTGCATCCTACCACATCAGTAGCAATAACCTAAGGACACAGTTTAAAAGCAACCTTAGCTTCGATCACCATGTCTCCACAATGGTAAGAAGGGCATTTTATATTGCTCATCTTATAATTAAGGGCATTGCCTCCAGAAAGAGGTTATAACCCCCCCCCCCCCTCCGTACTCTTCCCTTATCAGGCCAGTAATACAGTACAGTGATGTCTTTGATATGTTCCTTACCAAACCCCTGCAGCAATTGGAGAGACCACAAAGGTTCCTTACAAAGAAAATTCAGGGTCTTCAGGATCTGTCTTATGTGGGCAGACTGAAATCATTGTGTCGTACTGCTCAGGGGCAACCTGTACCAGGAATAGAGTACAATGTCTGACCCAGCTTTAATGGATATGCTACACATTCGCAAGTCAAATGGCACATGGGTCACTCCCTCAAAGGACCATAACCTGGTGTGTGACATCAACAAAACTTGCTGGAGATTTTAGATTTGGCTCACATAGGTTGCCTCGCCTTTGGAGCAAGCTTCCTATTCATGTTAAAGAAAGCCCCTCATTTGCCCTATTTAAGTGTAATTTGGACAATTGGATGGGTAACTGGAAATTTGCCCTGGGGTTCCACCTGTGTCCCTCTTGGACAGGGACTGTAGGCACTGAGTTTAGTGTTTGTTTGAACCAGACACCCTTGAGAACATGGGTTGAACTTGTCTAGGTTTGTAAGGGCCCTGGGGCCATTAACCTAGCAACCTCCTATGATAAAGAATTCCTCCACTGATTGCTTGTTTTGTTTAGAGGAGTTTCACAACATTTGTTTGTGTTGTATCTGTTCATCAGTTTGCTTAACATTTTTCTAAATAACCAACTGCTGAAGGCCCTTGTGAAACCAGTTATGGACTCTTTTGCCAGTACCTCAGATGTTCCCCTTCCTGCTTCTAAGAAAATGAGGATGGTTAGAGAGGTTCATGAAGCAGCTAATACTTCTTATACCTTTTTTGCCCCTGGCCCCGAGTAGATGACTCTGTTGTGACTTATCTGAGACCTCAGACCATCTGTCTCTCTCTCTCAACCCTTCTGATGCTGCTCATATGGATGTCGGGAAGGTTCTGTAGTCTGGTGTGCCCTCTTTTGCAAAACCTACACCTACTACTGAGAAGGGAGAGCCGTGTGTAGTGATTTTGGAAGGGTCAGATAGTATCTCTCAAGTGCTAGTGAGGGGAAGAGCTATTTGTCTCCCTTTTAATTTCTCCAAGTCTTTTAGGTTTCTAATACCATAACGGGAATAGACCCCATTACTAAGTCAAAGTATGATTAAAGTTCATGAAATTAGTATTGTTTCAGTCTTTGATGTTAGCCAGAAGTGCTCTTCGCAGCACCTACAATGTGCCCAGTAATGATGACTCCTGCAATATGCATGAATTTACATGCATCGATAACATATCTAAGTATGATTGTAAAATTGTTTTATTACAAGATCCATTGCTCCTACTGCTACTGGAACTGTCTGGGTATCTTTCTTCCACATTGCTCTCGTTTCTGCCTGCAAATCCTGGTATTTTATGACTTTGTGTCTCTCTGTATGTAAGACACTGTAGTCACTGGGTGTAGCAATTTCAATGATCAGTGCTACTTTTGCCTTCTTTTCATGGATTGCTATATCTGTTTTTCTCGCATCTGTCCTTTTGAACTGTTGGTAATGGATGATCCCATGTGATATAAACTTCATTTTCTATGATGCTTTCTGGCTCATGTTTCCAGTGTTTTTCAGATACTTCAGTGTTATAATGTTTACACAATTCCCCAGTCCAATAGTCTTTGCCACATTATTATGCCTTTCAGTATACAGTCTTGCCATTAGTATGGCTCCCCCCTTTTTATTTTCTCTAAGTCTTTTGGGTGTCTAATACCATGACAGGAATGGACCCCATTCTTAAGTCAAAGTATGATTAGTTCATGAACTTTAGTATTGTTTCAGTCTTTGATGTATTGTTTCAATCTTTGATGTTAACCAGAAGTGCTCTTCGCAGTACCTGCAGTGTGCCCAGTAATGATGACTCGTGCCAAGATGATGATGTGATTGTTTTGCAGGTAGGAATCCATACGCCTTTGGCCAACTCTCCTGTCATTGGCACTCTGGATGATGCCTTTAATGTTGCATATACTGCTCCTGACAGTCGGTCTCCTGTACCCCCCCAAAAACTGACAAGACTTTACAAGCTGTCCTTTAAGTTGCTGTTTTACAACCATGTGGCTGACCCATCAGTGGCTTTCTTAGCCAAGGATTCAAATTCTAAACACCTTACTGCTAGTAATCCTGTACTCGTTGACAAGAATAGAAAGGCTTTTGACAAGTAGTGGGAGGGGTCATCCTCTTCCCAAGTGTTCAGAACAGTAAACTGCCAGTCTTACATAGCAAAGTACCTGCTGGCAAGATTTGTTGATATCAATAATTTGCTGAGTTGCCTGCTTCTGATAATAAATCCTCCTTACTCAGCAAGATTTTTTTTCTGTGACACAAGTCACTTAGTATTTTTTAAAGTGTTTGTATAATGCTGGTGATGCAGTGTCCCAAGCAGCTGCAACTGGGTCACTTATGCACAGATATGCATGTCTTAGATCCCAAAATCTGCTAGAAGTTGTGAAGGCACAGAATCGTAATCCAGTCCTCCCTTGATCAAGGATATGCCATTTGGTACTTAGCTCAAGGTTTGAAAAGAGATGGTGTGAAAGGGAAATTCATCCAAGGAATCAAACACATTTTTATATCTCCTATTCCTTAATATACCTGGAATTACTATTCTAGTCTTGGGCAATTTTACAGAAAACATTTTAAGCAATTCCAGAAGAAATCAGGAAAACAACAGTACAAGAAACAATGACAATGCAGTTTGAAGAAAAAAGGATACTACCCATGACCAAGGACAATGCAGGAATTGCTGCAGGACTGGAGCCTCATTTATTACATTTCTGTTGGATTTTTTTCTTCTTGCATTTTACTTAATCTGGGAACTTTAATCTTGTAGTATCACTCACAGTAGTGAGAGAATTGTGAATTGATGCAGAATCCGAGTCTTATACACCTGTGCTGCATTATTACTGTTCACTGATTGATTCCTCTCTAACTCACCTCCTATAACTTGTGCTGAGCTGTGTGGCAGTGGTTTGCAGTGCCTGGTATAGACTTGGGCACCTAGAGTTGTAATTTTACATACAAAACTTCCCCTGCTGTTTTCTCAAGTGTCTCTTAAGTGTAGAACAGCTAGTTTGCCTGCTGAGAAGCATTACCACGAGAGTGCTGTTTTAGATCAATCTTAGACCTCTCCCCTCAGCCCATCATCTTCAAACCATGATTGCATCACCCCTCATAGATCACAAAAAGGAGAACCTACAGCCATGAATGTGCACTATTCTTCTGTCTCTGTAGCCAGCTTGGTAGAAATGGCCATCTTGAGACAATTTAGTGGTTGCTTCATGTTTACTGGCAACCACCTTATTCTTAAGCAGACTGACACAGTATGTGAGAGATGTAATGACTGTTTGTCTTTGGAGACAAAGCTGTCCCATAAAGACACGGATATCTCCAAATAGGTTGCCAGTAGCACATACACGAAATCTAGTATGGATCAGACACAATGCTGAGGCTCTTAAATGCAATCTGCCCAAACCTCAGTGGCCTCCTATATGCTGCTCTCAACAACCACCAAAATACTCTACAAAGACAGCACTCTCCAAGACACAGGCAAACTGCCACACAACCCAATATATTAGTCATTGTAGAGACTGCTGTGAGACACACTGATGCCCTTCTCACCAAAGTGAGCAAAGAAACAGTCATGTCGGTTACTTATTAGGGTCAGGGATCTGCCAGATCACACTGCCCCCAGTTCCCCCCAAGAAATACCTTCTATCATTTCTCTCTTAGTTATCACTAAAGAACAGGCCCTCATTGCATTCTCCAAAGCTAAAAACACTGCACTGCTTCATTGGGTCCCAATAGTATCCCAGAATGCCTCATACATAGCTTGAAATATGACCTTTCAGATCCACTAGATTCTGTATTCAACCACAACCTCCATACAGGCGTTGTCCCTGTGGAATGGAGGGCTGCAACAGTCATCCCTCTACATAAAGGTGAACCACCAACAGACCCACAAGTTTGACTGGTCTTGTATGTAAAGCCATGGAAAAAATTGTGAACCTGATAAAGACTTAGGAAATCTTCAAATACTGGACCCATCCTAGTTTGATTTCATCAAGGGAGGTCATGCCTATTAAACTTGGCAGACTTCTGGCTGGGGGCAAAACGGTAGATACTGCCTACTCTGGTTTTATATACAAACTCACAAATTTAGGCATAAATCCCTATGTCACCTGATGGATAGCCAAATGGCTCACAGGTAGAACACATGAAGTTAGGGTGGTGGAATCCACCTCCACCAAGCAGCTTGTTACTAGGAGTATCCCAAAGGGCTCAGTATAGGGACCTCTCCTGTTTGAAATGTACTTCTATAAAGTCAAGACAAATGTAGAGGGCCTTTGGCTGACCAGATTTTTTGATGGCTGCAAGTTGGGTGCAGTCATTGAATCTCCCAAAGATGTAGTTATCCTCCAGGAGGGTGTGACACACAAATAACTGGTGCCAGAACCATGGCATAAAACTCAATGCAAAAAATGCTTAATTATGCTGTTTGGGAAGATGACCACTCCTGCAAATTACAACCTTGATAACACTTCCCTAAGAATATTCCCAGTGGTGAGGGACTTGGGAACTCTGACAGTAACCTGGACTTACCATGTGTCCAAAGTAGTAAGAAAATGCTTTGACATGGTACAACTTATAAGTAAAGGCATGTCATGCAGATCTAAGGAGATCATAGTCCCACCATACTTAGCCCTCATTAGACCAGTAATTGAGTACAGTGCACCCTTCAGCATATACCTGGCAAGGCATTTGCAACAGCTGGAGAAGCCACGGAGGTGTTTCACTAAAAGAATGCAAGGGTGTAAATATGTCCTGTGCAGATTGCCTCAAAGCCCTCTCCCTGTCTCCTAAAGACTACCAATGGGGTGATCTTATGACTAACTTAACAAGGCATTCTCTGATCCAGGCTTGATGGAACTGTTACACATTTGCAAAACAAACAGTAGAATTACCTGATTTAAGGATCTAAACCTAGTCTGTGACATAAAAAAAAAACATGTTGGAGGGACATGTATTTGTTTAAGAGATTGCCCCTTCTTTGGAATAGACTTCCCTGTTCATGTGAAACAGAGCTGTTCCCTAAGCCTGTTCAGGAGCAGTTTGTACCAATGGATGGGATATCTCAAAATCGCCCCTGGCTTGTCGCCTTTTCTCTTATTGACAAGGGCAGTTTGTAGATACCATAAGGTACAGGCATACACAAAAGACTTTCTAGCCTGTGGACATTAATTGAAAAAAAAATGGGGCATTAGTGATTAGGCTTAAAAAGGTTCTAGGGCTTTTAGCCTAATAGCCTCGTATGATCTATGATCCTATGGTATCTATTACTCCTTTTTACAGAAATAACATTTCTAGGTTGCCTGCTAGTCACATCCCTGATGATGGCTTATCTTTCTCTAGTAAAAACGACCTTTCCTCACATCTAATTCCTACAGTTTCTCAAAACCAGTGACTTCAGCAAAGAAATGTATCAAGATTTTGAGATGCATGGCTTCCACTGTCCTAAAGATTCCACTAGCGCAGTGATGACGAACATTTTGGGCTCAGCATGTTAAAAATTCAGAAAAATGCCCTAACTTGACTCTGCTTGTGTGTTACCCCCCCCCCCCCCCAAATGTAAACGGAATAAAATGAACACGAATTAATAAACATTTGCTGACTCCATTCTCGAACTCTGTACAAAAATTCAGAACTCCTTCTTGTCTGTTGAAAAGTGGCTCAACCAAAATCATATAATCTTAAACCCAAAAAGGACCAAGCTCTTACTTTTTATACCTAAACCAATGTCTCAGTTGAAACCATCTTTCACCATCACTTCCCACAACAACACACCTATCAAAGTTGATAGCCACACCAAACTACTAGGAGTCATAATTGATGACCAGCTAAAGTGTGACCTACATGTTATAAGTAACATTAAGAAAACCAATGAAAAACTTGGTCTCCTTTATAGAAATAAAAACTTTCTCTCAAACAAAGCTAAAATAGCTCTATCACATGCTTACCTTTTACCAACCCTTCTCTACAGCTCTCAAATTCTCACCAATTTACACTCCACGCTTATTTCTAAACTAGAATCCACTTACAACGAGGTAGCTAAATTTGCTGCTGAACTACCATACTCATCTCATCACTGCCTAGCTCTCAAGAAACTGAACTGGTTAGAATTCCCCCATAACCTCCTCTTCCCTCAGCTCCAGATAATTAATTCTATTCTATACTAGCCCACTTTTTGCCTCAGCATCACATTCATCATCTCCCATGACACCCCTGCAAGAACACTCTGGAGCTCTGATCAACATCTCCTGTCCATGTATAAACCCAAGATCAACTTAGGAAAAAAACCTTTATTGCTGTTAGCCTGCTGAGAACTGGAATAAACTACCACTAGACATCCAGCACATTAAACCCAAACCCCAATTCAGAAAAGCAGTAAAAAAATCACTTAAGCAAAAATAGACCGTCAGTGCTATCTCCCCGCCCCCGACTGACCCACCTATTTTAGCTATTCTATCTCTCCCCTTTCTTTTACATCAGTGCAACTCTACTTTTTCTTAATCACTCTTCATCTCAGCACTACAAACTACCTTTCCTATCTTATTGACTCTAACCTACACTCTTATAAAATTATTTTTGTTACTTGTCCTCCTCCTCTTCTTTCTTACTGTGCCAGTTCATTCTGTTTTTTTATATGACTTGTTAACTGTCAATTGTTTAAGCTTCAAAACCCTTACACACTTACATGTATCTTCACTGTAGCCACTTTTGTTTTGCCTTGTTAATAATTATAACTGTATGCTTTTCTTGTACTCTGTACTGTACCTACACATGCTGTAATGTCCTCCTAATAGATATTCTGTGTGTTTTCTTGTATTTTTAACTGATTACTAAGTCAGATCTATTGTATGTAATTGCTGTGGAGCTTTTCTCCCCGGGTCTCCACTGAAAAAGGGCTCTGTCCCAGCTGGATCAACCCGGTCAACAAATGTCAAATAAATAATAAAAAAAAATTTTTAAATAAAATAAGTCTATAAATCTAATTATTGTCATTAAGTATAAAAAGACACCAGTTTTAGGAGGGATTAAGTGGGACAGTTGAGAGGAATGTGAAACAGCAGATGCTTAGAAATGCAGGCTACTTGCCCTTTGTAAAAGTATAACCATGAAGAGCAAACATGTCAGCACTGCCCTCTGCAGACTCTGGAGACAGTATACCGAAATAGTCTTTGATGATAATAACTTCCTTACCTCTGCAGCAGTGTTGTTAAGTGGCTCCTGGCACGAAATAATTCAGTGCACTTCACACGAGGAACAAATGTAAAAGCTGATTTCAAACAAACATGCCCATTTGGAGACTGCATTTGCAGATATCACACTTGTGCCTTGAAAATGAGCTTCCTGTGCAGCAGTTATAAGTCACCTAAACTGCGTGGCTGCCGTGATGACAGATTATTTGGTGATGCGGATGGTGAGAATCCATTTTAAGTGCTGGGTGCTGTAGGGTTACATATTTCTTATGTTTTTGTTTCTTCAGTTTCTTTGGTAACTTGGGTGTTGGTGAACACTGGCGTGTCACCCAGATCATCGAGGTGTGTCACCTTTGACAGGCATGTCATAGGTTTGCCATCACTGCACTAGAGAGATTGCACACAAGGGAGATATGGTTTCTGAAATCAGTATGGATTCAGCACCAACACCCTTTATCTTTCCAAATCTCGGTGCTTCATGTTGTCAGGAACGAACTGTTATGGTGGATATATACCAGTCCTTACGGAACCCAGGTCCTTCAGTTCCCCTCCAGCCCCATCCCAGTCTGTAACCACAGATCCATAAGACTTTCAGGGGGGGGGGGGGCTGTATCCAAGGGAATCAAAGTACAGTGTCTTTAGGAGCATTATTTCAGGAGGAAATAAAACTTAAATGCATGATGACCTTGATAAATGCACTAAAGACCTTGAAATGTTTTTCAACTCCAGGACATCTTTTGGTAATTACAGGCAATACCACAGTGATGCCATATGTAAACAAGCAGGAAGGGGGTGACCTTATTGTACCTCCTATACAGACCAGACATGACATTTTGCAAAATTGCAACTCAACATAACTTACTTGTTCAGGCTACTGAATTCCATCAGAGCAGAATACTATGGCAGACAAGCTGAGCAGCTCCAGGACATACCTCTACCAGTGATCGTTACATTATGGGGTCTTCAAGGACATTATCCACCTTTGGAGAATTCCACAAGTAGATCAGTTTGCCTCCATTCACAAGTGATAATTGAATAAATTCTGCATCAGCACAGCTTGCAGAAAGGCATAGAAGACGGATGCTATCCTTCCCATGGACAGAAATGTTTCTGTATGCCTCCCCCCCCACACTTTTGTTTAATAGTGCTTTGTGAAAGATCTAGAAATATTTTTGGTAACTTTTATTTGGTCTGGAAAACACACTGGTTCTCCCTTGTCATGAAAATGGCTAGGGACATTTATGACAAACATCCCCAGAGAATGGATTTAATCACACAGGACAAAGGGATCTGTGGTCTGTCCCAATCTACAGAACCTACAGTTGACTGCCTGGATGAAAGAAGTTTGATTTAAGACAATTTTTCTCTTGAGGACATGCAGCAGTTATTAAATGAGGCTAGGAAACCTGTCACTAGAAGATCCTGTGAAGCCGTGTAGCCATATGGAGGAGGTTTTCCTCATTGTTGCCACATGAAGGACCAAGGTCCAAACAAGGCAAACTTCCCTCTGGTTCTCCAGTTTTCATGTGATTTGCTCAATTTAGGCCTTTCTTATTTTTCTATATAAATTCACCTTTTGCCATTTCTGTACATCTTTCCTGTAGACCCCACCTTTTTTCTTTATTTTGGAATTTTGCATATCTGTCCGCCAGGAAAATGAGTGTCTCCTCCATGGGATCTCAACTATATTTTGAAAAAAAAACTTACTTATGACCCTCTGAGCCAGCTCATCAGGGTGATCTGAAATTCTTGACTTGGAAAACTGTTTTGTTTACTGCACTGACTTCAGCTAGGTGAGTTGCAGGCTTTGATAGTTAACCAGACCTTCCTCATATTTCACTGTGTCAGGGTATCTTTTAAGAACTAAGCCTTCCTTTATGCCAAAATTAGTTTTAGAATTTACTGTGAACCAATGCATTTGCCTCCCTGCGACGTCCTTCCATATCACTTTTGCAGTATTCATGATAGATGGGATCTGCTGCCAGGGATAGCCCTATGTTTGACCAGTATACCAAGTCCCTAATTTTTTTCAGTGTTGTACGTCAGGTGTATGCTTCCATTATCAGCATAGGGCATAAAGGTGATGTAGGGACACTCCAAACTCAGAACTTCTCTGCCACCAGGTTGAACTCCATAGTTTTATGTCTGTCTGAACTCCTTTCGCTGTGCTGGTTATACCAAGCTTTTTGTAAATAAATATCCCATTGAGGTTCCTTTTCCTTTGTAGCGGATCTTGTAAGTTCATATCATCCAAGAAAGGGAAATGTCAGTGTGGGTGGCAGATTCTCCATAAAGATAGTCATGACAAGTGTTTGTTTTGTCTAGGCACTTCTCACGACCACACTCAGTGTTCTGTTTATTAGGCATTTATGCAGAGGGCACTTTGCAGGCATCTGTCTTCTCTTTCCATTTATCTTTAGAACCAATGTCTTAAGTTGTGGGCCAGGGGTACCATAGCCGAAACCACTCACCCAGAGATACAGTCACTTCTTAAGAAAAAGGCTAAAAAGTCAAGGTCCAATACTGCCGCTGTCCAGCCTGTGTCAGACATCTCTCTTGAGGTAAATGATACCCCTGAAAATCACCCAGTGCTGACATCTGTTCTCTCTGCCATTTAACCTGTCAAAGCCTGGCATGGAACCAGTTTCTCGCCTGTCCTTTTAGGCTTTGCAAATGTCTGCTACGGATGTGGAGGGGGAACCATGGCTGATTATATTTGAGGGGCCTAGGAAGATTCTCCAGATGTTAGAGAGGAAGTGCCTGGTACCCTGATTAAGTAAAGGCAGGGTTCTGAACCACTGAAGCTTGTTAAAGCCAACGGCCCCCTTAAAAAAAGACAGAAGACTAATCACATTTCTCCCACTCACAATGATCCTAATAAGTGGCGGGATTTTACTCGGGGCCTGTATAATGACCTGATGGCTTTGAGACTACCTCAGGGGTTTTGGTTCCTGCCCATCTTTGATCCTGCACACCTAAAAGATCTAGAACACCTGATTCCTCTGCTGAGGAATCTGACTTGGATGAGGATTTCTTGGTGTACTCCTCCCAAATACCATCTCCCTTGGACTGTGTCTCTAAGGAGGAAAAGTTCTTAAGTCCTGACGCCCGTTTGGAAGAATTGTCCTTTGTGGATACAGTGGTTCACGTGATGGAGCATTTGAAGTGGGACTGCTCCTAAGATTCTGACATCCAGAAAAGATATTATGAATTGTTGCAGAGGGACTATCCTAAGCCTTTTGCTGTTCCCCCTGTTTTGTCTCTTCTGTTGGATACTTTCAGCTGCTTCTTTGGCTCCTGATTTCCAACCTCCTACCCCTAAGAAGCTTGAGCATTTTTATAACGTGCCTGAGAGTCGTCCTTCTGCCCTGCTGTGGTCTCTGTCTCTGCTTATAAGCCTTCTTGGCTTTTACCTTTTTCTAAGCTTTTTCCAATCAACAAGGTTAGTCAAGCTATGAAGAGGCTGGGGAAGAAGGCCTACAATTTGTTAACTCTGGCATTTTGTGCCATAAACTGTCAAACTTGGGTATTCGATCCCTTTTGTCTTAGCTTGGAGGGGTTTGGTCTGACTTGCCTAATTCTGAGGCTAAGTCCACTGTTTTTTTCTTTGGTGGGATCCACATTTCAAGTGCTTCATCACTCCGTTAAGTGTAGTATGATGCCAGTGGTGCCTCCTGTGGAGCTGCTGCTTCAGGCTCAGTAATGAGACAATATTCGTGGCTTTGTCTTCATGCTTTGCCTGATGCCACTAAAGCTAAGCCTCGTGATACTCCCCTAGGTAATCCAAATCTCTTTGGTATTCCAGTGTAAGATTTATTTAAGACCTTGCAGGACCAAGGCAAGGTCATGAAGGACCTTAAAGAGATTTTTGACTCTCCCATTCCTAAGTTTTAGAAGAATTGTTTTGCTAAAACTGCCTTTGTTCGTAGACAGCTTATCAGCCATCTCAGACTTTCTCTGTCACTTCCTGTTTGACAACAGATTACAGACTCTTGGGTTCTTTCAGTTGTTTGTCAAGGTTGTTTCATGGTTTGGAAGTCTCAACCCCTTTTTTTTTGGCATTCTTCAATCCCCTTCATATCAAATTCACCATTTTTCACAGGAGTTGCAGGGTTTTCTAGATCAGGGCACTATTCATCCCGGGTCTATGTTAAATGTTCAAACATCCAAAATGTCGAACATTACATGGTCGAGACCAAATGTTCGACATTTGGATGTTCGAACATAAAAAAAAAAAAAAAAAAACACAGAAAAAAACACTTTAACGGTGTAGGCAGGGGAGCAAGCCCCCCTGCACCCCCAACACCCCCCTACTTAAATATACCAACTCTGAGACCACACTTCACTGCAGAAAAGGGAGGTTCTCCCTATCTGCACCATATGGTGCCGTTGAAAGTGTATCTTCAAGCACTCAAAATTCTGAACGTTTGGTCTCGACCATGTAACGTTCGAAATTTTGAGCGTTCAAAGATTTGACAGGTACCCATTTTTCCTTACCAGAGGCTCTAAGGACTACAGGGTTTTATTGCAGGCTGTTTGTGGTTCCCAGAAATGAGGGTCCTGGAGGCCTGTTCTAGACCTATTTTTTTAAATACTTTTTTCAGGGTGCCCACCTTCGGGTTGCTTTCCCTCCAGACTCTGTTTCCCCTTTTGCTTCCTCAAACTTAGTTTCCCTGGATCAAAGGGTTGCTTCACTTCATATTTCCATTCACCTTCTATTCAGGAAGTATTGACCTTTCTCATTGTTTTCCTCTCATTTTCAGTTTTCTGCTTTGCCCTTTATTCTTTCCACAGTATTTACCCAGTGACTGGCTCTAGTCATAGCTTTGTGCAGGCTTCAAGGAGTACAAATATTTCCATATCTGGATTATCTGCTCCTTCAGGCTTCCTCACCTTCCAGACTTCTGCTGGACCTGCACTTTGCCAGGCTGCTGATGCACAGTCTGGGTTTCATCATCAATCTCCAGAAATCTTTCCTGTCCCCCTCTCCGGATCACATTTTCCTGGGATGCAGAATTCAAACTGTTCCAATGGTAGCATCTCTGCTTGTGCCCAGGGTACTGTTTGTAATGACCTACTTCCGATTCTTGTTTCTTCTGTCTCTCATGCGTGACGGGAAATTTCTGAAGGCTGTGGGTTTATGGCCTGGACCATCTCCATGCTCCCTTTTGCCGAGCTTAACATGAGGAATTTTCAGTGATACCTGCAGTCGGTGTGGCTTCAGCATTTTCACCTACTGCAGTTTCCAGTTCCCTTATTTCCTTGTCTAAAACTCGAGCTTCAGTGGTGGATTTGACACACATTTCTTAATTCAGGCGTCCCTTTCCAGCATTCTACTCCATTTCAGGAGCTCATTACAGATGCTTCAGATCAAGGGTGGGGGCTGCTTTGGGCAGTGTGAGAGTTTAGGGTCACTGGCCCCCTCACCAGTGACTGACTCACATCTGCATGCAGTCCCTTCTCTTTGCTGTCTAGGCCTTCCAGTCCCTTTGGCCCCGAGGCCCTTTAAGGGTCTTTACAGACAGTGGTCCATCAACAGACAGAGGGGTGGGCACAAGGCCTTATCTCTTTTGCAGACTAGCACTTCAGACTTTGGATCTAGCCTCTATATTAACTTTGCAAAATTTTTGCCCTAATTTTGCTTGAGGCCCTGGCAGGATCTGAAGGTTGTCTATTTATAAATCTCTATAGCAGAAAAGGAGAGGTAGTTATAAGGTTTGAGCTAGATGTGTGAGGTTCTCATAACTAATTTACGTCATTGCCATTTGATTTGTCTACCACACCCATGTTTTTTTTTTTTTGTTTATATAAAGTGCCCATCTCCAGTAACTGCCTGTTGCATGACAAGGACTGTCCAGAGATTTATCCATACTTGTGTGGCTGTGCCATTTAGGCCTGTTCCTCCAAGATTTCGAGTGCTCTAGAAATCACAGTAGTATGCTTGCAGGGGGAAGGAGTGCATGTACACATCCAAAAGTCATAGTTGACTCAGGCAAGGTAGATCACTTTTCTAGAGGCTCTCCTAGCAAGGTGGCCAAGTCCTCCAGCTTCTCAACCAGGGAATTCATGAGAGTGCTGGGATATGTGGCCTCTTGTTTACTGAAGATACTTGTAGCCAGATAGCATATGCGTAAACAACAATGATATCTCAGAAATAGGTGGTGCCAATACTTGCATTCTCTTTAAACCAACATTTCTCTGCTCCCTTCCATCAGGAAGGAAATTGCCAGATGGATAGGGAACATCATCTTGAATCAGAGTGTCCACCTGTTCAGATCCCCTTTTTCCCATTTTTGCACATGGGATCAGGGAGTCACTTCAACAGTGACGATCATCTAGAACTAAGGTTTACACTGCAATAGTTCTTGAACACCACATACTCGCATGCACACTCACACCTATGGCCAGTTTGAGTGTCCATTCCACCTACTGCAGGGCTTTGGAATATGGGAGGAATCCAGAGCACCCGGAGGAAACCCATGGGAACATAGGGAGGACTTGCAGACTCCACGCAGAATGCACCCCAGCCGAGAATTGAACCAATGAGCCTCTTGCTGTGAGGCGACAACACTATCCACTGCACCACTGTGCTGCTCTTGAATCAGAGAGTGCCCCAAAAATAAAACCAGGATCTCAGATTCTGACCACCAAATCCTTGGGCTCTGTTTGGGAAGTCCGTGTAGGGGGTCTGAGCTTTCAAGAACCTTACACAAGGGCTTCAGGAAAAAGAATGTATAAACAAAAAGAAGGGGTCCCTCTTTATTAGGGCAGACAATGCCATAGTCATATGGCACATAAATAAAACTTCTTCCTCCTGTGCAAACTGGCCATGCAGGACTGGGATTTGGGCTAGGAGGTAATTTTGACATTCCATCTCAGGACAACAGCTTGATCAGGACAGTACTTATTTTTCAAGAAAATCGATGCTAGATGTTGAAGTCTTTTTATATATGATTCACTAGTGAGGCGTGCTAGAGGTAAGAACAAAATAAGAGCTGTATCCAGAAAGTTGATAATGCTAAGAACTGAGAACTGTAATAACTAATCCAGTCCCACAAGATACTCAAGAATAAGTATATTTAGTGAGTACTTTGTTGAAACTGTTATCAAGATTTCCTAAGAGTAAAATCTTTTAAAAAAATAAATGCACCTCTTAAGTAAGACCTTCATCGCATGATAATAGAAATGAAAATGCCAACATTTGAAAAAGTAGTGCATATCAAAAATGTACAAAATAATTTATAATTTGCAAGTTTTCATCTCAGGTATACTACCTGTAGAAACATGATTGTTTAATCCAGGGAAAACACTGACCTATAACTTAATCTGCCACACCAGTTCATGCATGATACTACGATGTTTAATAATTTCTACCGATACAGTTTTTGTTGATCTTTTTCCAATACAAAAAAAGTAAATTTCTTAAATCTACCATAGCTCTTTCATTGTTCAACTTATAAAACTTTGATACAGAACATGACCATGTAACAAGGTTCCTTTATTGTGCATTTTTGTACAAATGTTTTAACCTGAAGTAGTTTACTTCATTTAATCTTCAACCTGTGGGTACTGGATCCGTATTGGATCCAAGCCAGCAACTTCACTAGCATCTGCTCCAAGCTCCAAGCTCCTCCCCTTACCCATAATACACCACCACTAACTTCCATCCCCCAGATCTCGTTTGCCACGGCTAGCCTAAGCATCGTGATTTTGAGCTCCAAGTTGTGAGTAGGGTTTCTTTTTTATTAGTGTTTTTTGAGTGTGTGTACTTGCTAGTGTAGGTGTCCTCTCCTCCTCCCCTCGCTGGTGCGTTGAGTTAAAGCATTTTTTCTTAGCTTTTAGTTAGTTAGGTAGTTTTAGTTTATAGTTGTCTTCTCTCCCCCCCCCCCCAGCCTTCCGTGTGCTTGTCTGAGTGTGTGGTGAGTGGCGTGTGTTGTGAAAACTTGTTTAAATAACTTGTTTAAATTTGTTTAAAAGTTTACTCTTTTGGTGGGACAGGTCAGATCTTCCCAAGCAAGTGTTTAAGAGGTGCACTGAGTGTGGCCACAAATTGTCACCTGCTGATGGCCACACTCTTTGCGTGCTGTGTTTGGGTGCGGCCCATTTGAACACAGACTGTTTTATTTGCGCAGGTTTTAACCCATGCACCCTCAAGGATCGACGGACCAAGTTAGTTTTGAAGGGCCTGCTACCTTCTACAGAGGTGGCCGCCTCCTCTTCTGCTTTGGTCACAGCTGTTGCTGTGGCTGCCTCTCCTTCTAGTCTTGTCCGTCCTTCTCCTCCCTCCCAGGCTGGGACTCAACCTCCTGCTTCTAGGCGTGCGGAAGCGGAGCACAGAAAAGGCTGAGAGAAGGAGAGAGAGCACCATCCAGAAAAGAGAAAGAGGTCCTCGGACCTTTCGGCTCCATTCCCGCTAAGATTGAGTCTAGGCACCGTGACTCCCCTCTTCTCTGATCTCCTAGATTTTCTCTGGAGCTGGAGGAGCCCCGACCACCTGCTAGAGCCGTGGTTCCTCGACCCGCCAGGTCGGAGTCCGTGGCTTTGTCGGGGTCCACCCTCAGCCTCTCTGAAGTCGACATGTATAAAATGATTTGGAGGTTCATTCGCGCACAAATTCAGATGGGAGTCTTGCCAGCCCCCTCTCCCTCTGGAGGGTGGAGCTCACTTCCCTTCTTTACACCAATATCTCCTTCTCCAGTCCAACCCTCGGTTTCGGAGTACATGGATCTGAGGATGGCCCTAGTCAGGGGGTCTGCGCCGACTGTACCTGTCTCCTCGATGCCGGCAGCTGCCTGGAGTGTGTCAGATCCGACCAGTTAGGATCCGAGTGGCTCTCTGACCTGGAGCCTGGGTGTCGGATCCGAGAGGATGGAACTTTTTCCATTGGCTCCAACATTGGGTCAAGTTCCCCCCCCCTTGGAGCACCGTCTACTTCGGGGCTGACTCCGATTCTCGCGTCAGATCCGGGGAGAGCGGTTCCCTTACTGGTGTCCGAGGAAGCTTGTTCTCCCTCGGCGTTCGACATTGTAGAAAGGGTTCTCTCCACTGGATTGAGGCCCATGACTATATTTTCGGACTCTTCCCCGGCTCCTTCTGGTTTGTGAGCGAATCTCATCATTTTGCCAGAGGCACAGCCCGTGCTCGAGGAGTCCCAGGCGGTTCCCCCTGAGGAACAAGTGGTTTGCAAGTTCCCATTGGAAAGCCTCACCGGAGAGGCACCTCACAAGCATACGTGCAAGAGGAGGCACTTGGACTCCCCTGAGTCCCTCACTGAGGACACATATTTCAATGACGGGGAAGGTTCCCCCAGATCACCTCTCAAGGATGTCTCCTTTGGAGACATCATGGAAATCTTACGCTAGCGGGGAGGTTGGTCCACCCTAAAACCTTCTTCAGATGAATCCGTGTTCCTGGAGGCTTTCAGCACGGGCTCGTCTACTTCCTGGGTGTCCGCTCCTGCAGATCCCTTGGTGGACTTGGTCACCTCACGGGCTTGGAAGGAGCTGGACACTGTTGAACCACTCCCTAAATGCCCAGACAAAATTTTGAGCCCCCCTACAGACAAACCAGCGTGGAATAAAGGGTCCCCTGTAGACACTATTATGGTTGCAGCACCAAAAAGGAACTAGCCCATGAGAGTTCCTTGGTCCATCCCCCTGACCATGAGTCTAGGATGATGGACCGCCTAGGGAAGTGGGTTTATGCGTCAGCGACCTTTTCTGTCAGGGTGCTGAACTATTTGGCCCACGTTACTAGACTACAGCGTGACCTGGTTAAGGAACTGGCTGAGTCTCCCCCAAAGTCCATGTCGCAGGAGGACAGAGCCACATTCTCCGCGAGGATGGCTACCTTGACAGTGGTTTCAAGCACATCCATGCAACTCCTCTCACATGCTACTGAAGGAGCAGCTAGGGCAGCTGGGTCAGGCATGTCCATGAGGCGTAATGCCTGGCTCAGATTATGTCAGTTGATGGAACCCTTCAAGGCGACTTTTGCGAACACCCTTTATGACGGGTCTACTCTTTTTGGTAAGACTGTCCGAGACACATTTGTCCAGAGTGAGAAAGACGGGAAGACACTGTCTGCCGTTGGAATCCGCTTTTCAAACCCTCAAAGATCCTTTTCCCAGAATCAGCGAGGGCCAAAGATGATGTGGTTCTGGAAGACTCCATATTCCCGGGACACACCGGGCTCTTCTCCCCCTAGAGGCAGAAGGGGACTGGCTAGACGCCAGCCCAGAGGCAGAGGGGGTCTGAGGAATTTTGGGTCTCGAGAACCTTTCTCGGACAGGCCCGCGCAGCAATCCTGAGGGGTTGCCTGACTGCTCTGCTTTGGAGGCAGTCGGGGGGGGGGGTCACCTGTCATTGCACCTGGTGACATGGGAGTCCATGTCATTAGACCGTTGGGTGCTTCAGAAAATTTCCAGAGGCTATTCTGTTTGTGGTTCCTCCCACACTTTTCAAACACCTCCCGGACATACCGCCAATGCAAAGGGAGGCAGCAGCACTAGAAATCTCCAAGCTGCTAGAGAAGCAAGCCATCGAACCCGTCCCTCCAGATCAGTCCAGATTGGGCATCTACTCCAGGTTCTTTTTGGTGCCAAAAAAGACGGGGGACTTAAGGCACATTCTGTACCTATCTACTCTGAACCTGTCAGTTGCCAGAGAAAAGTTCCGGATGGTCACTTTACAGTCCATCATGCCGTACCTGCAAGAGAGCGAATGGATGTGCTTGTTTGACCTCCAGGATGCTTACTATCATGTAAAGATGCACAGAAGCTCCAGGAGGTTTCTCCGCTTCCGGCTAGGAACCAATCATTATCAGTTCCGAGCCCTACCCTTTGGTCTCACCACAGCCCCCAGGGTGTTCACCAAAGCGAGTAGCTGCTCACCTGAGGCTTCAGAGATTCAGGTCTACCCTTACCTGGACGATTGGCTCTTTACTGCTCCCACCAAGTGTCTACTTTGTCGGACCAGAGATTATTTCCTAAAGCCTGCATTCTACTTAGGGATTACAATCAGGACAGCCAAATCTCTTCTGAATCTTGGCCAGGTGATAGAATACATAGGGGCATGGATAGACACGCTACAGACAAAAATCTTCCTGACACGGAGAGAGTTCGAAACCTAAGGATGCATGTCGCCTTCATTTACCGTTCTTACCTTCCCTCAGCAGAATCTGTCTTGTGGGCCCTAGGTTCTATGGCAGCGACCGTAACACTTCTGTGTGCTCGATTACATATGCGAGTACTACAGTGGACTGTAGCAGTGCAATGGTCCCTGTTGGATCTTCCGTTGTCGCATCCAATACGCCTCAGCTGAGTCTGCAGGTCATCCCTTCTTTGGTGGATACATTCTTCAGAAATTCTGGAGGGACAACCTTTTGTACCAGCTCCTGCCCAAGCCACAGTGACCACGGATGCCTCACAACTAGGGTGTGTGGGGGGGTATTGTTCGGGAAGGACAGTCCAAGGCATGTGGTCCCCTTTCGAGACCATTTTGCATATAAACGTTCTGGGGATGAGGGCAGTCCTTTTAGCGTTGCAGGCCCTTCATGCCTTTCTACCTCTAGGAGCCATTGCAATCCAGTCAGACAACATTTTAGTGGTCTGGTATATCAACAAACAGGGTGGAACCAGGTCTTACCTCCTTTGTCACAAGGCTATGAGAGTTTGGGAATGGGCAATCTCCACCGATTGTTTTCTGATAGCAAAGCATATTCCAGGACAGTCCAACATTTTTTTGGACAGACTAAGCCGGACTATCCTGCTGTCTTACGAGTGGTCTCTGAGTCCTTCAGTAGCGAAGCAGATCTTTCTAGAGTGGGGACGGCCTTGCTGCGATCTCTTCGCATTTCCTTCCAATGCGAAGTGCAGCGAGTTCTTTGCTCTGAACCCCCTGCCGGGGGAGTCCCCCAGAGATGCTTTAGTCCATGCTTGGCCTCCTGGTTTTCTGTATGCTTATCCTCCTGTACCCCTTATTCCGAAGTTTCTACAGAAAGCTTGTCGACTGGGGAGCAAAGTGATCTTCATTGCCCCTTTTTGGCCTCACCAGGTATTGTTTCCCCTTCCTTTGGTCTCATCTTCTAGCTCCGCCTTGGATCTTGGATCCCATTCAGGATCTCATTTCACACTCCTCGAGGGTCCCTCATCCAAATCTGGACAGTCTGAGGCTCACAGCTTGGCTGCTCCAGTTCCCTTAATTGCTAAAACTCCTGGATTGTCTTCTTCGGTCAGGTCTATTCTGGTGGCAGCTCATAAGTCGTCCACCAGGAAGGTTTATCGTAGCAAATGGAAATGTTTTTCCTTTTGGGCTTCTCAAAGGAGTTTAGATCCTTTCACGGCTCCTGTTCCGGCTATTCTGGATTTTCTGGCAGATATTTTTCAACAAGGGGCTAGCTAGTCTACAATCAAGGTTCAACTAGCTGCCATTTCTCATTTTCATGTGGGTGAGAATTCTGCTTCTTTAGCCTCTTCCAGATTGTGTAAAGCCTTTATCAAAGGTACCTTCCTCTTACGTCCTCCGGTCAAAGATCCCATTCCCCCATGGGACCTTACTATGGTACTTCAAGCGTTGGTCACTCCACCATTTGAACCTGCAGCAACCACGGATCTTAAGTTTTTGTCTTGGAAGACAGCTTTTCTAGTGGCTATAACCTCTGCTAAGAGGGTTTCAGAACTGCAAACATGGTCTGTCAAGGTTCCATACATGATTTTCCATAAGGACAGGGTTTCCCTTTGTACCAGTCCTTCCTTTCTCCCAAAAGTAGCATCAGAGGTTAACATCAATCAAACTATCAATTTACCTGTTTTCTTCCCGAATTTTACAAACAAAATGGAATACAAGCTGCACTTGTTGGATGTTCATAGACGGTTACGATTCTGTTTGCACAGAACCAAAACCTTTCGCAAATCTGACTGATTGTTTGTGTCCTTTTCTAAACCTTTTTTGGGTAAATCTATCTCCAAGGTTACCATTGCTAGGTGGATCTCCTTATTTATCCTTCAGATCTACAAGGATAAAGGTTTGTCTCTTCTGGGTCAGGTTAAAGCTCACTCGACTATGTCCATGGCTACTTCTGTAGCCTGTTGGTCGAGAGTATCATTAGACGACATTTGTTCTGCGGCTACTTGGTCCTCATCTCATACCTTTATTTTTCACTGTAAATTGGATTTGATGTCTAGAAGGAGAGCATATTTTGGTTCTGCAGTGCTCCGGAATGTCCTTCCTTGAAGGCCACCCAGGTATTTTAGTAGCTGGGGACTCTGTCCCATAGGTCGAAGGTCAAATGAAGTAAACTATTTCAGATAAAGAAGTTATGTACTCACCATAACGTTCCATCTGAGTAGTTCTACTTCATTTTTCTTCAACTGTCCCTCCCTCCTTCCCCCCTGGCCTTACCATATGGACAGCACTTTAGCTGGTTTTAGGTGTGTAAGTTGATGTTCTTCATGTATCACTGTTGCAGTCATCACATTTGGGTTATCTACTTGCAGTAGCCCTTAGTCAGCCTAATTATCAAAGTCTTGGGTCCTGCATGGGTTGCTGTCTCATCTTCCATGACGTCAGGTAGTCAGGGGTATAAAGCATGCAGCCAATGCCAATGCATCAGTCTTTCTTGCCGTGCGGTGCCTGAAGCAGAAGCAGCTCACAAGTGCAGGTCGGCTGACTCCTGAAATTTTCGTTTTCGAGTTTCAGATCCGAAGTCTTCAACTAAGCTAAGTACCCCGTTGGGGATCCTTTTTTCTTGCTCTAAACCGATGTCAGTAAAAGTTAACAATTGTATTTCTTGTGAAAAGCAAATACCTCATAAAGATTTTCATTCGTACTGCATTTCTTGCTTAGGCCCAGAACATGATGTACTGGGCTGTCGGTTTTGTGACCATTCAAACCTCATACTATTCGTCATCGGTTCATTTACGCATCTAAATATTTTGGTTCTCTGTTCAATTATCCCAAAATGGCTTCGGTAAGCCACCTGACTACTGACATTCTGAAAAAACGCAAAGATAAAGACAGAGACAGACCACATAGGTCCAAAGCTGCCGATGACGCTTCTCCTAAGCTAGTCGCCAGTTCGCCGGTACTCAGCTGCTTTCGCAGCCCCTGATACCCACTACTTCAGATTTCCAGGCCTCTACTGAGACCCATTCGGAGTCCGGTATGCCGCGAGATGCTTCTTCGACTGTGGAACCTGCAGATGTCTCTACCTTGGATGGGTCTGGAGCCGCTGTGCAGGCACCGGCTTCTGAGGGTGTATTCAGGCCTACTGACTTGCATATTAAACAGATGCCATCTGCTTCTTCAAGGCATAAAACTCGATCCATGCCTAGAAAACCAACGCCCAGACCGCATGGTCAGGCCCCTGTGCCTAAAAAACAAATGATAAGAATGGCTGAAGATCTTCTTACTCTAATCAGGGAAGGCCACCCTTCCCCCTCTAAGTGATCTAGGACTGATTTTCCTTCTGATTCTTCTGATCAGGATTCTGAAATTTCTGTTTTCTCTGATGACCAGGATTTGCCCTTATCTACCTATGAGGATTCTGATGCAGAGGACTTCATTCCCAGTGCTTCCCCTCCAGATGATTTCTCTTTTGGTGAAACCTTGCATACTCTTAGGGAGCATTTCCACTGGGAAAGCCAGGATTACTCTGACTCCAAAAAGAGGCTTAGTGAATTCTTACTCCTACCTCACACAGGTCTTTAGCTATCCCTTCTGTACTAGACATTGTAGATGATGCCTTCTCGGAATCTAGCCTGGCACCTGACCCTTTACCTCCTGCTCCCAGAAAACCTGATAGGTATTACAGGGTACCTGACTCTCACAAGCTCCTCTTTAAATATCCTACTGTGGATCCTGAGACCATTTCACGGGGACCCAAGGGCATTAAGGCTACTACTGCCAAAAATCCTACCCCTTCTGATAGGTGCTGGTAGATGGGGTAAGAAGGTATACACTTCTGCAACCTTGACCATTAGGGCCTTAAACTGCCAGTTTCATGTGTTAAAGTATCAGCAGCATATTATTGGATTGCTTGAAAAGAAAATTATGTTGATTCCTGACTGTGCTGAAAATAAAGATTTTCAGGCTTTAATGCATTCTGCTGAACAACTTGGAAAACATACTTTGTAATGTGGTTTTAATTCATTAGAGGCATCTTGCAGGGCTGCTGTCACTGGGTCTGTACTTAGAAGGCATTCTTGGCTTAAGGAGCAATCTTTGCCAGATCATGTTAAAGCTAAATTATTGGATGCTCCCTTAAACCAAGACCGCCTGTTTGGCAACATAGCAGAAGAAGTACTTAAAAAGATGGAGGAAAAAGCTAAATCTATGCAAACTGTTAAAGATTTCTTGCAAGCATAGCCTCCCAGATTTAGTAGGCATTGGCCCTCTAAGAATTGGTTCTTTCCTGCCTCTTCCAGGCCTTCTTAGTCCAAACCCAGAACCAGCAGAACACCCAGGCTTCAGTCCCAAGATACTCACAGGCCTAAGCAGTTGGGGCTCCCACTTCCAAAGCAGGGAGTAGTAAGACTCCCTCCTATGGTAAACTGTCTCAATGACTTAACTTTAAATCTTCCAAGCCCTGCTCAACTGACTGTTCGTTTAGGGGGAAAGATTGCCCTGCATGCAAAAAATTGGGAATTCATTACCCAGGACAAATGGATTTTAAATATAGTTTCCCAAGGATACAGATTTCACTTTCACCCTTTACCAACCCCAAATGGTTGGTCAGACCTACCCCCAAATCAGTGGAGGCTCAAAAGCAAATTTTCTCTCTTTTAAGCATCAAGGCTATTCAACCTGTCCCAGAAGAGGAGTGGGGGCAAGGTTTCTACTCAAGACTTTTCCTGGTACCCAGAAAAGACAATTCCTGGCATCCTGTCCTGGACCTGTCTATCTTAAACACATTTTTGGTAACCCCAAAATTCAAGATGCTAACTCTTCATCAGCTGCTTCCCATGCTAGGCAAAGATGCCTGGTTGGCAACACTGGATTTAAAGGAGGCCTACCTGCACATCCCAGTAAGGGAATCTTGCAGAAGATACCTACGCTTCACAGCAGGCTACATACACTGTCAGTTCTCTGCACTGCCCTTTGGCTTATCTACTGCACCCAGGGTATTCACAAAGTGCCTAGCTCCAGTCCTTGCATTTTGCAGGCAAAGAAATATTCAAATATACCCATACCTGGACGATTGTCTAATTCAGGCAGAAAGCCAGGACATACTATTAAATCATCTGGCATTTGTAAAGAAATTGCTAACATCTCTGGGGTACACCATAAATGAAACGAAATCACATCTTGTACCCTGCCAACAAGTTGAATTCCTGGGAGCAAGTTTGAATACAACTTCCCAGATGGCCTACCTCATGCCAGGGAAACAAGTTCTTTTGACAGTCTACTTCAAACTACTGGCCACAAAGACCCAGCTATCTGCAAGGAAAATGCTGCAAGCCCTGATGTCATGGCCTCTTGCATTCTACTAATTCCATATGCAAGACTGCATATGAGTAAACTACAATGGTATCTAAATAGCCTATGGTGTCAACATTCTCAGGATCTAGACTCAGTGATTCCTATCATACCTTGTCTACAGATATAGTTCCTTTGGTGGGCAGAGGCCTGCCACCAGAACAAGGGACTGCCATGCACTCTACCCCATGCTGCCCAAACCCTAACAATAGATGCATCAGATTATGCAATGGGGGGGCTTACTTGGCAGGGCAGTGCATTCAGGGCAAATGGAACCCAAATCAAATGCACCTGCATATCATTCAAAAAGAAATGTTAGCTGTACAGAATGCTATGACAGCCTTCATGGACCACATTCTTCCAGGACAATTATTGGTAAAGATGGACAAACACCACTGTCATGTGGTACATAAACAAGCAGGGGGGGAACCCACTCATACCCTCTCTGCAGACTAGCCATGGCTCTGTGGAACACAGCCTTGAGCTACCAAGTGCACCTACAGGCTCAATTCCTGCCAGGAAAGCTAAATACACTGGCAGACGACCTAAGCAGAAATCTCATGGACCCACACGAGTGGAAACTGGAACCATAGATATTCAACATGTTGAGAAACAAATGGGGGAGCCCAGAGATAGACCTGTTTGCCGCCCCCCAGAACTACCAATTGGACAAATTCTGCACAAGGACTCTTCACAACCAAGCTTGGAAAATGGATGCCCTGTCCTTCACCAGGAAAAACCTGTCAGTTTATGCCTTTCCCCCTCTGCCTCTCCTCTCCAAGGTACTACTAAAGATCAAACAGGACAAACCAAGGACAATACTGATTGCACCAGACTGGCCACACCAACACTGGTACCCCCTCTTGCGCAGTGTGTCACTGCTGCCACCATGGGAATGCCTCAGACCCCTGCCCCGCTGTCCCAACAGGTGGGCCAGATTCTGCACCCACAGCTTCAAACCCTGTACCTGGCAGCCTGGCTAATTACCTGAACTCTCCATTACCGTCTCTCAGTAAGCAAGTGATGGATGTCATTCTGGAGGCAAGGAGGCCTAGTAGTAGAAAATCTTATGCTGAAAAATGGAAAAGATTCTGTTCCTGGAGCTAAACTTAAGGGATGGGCACAGCAGCGCCCAATTTACCCCATATTCTTCAATACTTAACTGAGATGCTTCACAAGGGCCTTTCTTTTTCCTCCATCAAAATTCATGCCTCAGCCATTTCAGCTAATTACAATACAGAACCACCCCTCTTCTTTCATCCACTGCTGAAGCAAGTCCTCAGAGGGGGCAGAAACTTAAGACCACCCAGGAGTGCCCCTACTCCAGCCTGGGACCTTATCTTTGTATTAGAAAAGCTCACTCTACCTCCCTTTGAGCCAGTTGCAAATGCAGAGTTGAAATTCCTTTCCTATAAAACAGCCTTCCTTCTAGCCATCACTTCAGCAAGAAGGGTGTCTGTTTTACAGGCCCTCATGGCAGTGGAGCCTTTCATCATCTTTCATGCTGACAGGGTGTCCCTCAGGACTAATCCCTCCTTCATGCCCAAGGTGGTATCCAGTGTGGCCCTTAATCAGTCCATTCATTTGCCAACCTTCTTCTCTAATCCACAGAACAAAGGGGAACGAATCCTGCACTCCTTGGATGTGCACAGACAACTTGGATTTTACTTGGACAGGACTAAGCCTCTCAGGAAGTCCGAACAGCTGCTGGTTGCATTTGCTGCAGGGGCAGAGGGGAAGGCCATTTCAAAGCAAACCATTTCTAAGTGCATAGGCCATTGCATTCATTTCTGCTATAAGCACCATGGAAAACCTACCCCACAGGGGACAAGACCACATTCAACCAGGGCTGCATCTACCTCTACAGCCTTTCTCAGAGGTGTCCCTACCAAGGACAACCTAGAAGCTGCTACCTGGAGTTCTGTACATACCTTCACCAAGCATTACCACTTGCCATTTTTTTCTAAATCCAGAGCTGGCTTTGCCTCTGCAGTCTTGCAGGGCCTTATAGCTGGTCCTAATGCTATCTAATTACCTCCTCCCATCCTTAGCTTTGGGAATTTACCCAAATGTGATGACTGCAACAGTGAAACATGAAGAACATAGTACAGTCGTGCACACTTACCATAAATGTAGATGATCGAGTGTATTTACTATTGCAGTCCTGACTACCATCCCTCCAGCCCCCTGACTTCTATTGACGATACCTCTATTATTGTTTACTATGCTTAAAGCTTTTTGGTGTATTTGCTTTTTCTTGGGGGTGTAACCTTGTATATAATTGCTTCCCATTATGGGGGCACCTGACATCTGGGTCAAGAAAAACTGATGTAATGGCATCGGCTGCATGCTTTATATCCCTGACTACCTGGCATCATGGAAGATGAGACAGCAGCCGATGCAGGACCCAAGACTTTGATAATCAGGCTGACTGAGGGCTACTGCAAGTAGATAACCCAAATGTGATGACTGCAACAGTGAATACACTCGATCATCTGCATTTATGGTAAGTGTACGCAACTGTACTTTTTTGAAGTTGCATTGTTCAGTGAAAGTTGCAGCAGACTCAATCTGGGGGATGGAAGGTAGTCGCGATGTATTATGGGTAATGGGAGGAGCTTGGAGCTCAGACCAGATTCTAGGGAAGTTGCCGGCTCGGATCTGATACGGATCTGGTAACCACAGGTTTAAGACAAATGAAGTAGAACTACTCAGATGGAACGTTATGGTGAGTACATAACTTCTTTTTTGAGGAAATCATGTTAGTAGCCTGTATGGAAGTACTTAGTAATTACATTTCTGTGTTAGAGTTTGTTTTCCTTTATCCGGAAACAACTCAGGGCATTTTGTGGCAGTTTTCTCAAGAACGAGACCTGGATGATGCTTGTGTTCTCCATGTCTTGGGCAGGTCTCTTTCTTTATACTTTCCTTTCATTCCCTTAATCCCAGGACTATTGCAAAATCGCAGGTAGGACAGGCCAAGAATGATTCTATTAGCACATTTTCATCAGACTGTGTATTCCAGATCAGGAGAGTAGTCATTCACTTCAACCTGCTGACTCTGAGATCATCAATGTGGATGAATTAACACTGCTTCCTTCCTGTCACATCTTTAGTGGACATGATACAGGATTTGAGGTAGAACAGAAAACTCAGCTGTAGAAAATCTTGCATAGCTAAGTGGCAAAGTTTCTACATCTAGTGTTTTACAGAGAACAGGATACAAGCTGTACACTGTTGTCCTTGGCACTTAGCTACCTGTCAGACCTAAAGCAGGCCTATCCTATGCCTGTATGAAAGTACATATTTTGACCATGCCTGCTTGTCTGATGTAAACCCCTTTTTTATACCTGCCTACGAAACAGTTCCTGAAGTGGGGTTCTTCATCTGAGACCTTCCAAAACAAAATTACACCACCTTTGGACCTTACTTGTGTTTTGGAAAAGTTAACATTGCCTCTCCTTGTCCTGGCTGCCTCTACTTCCACAGTTGCTATTCTAAAAGACTGCCCTGTTGATACCTTTAACTTCAGCTTGGTTGAGTTTGAACTTCAGGATGTCATGTGTAGAGAACCCATCTTAGATGTTCATCGTGCATACAGCTGCAGTCATAACAGATAGGTTCTCCTGCCGTCAGGCGGGTCCTCGGTCGGCCGAATTCCAAAGTCTAGGTCGGGCGTCGGTTGTCGTCGCTTCTTCCCTGATGTCAGTGCGACAGGGGTATAAAGGAACCAGCCAATGCCATTTTCTTCAGTCTTTCTTGCCGCGCGGTGCCTGAAGCAGAAGCAGTTCGCAAGTGCCGGTCTGCCAGCTCCTGAGATTACGAAAATTTGGAAACTAAAGTCTTCTTAAAAGCTAAGTACCCCGTTGGGGAAACTTTTCTTGCCACAGACCGATGTCAGACAAAGTTAATAATTGTATTTCTTGTGGGAAGCAAATACCACATAAGGATTTCCATTCCCTCTGTATACCTTGTTTAGGCCCAGACCACGACGTCTCGGTCTGTCGCTTTTGTGCTACATTCAACAAACACACTATTAAGCGTCGGGCGGAGTTCGCCCAGCATTATTTTGGGAAAGCATTTAACTATACTATGTCGTCGGATACTCCGACTCCGGTTTTGTCTAAAAAAACGCAAAGACAAGGACCGACACACGAGGTCCGCGGCCTCTACCGACACCACGCCAAAGCCGACTACACATGGTCCGGTTCTCAGCGAGGCGCCTACGCAGCCCCTGACTACCGACGACACTTCTTTGACGGTGTCTCCTGTGCCCGAGGTCGCAGGCTCCTCGGCCCACCCCGACTACAGATACTGAAGCCACTCTTGGCGTTGAATCTCAGAATGTGGACAGGTCCACCTCCACTCAAGGTGTCTTCAGACCTTCCTCTTCTTTCTCCATCAAGGCTTTCACAAAGTCTAAAGCAACCATGCACTCTAAGAGACCAGCTACACAGGGCCCATCTCCAGGCCCCATGCCTAAGAAACAGATGCTTAAAATGGCTGAGGATTTAATTACTCTTATCAGAGGTTCTCATCCCCACCGGACAAAGGCCCAGAGTGGAGGAAGATTCCCTCCTCTGATCAGGGCTCCATTATTTCAGAGCATTCTGATGATCAGGAACATTCTTACTCCCCTTTGAAGACTCTGATGCGGAGGAGTCCATCCCTTCTGTCTCCCCCCAGAGGATTACTCATTTGGGGAAACTTTGCATACCTTAAGGGAACACTTCCACTGGGAAGGCCAAGATTATTCAGATTCCAAGAAAAGGCTCAGGGAATTTCTCTTGCTACTTCAGCACAGGCCTCTGGCTATACCTCCTGTCTTGGACATCCTAGATGATGTTTACTCGGAGGCTTGCCTTAACCCGGACTCTCTACCTCCAGCTCCAGTTAAGCCTGACAGGTACTACAGGGTTTCTGACTCACACCAATTTCTATACAAAAGCCATGCTGCTGACCCAGAAACCATCTCACAGGGCCCCAAGGGAGTTAAGGCCTCCATTGCTAAAAATCCATTACCTTCTGAGAGAGACTCCAGATCCTTAGAAAGGTGGGGGAAAAGGGTATATACCTCGGCTACCTTATCCATGAGGGCCTTAAACTGTCAGTTTCATATGCTAAAATACCAACAGTTTTTGTTATCACAATTGAAAAGTAAAATGTCACAACCTGAACAACCAGACTTGAAGGAGTTGCAGGATTTGATGCATAGTGCAGAACAAGTGGGTAAGCATACCTTACAATGTGGTTTTGATGCTCTAGAGGCCTCATGTAGAGCTGCTGTTACAGGATTAGTCATACGTAGGCATGCCTGGCTCAAGGAACAAGCCTTGCCTGATCATGTCAAAGCTAAATTACTAGATGCCCCTCTTCAAAAGGATGTACTATTTGGTGCTAATGCTGAGGAGGTGTTAAGGAAAATGGAGGAAAAGGCTAAATCAATGCAAACTGTGAAAGAATTTGTACAGGTACAACCCCCACGTTTTAGTAGAAATTGGCCTTCCAAAAACTGGTCCTTTGCAGCCACGGACAGACCCCAAAGAGGCAGATACAGGCGCCCGAGGGGCAGAGGACAATCCCAAGGATCGTTTAGAGGCAGACAATGACAAGCTCCTACACAAAGAGGTGGTGAGGATAACTCGCAGTCTTTCAGAAAGCAAACCCAATGACTGTCCCCCTTTGCATGCCAACCAAGTCTCAAATGGCAGCCCCCTTAGGAGGAAAGCTGGCATTATTTTCAATAAATTGGCATATTGTCACAAAGGACAAATGGATCCTGGACATTATAAACAGAGGCTACAAATTCCATTTTCACACCCTTCCAAAAATTAGAGGCATGCCAAACCTGCCACACAATCAAAGGGCAGAGGCACAAAGGCAAATTACAGATCTCATAAACATGAAAGCTATTCAAGAGGTACCTACGCACGAACAAGGTCAAGGTTTTTATTCCAGGCTATTTCTGGTGCCAAGGAAGGGAAAAGATTAGAGACCTATTTTGGACCTATCCATCCTAAACACATTTCTACTCGTACCAAAATTCAAGATGCTCACTCTACAGCAACTTCTTCCCATGCTGGGCAAGGAGTCTTGGCTGGTAACATTGGACCTCAAGGAGGCATACCTGAATGTCCCAATCAGACAAAATTGCAGAAGGTACCTCATGTTTCTTGCAGGTTCAACCCATTATCAATTCTCTGCATTGCCCTTTGGCTTATCTACTGCGCCCAGAGTATTCACAAAATGCCTGGCATCAGTAATTGCCTACTGCAGACTTCAAGGGATACAAATATACCCCTATTTGGACGACTGCCTGATCCAAGCGGACAGCAAGCACATTCTTCTGAAACATCTGGCTTATGTAATAATGTTGTTGAACTCTCTGGGATACACAGTCAACAAAAAGAAATCAAGGCTAATACCCTCTCGGAAGATAATTTTCCTGGGTGCCAATTTGGACACAAACACCCAGATGGCCTACCTCATGCCAGAGAAGCAGGGGCAACTAATTCAATACTTCAGAACACTAGCAAATTGCACCAGACTGACTGCAAGGAAAATCCTGCAGGCTCTGGGATTCATGGCATCTTGCATCTTACTAATCCCATGTGCAAAACTGCATATGAGGAAACTACAATGGTACCTGAAAAACATATGGTCTCAACACAGCCACAGTTTGGAAACAATAATACCACTAATTCCATGTCTGCAAAAGGAATTTCTGTGGTGGGCTCAAGCATGTCAAACAAACACAGGTCTTCCATTCAGCAAGCCTCAAGCAAATCAGGTCATCACAACAGACGCCTCGGACTACGCCTGGGGGGCGCACATGACAGATCGGTGCATTCAGGGCAAATGGTCCCAAAAAGAAAAGCACCTTCACATCAACCAAAAAGAAATGCTAGCAGTAATAAATGCTATCATAGCTTTCAAGGACCTTCTACAACCAGGTCAACTATTGATAAGAACGGACAACACCACAGTTATGTGGTACATAAACAGGGAGGAACGCATTCATACTCCCAATGCAGACTGGCCATGTCACTTTGGAACATGGCCATGGACTTACAAATGGAACTACAAGCACAGTACTTGCCAGGCAAGGAAAACACGCTGGCAGACAACCTAAGCAAGAATATGACAGATCCACACGAATGGAAATTGCATCCAAAAGTTTTTACAGAAATAATCCAAGAATGGGGAAGGCCAGACATAGATCTCTTTGCCTCCCACAAAAATCATCAATTGACAAAATTCTGCTCAAGGATCTTCCATCCAAAGGCCTGGAGAGTGGACGCTATCTCTTTCAGTTGGACATCAATGACAGTTTATGCCTTCCCACCTCTTCCTCTGCTGCCCAAAGTTCTATTGAAAACCAGAGCAGACAGACCAAAGATGATTCTCATTGCTCCAGACTGGCCAAGGCAACACTGGTACCCACTCCTGAGGAGCCTGACGCATTCACCACCATGGAACCCTGCCTCTAATGCCTCTTCTTCTGACTCAGCACAGCTTCAAAACTCTTCACAGCCAGCTAAAAACACTCAATCTAGCCGCATGGAAGATTCCTTAGCATCACAACAGGCCCTACTCTCCAAGGAGGTGCAGGATGTCATTTTGGAGGCCAGAAGGCCATCAACTAGAAAAGCTTACTCCGCAAAATGGAAACGTTTTTGTGTCTGGAATGAGAAAAAGGGCCAGGATCCTGGAAAACTGAATTTACCTCAAATACTACAATATTTGGCTGAACTGCTAAGCAGTGGACTTTCTTTCTCCTCCATCAAAATCCATGCCTCAGCCATTTCTGCAGAATACAACACTGATCCACCTTTATTCTCTCACCCTCTCTTAAGACAGTTCCTGAGAGCGGCTAAGAATTTAAGACCTCCAAGGAAACAACCAATACCTGCTTGGGATCTTAATTTCATTCTGGAAAAACTGACCTTGCCTCCCTTTGAGCCAGCTGCCTCATCAGATTTGCAATATTTGTCCTGGAAAACAGCTTTCCTTCTGGCTATCACCTCAGCTCGTAGAGTTTCAGAACTACAGGCTGTCATGGCTGTCCAGCCTTTTATCATCTTCCATCAGGACAGAGTTTCCTTACGAACCAACCCGTCCTTTATGCCTAAAGTGGTATCCAGGGTAGCTTTAAATCAGGCCATACATTTACCTACTTTTTATCCTAATCCTCAAAACAAAGGGGAGAGATTACTACATTCCTTGGACATCCACAGACAACTGCGTTATTATTTGGACAGAACAAAGCCTTTCAGAAAATCAGAACAGCTCTTTGTGGCCTATGCGGTAGGAGCTCAAGGAAAGCCAATTTCCAAACAGACAATCTCAAAATGGATAGCCCACTGCATATGCTTTTGCTATTCCTTTCATGGCAAAACTGTGCCTACAGGCATTAGAACTCATTCCACCAGGGCCACAGCCACCTCTGCAGCCTTCCTCAGAGGAGTTCATACCAAGGATATTTTGGAAGCAGCCACTTGGAGTTCTGTGCATACCTTCTCCAAGCACTGCAACCTACCATTATACTCCAAATCTAGAGCAGGCTTTGCCACTGCAGTCTTGCAGGGCATTTTGGCTCCTCCTAGTTCCACCTAGTGCCTACCACCCCTTTCTTAGCTTTGGGATTCTACCCATCTGTTATGACTGCAGCTGTATGCACGATGAACATAGTACAGTTTTGTACCTACCATAAATGTAGATGTTCGAGTGCTAATACAGCTGCAGTCCAGGTTTCCCTCCCTCCTTCCCCTCTTGGGACAGGCCTGTAGGCTAACACATCCTCATACAACCTGACTGGGGTATTCATTTATGATGTATTTGCTTGCAACTACTGTATTTTGATTATATTGCACTGCATTATTACACAAATTTATGTATTGCCTTCCTTCTGGGGGCACCTGACATCTGGGGCAAGAAAAACTGAAGAAAATGGCGTCGGCTGGTTCCTTTATACCTCTGTCGCACTGACGTCAGGGAAGAAGCGATGACAACCGACGCCGGACCTAGACTTTAGAATTCGGCCGACCGAGGACCCGCCTTACGGCAGGAGAACCCATCTGTTATGACTGCAGCTGTATTAGCACTCGAACATCTACATTTATGGTAGGTACAAAACTGTACTTTTTCCATAATGACAATATTTACCCCATGTACAGCTGTTCCTTTGTGCATAAAGTGATTACATAACCCCCCCCCCATCCAGGCACTTCACCTACAAGTGTTTGTCCCTGTTTAGAAAACGGGAGAGAAGTTAAACATTCTACTGATGTCCACAGACAGCCTGGATTCTATCTGGACTGAGCAAAGTTTAATAGAAATTGCCATCATTTTGTAACCTTTTCAAAGGGAAAAAAGGTAAACCTGTTTGCAAACAGTGACAAAGTGGATTACCAGCTGCGTTATTTTATTTTACCTTCACCACAGGAAGCACTTTTCTGAGGATGTAAGAGCTCATTTGATAGCCTTCATTAGGACTGTCACTATCTGTGCCATTTTGGAGCCAGGTACATGGTCTTCTGTCTGTACATTTGTCAAACACTGCAATCATGGGAACAAACATCACAATCTTGAAGACATGTCCAGGGTCTGAGCAGTGTTTGCCTCAGTTGTCCTGCAAGATCCGGTGTCCCCTGCTTTTGCTTTAGCTTAGCCACCCTCACTTGCTTAGCTTTGGGAGTCATCCCAAGAGTCAGTTGTACATAGTACATTTGTGTTAGGGACTTATCATAGTTGGTCATGTTCAAGTAGATTCACTACTGGTTTTAATTCCCTCCCTCCATCTCCTTTCTGTTATCATGTGGTTGGGCTGAAATTGTTTCCTATTTCACTCTCAACATCAGTTTCTTTCTTTTGATATCCCTTACCTGTCTGTCACTGTGATGGGCCTCCTTTGGGTAGGTCATGATTTGAAGCTTTGGTAAGTGCATTTTTTAATTTGGAAAAAAGATTTGAAGATGGCGATGACCTACTACTGTGTATATACTGATGTCCTGACAGTGGGAAGGGAGTTTGCTGAGCATGGAAGAGAATGGTGAAAGCTTTGGTATTTGAGTCAGCCTTTGGGCAGGAATCTTCAAATTCAGTATTGCACCAGTTAGTATGGTAGGTTCATAAAGCAGCTGCTTTGTATTTTTCAGCACTGAGTACATTTATGCATTTTTTTCACCTTGGTGTCCTTCTGTTTGTTCTGCTTGCATAGCACAAAGTTCAGGACAGGTCCCTTCTTAGTAATTTTTAGCTTGGGTTGCTAATCTCTGGAATTCTGCATTTGGCAAATAGTATTATGTGCACCTGATCTTAAAAATTTTATGTATTGAATGCTACTGCTGGGAAAACTCCAAAATTACAGTGCATGTCACCAGCTGTATACCTGCCATATTACTGGTGATAAGAATATGATTGTAGAGTATATATAGAAGTGAAACAAGCGTTTTTGTGTGTGCTGTTTGTAATTCTTTATATATTTTATGTTTAATTCTTCACTTGTCTTTTTCAGCTAGCGCTTGACATATGGAGGAAACTAATGATAGAACAGCTGCAAACCGTCCTTCTTCGGATGCTTCTCCAAGAAATCAGAAAGTGAGTTTTAACTATTGAAATTTTTGTTTTGTTTGATACAGAATTGCTCCAACTGGTCATCTGATGCAGCAGTGAATCCACAGACATACCAAGGTGGGAACATTGACTCTATAAAGTTCGTTATTGCACACTAGTGACTGGAATCTTGAGCACTGAATAGTTTACTTAAATAATTGTACACAGTGTTTTTCAATGTGTATGCCCCCTGCACCTCCTAACAAGGAGGTCTACATCCCTTCCCTCTAATTTATTATCTTTCTCTCAAGGTCACAGTAAGTTGGTGATGAGTGAAGTGAATATAGATATTCTGTTTTTGTCTCTTCTTTGTTTAATGTAACTTTGGAATGTTACATGCTTAGAAATATTTCAAGCATGGGCATTAATGTTTTTCTAGACTGCCAATATACCAAAACAGTTGTTCCCGTAATAAATGTCCATGCTGTTCTTAAAAATATCAAAACTAGTGCTTTAATGTAATCTGGTAGTCTATTCAACGCATCAGATGCACTCTCAGAGAAGTAATTATTACACTTCTAATTTCTATAGAATCTTCTGCATAGATTATCTGATGATTCTCTACTGCTTTTTAATAACCCCAAACATTCCCAGAGGTAGTTGTCTCTAAATGCCCTATATATCTGAATGAGGTGTTCTCCTTAATATCTATATGAGGCACTGTACAAATTCAAATATTTTAGTCTTTTGTAATATCTTAAATGTTCACATCTATGGATGACCTTGGTGTAATTCTGTTGTACACTTTCCAGTTTACTCGTACTTGTTTTCTTATAAGGTTTCCATATTGTGATTCCATACTCAAGTTTGGGTCTAATGTAACTAACAAACAATAACGTTATCATTTCTGATTTCCTAGACTTTGTAAATCGTTTTGTACAACCTATAGTTCTACAACTTTCATTAATCATTGATATGATTAGAAAAACTCAAAGCTGGATCTACCCATATACCCAGGTCCTTAAATGAATCTACAGTTTCAATCACTGTGTGCTGCATTAAATATTCACCTTTCAGTTTGTCTCCCAACTCTCATATGCTTAGTTTTTGATGCATTTATCAGCATATTATTCTCCTGTGTCCAAATAGTTAATTTAGTCAAGTTCTTTTGCAGACATCCCCTACTTGTAACATCTGTAATGAGTTTGTATCCAGTGTCAGGTACTCTGCATACAGACTGTAGAACACCTTAGATGAAAAAGTTATTTCTGAAAGATTCAGTCTTAACAAGTATGTGCCTGACAGAGCCCTGTGAGACATCTTGACTGTAACCAAGAATTTCACCTGTCCAATTGTTATATGATACTTGTCATGTCCTATTTGTAAGCCATGCAGCCATCCATCCAATCAAGAGAACATCGATACCTAGTTGTTGTAATTCATTGCTTAGTGTTTTGTGTATGACTCTATCAGACGGTAAAGTTAAATCGATATAAATTTCATCACAGTACAGTTTTTCATTCATAGCTATTGTCTTGATGTAATGTGATCCTATCTCGTCTACATTAATAACTGATGGGCTCGGAGCCGAGAATCGGCTCCGACTCGGCCGATACACTAGCACAAAGTCTCTCATTGGCTGGGCCAACCCCCTTATCCCAGGATGCACCACGCCCAAACCCCCAGATCTCATTTGCCGCTCCTAGAGTAACGACGTGGTCTCGACTTGGCTGTGGCTAAGTACCCTTCTTTTTTGGCCTTTTGGTCGCTTTTTTGGCAGTTAGCTTTAGAATTTATGCTCAAACAGGTATTTTAATAGCTATCTTGTTGTTAGTTAACCATTGTGATTGACTGTGTTTGTCTTTTTGGATCGTTGTGGTAATTCCTTCTGTTTGGCGGGTTTGAGTTAGAGGGCCTTTGCCCTATCTCTTGTTGAGCATTTAAGTTAGAGCTCTTCCCAACCCCCTTCCCTCCTTGAGTGTTGAGTGTGTTACAGTTAGTATGTCTGGCAAAGAAAAAGAACATAAGCCATTGGGCTTTAAAAAATGTTCAAAGTGCAATTACAAGATGTTGTTGACAGATGGCCACGCCATCTGTGTTTATTGTCTAGGGGCTAAACACTTGCAAGAATCTTGCAGTGTTTGCCATGCTTTCTCCTCTCGTGTCCTACATGCAAGAAAAAATAAGCTTATCCTGAAGGGTTTGATCAAGCCAGCCTTCGAGGAAGCTTTGGCTTCTTCTCCCTCCTCAAAATCGAAGCAAAAGAAGTCTTCAGTTCCGACAAGTCCGTCGGTGCCGCCTGCAAAAAGAGCGAAATCTGTGTCCCCTTCCTCGGCTCCACTGGCCTCGGAGCCACAGGATAGAGGATCTAAATCTGGGTTTCCTTCCTCGGCTCCACTGGTTTTGGAGTCTCGGGATGAGAGATCAGGTACTCTGTCCCCTTCCTCGGCTCCACTGATTTCGGAGCCGCAGGATAGAGGATCTAAATCTGGGTTTCCTTCTTCGGCTCCATTGGTCTCGGAGCCGCAGGAGAGTGTTTCTGCTCTGGGGTCGGTTTCGTCGGCTCCTGAACCGTCGGCGCCGAAAGGGGTCTCGGTTCTGGTCTTGTCTGCTTTGGCTCCGATCCTTTTGGAGCCGATTCGGAGCCGGCCTCCTAGCTTTGTCTCGGAGCCAATAGAAAAAGTTTCTCGGCCCTCTTCTGTTTCCTCCAGGTCCTCCAGGCTTTCAGATTCGGATGTAGATAGGGTGGTCCAGAGGCACCTCCAGTCACCTGTCATCCAAATTATTCTCTGCTCCGGCCCAGTCGGCCCCGGAGCAAGCCCTTTCGATACCATTTCTTCCTCCTCCGACAGCCTTGGTGTCATCGGAGTCGGAGTTCGTAGAGTCGGGCAAAGTCCTTGAGTCGGTTCCGAGACCCACTGCTAGTCTGTCGGAACCGACTTCAGCTCCAACCCTTTCTGTGCCTTCCAGAGGTTTCGGTTCTCAGGCGTCCTCAGCCGGGCCCGAGGGGGATTCGTCGGGGCTTCTGATTTCGGCCCAGAGTCTCCCTCTTGGCGCCTCGGCTAGGGGAACCCCGACACCGGTCATGGTCTCGGAGACGGGCCTCTCCTCGGATTCTGGTGGGCCCGCCTTCGAGGCTATGAGGAGCGCGCTGGCCAAGTCTCTAGTGACTTCACCTGAATCTGCGACTCCTTCCCTAGACATGGCGACTAGAGCTTCTAGTGCCCCCCTGCCTTTGGACAACGCGGCTCCTAGGCCTGAGGATTCCTCCTTGTGTGGTCCCCTGTTTTCCAAGGAGCCTTCAGAGTTCGTGCCTGAAGAGCCCCCCAGGAAAAAATTGTGCAAGAGGAAGCACATAGACTACCCAGATGAGTCTGTCACCTCGGACACCGACCTTGATGATGCGGAAGGGTCCCCTAAGTCATCCTCTGACGATGTCTCGTTCTCCGATATCCTGGAGATCTTGAGACAGAGGGGCGACTGGCCATCCAAAACCCCTTCCGTGGAGGAGTCGGTCTTCCTCAAGGCCTTCGGAGCCCAGCCCTCCGCCTCTTGGGTGTCTCCACCCTTCGATGAGTTACTGGACCTTATTTGTCGAAAGGTGTGGGAACACCCTGATTCTGTGGAGCCAGTTCCTTCTCGCCCCAACAAGTTTTTATCCGCACCCCCTGGCAAGGAGTTTCTAACCAAGGGAGTCCTGGTTGATGCTATGGTGGTGGCATCTGCCACCCAGCAGGATGTGGCAGAGGCATCTACTTCTATCCATCCTCCTAACAAGGAGTCCAGGAGCATGGATAGGTATGGGAAGCGTACCCTGACTTCAGCGACCTTTACTCTGCGGTCGCTGAATTATTTATGTCACTTTACGAGGCTCCAAAGGGATCTCATAAAGGAGTTGGGAGATACCCTGTCGGGTAACGTGCCTGAGGCGTTGTCGCAGTCTGTCAACGCCCAGCTGTCTACCCTTTCGTCGATTGTTAACTCGTCCATGAGGCTCATATCGTATGCAGCCGAAGGGGCGGGTAGGGCAGCGAGTTCGGGCGTAGCCCTTAGGAGGCAAGCCTGGATGCGCTTGTGTCACTTTGCGGAGGCGTTCAAGTCTTCCTTCACCGGCGCTCCATTCGATGGGTCCTCTCTCTTTGGACCCAAGGTGAAAGACACACTCACTAGATGTGAGCAGGAGGGTAAGACTTTGTCTGCCGTTGGGGCCCATTTTTCGCTTCCCTCTAGACCTTATCCCAAGGCTCAGAGGGGAGGAAAGATGTGGTTCAGAAAGTCCCAAAAGTCTTTCCCTGCCCATCAGAGTGACCCCCCTTCCAGAGGCAGAGGGGGGGGGATTATTCTGGAAGATGTCGCCCTAGAGGCGGCGGAGGCCCCCGCAACTCAGGAGACCGCAAATCCTTTCGTTGTTCCTCCTTCCAGTGTCCCTGAGGGACTGCCCGACTGTGCGTCTCCGGAGCCAGTCGGGGGTCGATTCTCGGTGCATCCAAGGGCCTGGGGTTCCATCACTCAGGATCAAGTGGGTGCTTCGTATCATCGCCGGAGGTTACACCATCCCCTTTATCCGTCCCCCTCTACCGTCAAGGAAAATCCCGGACGTGCCACCCAGTCAACGGGATCAAGCAGCCATAGAGGTCGCAAAGCTGCTCGGAAAGGGAGTCATCCAGCCAGTCCCCGCAGACCAGACCGGATTAGGAACTTACTCAAGATTATTTTTGGTGCCGAAAAGAACAGGGGACTTGAGACCCATTCTGGATCTCAGCCACCTAAACCGCTTCGTAAAGAAGTCCAAGTTCCAGATGGTCACGTTGCAGTCCATTTTCCCATTGCTGGAAAAAGGAGTATGGATGTGCTCCATCGATCTCAAGGACGCCTATTATCACATCAAGATAAACAGGGCATCCAGGATACATTTATGCTTCCGCCTAGGAGCCAGTCACTTCCAGTTCCGGGCCCTGCCCTTTGGTCTCACCACAGCCCCCAGGGTGTTTACCAAATGTCTGGCAGTGGTGACGGCTCACCTGAGATGTCTGGGATTCCAGGTGTTTCCGTATCTAGATGACTGGCTCCTCACCGCCCCCACCAGGCATCTTCTTACTCAAGCCGTGAGTGCTACCATCGAGTTGGGACATCTATTAGGAATTACATTCAACTGGGAAATGTCTGTATTGCTGCCATCACAGTGTGTTGCCTTTATAGGCACAGAGCTAGACTCTGTAGAGATGCGAGCATTCCTTCCAACAGAGAGGATAAAGATACTACAGGACCAAGCCCTAGCCTTACTACCCGGAAGGAAAGCCCCAGCCAGGATGGTCCTTCAGCTTTTGGGGTCGATGGCCGCCATTCTTCTGGTCCCTCTGGCAAGATTGCACATGCGAATTCTTCAATGGCTCCTGTCGACCCAGTGGTCATACCAAGATCTGCCATTGTCCTACCCGATTCTCTTCACGGAAACGTGCCGGCGAGATCTTCGTTGGTGGCTCCTCTCCTCCAACCTGAACCAGGGGAGACTCTTCTGCCCCCCTCCCCCATTGCCACAGTGACCACGGACGCCTCCCAGATAGGGTGGGGGGGCATTATCTGGGCAGGACGGTTCAAGGCACGTGGCAGGATCACGAAACCCACTTACATATCAGTGTTCTGGAAATGAGGGCAGTGCTTCTAGCGTTGCAGGCACTTCACAGCTCTCTTCCCAAGGGTACCATCGCAATCTTCTCAGACAATATGGCGGTAGTATGGTACCTGAACAAGCAGGGAGGAACCAAGTCTTATCCTCTTTGCAGAGAAGCCATGAGAGTGTGGAACTGGGCGATCGCTTCCCAGAGATTTCTAATGGCAACGCACATTCCAGGGAATTCCAGTGTGATAGCAGACAGGGTGAGCAGAGTTATTCTGATGCCTCACGAGTGGTCCCTGAATGACCAAGTAGTGGCTCGGATCTTCTCCAAGTGGGGTTCCCCTGCTGCGACCTTTTCGCCAGTCCCTGGAATGCGAAGTGCAGCAATTTCTTCTCCCTGATCCCCCCCCCCCAGGGGGTGTCACCCAGGGACGCTCTAGTCTACAATTGGCCCTCCGGTCTGCTCTACGCCTTCCCTCCGGTCCCTCTACTGCCAAAGGTGATTCAGAAGGTGATCTGCTTGGGAAGCAGCATGATTTTGATCGCACCACACTGGCCCCGCCAAGTGTGGTTTCCCTTCCTTCGGAAGTATGCAGTGAAGGATCCTTGGATTCTGGACCCAGTTCCAGACCTCCTGACTGTTCAGTCGGGTCAGGCCCATCCATCACTGCGAACTCTCAAGCTAATGGCTTGGCTGCTCCACTTCGGACCTTAGTCAGACAGCATATCTTTTTGCCTGAGGTGGTCCAGATTCTGTCTTCTTCTCACAGAACTTCCACTAAGGAGATATATTCTAATAAATGGAAAAGGTTTGCCATTTGGGCCCAGCAGCACAACCTTGACCCTCTGACAGCCCCAGTGTCGGCAGTATTAGATTTTTTGGCAACTCTTTTTAGACATGGTTCCGCTGTCTCCACGCTTAAAGTCCAATTGGCAGCGATTTCTAATTTTCATGTTGCCTTTGAGCCTTCACTCATGAGTCATAAGTTGTGTTAGGCCTTTCTCAAGGGAGCTTGGTTGCTTCGCCCCCCGGTGTCGCAACCTGTTTTGCTATGGGATTTGAATGTAGTTTTAGGAGCCTTGACGTCTCATCCCTTTGAGCTGGCGGCCACTTGTGAGCAAAAGTTCTTATCTTGGAAGACTGCCTTTTTGGTAGCTATTACTTCAGCCAGAAGGGTTTCGGAGCTTCAAGCCCTTTCTGTCAAACCTCCTTATCTGATCTTTCACAAGGATAGAGTATCTCTAAGACTAAACCCGTCATTTCTTCCGAAGGTTTCTTCTGCTTTTGCAACAATCTATAGAGCTACCAGTTTTCTTTCCGAAATTTTCCAACAAGGCAGAATACAGACTTCATCAGTTGGATGTGCATAGACAACTGAGGTTTTACTTGGATAGGATACAGCAGCAGAGGAAATCAGACCAGTTGTTTGTGGCCTTTGCGGATAACAGGATTGGCAAAGCAGTAACTAAGACCACTATTGCTAGGTGGATTAGGGATTGTGTTTCATTTATTTATGCATCAACAGGAAGGGACCTTCCATTTCCAGTTAGAGCGCATTCTACTAGGGCTATGGCAACTTCAGTGGCCTTCCACGCCAGACTGTCTGTGGATGAGATATGTGCAGCGGCCACTTGGGCTTTTCCACATACATTTATTTCTCATTACAAACTGGACGTGGCCTCTAGAGGTCGGGCGTCCTTTGGTTCCACAATGCTCAGGAGTGTTTTCCAGTGAGCCTCCCAGGATCTAGGTGCTAGGGACGCTGTCCCATCGGTTATGAATGTAGGCGAGATAGGATCGCATTACATCTTTTAGTTATGTACTTACCATAACGATAGATGTATGTGATCCATCTCGCCTACATTCTTACGTACCCGCCCTCCTTCCCCCTACCTGTTGGATCTGGAGGAAATACTGTTGTGCAGTCGGATTGGCACATGTGGGTGAGCTGTTGTGGGGCAAACAAGATCTGGGGGTTTGGGCGTGGTGCATCCTGGGATATAGGGGTTGGCCCAGCCAGTGAGAGACTTCGTGCTAGTCTATCGGCTGAGTTGGAGCCGATTCTCGGCTCCGAGCCCATCAGTTATGAATGTAGGCGAGATGGATCACATACATCTATCGTTATGGTAAGTATATAACTAAAAGTTATTGAACATTCTGTTACAGGTGGTAATAAATGTATCTGATGCTGTCCATTTCATTATACATCACGAATGGGTCTTCAGATCCATCCTCTGAGCCAAGCTGGCCATTTCTCAGGCATACGATCTAAGCCTCAGACTCCTCCCTCTCCCATGATGCCTCATTCCCTTCAAACCCTCAGATCTCGTTTGCCGCCATTACAGTCCAGACGCGATTCTGAACCTCTGCTTCCAAGGTAGCTAATTCTTCTATTTTGACTATTCTTTTCTTAAATTTGATCTCTACTTTCCTCTAATTTTCTCTTGCTATAGTGTAGTGTAGTTCTAGCTCTCCTCTCTTTACTCTTCCAGTAGTTTGTTCACTAGCGTTAGGTCCTTCCCACCCTTTCTTGGTTTCTCTTTTTCTTTCTATTTAATAAAAATAAACAAACAAAAAAAGCTTCCCTGCTATTTTGTAGTTGTTTTAGGTAATTAGTGACTGGCCTCTATGTGTTAGCTGTGTGTGTGTGTGTGTGTGTGTGTGTGTGTGTGTGTGTGTGTGTGTGTGTGTGTGTGTGTGTGTGTGTGTGTGGGTGTGTGGGTGGGTGTGTGTGTGTGTGTGTGTGTGTGTGTGTCTGCTTAGTCATGTCAGACAGGACAGAAAAACCCATAGGGTTTAAAAGATGTCCCCCTTGTGGGCATAGGATTCCCCAGTCTGATGCCCACAAGAGGTGCATTTATTGCTTGGGCCCAGGGCATCTGGATATGCCATGCAATATCTGCTCGGCATTCAGTCCCCAGGCCCTGGCAGGCAGGAGGAATAAGTTCGTCCTCCAATGGCTTCTTCCATCCTCTGGAGTCCAGACTCCTTCCCAGAAGATGCGACCGCTGTCTGCTTCCCGGAAGATGTCAGCTTCCACTTCCAAAAAGAGAAGGAAGTTATTGGAGTTGTCTGCTTCATGCTTCTCCCTGGATCCGAGCGGTCCCTTGGATCTGGTGGAGTCGGCGCCAGCTAAACCTCCCTCCCAGATCCGTTGACCTCGGATCCGAGCGGTATCTCAGAGCTGACAGAGGTTATCTGGATCCATAGCTGCTCTTCTCCAGAGCAGACCCCAAGTCACTCCCACCCAGATCGTAGACCTCAGAGCTGTGCTCCTCATTAGAGCAAGTCTCCCTCCCCCGCCCAGACCGTCCAGACAGGTGGGTCACTGGTGCGGTCTACTCATGCTTCATTATCCTCTAGGTCATCTTGGCTCTCATGCTCAGAAATGGGTCATATGATGAGTTTCTTCAAAGCCCAGATCCAGCTTGGGATTTTGCCCTCTCTGACCCTAGTCAGGTTGGCATGCGCCAGTCCTTTGGCTTTGCACACCTTGGCCAACTGTTTTTTTTTTGTCAGCTTGCCGTAATCTTCTGCTGACATCTTTGCCTGCTTTCCCTGACTAAACTAAACTAACAAAAAATATGTAAAACTGTTGTGAAAATGAAACTCTGTATGTTTACCTTATGGCTGCTGAGAGTACACAAACCTTCAGTGAAAACTGCCTAAAGTCTACAGAAGTTCAATTAATATCCACACCATTGCTCATGAATATGTGACACCCCTCCTCTGGACCAGTAATCAAGGAGCCTCAATCCTCACCATGGATACCTGTGAGGGATGTTCACTTGGAACAAAAAAGAGCTGCACACACTATTTCCAGATTCAGCTGTCTGCACCGAGCACAGTTTCCCTTTAGAGCACACAGGTAACACACTCCCATCTTAGGGTTGGGTTTCCCGCTTTCTCTCTAGGCCCCAAATAAGACTACCAGCTGACCACGGCTGTAGAGTTGAGTCTTCAGCCGAGTGTTCCAAGCCAAGTTCTCCACCAGCCTCTTTTTCAAACGAGTGTTGTGTGTCCCTGCTAAAGGTACCCAACACATGCACTCTTTGAGATTTGATTTTTACGCGCGTGAGCACACACACACACACACACACACACACACACACACACACACACACACACACACACACACACACACACACAGACACCTGGGAAAGGCTGGCACAGATTTATCAGCTATACTCCCTCTGTCCAGAGTATAAGGTAGATACTGCCATCAAAAAACCCCAAAGCTTACCTATTCTAAGGGTCTTAGAAGGGTACCCAGTTGTAGTGAGCAAAATTACCAATACTAGTGGTAGTGTTTGAGCATTGCAGCAGGGCTTTCATGAGTGGCTACAGTGTCACCAAATAAGTATAAGTACTCCCAAAGGTTATTTTCTAAAAGACCTGCCACAATGAAAAATGTGAATATATTTAATAATAAACAAAACCACATGAAAATACTAAATATCTGTTTACATTAAACACAAGAGTTTTAGCCACAGAAAATATTAAAAATAACACAAATGGATAGATTTGCACAGATAAAGAACTAATCTCACTATATTTTCCTGACTGACTAAAGAATTACTGTTCCCTAGTTACTTACTTAAAGGAAGGCAAGATGAATTGGGTGTGTGGTCCTTTGTCACGTTTAACAAACAGACTGCTCTGAGACTTCTGTCTCATTTAGTATTAAAATATAATTTTAGTGCTGGATTACAGAATGACATCACATTCATCTAGTCACCTGACTTCTGATTCACACACTATCCCCTTTACTAGAAACTGAACCAAAAACTAGCACATATATGACATAATACCCACATATAGAGCATTGCTAAGATGTGTTACAGCAACTGGAAGCTACAAAACCATTTCAGAAATTTCAACCCTTCCAGGGTAGTGATTCTTTCACCTCTAAGGACAATACAGTAGCATTCATAGTCCTGGTTTTCACAGACGTTTTGTCTCTGACTGCAATCAGAACTGTAAGATGCAGTCTTTATGGCCTAAACAAGGTCATTTAATTTCAGACTATTTTTTAAAGTTAGCTGGACTGAGATTAACCTCTTCGGTATCCTGCTACAGTATATTCATTTCAACAGTTACAATACAGTCTGAAATATGGGTGTATTTCTTTTCTATCCAGCAGGACCCACTGTTGATGCATTTTTAACACAAGCAGCTTTACAAATACATTTTCAGCACAAGCACCTGTACAAATTAGTTTGATATAGAGATGACATATAATTCTTTCCAAAACTCCAGCTAGCTATGCTGGCATATGTTACACATCCACTGCCTTACTTTTCCTGGCATAGCTGGCACCACCTCACAACATCACAGCTGTTTTACAGTCTGAAGCAGTTGTTGTTCTTGAACAAACGTTGTGAATAATTTCTTTTTTTATGATGTTGAATCAATATTATTCCAGTCTGTATCTGGTAAATTTAAGTCCCCCACTGCTATTATTCTTTCCTCTTGTGTTTTATGCAAGAAATGTATGAATGCCTCTATGTCATCAGCACTTTGCTTTGGTGGTCTGTACACTCAAGCAATTGTTTTATGCTTGAGGGTTGTCTTTATTGTCATAGTTACACAATGTGTAATATTGGTGTTATCACTGAACATGAAATGATTGCAAATCTCAGCTATCTTTAATGCCTATCATATCATCTGTACATGATTTTTTTTTTCGAATGTCTCACAGTAAAAACTTTTATACCATGACAGAACTGATTTCCAGTGATTCTTTGTTAACCATGTTTCACAAGCAATAACAACATCAATCTGGTGTGAATATAGCAAATTTTCCAGTAAAAAATATTATTATTAATACTCTTAAGATAAACAACCATCAGAGATGACAACAAATGCTGCTGTCTGTTTACCATTACATTTTTGATTTGGCAAAATCCTGCTTTGTGTTTGTCAAATATTAGAAAACATCTGTTGCAAAATTTCTCTTCCCTGATCGTGAGAAGTGCACGCCATTCTGTCTGATTTTTTTAAAACTGGCCATTTTTTCAGGTAGATACATACCCCAAAAAAATATTTTCATTCACTGTAACATGACTTTCCTTTCTATATGTGATGTGTGAAAAATACGTCCTAATACCTGTAAAAGCTATGCTGTCTAAGAGGGCTGTATGTTTCCTACTGACAGAGAATCCTTGTGGATGAAATCATTTGTACCGACATGAGTAAAAACAGATCTGTACTTCCTTACATTAAGTTGTTCTAAGGCCTGCCTCACATTATCTATTTTTTGTTGCTGGAAAGCATAGCTCTATTCGATGTTCATTATCTTCTCTGCAAATGTACGTATCAGTTCCTCTAGTGATTGAATGTCCAGTTACAAGAATATCCTTCCTGATCAGATCTAAAGAATTTTCAACTTCTAATATCTGCTTTATCAGTTGTTACAAAGGAATGGTCTTCATCGCCAATAGTTGTAATTCCACAATTTTCATTGCTTATTACATTTGCAAGCATATATCTGCGGTGGTGGTGCTGCAGTAGCGTTGTCGCCTCACAGTAAGATGCTGACCGGTTCGACTCTCAGCTAGAGCGTCTTCTAAGTGGAAACATGCGTGAATGGGCATACCTTTGTTGAAGGTTACGCGTTAGGGCTGGCAACTCAGTATGTAAAAATCAACTGACAATCATTAGCGGACCGGAGTTCCGCTGTGGCGACCCCTAACCGGGAAAAGCCGAAAGACAACAACAACAACATTACATTTGCAAGCATACAATTCTTATCTGGCTGGCTTTGTACATCCACAGCTTGAGCCATGTTGTCAATGCCTGTCTTTCTCATCTTTTTTTTCTTTCGGTAATGATCTTCAGTACTTCCACGTTTAATTTTGATTTCTTTCATTTCACCTGTCTCTTTTTCCTTCCTTCTCTTTTGGAAAAACTATGCCTTTTTCTGTAGAGTGAAGGTTTTCTGATAGAACAGTGCTATCATTCCCTGTAATCGGTGTGTTACATAACAAAACAGTTTCCATTTTAAGAGTGTATTAGTGCTCTTTGCTTTACAAGCATTTATCAGATCTGAAGTAGTTTACTTCATTTGGTCTTCAACCTGTCGGATACGGATCCACATCGGATCCGACCCGGCAAATATTACTAGCATCAGCTCCGAGCTCCAGACTCCTCCCCTTACCCATAATACACCTCCACTGCCTTCCATCCCCAGATCTCATTTGCCGCAATTTGTAATACATCGTGTCTTCAGAGCTCCATCTAGCAGTGGGTGAATTCTTAGTGTAAGTTTGAAAAATTCCATTTCTTGTAGCCGATTTAAGTTAGTATAGGTACCCTTTCTCCCCTCCCATCGCTTTGTTGTCGAGTGTAGGTTTGTTTAGATAGAGTAGTTTGTCTGTGGTGCCCCTCCCCCCTTTAGTGTTGTCTCTCTCTCTCTAGTGTGGTGAGTGGATGTGTGCCTGTAGAATAAAGAAAGTTTTTTGCCTGTCCTTTTAAGGCTTCTTTCTTTTTCTTGTAGAATGGCTGGAAAGCTTATCTTTAAGCACTGCACAGAGTGTGGCCATAAGCTCTCACCAGTAGACGGCCGCACTCTGTGTGTGTTGTGCTTAGGTGTGGCCTACCTTAGTGTAGATTGCTGCATTTGTACGGGGTTCAATCCCCGAGTGCTAAAGGATAGAAAGGCCAAGTTGGCCCTCAAAGGTTTTCTGCCTGCTACTGATCTTCCTTCCTAGTCTTTGGCTTCAGTTACAGCGGCTGCTGTGACTGTCTCTCCCGCTTCTCTTCCTCTGGCCTCCCCTCCCTCCCAGGCTGGGACTAAAACTCCTGCATCTAAGCCTGTGGTAGCGGAGCAGAGGAGAGGTAGAGAGCGGGAGAGAGTCTGTAAGATGAAGGAAAAGAGGAAGAGGTCCCCAGACCTCGCTTCCCCGGGCAAGTCTGCACGGATCCGTGACTCCCCTCGGCTGCCGGCGGAGGCATGTCCAGTCTCCTGGGCCTTGTTTCCCGACCCGCCAGGTCAGAGTCCGTGGCCTTGTCACGGTTGACCCGCTCCTTATCGGACATGGATCTGGATAAGATGATAAGGCGCTTTATCAGTACACAGATCCAGATGGGGGTCTTGCCAGCCCCCCCCCCTCTCGCTTCCTTTTTTTCACCCCATTTCTCCTTACCCGATCCGACCTTCAGCTTCGGAGTTCTCGGATCCGAGGTTGGCCTTGGTCAGGGGGTCAGTGCCGACAGTCCTTGTTTCCTCGACGCCGACAGCTGCCTGGAGCATCTCAGATCCGACCAGTTCGGATCCGAGCCGTTCTTGGAGCTGGAGCCTGGGTGTCGGATCCGAGGGAGTGGAACCTTTTCCATCGGCTCCAATGTTGTCGGGCCAGGTTACCTCCCTTGGAGCTCCAACCACTTCTGGTCCGGCTCCGATTCTCACATCAGACCCAGGGAGACCAGCCTCCTTATTAGCTTCCCAGGAGGTCCGCTCTCCTTCCATGCTCGATGTGGTAGAAAGGGTCCTCTTCATCAGATTGAGACCCCTGACCGCCCCCTCAGACTCCGCCCAGACCCCCTCGGCTCTATCTACGGTCCCCATTGTCTTACCAGAGGGACATCCCATGCCAAAGAGCCCCAGACGGTTCCCCCAGAGGAACAGATGGCTTGCGAGTTCTCCCCTGCGAGCCCCACTGGAGATGTGCCTCACAAGCATACATGCAAAAGGAGACACTTGGACTCCCCCCGGGTCCCTAACTGAGAACACAGATTTAGATGATGGGGAGGGCTCCCCAAGATCACCTCCTAATGATGTCTCCTTTGGAGACATCATGGAGATCCTGCACCTGCGGGGAGACTGGTCTGCTCCCAAGCCCTCCTCTGAGTCTGTGTTTCTGGAGGCTTTCGGTACGGGCCCGTCTACTTCCTGGGTGTCCCCTCCTGCAGATCCTTTAGTGGATTTGATCACCTCACGGGCGTGGAAGGAACCAGATACCGTGGCACTGATCCCCAAGCACCCCAATAAGGTTTTAAGTCCCCCCTTTGACAGGCCGTCTTGGAACAAGGGCTCCCCAGTGGATGCCATGGTGGTAGCAACAGCCATGAAGAGGGGAACTATCTCAGGAAAGTTCCTCGGTCCACCCTCCTGACCGAGAGTCACGGATGATGGACCGCCTAGGGAAGCGGGTGTATGCTTCAGCTACCTTTTCGATCCGGGCGCTGAATTACTTGGCCCATGTCACTAGACTCCAACGCGACCTAGTGAAGGAGCTGGAGGAGTCTCCATCCAAGTCCATGTCACAGGAGGACAAGGCTTTGTTCTCAGTGAAAATGGTCACTCTGAAAGTGGGATCAAATACATCCATGCGACTCCTCTCCCATGCTACGGAAGGAGCGGCAAGGGCGGCTGGGTCCAGCGTGTCCATGAGGCGTAACGCCTGGCTCAGGTTGTGCCAATTTACTGAACCCTTTAAGGCGTCCTTTGCTAATGCCCCTTTTGACGGCTCAACTCTTTTCGGTAAGACAATCAAGGAGACACTAGTCCAGCTTGAGAAGGACGAGCAGATACTGTCTGCCGTCGGGATCTGCTTCTCTAACCCTCAAAGGTCCTTTTCCTAGAACCAGAGAGGGCAAAAGAAGATGTGGTTCCAGAAGTCTCAGTATTCCCAGGACACTCAGGGCTCTTCTTCCCCTAGAGGCAGAGGGGGACAGAATGGATGCCGGCCCAGAGGCCGAGGGGGTCTGTGAAACTTCGGGTCTCGAGAACCATTCTCAGACGGACCTGGGTAGCAACCCTGAAGGGTTGCCCGGCTGCTCTACTCTGGAGGCAGGCGGGGGGGGTGATTGTCCTTGCACCCAGCAGCATGGGAGTCCATAACAACGGACCACTGGGTGCTTCAAATCATATCCAGATGATATTCTATCCCCTTCGTGGGTTCCCCCATATCTCCTAAACACCTCCCGGGCATTCCACCCACGCAAAGGGAGGCAGCAGCACAGGAAATTTCCAAGGTTCTAGGAAAATGAGCCATTGAAACCGTCCCCCCAGATCAGTCTGGATTGGGCTTCTACTCCAGGTTCTTTTTGGTGCCAGAGAAAACGGTTAACTTAAGGCCCATTCTGGACCTTTTTACCTCAAACCTGTCAGTTGCCAAAGAGAAGTTCCGGACGGTCACACTACAGTCCATCATGCCGTACCTGCAAGAGAGCAATTGGATGTGCTCGTTAGATCCCCAGGATGCTTTCTATCACATAAAAATGCACAGAATCTCCAGGAGGTTCCCCCGCTTCCGGCTACGGGCCAGTCCTTATGAATTTCGAGCTCTACCCTTTGGTCTCACCACAGCCCCCAGAGTGTTTATCAAAGTGATGGTGGTTGTAGTGGCTCACCTGAGGCTTCAGGGGATTCAGGTCTATCTGTACCTGGACAGTTGGCTCCTCACTGCTCCCACCAGGTGTCTACTTTCCCAAACCAGGGATTACTTTCTGACACTTGCCCTGAGTTTGAGTATCACAATCAACACATCCAAATCTCTACTAGAGCCTGTACAGGTAGTTGACTACATTGTTGCCAGGATAGACACACTCCAGTGCAAAGTGTTCCTGACCACGGAGGGAGTTCAAAACCTCAGGGTGCATGTCTCCCTGATTTACCGTTCTCACTTCCCGACAGTGGAATCAGTGTTGAGGGCCCTAGGCTCGATGGTGGCGACCAGAACTCTTCTTCCGTGTGCTCGGCTACACATGCGGATTCTTCAGTGGACTCTAGCAGTTCAGTGGTCCATGTTGGAATTACCACTAACCTATCCACCTAAGTCAAGTGTGCTGGTCGTCCCTCATATGGTGGATGAGCTCTCTGGACATTTTGTTCCAGCTCCGGCCCAAACCACAGTGACCACGGATGCCTCCCAACTCGGGTGGGGGGGGCATTGTTCTGGCAGGACAGTCCAAGGCCTGTGGTCCCCCATAGAGACCAGCTTGTATATCACTGTCCTAGAGATGAGGGTGGTCTTTCTAGCGTTGCAGGCCCTTCATGCCTTTCTTCCTCTGGGGACGATTGCCATTCATAAGTTCATAGGTTAGTACTAGGCTAACTGCCCTTGCGAGACATTGTAAGCCTAGCCAATTATCCCTTGTGAGACTCAAACCCTGCACCTTGTGTTTGTAAGGCAAACACCTTAACCATTAGGCCATCCTCCCAACCTCAAATCAGACAACATGTCAGTAGTCTGGTATATCAGCAGACAGGGAGGGGCCAGATCTTACCCCCTTTGTCATGAGGCCATGAGAGTGTGGGTATGGGTGATCTCCACTGGTCGCTTTCTCATTGCGATGCACATTCAAGGACAGTCCAACATTCTAGTGGACAGGCTAAGTCGGACCATTCTGATGCCTTACGAGTGGTCTATGAATCTGTCAGTAGCGGAACAGATCTTCAGTGAGTGGGGTCAACCTTACTGCGATCTCTTCACATCTCCTTCCAATGCTAAGTGCAACAGGTTTTTCGCTCTGAACCCCCTGCCAGGGGGAGTCCCCCAGAGACACTCTAGTTTATCCTTGGCCTCCCGATCTTCTGTATGCTTACCCGCCAGTTCCTCTCATCCTGAGGTTTCTGCAGAAAACTTGTCGACTGGGGAGCAAGGTGATCCTCATTGCCCCATTCTGGCCTTGCCAGGTATGGTTTCCCTTCCTTTGGTCTCACCTTCTGGCTCCACCTTGGATCCTAGATCCCATTCAGGATCTAATTTCACACTCATTAAGGGTGCCTCATCCGAGCCTGGACAGCCTGAAGCTCACGGCTTGACTGCTCCAGTTCCCGTGATTGCTAGGACTCCCGGACTTTCCTCCTCAGTTAAGTCCATTTTGGTAGCTGCTCATAAGTCTTCAACCAGAAAGGTTTATCGCAGCAAGTGCAAATGTTTTTCTTTCTGGGCCTCTCAGAGGAGTTTAGATCCTTTCACGGCTCCTATTTCCGCTATTCTTGATTTCCTAGCTGATATTTTCCAGCATGGAGCTAATTCTTCTACTGTCAAAGTTCACTTGGCTGCCATTTCTCATTTTCATGTGGGCGAGAATTCTGCGTCCTTGGCATCTTCTAGACTGTGTAAAGCATTTATTAAAGGCAATTTTTTGCTACGCCCCCCAGTCAAAAGATCCTGTCCCCCCTGTGGAACCTTACTATGGTTCTCCAAGCTCTGATCGCCCCGCCTTTCGAGCCTGCCGCAACTGTAGATCTAAAATTTCTATCGTGGAAAACAGCTTTTTTGGTCGCTATTACCTGTGCTAGAAGGGTTTCGGAATTACAGGCCTTATCCATCAAATTTCTGTACATGATTTTTCATAAAGATAGTTTCCCTTCGAACCATCCCATCTTTTCTTCCTAAGGTGGCGTCACTAGTCAATATCAGTCAGACTATAAATTTGCCTGTGTTCTTTCCCAATTTTACCAACAGGATGGAATACAAGCTACACATGTTGGATGTTCATAGATAGTTACGATTCTATTTGCACAGGACAAAAAAATTTCCTAAATCTGATCAATTGTTTGTTTTGTTCTATAGACCCTTTTTGGGCAAACCTATTTCCAAGGTCACTATAGATAGATGGATTTATTTATGCATCCTGCAGGTCTATAAGGACAAAGGCATGTCTCCTCCAGTTCAGGTTAAAGCTCATTCCACTAGGTCCACGGCTACATCTGTAACTTTCTGGTCTAAGGTGTCTTTGGATGGCATTTGCTCTGCTGCCACTTGGTCTTCATCTCATACATTTATTTCTCATTACAAATTGGATTTGTTTTCTAGAAGGAGAGCATCCTTTGGCTCCGCGGTGCTGTGGAATATCCTTCCATGAGGGCCTCCCAGGAGTTTAGTAGCTGGGGACTCTGTCCCATAGGTTGAAGACCAAATGAAGTAAACTACTTCAGATAAAGAAGTTATGTACTCACCATAACATTCCATCTGAGTAGTACTTCATTTGTCTTCAACCATCCCTCCCTCGTTCCCCTGGACCTTGGCACATGTTCAGCCTACGGGCTGCAGTATAGGTCACAAGTATGTTATCAGATCAGATTCTAAGTATAAGTTCAGCAAACTTGATCTGGGGATGGAAGGTAGCGGAGGTGTATTATGGGTAAGGGGAGGAGTCTGGAGCTCGGAGCTGATGCTAGTAATATTTGCCGGCTCTGATCTAATATGGATCCGTATCTCACAGGTTGAAGACAAATGAAGTACAACTACTCAGATGAAACGTTATGGTGAGTACATCCTTCTTTTTTCTTTTTCTTCTTCTTTGTTATTTGTTGTGAACTTCTTGTTTTCATTTTTTTATTTTCTTCTATACTGTCTGAATCCTCAGATTGCTGAATACTTGTATCTAGAATTCCAAATTGCAGTTGCAGTTTCATAGGGGTTGAGTGATCCTTACAGATAATAGACACATCCTGTCCTAAATGTGTTCTGTTTGTTGTTTGCCTAACATTGTTTATCTCATCGTCCAGTCAATATATGTAGCAACAGTTCTTCAAGCTGTGCTAATTGCACAAGTGCAGTCATCATCAGTAAGTCTGGACCTACTATTAATGGTAAGTGAATCATCCAAATTTTGACATGAGGAGCACAGATTATCATTGTTGGCAGATGTTACCTTTAAATATACATAGCATTTATTACACTGTACTAGTTGTTTGTGCCTTAGCAAATCATTAATGGCATACTCACTTAAGGAATCGATATTCAGCTGGAAATTAATAAAAAATTCTAAAAGAAAAGAATAATCAAAATCACTTACAGCAGAATTCAAAGAGAACTTAAATCAACTTCTAAGAGAAAACCACACAAACAGTATGCAACAGTAAAGTTATTGCTCTGACCATACAAGTTGTCAGAGTCGCACAAAAGCCGGACTTCCTTTACAATGCGAGCAAATAAACACCATAGCTTCTGCTCACAATTCACCTCTTTTTAGTAGTAAAGGTCAGTAAATCACAGATGAAGGCAGGATTGTTTAGATAAGTTCTGGATTGTCGTCTCTGCAGTCTGTGTGGATTTATAGCTGACCCAGACCTCTTGCAATGGCTGGAGTTTGCTTGTCTAAACACCTATCCCTTTCTAACATCTAACAGTGAAAAATCAAAGGTAAAATAAAATATAAATACAAGTAAATCATCTTGTCTGTTAGGCTATCCCTTCCTTCCTACAAACAGTGAAAAACAGTGTGTAAAAAACAAAACTTCTTGTACCAAGCTAAAACATAGTAAATCGGAAAGAAATACAGGCTTGTTTATATACACTTTGGATAGTCCTCTCTGCAGACTGTGTGCATTTGTAGCTGACTAGGCTCCTTAGGATGGCTAGAGTTTGCCTGTCTAAAACGTATTCCTTTGTAACAACAAACACTGAAAGTTAAAGGTAAAACAACAAAATATAAATCAAAGTAAATCTTCTTGTCTACAAGCTATCCCTTCTTCCCTACAAACAGTGAAAAACAGTGCTAAGAAATAAAATATAAATTCAACTAAAACTGCACAGTCGATCACAAACCAAGACATGATTGTTTAGGTAAGGTCTGGGAGTTAATAATTAAGTTGGTGGGTTGTGGGTGTGACACAACCATGCACATCTTGGAGTGCAGAGCAGCATTGTAAACGCATCTGTCCCAACTGTGGCTATCATTATAGCACTACAGTATAGATTTGCTGTTTAGCTGCAGCTGTTGATTTATTACACTTGGTTTGTACTGGGAGTTGACATTTTGGGGTTATCAATGTGGGTGGCTATCGGCAATGTCATATGCAGTCCACATTAGGGATCCTGATAGTAAACCTGTACTTGATTTAAGCTGAAGTTAACAAATATGTGTGAAGAATATGAAAAATGTAGAGTACTGTAGAACAGAGCGTGTGTTGTAACTTTAAGAAACATTTCAAAGTGAAGGCTTGTGCATATAAACAGAGAAAATGTGCAAGGAGCAGTGCCATTTTGTGAGAACAGCCAAGAGTGTTAACATGTATGAGTGCAGTAGTCGGTCTGTTTTTAAGTTTAAGTTACTAAGTCTCAGTCCTGATGTGTTTGTATACAATAAAACTCTGAACTGAACCCACAACTGTTTGTCTGTTTTATCCTGACTAGACGAGCAACATGGTGTCAGAAGTGGCATGTCTATAAAGGACATGGTGTCAGAACAGGGATAGAGTGTGCAGCTTTTTCAAGCCATGAGGTGCAGAGTTAACAGTGAAGGTACATTGAGCAGGTTGGAAGATACAGTGCTCAAATGATTAAAAAAAAGCCAGAAATTAACTTCAGGTAACCAAAACTCGCATAAATTATTTATTTTGTAAAGAAAACGATACGAATAATTTACAAAGCACAAATCGCATTATTAATGAAATGAGTAACACAGAGCACATTATTGATTAAGCGAATTATTCAAAACTATGATATCTGATAGAATTATCAGAAATACTTATGAATATGTTCAGTTACTTTCGATTTGCGCAATGAGCATGTTAAAAGTAAAATGAGCACAAGAAAAGTATAACAAGCATGATAAAAGGACAAATGAGCAAAACGAGTACAATAAAAGGGCAAAATAAGTATAAAAAAGGAAGGCGACTGCATTTTTTTTAGTAAATGACCATGTTTTGACATGTGCTACTATTTTGCATTGACTAAAGCTATTCAAAGTATAACTAGAGTTGTTCAAACTATTTCAAAGTGTGAAAAGTGTTTGCAATGTGTGCTTTATTAGAGTACATTTATTTCAAGGTACAGTTGTTTTGCATAGTGCAGTCAGAATACAGTCATTTCGTAAAATTTCTTGTGCTGTATTACATTGATAAGGGGTGGTTTTGCAAAGTACAGTGATTTAAAAGTGTTCTTGTGCTACAGAGACTTATTTTACAAAGTGCAGTTATTTTGAAAAGTTTCTTGTGCTATTGGGCATAATTATAAGATGTTCATCTTGCATACAACTGCAGTAATCACAGATGGGTTTTCTGCCGTCAGGCGGTCCCTCGGTCGGCCGAATTCCAAAGTCTTGGTCCGGCGTCGGTGGTTGTCGCTTACTCTTCTGACATCAGTGAGGCCAGAGTATATATGACACAGCTGACGCCATGTTCTTCGGTCTTTTTTGCCGCGCGGTGCCCGAAGCAGAAGCAGTTCGCAAGTGCCAGTCGGCCAGCTCCTGAATTACGAAAAATTTGGAAACCGAAGTCTTCATTAAAGCTAAGTACCCCGTTGGGAAAATTTTTTTGCCTCAGACCGATGTCAGAAAAAGTTAATAATTGTATTTCTTGTGGGAAGCAAATACCGCATAAGGATTTCCATTCCCTCTGCATACCTTGTTTGGGCCCAGACCACGACGTCTCGGGCTGTCGCTTTTGCGCTACCTTCAATAAACGCACTATTAAGCGTCGAGCAGAGTTCGCCCAACACTACTTTGGTAAAGCTTTTGATTATAAAATGTGGTCGGACAGTCCGACTACCGTTTTGTCCAAAAAACGCAAGGAAAAGGACCGACACGCGAGGCCCGCGGTCCCCGCCACCACGCCAAAACAGGCTACACGTGGTCCGGTTCTCAGCGAGACGCCTTTGCAGTCCCTGACTACCGACGACACTCCTTTGGCGGTGTCCTCTGTACCCGAGACCGCTGGGTCCTCGGCCCTTTCCCAGACTACAACCGAAGCCCCTGCTAATGTAGAGCCTACTAATGTGGACAGGTCCACCTCCACCCATGGTGTATTTAGGCCCTCATCTTCTTTTTCTATTAAGGCATTTACTAAATCCAAAGCAGCCAGGCATCCCACGAGGCCTGTTGCACAGGGTCCATCTCCAGGACCCATGCCTAAAAAACAGATGCTTAAAATGGCCGAGGATTTAATTACTCTTATCAGAGGTTCTCAACCTCCTCCTGACAAGAGACCCAGAGTGGAGAAAGATTCTCCCTCTTCTGATCAGGGATCCATTTTATCAGAACATTCTGATGCAGAGGAACACTCTTACTCTCCCTTTGAGGATTCGGATGCAGAACAGTCCATTCCTTCTGTATCCCCTCCTGAGGATTTTTCCTTTGGGGAAACCTTGCACACCTTGAGGGAACACTTCCATTGGGAAGGCCAAGACTTTTCAGATTCCAAGAAAAGACTTAGGGAATTTCTTTGGTTACCTCAACACAGACCTCTGGCTATACCCCCTGTTTTGGACATACTGGATGATGTCTATTCGGAGGCTTGTCTTAACCCTGATTCTCTGCCTCCTGCACCAGTCAAACCTGATAGATATTACAGAGTACCCAGCTCTCACCAATTTCTCTTCAAAGGCCATAATGCTGACCCTGAAACCATTTCACAAGGCCCCAAGGGATTGAAGGCCTCCACTGCCAAGAATCCACTTCCTGCTGAAAGGGAATCCAGATCTTTAGAAAGGTGGGGTAAAAAGTTATATACCTCGGCCACCCTAGCCATGAGGGCCTTAAACTCTCAGTTTCATATGATTAAATATCAACAGTTCCTGTTATCACAATTAAGGAACAAAATGTCTCAACCTGAACAACCAGACTTAAAGGAGTTACAGGATATGATGCATAGTGCAGAGCAAGTGGGTAAACACACCTTACAATGTGGTTATGATGCCCTAGAGGCCTCCAGTAGAGCGGCTGCTACAGGATCAGTCATTCGCAGACATGCCTGGCTTAGGGAACAAAATTTGCCTGATCATGTGAAAGCTAAACTTTTAGATGCTCCTTTACAAAAGGATGTACTATTTGGTACTAATGCTGAGGAGATACTACGGAAAATGGAAGAAAAAGCCAAATCTATGCAAACTGTCAAAGCTTTCTTACAGGTCCAACCACCACGTTTTAGCAGAAATTGGCCTTCAAAAAACTGGTCCTTTCCAGTCACTGACAAGCCCCAAAGAGGTAGATACAGACGCACAAGGGGCAGAGGGCAATCACAAGGATCATATAGAGGCAGACAATGGCAAACTCCAGCACCAAGAGGTGGCGAAGACAGTGCACAACAATACAGGAAGCAAACCCAATGACTCCCTCATTTCCATGGCAAGCATGTCTCAGCTGGCAGCACCTTTGGGAGGGAAACTAGCATTATTTGCAAGCAATTGGCATATTGTCACAACAGACAAATGGATACTGGACATTATAAACAGAGGCTACAAATTTCAATTTCACACTCTTCCAAAAATGAGAGGCATGCCAAACCTGCCACAAAATCAAAGGGCAGAGGCACAACTGCAAATTTCAAAGCTCATAAGCATGAGAGCTATTCAAAAGGTACCTACACACCAACAAGGTCAAGGTTTTTATTCAAGACTTTTTCTGGTACCAAGAAAAGGAACCGACTGGAGACCCATTTTGGACTTATCCATCCTAAACACATTTCTACTCGTACCAAAATTCAAGATGCTCACATTACAGCAGCTTCTTCCCATGCTGGGCAAGGAGTTTTGGCTGGTAACATTGGACCTCAAGGAGGCATACCTGCATGTCCCAGTCAGACAAAGCAGCAGAAGATACCTCAAATTTCTTGCAGGTTCAATCCACTATCAATTCTCTGCATTGCCCTTTGGCTTATCTACTGCACCCAGAGTATTCACAAAGTGCCTGGCATCAGTGATTGCCTACTGCAGACTTCAAGGGATACAAATTTACCCTTATCTGGACGACTGCCTGATCCAAGCGGACAGCAAACACATACTTCTGGAACATCTGGCATATGCGACACGGTTATTGCTTTCTCTGGGATATACAATCAACAAAGAGAAATCAAGGCTAACACCATCTCAGAAAATAACCTTCCTGGGTGCCAACTTGGACACAAACACCCAGATGGCCTATCTTATGCCAGAAAAACAGGGGCAACTATCTCAGTACTTCAAAATACTAGCAAAAAGTACCAGGCTTACTGCAAGGAAAATCCTGCATGCTCTGGGATTCATGGCATCTTGCATTCTTCTAATCCCATGTGCAAAGCTGCATATGAGGAAACTTCAATGGTACCTAAAAAATCTATGGTCTCAACACAGTCACAGTTTGGAAACAATAATACCAATAATCCCATGTTTGCAAAAGGAATTTCTATGGTGGGCCCAAGCATGTCAAGCAAACACAGGCCTCCCATTCTGCAAGCCTCAAGCAAAGCAAGTCATAACCACAGACGTCTCAGATTACGCCTGGGGGGCGCACATGAAGGACAGGTGCATTCAGGGCAGATGGTCCCAAAAGGAAAAGCACCTTCACATCAATCAAAAAGAAAGGCTAGCAGTAATAAATGCAATTACAGCTTTCAAGGACTTCCTGCATCCAGGACAATTACTGATAAGAACAGACAACACCACAGTAATGTGGTACATAAACAAACAAGGAGGAACACATTCATACCCCTTGTGCAGACTAGCCATGACTCTTTGGAACTTGGCTCTGGAAATACAAATCGAACTTCAAGCACAGTACTTGCCAGGATTGGAAAACACACTGGCAGACAATCTAAGCAGAAATATGACAGATCCACATGAATGGAAGTTGCATCCTCAGGTATTTACAGAAATAATCCAAGCGTGGGGGAGGCCAGACATAGATCTTTTTGCCTCCCACAGGAATCATCAATTGGAAAAGTTTTGTTCGAGGACCTTTCATCCAAAGGTCTGGAGAGTGGACGCCCTTTCATTCAGTTGGACAGCATGGACAGTTTACGCATTCCCACCTCTGCCTCTTCTGCCCAAGGTGCTTTTGAAAGCAAGAACAGACAAACCGAAGATGATACTGATTGCTCCGGATTGGCCAAGGCAACACTGGTACCCACTCCTGAGGAGCCTAACACATACTCTTCCCTGGTCCCTGCCTCTAATGCCACTTCTGCTGACTCAGCACAGCTACAAAACTCTTCACAGTCAGCTGAAAACACTCAATCTCGCTGCATGGAAAATTCCTTAACACCACAACAGACCCTACTCTCCAAGGAGGTGCAGGATGTCATTTTGGAGGCCAGAAGGCCATCTACTAGAAAAGCTTACTCCGCAAAATGGAAGCGGTTTTGCTCTTGGATTGAGAAAAGAGGCCAGGACCCTAGAAAACTGGACTTGCCTCAGGTATTACAGTATCTAGCTGAGCTGCTGAACAGTGGACTTTCATTTTCCTCCATAAAGATTCATGCGTCAGCCATTTCTGCAGAATTCAACACGGATCCTCCTTTATTTTCTCACCCACTCTTACGACAGTTACTGACAGGGGCTAAGAATATAAGACCTCCAAGGAAGCAACCAATACCAGCCTGGGATCTTAATTACATACTAGAAAAATTAACATTGCCTCCTTTTGAACCAGCTGCCTCAACAGATTTGCAATATTTATCCTGGAAAACAGCCTTCCTTCTGGCCATCACTTCAGCTCGCAGGGTTTCTGAACTACAGGCCCTCATGGCGGTGCAGCCCTTCCTCATTTTCCATCAGGACAGGGTTTCCCTTCGTACCAACCCATCATTTATGCCAAAAGTGGTATCCAGGGTAGCCTTAAATCAAGCTATACACCTACCTACCTTTTTATCCCAATCCTCAAAACAAAGGGGAAAGGCTGCTACACTCTTTAGACATCCATAGGCAGCTACGTTATTTTTTAGACAGAACAAAGTCCTTCAGGAAATCAGAACAACTTTTTGTGTCCTATGCTGTAGGGGCTCAAGGGAAACCAGTTACAAAACAGACTATTTCCAAGTGGATTGGCCACTGCATACGGTTTTGTTATTCCTATCATGGAAAACCTGTTCCTACAGGTATCAGATCACACTCCACCAGGGCCACAGCTGCCTCTACAGCCTTCCTTAGAGGAGTTCCTACCAAAGATATTTTGGAGGCAGCCACTTGGAGTTCTGTACATACCTTCACAAAACACTACCACCTGCCTTTATATTCCAGAACAAGAGCAGGCTTTGCCACTGCTGTTTTGCAGGGCATTCTGGCTCAACCCAGTTCCTCCTAGTACCTACCACCCTATGCATAGCTTTGGGATTCTACCCATCTGTGATTACTGCAGCTGTATGCATGATGAACATAGTACAGTTTTGTACCTACCATAAATGTAGATGTTCGAGTGCTAATACAGCTGCAGTACAGGTTTCCCTCCCTCCTTCCCCACTTGGTAAAGGCATGGGGCCTAACAACCTCTTCATACTACCTGACTTGGGTTATCCTGCTATGTTTTATTTTGCTTACATCCACTGATTTTGGATTATATTGCATTGCTTGTATATGTATATAAGCATTATTTATGTATTGCCTTCCTTCTGGGGGCACCTGACATCTGGGGCAAGAAAGACTGAAGAACATGGCGTCGGCTGTGTCTTATATACTCTGGCCTCACTGACGTCAGAAAAGTAAGCGACGACCACCGACGCCGGACCAAGACTTTGGAATTCGGCCGACCGAGGGACCGCCTGACGGCAGAAAACCCATCTGTGATTACTGCAGCTGTATTAGCACTCGAACATCTACATTTATGGTAGGTACAAAACTGTACTTTCTGGCATATGTTTCTGGCATATATGTGTGTATATTCGTACATAATTCCAAGGGTCTTTATTACTGTGCATTGATATGGCAATACAATATTTTCATACAAGCAGCTTTTTCTGATAAAGATACATGTACAAGGGCATTTATTTTGCTTAACTTAGCAGGGTCAGAAGCAATTGAAAGAGAGCGTTCATTTGTGTATCCACCAGCAGTATATGCAGGAGAAGGGGAAACCACCATATTGTTGCTTAAGCTGAATCAAGGGAAGACCATGAGTGCTTGAAATGTAAATTTAGAGACGTGTGTAAACCCCCCCCCCCAAACAAATGTTACATTGGAGAGGCACCTGTTTTATACAAAAGACCAAAAGCCAGGAGAAACTTTTGCAGCTTATATTACTGACTTGAGAAAGAAAGCTAATATGTGCAGATTTGGTGGTTTGAAATACGAGTTGATAAAAGACAGGCTTGTGAGTGGTGTTAATAATGTTGCTGTGAGAAAGATTTTGCTTTGTGACAGTGCTTTAATGTTGAGCAAAGCCATGGAGATTTTTCAAATACATCAGCTTACAGAAAGGCACACAAACATGCTTGCAAGTGATAAGAGCATGGTTTCAGCAGCCTATACAGCAAATGCAGACTGCATGCAACATTTGGCTAACAGAAACAGGACTAAGCACATGGCAGCTGCAGCCCCTGCAGGATTCCCAAGGAGAACCCGATACCTTCCAGCAAGTTCTAAGACTAGCTCAGTAAAACGGACATGCTCAGTTCAGCATAAGGGTGAGTCAGCAAAACCCAAGTCAAGTCTCATTGTTAACTATCGTAATTGTGGTGCCAGTCATGAGACTAAAAGGGAGACGTGCTTAGCATTTGGTCAGCAGTGCCACAAGTGTAAAAAGTGGAACCACCTTCAAAAGTTTTATAAATCAAGCAAGCCTCATTCATTTGTTAAGAAAGGTCACGCAAGAAAGCAAGTTCATCATATAAAAAGCTGCAACGCTACTTTCTGTCTAGATGGCATATCAGTGGTTGATGAAAAGGGTAATGCAGTAGATTTGTTGGCAAAGAACAAAGTGTTTTGTACTGTCCTGATCAATGGCAAACCCATGGAGCTCAAAGTAGATGCTGGTTCAAAGTGCCATGTTATGTCAGCAGAAACATTTGCGAGAGTAAGATCTGGTGAACAGCTTAATTTGGCAAATTGTGCAAAGCTTGTGGCTTATGGAGGTGAAGAGATTTAAAATGAAGGCTCAGTCGTGCTTTCATGCTATTCAGCTGGGAACAGTTACAGCTTGCAATTTTATGTAGTTAGAAGACCTGTGTAGTCATTATTAGGTCTCAGAGACAGTTTAAGAATGAAACTGCTTTTACTAAAGAAGTCCATCATGTAAGTGCATGTCCTAGTTCCAGTTTCACTGAAGCTATTTTCTCAGAGTATGCTGATATTTTTGAAGACAAGCCAGGCAAACTTCCAGTTTTGTACTTCATGAAATTAGACCTAGAGGTCAGTCCAGTGGTCATCCCAGCTAGAAAAATTCCAATAGCTATGCAGGACAAAGTCAAAGTCCAGTTAGACAAAATGGTGCAACAAGGTGTGATTTGTCCAGTCACAGAACCAGCTGAGTGGGTATCTTCCATGGTAGTTGCTTTTAAGAAAAGCTCAGATGAAATCAGAATATGTATTAACCCAAGAGACTTAAAGCATTAAAGAGGCCCCACCATCCTATGCGTACAGTCAGGGAAGTTGCTACCCTAATGCCAAATACCACTGATTCTTAGATGCAGAGAGTTCATTTTGGCAAGTAATGCTTGATCACAAATCTTCACTACTGACTAAATTCAGTATCCCAATTGGTAGATACAGATTTCTCAGACTGCCTTTTGAAATAGCTTCTGCCTGTGAAATCTTTCAGCGTGCAATGGAGCAAATCTTTTCAGGTTATCCGTGTGCTATAATAGTAGATGATTTACTGGTTGAAGGTAATGGTGAAGCAGAGCATGACAGAAACCTCAGGAAAGTTCTGGAAAGAGCACGTGAAGTGAAACTAAAGCTTAATCCTCTGAAATTTAAATTTAGGCTACCAGGAGTTACTTATGTAGGTCATTTATTTACCAGTACAGGCTTACGACTAGACCCTTCCAAACATTCATTCTTGAGATGCCAGCTTCAGACAATGTCCAAGCCTTACAGCATTTCCTTGGTATGGTTAAGTGTCTGAGCAAGTTTTATGCCAGACTTTAGTGAATTATCAGCACCCTTAAGAGAGTGACATGCAAAAATGTTGCCTTGTCATGGTTGGAACAACACCAGAAAGCATTTAATAACCCGAAACAGAAAATTGCTAGTCCACCTACGTTGAGATACTATGATGTCCACAAGCCAGTAATTCTTTCCTGTGATGTTTCAAAGTTCAGTCTTGGTGTAGTTATTCTTCAACAGGGTAGACCAGTAGCCTGTGTGTCTAGAACTCTTACCCAAACGGAGATGCAGTATGCTCAAATTGAGAAGGAACTTTTGGCAATTGTGTTCACGTGTGCTGAGTTCCATGATTATATTTATGGGTGAGCTATCCAGATCCACTGATCATCAGCCTCTAGTCACTGTTTTAAAGAAGCCTAGGCATACAGATCCAGCAAGACTACAAAGAATGATGCTCAGATTACAGAGGTACAACTTCAAAATCGTCTGTACAAAAGGCAAACTTCTTTATCTGGCTGATACCTTATCCAGATCTCCAAGAAATACCACAGAAAAGCGTGATGCAGAGAACTTTAACTTCATTGTCATGGAGGTGCATAACTTTTCTACCACAAGACTTGATGAGCTAAGAGTTCATACAAAGACTGATCCAGTTTTGCAAAAGCTCAACCATTTCATCAATGTTGGATGGCCGTCAAAGCAATCTTGTGTACCAACAGAAGTGCAACCATATTTTCCTTACAGCGATGAGATGTTAATGGAAGAAGGTATCATTTTCAAAGGTCCTAAAGTTATTATTCATGCTTCCTTACAACATGAATACATCAAATTTTGCATTGTGGCCACCCAGATTTCGTAGCTACCAAAAGAAGGGCGAGAAGACTAGTATTTTGGCCTTCTCTTTGAAAAGACATTGATAAAGTACTTTCGTCTTGTTCAGTATACAATAGCACTAAACCGCATTTACAAAAAGAGCCACTTCAGCTAAGCCAGATTCTGAACTACCTTGGTCACCAGTAGCCACTGACATATTTGAGTGGAACAATCTTACTTAGTGTTGGTAGACTCTTATTCAAACTGGTTTGAGATCGATCTGGTACCTAACCTAACGTCCAATACTATTATTACTAAGTCACGTCCGTTCTCAGTCCATGGTAGTCCACAGAAAGTTATTTCTGACAACAACACCCAGTTTACCAGTCAGTTATTTCAGAAATTGCAAAAGAGTTGGACTTTATCTATATTACTAGCAGTCCAGAATATCCACAGTCAAACAACCTTGCTGAGAGCTGAGCGTGCAGTACAAAGTGCAAAACAATTACTAGAGAGGTCATAATGTGACAATACTGATGTTTTCTTGAATTTGCTTAATCTCAGAAATATACCCCGTGACAATTTACTTGGCTCGCCTGCTCAGAGACTTCTATCTAGGCAAACCAGAGCAGCCTTGCCTATCAGTTCTAGTTTGTTGGTGCCTAATGCTAAAAGCAGCAGAGCAGTCAAAGCCCAGCTGATTAAAAAGCGTTCCTTACAGAAGTCTAGCTGTGATAAAATGAGTAAATTTCTTTGTCAATTGAAAGAAGGAGAGTGAGGATGCAAACGGCAAAAGGTTTTGATCGAATTGGTCAAGTGAGAGGTATATGTGTCGAGCCGAGATTTTACTGGAATCTGAGGGTATAAAGTACAGAAGAAATCGCAGGCATCTTCTTTCGGTGTCTGAATCGATATCGCAGCATCTTACCTCTGATACAGACTCTAGATCTCAGAGCAACCCAGACGATGTCCCTGTTGAAGAACATGTCTCAGTACCTATTCCCATTCTTAATGATGTCTCAGATGTCCCTGAAGTTGAACATTCATTAAAGACCGTCCCTGTTGTGAGACCCAGTTCTAATTTTTATGTCACATGATCAGGTTGCATTTCTAGACCTAGTGTAAAATACACAGCAATCTGGACATGATTGTTTTATTCTTAATTAGTTCTGTATAATTGCATGTCAAAGGATCATTTCTGTACAACTGCATGTCAATGAATGTTGTCATTTTCAGTGTATGACTTATTTCTCAGAGTGAGGATGTAGAACAAGAGAGTGTGTTGTAACGTTAAGAAGCATTTCAAATTGAGTGCATGTGCATATAAATAGAGCACGTGCAGATAGCAGTGCCATTTTGAGAGAACAGCCAGAGTGTTAACATGTATGAGTGCAGTAGTCAGTCTGTTTATAAGTTTATTTAAGTTTTAAGTTCCTGATGTGTTTGTATATAATAAAGCTGTTTGAACCGAGCCACTACTTTTCGTCTGTTTTATCCTGACCAGACGAGCGACAAGTACCTTTATCAGTTTTGCTGTCTTGTGTACAGCAGCTATCTGCTACTGTAGTAAGTTGCTAGTTATTTTTAGACTTTTTCTCAACTCTAGAGACATAACTTTGATAGCAGGCAATGATTCACTGGCTTTTTTATTCTTTCTGTTTGTGTAACTGCTGGGTAAATTCAGTCTTATTTAACTAACAGCTAGTACTCCCCAGCTTCTCTACTTTTTTCTCCCTGATGGTCATGAACTCTGTTTTCTATATATGTAATTTTTTTAATTTATTTATTTTATTTTACATTTGTTGACCAGGATAATCTGACTGGATATTTGTCCGTTTTCAGCAGAGGCCCGGGGAGAAAAGCTCCATACATACATACAGAAAAACTGTTACATTAAACAAGTTAAAGCACTGTTACAGATACAATATATAGGATAAAAGTAATTAATTCTGTCATATATAAATCTGATTTGTTATAGAGTAACAATTAGGAAGCAATGTAGGGGTGGCCAAAAGACCTCTTTAGCACGTGTTTATATTGCCAGAGTTAGTCAGGATTAGAGCAAGGGCATAGCCATTGCCTTTTAAAGTACTGTTTTAGATTTTTTTTTAATTGGGTTAGAACGGGTTCTGAAGTAAGCTCAGCAGGAAGTGAGTTCCATACTTTGCCAACAGAGTTGACATAGAGAGTCTCCAGATGAGTTGTTGCTTTTGAGGGTTTGGACTAGTAATTTGTTGGATGAGCGAAGTGTCTTGAGGTTGCTGTAAGGGGTGTTAATTTTTGTAAGTACAGTTGTGTTTTCAAGTTGGTAGAGAATTTTATGTGCTTCTATTAGCTGACTGTACTGAAGTTGGATAGGCAATTATAGCCACCCTAGATTCTTTAGGTTCAGACTGTGGTGTGTTCTGTATGCTGCTTCACTGGCAAATCTAGCAATATGATTAAAGCAGGTAGAGAGTTTAAGGTCAGACTTACTCAAATTCGTGAAGAGAGGGGATGCGTAAAGGAGGGTGGAAAGTAGATGTGTATGGGCAATTACCGTCCTAGCTAGTGGAGTGAGGAAAGGTTTGATGTTAAGTTGTCAATCTCGCCTTCATTCTTGCTTGATGGGTTCGGAGCCGATCCCTCGGCTCCGACTCGGCACTTGCTAAGCTCGAGAGTCACTTTTACCAGCTCGAGGCAGCCCCATATCCCATGATGCAAGGCGGTAAGTACCCAGATCTCGTTTGCCGCTTCGCTTAGGAGGTCTTCTTTTTACCAGCTCCTGGTAAGTTGTTCACTTTTGTGATATTTAAGCCCCTTTTTAGTCAAAAACCTTTTATTGATAGTTTTTAAGTTTATTTTGTACCTTTTCTGACAGAAATTCCCTGTCTCCTTTAATTTTTTGTTAGTCAACCTTTTCCCTATCCCATCCCCCCCCGTTAGGGTGTGTGTGTTGGTTTTTATAGAATACCTTTTGGTATTTTATTTAACTTAATTTTGACTGGTGTGTGTGTGTGTGTTTTTTCAGCACCATGTCAAAGGAGAGGGTCTCAGGTTTTAAGAAGTGTGACTCGTGCTGTCAGAAGATGTCTCTGACAGACGGTCACACTTCTTGCCTGTATTGTCTGGGCCCTCTTCACCTGCAGGACTCCTGTGCTATTTGTCACTCCTTCAGCCAGAGAGTCCTGCAGGAGAGACGGAATAAACTGATTCTTAGGGGCCTTCTTAAGCCGGAGGGCTCTCCGGCTAAGTCGGCTCCACCAAAATCAGTAAAACCTTCCAAGGCCCAGGCTTCTGTATCTAAGCCTGCGGCCTTGGCTCCGACTTCGTACTGAGTCGAGATCGGCTCGGCTGGAGCCGATTCTAGCTGACAAAGCCTTGGCGCCGATGGCTATCGGTGCCGAATCTGTATTGACCGCTTCGATGTCGGCTCCGATCGGTTCCGTCACCCATGTGGCACAGGCATAGGTGTCGGCCGATCGGCTCCGACACCGTTACTTTGGTGGCTGTATCGGCTCCGGCTGGAGCCGATACATCGAGGCTTCCTGTCGGCTCCGAGAGGTCGGCTCCGACAGGATCTATTGTATCGGCTCCGATGGCTCATTCCAGGAAGAGGTCGAGGTCTCCTTCCTTGGAGCCGATACTTTCGGCTCCGGCTTCACCTCTTCTATCGGAACGGAGCCATCGGAGCCGATCTTCAAGGTCATCCAGGTTGTCAGATCATGACCTAGAGAGAGTGGTCAGTAGATTACTCAAGTCACAGGTACTGGCCCAAATGTTACACAGTCCGTCTCAACAGGCGACTGTTGGTCCACACCCCGTTACAGTTCCTCCTTCAACTCTACCCCAGAGCTTGGAGTTGGAGTCTTCGGGAATGGTTACTGCTACGGCTGGAGGGCGGATACCCCTTCTGTTCCTTCAGCCTCTACTCTTATCTCCTCTTGAGACCTTCCTTAGAGGGATTCGGTGGTCGGGCTTCCATGGTCTCCTCCGAGGGGTGAGTGGCATCGGACCCTTGTCCGAACCCGCTCTTCCCCTTGGAGCCTCGGCCTTGGTGAGCTCGGCTCCGACATCTGCCTCGGAGACTTCCCTTTCTGTTGGTCCCTGGAGTTCCTAGCTCTTCGGTGCGGGTTCTCTCGGACCTGCCTGGGAGGGGAGCATTCGAGGTGATGAAGAGTGTACTGGCCACTGGTATCAGTCAGCAGTCTGTTCCCGTAGCTCCTCCCTCTATAGTACCTGTTGACATCTCTGCCACTTCTCTTGCTACAGGACCCAGAGATCCTCCGCCTCAGGTTTCCCCATTGGGAATTTCCCCCTCTTCCGAGGATTCTCCTGATGTTTCGGGAGATCCTCCTAGGAAGAGGACTTGTAAGAGGAAGCATGTAGACTCCCCCGAGTCTGTCACTTTGGATACTGACTTTGATGAGTCAGAGGGATCCCCTAGATCCCCCTCTGAGGATGTCTCCTTCTCAGACATCCTAGAACTTCTGAAACAGGGGAAACTGGCCCACCAACAATCCCTCTGAGGATGAGTCAGTATACCTAGAGGCGTTTGGATCTCGGCCCTCCACCTCCTGGGTATCTCCGCCTTCGACCCCCTTATGCAGGTGATTGCACGAAGGCGTGGGCAGCTCCTGACTCTGTAGAGCCAGTCCCTAGGAGGCCTTCAAAATTTATCACTGCCCCGGCGACAAACAATTCCTTACTAAGGGTGTCCCGCTGATGCCATGGTGGTGGCTGCGGCCACCAAAAGGAACTTGCAGATCCTTCCGTGCCCGTCCATCCTCCTAATAAGGACTCTAGGACCATGGATAGGTACGGTGGCGGATGTTTTCCTCAGCGACCTTTGTTATCGTCGCTGAATTACCTATGTCACTTCACCAGACTCCAAAGGGATATCCTGAAGGAGCTGGGAGAAGTAGTTCAGGATCCTACAGCTGCAGGGGCTCAAGAAAAATTGCTTCTCAGCTAGGAACCCTCAATTCCATTGCAAACTCCTCCATGCGGCTAATATCTTATGCTGCGGATGGGCGAGTAGAGCCGAGGCACAGGTGTGGCTCTTAGGCGCCAAGCCTGGATGCGGCTATGTGATTTTGCGGATCCCTTTAAGGCGTCCTTCACAAATTCTCCCTTTGATGGGTCAGCTTTGTTTGGCCCTCAGGTGAAGGAAACCTTGACCAGGTGCGAGCAGGACGGCAAGACTCTTTCTGCTGTTGGAGTCCGTTTTCCACCCCTTCTAGGCCTTATCCCAAAGGACAGAAGGGTGGGAAGATGTGGTTCCGTAAATCCCAAGGAGTCACGCCGGATTCACGTGGTCAGTTTACCCCTAGAGGCAGAGGGGTAACAGTAACAGGCGCTCTAGAGGCAGAGGGGTCGAAGAACCAGGGAAACAGGGAGCCTCTCTGACAAGCCCTTTCAGCATCCCTGAGGTGTTGCCCGGCTGTCCCTCCTTGGAGGCAGTCGGGGAAGATTATCACTGTACCCAGAAGCCTGGCATTCCCTCACTCAAGACAGATGGGTACAGTCGATCATATCCAAGGGTTACATAATTCCTTTCGAGGAAAGTCCTTTCCCCTCAAATTCCCTTCCAGATGTACCACCCGGTCTAAGGGACATTGCAGAGTTAGAAATCGCAAAACTACTGCAAAAAAGAGCCATTCAGCCAGTTACAATAGACCATTCAGAGCCCAGAATCTACTCAAGGTTCTTTTGGTCCCCAAAAGGCGGGAGACTGGAGACCAATATTGGATCTCAGCAGACTCAACAAGTCTGTCAGGAAGACAAGATTCGGAATGGTCACTCTTCAGTCAATTCTACCCTTCTTACAGAAGGACAACTGGATGTGCTCAATAGATCTTCAGGATGCGTACTATCACATCAAAATTCACAGACGCTCCAGGAGATTTCTCCGCTTCGGCTGGGGTCCAGTCATTTCCAGTTCAGAGCCCTGCCCTTTGGTCTCACTACAGCCCCAGAGTGTTCACCAAATGCATGGCAGTGGTCACGGCTCACCTGAGGCGTCAAGGATTCCAGGTGTTTCCGTATCTCGACGACTGGCTCCTGTCAGCCACCACCAGGCATCAGCTTATACAAGCCAGGGATTACACAATAGACCTTTGTTCTCATTTGGGCATCTCAATCAACTTGAAAAGTCATCCTTATCGCCCTGCCAGTCTATTACCTTCATAGGCAAACTTAAACACTGTTCGGATGTCAGCTACCCTTACAGAACAAAGAGTTTCAGACATTCAGACTCATGTCAGGATCATTCTGGCCAGCAAGAAAATACAGGCCAGAATGGTTCTAAAGGTATTAGGTCTCATGGCTGCGGCCATTACTCTTCTTCCCTGGCTCGATTCTACATGCCTTCTTCAGTGGATGCTGTTCACACAGTGGTCATACCAGCAACTTCCAATGCGTCACCAGATTCTGGTGACACAGACATGCAAAGAGCATCTTGCTTGGTGGATCACATCGTCTCAGGTTCACCAAGGCAGGTGCTTTGTACCTCCGTCCCCGATAGCCACTGTCACCACGGATGCCTCCCTGATCGGGTGGGGGTCATTATCAGGGCAGGATGGTTCATGGGGCGTGGCAACCGTTCGAGTACCATCTGCACATAAATGTCCTGGAGATGAGAGCAGTGCTTTTAACGTTGCAAGCCCTCAACGACTTTCTTCCCGTAGGGACAATTGCAGTCCACACAGACAACATGTCTGTAGTTTGGTATATCAACAAACAGGGCGGAACCAAGTCCTACCCCTTGTGTCGAGAAGCGCTCAGACTTTGGCAATGGGCGATCTCCTCTCATCGGTTTCTGGTAGCAACGCATATCCCTGGGAAAACCAACATTATAGCGGACAGATTGAGCAGAGCTATCCTCATGCCTCACGAGTGGTCTCTCAAGCAATCTATAGCGGAAGAGATTTTTCTGGAATGGGGTCGTCCATGTTGCGATCTTTTGCTACTCCCCAAAACAGCAAATGTCCAGACTGCTACAGCCTCTTCGCTCTATCAGGGCATCGAGCCAGAGACGCTCGGACCCAGGATTGGCCCCAGGGACTTCTTTATGCCTTCCTCCATTTCCTCTGATCCCTCAGGTGATCCAGAAAGCTACCGTTTGAGAGCCAAATTGATTCTCATTGCCCTTACTGGCCTCGACAAGTTTGGTTCCGTTCCTCCATCATCACCTTTTGGTGCAGCCGTGGCATCTGGACCCAGTGCCAGATCTTCTGATTCACCAATCCGGTCAGCTGCACCGGTCAATCCCTTCTCTCAACCTCACAGCATGGTTGCTCCACTTCCTTCCTTAGCCAGGCTTCCTTTGATCTCTAACCCAGTTAGAGACATCATAGTAGCTTCACTAAAATCCTCTACCAGGAGGATTTACACAAGCAAATGGAACGTTTCTCTTATTGGGCTAAGGCCCAAAATATTGATCCTTTTACTGCCCCTGTTCAGGCAGTTCTGGACTTCTTAGCAGAGATTTTTCATGCAGGCTCCTCTTCTTCCACAGTCAGAGTTCAATTGGCTGCTATTTCCAATTTTCATGTCGGGATAGCAGAGCATAATATTATGTCCCATAGGCTCTGCAGGGCCTTCTTGAAGGGAATTTTCCTACTAAAACCTCCAATCAGGAATCCTCCTCCTCAGTGGGATCTAAATTTAGTGCTGACATCCTTGATTCTTCCCCTTGAGCCAGCTGTTTCTTGTTCCTGAAATATCTTTCTTGGAAAACGTTATTTCTAGTGGCTATTACATCTGCCAGGAGGGTGTCTGAACTTCATGCTCTTTCGGTTCGACCCCTATTTGGTTTTCACAAAGACAGAGTATCTTTGAGAACTAACCCAACCTTTTTACCTAAGGTCGCTTCAAAGAACAATTTGAATCAATCCATTGATCTCCGGTATTTTTCCCTAACTATTCAGACAGAGCTGAACAAAAGCTACATTATCTTGATGTCCATCGTCAACTTAGATATTATTTGGACAGAACAAAAAATTTAGAAAATCTGATCAACTTTTTGTTTCCTATGCGGATAATAAAAAGGCCTTCCTGTTTCTAAAGTGACTTTGTCCAGATGGCTTTCTTCGGTCATCACTGAAATTTATCGCTCAGGGGAAAACAGCTGTGCTCAAAACCTAAAGCACATTCAACTAGGAGTTTAGCTACTTCTACAGCTTTTCAAGCTAGACTTCCTTTGGACACTATTTGTGCAGCGCCACTTGGGCTACTCCTCACACTTTTGTTTCCCATTACAAATTGGACTTGGCCTCCAGGGACAGAGCCAGTTTTGGCTCTACAGTCCTCAAGAGTTTGTTCCATTGAGCCACCCAGGATAGAGGTGCTAGGGGCTTGGTCCCATCAAGCAAGAATGAAGGCGAGATTGACAACTTAACATTAAGAAGTTATGTACCTACCATAACGCGTTCCATGTTAGTTGTCTTCTCGCCTTCTTTCTTGACCCTCCCTCCTTCCCCCTGGCCTGGACAGACCTTGTATAAGAAACTATTATGCTAAAGACCATTCAGACCTGGTCCTTTTTCCATCTGTAAGTTTCTTCTTCCTTTGGGAAGTATTTTATGCTTGGTGCTATTGCCCTTTGTCAACAAACGAGATCTGGGTACTTACCGCCTTGCATCATGGGATATGGGGCTGCCTCGAGCTGGTAAAAGTGACTCACGAGCTTAGCAAGTGCCGAGTCGGAGCCGAGGGATCGGCTCCGAACCCATCAAGCAAGAAAGAAGGCGAGAGAAGACAACTAACATGGAACGTTATGGTAGGTACATAACTTCTTATTCGTGTATAGTGAACCAAGTTTTTATTAACTTTTTTAATAGTTTGATTAATATGCATATCAAACTTGAGGTTATTATCAACTGTTACACCTAAGAGTTTGGTACAGGGATCTGGGACAATGACAGTGCCATTGTTAGATTTTATAGTAAAGGTTGGGGCGGAGGCTTTACGAGTGGGGAAGAAAAGCAGTAGCTTCGTTTTGTTAAGATTTAGTAGGAGACGTCGAATACAGAGCCAGTTTTTGACAGTATTAAAACATTTTGGGGTAGAGTCTGCAGGCTTAAAGCGGAGGTGGCAGAGCAAATCAAAGTGGAGTCATCTGCATATTGAATGCAGGTGGCTATTGGGATGACTGTATACAGGTCATTAATAAAGATAGAAAATAATAGGGTTCCTAATATAGAGCCCTGAGGGACCCCAAGGGTGATAGGTAGAAGGGCGATAGTTTGTTCTGCTATAGTACAGCCTGTTGTCTAACACTCAGATAAGGTTTGAACCATTGGATAGCCTGGACATCTAGGGGAATAGTTTTAAGTGTGTGTATGAGTAGTTGGTGGTTTACCATGTCAAAGGCTTTGGAGAGAGAAATGATATGCATTCTAGGACAAAGCACACTGTAGTGTCTGCAGTCACAAAATGTCATATGTTGTAGCACCCATAAAATTATCCAGATACATTGTGAAAGTGGTTGTACATGGTCATGCAACATATGGTAGCTGGTGTAGAGGACTAAAGCAGTCAGTTGTAGTTCCTGTGGTAAAGGGTTTGATATTCTTCAGCCCTCATTTACTTAGTGTGACCTTGAACAAATCACTTCACTAGACATTGCTCCTGGGTTACCCCTGAAAAGGGACATATGGGCCTACCTGGTTAATAAATGAGTATTATTATTGTTTACCTCTAACCTACTTTGTCCCTATAAACAAGTTCTCTTCTTGTAGTCCTTTAACTTACCCTTTCTAATTTAGTCCCATATTTGTCACAATCAACATCATACATAATTTTTGTCTGCCAAGCGTTAGCTCTTCATCTTCTTTAACTGAACAAATAAAGGGCAAGATGTTCTGGTTGGAAGATCTTGCAATGGTGCTGTGGGGAGTAGCTTGTACCGCTTGTCACTCCAGAAATAGGTTAATACAGACAGTCATGCTCTTCACATTCCTGCAGGACAACATTGTTTTCAAACTCTGCCATTACCTCCACTGGATTATCCTGCCCTTTAATTGTAGTCTTGACCATTCAGTTACATTTTTTTTATCTGTACTGCATTTTACTTCATGTTGAGCAGTCATTTAATTTCACTGTTATCTGGTTTAAAAACTCTGCTGTTAAGGGGACACGTTTTAATTTACCACCTCACCACGTCATAATTTTATGCCCATTTTCATTTTCATCTGAATTACATTTTCAGCAGTCATTATCATACACCTGTTTTGTGTACCATAGAGCTCAACTGATATAACTGATGCATTTGATTCATTACATAGGTCATTCATTTTACTGTATCTTTTCTCAGTATTATTAACGTCATCCATTTAGTATTCACCTGCCTGTATGTTGTGCAGCTTCATCCTGTAGACTCCTGCTGTTAGTAGGAGAACCAGCAGGAGACTAGGAAACCCAATATTCTTTTATCCGTCCTCCATTCTTTTTAAAATATTTAACAGCATTTCTTTGCCAGTTAGTAAAGCTGAATCAGCATAACAGTTCTCTCTATTTTAATGTGTGAGATAGATATAGAGAGCGCACAGGTCGATTTAATATCTGTCTTATGTTCATGATATCCATAATGGTCAGAAAATGACAGAACACTTGGGTTCATAGGTGGTTACTAGGTTAATGACCACAAGGGCTTTTTTAAGCTTAGCCATGCATCCCAAATCTCTGACAAGTTTTGGTACTCTTGATAAGTGTAAGCAGGGGCTTGGGAGATGAACCATTTACAGGTTGTCTGTGTCCATTAGAGACATAGGTGCCAAACCAGGGATGAATTTCCTGTTCCCCATCCAATTGTCCAAGTTACACTTCAGATTGGGTTAGGGAGGAACTCTGCTTCACATGGATGGGAGCCTGTTCCAGAGATAGGGTAGTCTCTGAGATACATACCTATCTCTGCAGCAGGTCCTATTTATATCACAGACAAGGTTTAAGTAGGTAATTCTGGTCCTGTTTGTTTTGCCGATATGCAGGAGGTCCATCAGACAGGGGTCTGACAATGTCCTGTATGCTGGCTTTAGATTTCCTCTCAACAGCCTGTAGGAGACAGAAAACAAGGATAGGGCCCTGAGGCGGTCTGCATAGGACATTTTACTTTCGCCCTGTATTCTTTTAGTGAAGAACCTCTGTGGACATTCCATTTGTTGGATATGCCTGGTTAGGTACATACCAAAGGGGGCATTATACTCAGTGATATGTCTGATGAATGCCGAATACAGTGGAACAATGACTTCCTTGGACCTAGATGCCATATCTTTGTTTAGAAGTTGCACAACATAGAATGATTTCATCAGTACTGTAGACATGTGATGGTCAAAGACTAGTTTACTGTCTCTGTGTGTTCCCAAGTCCCCGACTACTGGATCAACTCTAAGGGGTGTGTTGTGAATGTGATAGTAACCAGGGTAGATGACTTCATGAAAGATACTGTTGTGCATTTCTTGGCATTTCGTTTTAGTCCATGGCTCTGACACCAGTTGTTTATCTGTGTCAGCCCTTCCTGGAGAACATTTGTGTCTTTGTAGGATTCAATGTCTGCTCCTAATTTGCAATCATCTGCATATTTAGTCAGCCAGAGACCACTGGTATTGGCCTTGACTTTAGAGAAGTAAATGCCAAAAAGGAGTGGTCCAAGGACTGATTCCTGAGGGACTCCACTTGTGACTGGCTTCTTTGTAGAGGTGGACTCCCCAGTTTTAACTTCCTGGTGCCTATCTGTGAGCCAGCTGGCTCTCCACTGGGTGACTTACATGTTGTACCTAACCTGTTGTGTTTGTCACCAGTGCCCGAATAGGGTATTGTGTCATATGCCTTGGCCAGGTCAAGGTAGGCCGTGTGAACCATTTTGCTTTCATCCATTGCTTTGGTGATCTTCTCAAAGAAGTCCACCAGGCTGAGTAGGCATAATCTGCCCTTGGTGAAACCAAACTGGGTTGGGTCCAATGTCTGCAGGTTTACTATATCATTACTGATCATTTCCATGGTAATTTATTCCATGGCTTTGCATATTTACAGTACAAAAGAAAAATCACCACTGTGTTGGGAACACTCAGTGAACCACATTTTATTCCACTCAGTTACGTGTTAAGTGCTGCACATCTTTTTCCACTCAGTTAAGCACATACTTACATTTGGTCTCATTTAGTAATGTTGATATATCCCACCTCATGTAAAAATCAGAAAATGGAGGTTGATGACGACCGCATAGGCATGAGGGAGTAAATTTCTCTTACTTTGTTACTTCTAAATTCTTCACTCAGGCTCACTTTTATTCTCATAATTATTGATCTTTAAAACAGTCTGCCTATCATTTTTTTCTCTGTTTCTTTATCCAGCTTTCATGTGACATATGTTTTCTTAAAACATTTATATAATTTTTACATCGATGGTGGTATACTAATATAATGCAGCTATCTCTTACTAACCTACACAGTTATAATACTGAAAGAGTGGTAATGGCTGTAACACAGTAACATTTGAGTGCATGTAGAATTTTCTCTAAGCCTTTTTTATATACCATACATTAATAACATAAGTATTATTTATGCAAACATTGTTACACTGTAAGTACCATCTCAGGGAGGGAGGGTGGCCTAATGGTTAAGGTGTTTGCCTTACAAACATAAGGTGCAGGGTTTGAGTCTCACAAGGGATAATTGTCTAGGCTTAAAATGGCTCAGAAGGGCAGCCAGCTTAGTACTAATCTATGAACTATGAAAACTTGTACATACATTGCTAGCTTCTAAATAAATATTGTTCTTTATTACTTTGGTGCCATATTTTGAATATTGTTGTTAAACTTTCCAAATGAGAATAATCTTCACAGCATTAATTCTAGACATTTTTGTATTTGTGGACTTTCTTTATAACCATCATTTAGTAACATCTGATGAATTTTATTAGTGTGTGTGTATATTATTAGCTGTAAATGTTATTGCTATACAATTCCTATCTTCTTAGATAAGTAACATTCCTAGTGTCTTTAACACCATTGTCTGACTATCCTTGTTACAATTAAGCATCTGGATTAACAGAAATCCTGATAACAGCAATTTTAAACATTTAGTAAACCTCAACTTTATGAGCAGCATTTATTAACTTCTGTTAAAATTTCTTAGTAAAGCAATTTATTTTTATGTGAATTTTCATATAGTTCTAAATGAAATACATTTTATTTCAGTTGTACATGCTTTTATTTACAGCACGTTTTAAGAAAGCGTTGTACTAGTTCCAACTGTTAAGTAACTAAGTGTAGGTGCTAATGTCCTTTCCTTCCTCTCTTTAGAATAACAGTGAAATTAAAACAGACCAACGTAAATGACATATAGCAAATATTTTCTGTAAGTAACTAACAATGTATTGCTTCCTATGATTAACCATCACTGTATTCAGCATTATTAATCTATTTTAAATCTAGGATCAGAAATGCTTGTGAGTGTTTTCTTGTTTGTGTAAAGAGTGATAATATATATAGTTGAAAATCACATAACTTTTTTTTTTTTTTTTTTTTTTTTTTTAACTAAAGATCATTTCAAATAGTCCAAGGGTTATGGTTGTTAGAATACATACTAAAGTTGACATTCATAGAACATTGTGCTGTGCAAATTATCATGGGTAATGGCCATGTATAGATTTGAGAGATTCTAAGAGATGGTACAGCTACACTGTGGTCAAAACAGCATTTTATGCAACACTTGCTATTGAGTGCCTACTCATATAAATATAAGATCTATGACTATAAATGTTTTTAGAATTGTGCTCATAGTTTAATTAGGTTATTGATATTAATCACAGTGTGTATTCTGTTATGGGTGTTTGAATTCCCCGTTGAACTATTTTGGACTTAGGAGATATAGGTTGGGCATGGGGTCGATGCAGAGTAGGTTCAGTGCTGCTGTAGTGGGTTTGAGCTTTTTCTTTATTGCTCCAGGTGTGTGGCCTCATAAGATGTCTTGACTGAAATCACTGTTGCAGTATTCCAAACAGATGTTTTTTACACTGGCAATCGATCCATTTGCTGTTCCTGAAGGAGGAAAACTAGCATTGTGCTTAGTCTTCTCCCTCTTGTGGGTTCAGGATGCTTCTTCAGTCCTAGTTGGTTCTGCCGAGTGGAAGAGTTGTCCTCAGTTCTTGTAATAACGATAGGCATTCAGTTCTTTTATAAGGGTTCCTTTATTTGCCAGATGAGAGCTGCTTAGAGAGTATCATGTGGTTACAGCTGGGTATTTATTACAGTTACAGTTAGTATTGTCTAAGGTAATTTCCGCCCATGCCATCTAACGGGTTTATAGGTGAGGGGGTTTAGCTTTATTGAAACTGACCCTGATGAAGTGGTGGCACTGCCTTTGTGTGTTTGTGGGTGAGATTGGAAACATAAGATTCTTTAGCATTCATAGATAGCTGTACAAACACATCTGTTTTATTTCCAGACCTAAAATCTTAGGATAACAAGTGTGAAAACATAACTGTGAAATGTAAAAAAAATCTTTATATATTAATGTTATCTATTCAGTAATGAGTCTGCCTTGTTTAGGCTGTTTGCAAGTTTCAAAAAAACAGTTGTAAAAATTAAGATTGTCCAGTCCTGTCCAACTAAGTGCTTTTGAATTATCAGATCTGCCAAACTGTTTTAGTGAAAACAGGAAAAATGATCAGCAATTATCCTGATGTAACAAATATGCAAAAATCCTAAACAGAGGGCTTTCAGAGTATACCGGGGTTGAACTACAGAGGGAGCTAGACAAGAAAAAGGTTTATCCCTTTAAAACATCTACTGAAAAGGGCTTATGGAGTGTACTGGAGCTGACCAAACAGAGAGAGCTAGAAGAGGAAAACATTTATCTCTCTAAAAAATGTACTAAAAAGGAGGTAATGGAGTGTATCGGGGTTGAACGACAGAGGGAACTAGAAAAGGACCTATTTTATCACGTTACAAATGTACTAAAATGGGCTCTTGGAGTGTACATGGGTCGAACGACAGAGGGAGCTTGAAGTGGAAATAATAAATCCTTTGTCAAAACTAATTTTACTGTCTTTTACTTAGGTCGCAAAGGGTGTTGTGGAGGGCATTTAGGCTGTGAAATAACATAAAATGAGAAGCATACAAACTGATAATGTACAGAGAGTCTATGAGGAAAATTTGCAGTCGATGTAGGGAGGGATGAGAAGGGACAGGAGAGACCTAGGCAGCTCTCTGTGGTGTAGTTCGCCATGTAATTTGTGAAGTGGTGACCGTCAGATTAACCGATTTACCTTCAAAATGTTGTGGCTGCAGTGTGTGACACGAGATAGTTGAAAGTCAGTTTGCACAGATTTGTATGAGTGGGGAAAAAATGCGGAATTCACAACAGCAAATGGTAGTATGCGTTTGCTGTTGTGAAGTCAGCATTTGGAGTGGGGATTGCACTGTAGTGGGGTTCGGTTAATGTACCTTTTCCCTCATTGTAGTGCAATCTCGGAGTTTGCATATATAAGTAGCAGGGGGTGTGAGGGTGCAGGGGGCCTTGTCCTATGCAAAATGTGTGTTGCATGGCACCGTATGTTGAGGTAAGGTAAAAAAATATGTTGACATTTTTTTCTTTCATTATATTTATCGTTTGCTGTCGTAATTTTCAACACTGTTTTTGAGTGTTATCATTACTCACAAAAAACATTTTTGAAAATATGATAGTAAACCGGTTAACCTGTACTTTGGGCTTTGCATGCATGAAAAAGTATACACAATATATAAAAAAGAAGTATAGAAACTTTACTCTTATAAAATTCCCTTTAAAAACAGAGCTTTGACTGGGGAAAAAGTACTAGAAAGAGCTAATGGAGGGGACAGCTGACATCTGGCCGGAGTACCAGAACCTAAACCTTCTCAGTAGCTTGCATCCAACAAATGACCTCAGATCTCAAGTGTAGGGGTATATGAGCAGATGTATGAGATAAAGCCAGTACACTGCCTCGCCACTAGCCCAAATCCAGATCTTGCACCTATCGGTCATTTGTACTGTAAGCCTTCTCGGTTTCAGATAAGTGCCAGATTGGGGAACCTTCCTTCTTGTTTTAAGCTGTTTTGCTGTGATTTTGTTAGATGTTAGCTAGGGAGGGGTAAGTGTAAGTGCAGTAGACAAAAAATAGCCTACAGGCACCTCCGTACCCATTGTCTTTTCTGCTTAGGAGCAGAACACAAATATATATATTTTCCATTTGCCAGTTCTTTGTACCCAAGCCTTTTTATCCCCATTTGTCTTTGTTCTACAAGTTCTGAAAGACCCAACAACTGAAGCATTTGGCACAGTGTAAAATGGTAGATCTATACCTGATGGACCTCCACACTTAAGAAGATATTCAGAAGGCCTAAGCTAGAAACTTAGTCTGCTCAGTCTGGTTCCAGCAAAACCCCAGAGGTTACAGAACCCACAGTATGCATGACTGTGCTTCAGATGCCCTCTCACAACCCTGTTGGAGACTGGTATGGTGTCAGGTGACCGCATATTAGAAGAGACTGGTACTGCAACTGAGAAGGGGATCCATGGATCATTATCTCAGAGGGACCAGAAGGCATCCTACAACTTTCAGTATGGGAAATGTTTCCTGGAGTACTGAAGTACTTCAAGTCAGAGCCTCCATGCTTGATTCAGGCAGACATTACCCCAAAGGAAAAATGGCAAAAGACTAAACATGTTTTCTCTCCTCCCCCTTCTGGGGAGAAGGAGTGGATGGACTTTTGTCATGCTTGTTCAAGTCATTATGGCTTTTAAACATTCTCTTTACAGTTCTTCAGTCCACTCCACATAAATTACTGTGGAATCTTATTTTTCTTTAGGGGGAAGCCTCAGATTCTGATGAGCATTTCTTAGCTTACTCTTCCCAAATTCACTTTCTTTGCCAGATACCTTCTGATGTTGAGGATTCTGTCTTTCCTGATTCCTCTGTGGAAGAGGCATCCTTCAGACTGACTATTATAAATATGATGAAACATCATGAGTGGAAGTCTAAGCAGTTCTCTCGTGTCCAAAAGAGATACTATATTCTGTTGGAAATGGACATTTCAGCCCCTTCCCCTGTCCCTCCAGTCCTGACAGCTTTTTTAGAAACCCTCACATCCATGTCCACTTCTGTTGACTCTCAGCCCCAGCTCCCAAAAGGTCAGTCAGATTCTGTAAGATTCCAGATTATCTCAAGTTTCCTTTGAAGAATCCTAGTAGCTGATCCTTCAGCTGTTTCCTTAACTTCAGATAAACAGTTTAAGCTATTGCCAAATGCTAATGCTCTACCATCAAGCAAGGCTATGGATAGGTGGGGAAAAATGGTCTATACTACCTTGGCCTTCTGGGCAGTTATCACTCCCTGATGACCAAATACCTCTTATCTGTCCTCAGCAGTCTGAAAAATGCTGTGGCTGATATCTCAGGAATAAACTGTAAGCAACAGATTTTGCTTTTGGTAAATCAGGTCACTCAAGTGGCTAGGCATAGTGTAAAATTCAGCTATGATGCTTATGAGGCCTCTTCCAGAGCAGCTTCTATTGATTCAGTCTTTCGGAGAGACACATGTTTGCCTAACTGGCCCCTGCCAGAAGATTTCAAGGCTAAACTCCTAGATTCTCCCCTTAACAGACCTTTTGTTTTGTTCACAGGCAGCTAGCTTATTCAAAACCTTGCAGGAGTAAGTAAGACTATGAAGGACTGTGGACAGTTCCTTCTTTCCTCTATGCCCAGATATCAGAGGAACTACCCAGCCAAGTTCACTTCCTTTGTTAGAAGGGAACATAGACCTTCACAGAAACACACCAAGGCACCCAGAAAAAGGTTTCCAGAAAAATCTGAAAGGGGCGTCAGATCTTGGAAGCCTCCCTTCACAGATGTGACAATCTTCCCATCTCCCACGTCCTCAGTCTTACCTTTGCCCTATCAGCAACTTCCATTACAAATTCGGAAAAGATTACCACAGACAAGTGAGTACTCACCATCATCAAAAAAGATTACAATATGTCCTGGAAGGAACTACCTCCATTCAAAGGCATATTCCACCTCTGCCCCACAACAAATTAAAGCTTCTGCCTCCCATTCTTCTGACACTACATTCCCAAGGCACCATAGAACCAGTTCTCCTTCAGCTTATGGAATGGGAATTCTACTCCGGACTGTTCCTGGTACCAGGAAAAGGGGAATAGAGACACGTTCTGGATCTCTCCCACTCAACACCTTCCTAAAAAATACCCTCTTTCAAAATGCTCTCTCTTCAGACCTGTCTCCCCTTTATCTTAGAGCAGGTCTTCCTAGTATCTCTGGATTTAAAGGATGTAAATGTGCATATCCCCATACACCTTATTGCAGGAAATTCCTGAAATTCTCTACCAGCTCATCACATTTCCAGTTTACTGCTTTACCTTTGGGGCTTTCTACAGCCCCCAGTGTCTTCCCAAAGTGTCTAGCCCCAGTTGTAGCTTTTTGCAGGACTCAGGGAATACAGATGTCCTATTCCCATATCGCAGTATTCAGCATATGGGTGCATTGGATGTCTGACATGGCTCAAGGGAATATGGGCCATAAAGTGATGTCTGCACACACTAGCTCTCAGAACTTTTCAGCCGCCAGGCGAACGCCAGATGTTCCTGTCTCCACGGCTGTCGGATTTGAGATATCCAATAAGTGCCCCATTGGGGAACCTTCCAGTCGTTTTTTTCATTCTTGAATGCCTGCTAATGTCATCCAGAAAGGGCAAGTGTAAGTGCGGCCGTCAGATTCCTCACAAAGACACCCACGATCAGTGTATTTTTTGTTTGGGACAGTTGCACGATTACAAGGCCTGCTCCATTTGTCAGATCTTTGTGCCCAAAACATTGCACAGCCATTTGCGTGCTCTTAACCTGTATTTAGAAAATCAAAGGTTAAAACAAATAACTATAATTGATGGAGGTTTCCTCTGACGTACCCACTGAAGCGCCGAAAAAGAAAGCCAAGACTATATGACCTACCACTACCGCTGCGCCTCTTGCATCTGATCCTCAGCCTGTGGCCAACGTTGGCCTGGTAGAGGAGCCGGGCTCCGCCACCTCGGATGTAGCGGGTACCTCCGCAGATGCCACACAATCCCACATGGAGGGCACGTCCGAAGAGGCTTGTCTGATGCCGGGGGGGGGGGCAGTGCATTCAGTGGGTCCACCTGACACCTGACTCCGGTTCCTTACAATTTCCAAATACTAGACCTTCCGCCCTTCAGACACCTGCCAGGCCTCTAAAAAAGAAGGATGAAAGGAAACATTTCTCTACTCCCACTGAAAGCATGCCTGACTAGTAGTCTTTCAGTCAAAGTCTATTTAATGCCTTCATGGCCTTACCGTCCTACCTCTACAGGGACTGCTAACATCACTCCCCCAGTTCTGAGTCCTACACCTCAAACCACAGGCCCAGCCATGAGGGAAGAGGAGGATCTCTCTGACTCTTCATCTGAAGATTCATTTTCTTAGACTTCTCAGATTCCCTTTTCCTTGGGGTATGGTTTCCCGGAGGAAGAATCGGTTGACCATGACTCCCCAGCTGAGGATTTAACCTTTGCGGAAACCATTGCCAAGCTGCAGGAGCACTTTAAGTGGGAATCCTCTGAAATGACTGAGTTCCAAAAAAGATATTATGACCTCATTCAGATGGATTCCCCAAACCCATCTGCTGTTTCCCCAGTCCTACCTACCTTCCTGGATGCCTTCTCCTCATCATCCTTAAATCCTGACTCACAACCTCTTGCTCCACACATATCTGATAGACTTTACAAAGTCCCTGAGACTGTCAAGTATCTACTTAAGTGTCCTTCTGCAGACCCTGCTACTATCTCCATTTTCACAGGTAAGGCATTGAAACTCTTACCCCACCACCACTATCCTCCCTGCTGACAAAGACAGCAAGACCATGGAGTGTCTGGGTAAGAAAATTTACACGTCTGCTAACCTAATCTTCAGGGCTACAAACTACCAGACACACATGGCTAAATATGCCTTCTCTCTCCTGGATAAAGCCTCTAAAGAATTGGCTGATACACGAGATCGTGCTGCCAAAGCTTCTCTGTCTTCCCTTCTGGCTTTATCCTCCAGGTTACCAGACACTCAAAAAGGGCAGTTATGATGCTGCTGAAGCCTCTGCAAGATCAGTAGCATCAGCCTCTGCCTTAAGAAGGTACTCCTGGCTACTACTCCAGCCCCTTCCAGATGACTTTAGGGCAAAGCTGATCAATGCCCCTCTGGATAATACAACTTTGTTTGGTGGAAAGGTGGCAGATTTGTTTGTCACTTCAGCAAAAGAGGAAAGAAAAGCAAGATTTGAAACGCCTGCTAGTCTCCCCTATCCCAAAATTCCAGACGAACTACCCAGCTAAAACACAGTTCATTAAGAAACATTCTTGACCTACTGCTCCCTCAAGGTCTAGGAAGCCTATCAAAAAGCAACCACCTCCAGCTAGAGCTACACCTTCCGCTAGCCAGAGACAGCACTTTCATGACAAGGCAGGTAGCATTTGACTACCTGCCAAACTTACTACCCCCTCCTCCCCCCTCTCTCGGTACGCCTCTCTCACTGTCTTCCTATGTGGAGATCCATCACCTCAGACAATTGGGTCCTTTCAGTCCTCCAAAATGGTTACTTCATGACCTGGTTTATGCCCCCAAAGCGAAAGGGCATCCCTCAACTTGCAAGACAGCAGCTACAACTCCTGCAGCCAGTGGTACAAACACTGCTGGCTCAAGGCACCATTAAACCAGTGCCCCACACAGCAAAAGGAAGAGGTTTCTACTCCAGGATTTTCCTGGATCCAAGAAAAGACGGTCCTTGGAGACCAATTCTAGAGCTCTCGTATCTCAACCTATTCCTAAAGGTTCCAACTCAGGATGTTGACCCTGCCAACCATCTTTCCCCTTCTTATTCCACAGGGGTTTATTGCCACCTTAGATGTAAAGGATGCCTATCTTCACATCCCCGTAAAGCCTACTTTCAGGAAATACCTGATGTTCTTGGTGGGCTCTTCTCACTTTCAGTTCTTTGCCTTGCCCTTTGGACTTTCCACTGCACTCAGGGTTTTCACAAAATGTCAGGCTCCAGTAATTGCCTTCTGCAAAACTAATGGAATACAGATATTCCTGTATCTGGATGACCTGCTGATACAGGCAGACGACAAGGAGACCCCTCCTGCAACATATACAGCTTGTGGTTTCCCTCCTACAGGCCCTGAGATTCCAGATAAATTACCCAAAATCTCACCTGGAACCTACTCAAGACATCATCTTCTTGGGGTGCAGAATTCAGTCAGATGTCTTGAAAGCCTACCTCCCCCTCCAAAAGGTGGAAAACTTGACAGAACACCTACTTCTAGTCCTTCAGTCAACAGAAGCGACAGCAAGGCAGTACCTCAGGCTCCTGGACTACATGGCAGCCATTATCCCCTTGTTACCATTAGCAAGACTTCATATGAGAAAACTGCAGTGGTACCATTGGTCAGTCTGGAGCAAATGCCCCCACCCATTGGAGTACAGGGTTGTCCTGATACCATGCCTTAAACTAGAAATTCAGTGGTGGTTGAACCTGAGTCTTCCCCTCCAACCACCCCTACCCACACAGATCATGCACACAGATGCCTCAGTCTTGGGCTGGGGAGCAACTCTGGGCTATCAAAAGGTGCAGGGTCTGTGGCCAGAGTCACACAAACAAGAACACATTAATATCCATGAAATGAGGGCAATTCTCCTGGCCCTTCGTGCCTTCCAACCATATCTACAGCAAGGTCCACTAAAATTTTTCACAGACAGCACCACATTTCTTTGGTATCTCAACAAACAGGGAGGGACCGAGTCCTACTTACTTTACAGACTAACTCTCCTAGCATGAGAATTGGCCACCTCACAGGGAGTGACCCTGTAGACAGTCTACATTCCCTCTCTACAGAACTCCCAGGCAGACTATCTCAGCAGAACCGTCACAAACCTCCAGGAATGGATGCTTCACAGGGATGTGTTCCTGGACCTGGTCCACCGGTGGAGTGTACCTCAAATAGACATGTTTGCCTCCTCCATTAACAGGCAACTTCCTGGATTCTGCACCAGGATACTTCATCCCTCAGGCACTGGCAACAGATGCCTTTTCAATCTCTTGGAAGGGAAAGTTTCGCTATGCATTTCCAGTCCCCCACTCGTCCAAAGGGTCCTGCTAAAAATTCAGCAGGACAGACCAAAAATCTTGTTGGTGACTCCCTTCTATCCAAGACAGCATTGGTTCCCCCTACTTCTACAACTATCCAAGGGCAATCACCACAAGTTACCCCTCAGAGTGGACCTTCTCACACAGCACAAGGGATCCCAAATACACCCACAGTGGCAGTTACTGCACCTCACCTTATGGGTGATAGGATTCTGATCCCCTTCGGACACCTTTACAATGAGGACATGCTCAATGTCCGGCAGGCGGCCAGGAAACCAAATACAAGAAAGTCTTACATTTCAAAGTGGAAGAGATTTTCTATATGGTGTCACAAAAGACAGTTGGACCCGCTAGCAAGCATTCCCCCTTTAGTTCTGTCTTACCTGTGTGAGGTACTGCAGACAGGATTGGCCTATTCTTCCATTAAAGTTGACTTGTCTGCTATTTCAACATGTCTCCCTGTGGACCCCCCTCTAGCGTCCAGACTACCAGCTAAACTGTTTCTCAAAGGGGTACTTCACCTGAGGCCCCAGGAAACCAGCGCCACCCCCATGGGACCTTAACTATGTTTTGGAGAAGTTCACACTTCCTCCATTTGAGCCAGCAGGCAAAGCTTCCCTGAAATACTGTACACGGAAAACAGTACTACTTGTGGCCTCAGCCTCAGCCAGAAGGGTATCAGAGCTATTCCACATTTCCTAGTCTTCCACAAGGACAGGGTTATACTTAGAGCTAACCTTTCCTTCTTCCCCAAGGTGGTGAATGACCTGTCCCTGAATCAAGCCATCCACCTACCTACCTTCTTCCCTAACCCATAGGGGGACAGTGAGAGAGTACTTCACTCCCTGGATGTTCACAGACAACTCAGATTCTATCTGCATAAGACCAGGCCCATCAGACAGGCTCATCAACTCTTTATCTCCTTCCACCCCAGTGCCCTAGGGAATTTAGTAACCAAGCAAACTATCTCTACCTGGATTTCCGAAACCATCACCTTCTGCTACAGACACCATGGGAAATCCCTGCAAGGTACTATTAAAGCACACTTCACCAGGGCTGTGGCCACCTCAGGAGGCTTCTTCAGGGGCCTGGATACCCTTATCTCCAGAGTCATGGCGGGTTTTGCCATGGCTATCCTTCACGGATTCCTTGAGTCCGTCTCTAGACCACCACCACCTTCTTCACAATGAGGTTTGGCACTCACCCATATGTTGAATACTGCAACATGAGAGTAGAAGGACATAGAAAAGTTGTGTAAAATTTTACCATAACCATAGATGTCCTTCTCTTCCATGTTGCAGTATTCCTTCCCACCCTCCTTCCCCTCCTGTTAGGCTGCATTTCCCTTTCTGGGTGGCACAGGACTGGCATTGCCCTTACTAGGACTGGTTCCGACTAGGGCTAACAGTTCTGAGGGCTGGTGCGTGCAGACGTCACTTTTATGGCCCACATTACCTTGAGCCATTTCAGACATCCAATGCACCATAGAGTGACTGAAAACTTTTGTATACTGGCTGGACGTTCGCTAAGCAAGAGGAGTAAACCCATATGTTGAATACTGCAACATGGAAGAGGACATCTGTTCCCCTACATAGGCATCTTCTAATCCAGGCCTCTTCGCCTCAAGTCTTACTGCAACATCCTGAGTTCACTCTTGCTCTTCTCCAGCAACTTGGATTCACTGTTAGTTCCAAAAGTCTTCTCATCACCCCACTCAAGACCTTGTTTTCTTGTGTTGCAGACTAGAAACAAAAACTAGCTGGCCTTCTTGCTCCAGAAAAGGTGCAGAGCCTTACTGCTTCTAGTCCCTACCCTCTATCCAAGCTTGCCCAGCCTGGAAGATTCTCAGATCACTACGATTCATTGCAGCAACCATTAGTGCTTCCTTTAGTCAGTTTGCATATGAGGAAAATTCACTGGTACATGAAAAATGTATAGCCCCAACACTCTAACCCTGGACACACAAATCTCTGTCATGCCTTATTTCAGGAAGGAGATCCTATGGTGGTGGGTAATACAGGCGAGCCTCAGTCCAGGCCTACCCTTCATAGTACAGATCCAAAGTCAAAAGCTGTAGACAGATGCCTTACATGTTGCTTGGCGAGCATAGACAGGAGTCCACAAGGTACAGGGTTGTTGGCAGTCCAGCCTCAAGAAAGAGCATGTCACCCTGAAAGAGATGTAAGGTCTGAATAAGGTCCCTCAAGTCTGCCCACTTGTGGAACCCAGGACCTCTAAGAGTATTTCCAGACAACACAAAACTCATGTGGTACATAAACATGGAGGAGAGGCCAAATCATTATCAACCTCCCTTTTTCACATTTTTCTACATGGAGTCAGGGTGTTGTATCAGCTGTCGCCATCTCTTTCTATTCATTGCCACTGTTCTGCCTTCTCTGGCACTCTTGCCTGACTGTCATAGATTTTCTCTCACACAATCCATCCACCTCTTTGCTGGATGCCCTGACTTCCTCTTGCCTTCTTCCTTTGTCTTCTCCATTTCTCTACATGTGCATGAACCATAGTAATCTGTTCTCTCTGACCCTTTTTGCAACTGGAGCTACTTTGGCTTCTGCTCTTATGTCATCATTTGTTTATCTGTCCTACAGTGTGCATCCTACCACCCATCTCAGGCACTTCATCTCCATCCCCTTTAGCTTCTTCAGCTGCTGTGCATTTACTGCACAGATTTCAGTACCATATAGTAAGTACTGGTTGCACCACTGTTTTGTACACCTTACTTTTCAGCTTTTTTGGCATTCTTCTCTCATACACTACACCTGACACTCTATGCCCGTTGGCTGCAGCCTCTTTGAGTCTAGCTTTCACCTCTTCATTCAGACTTCCCTTTTCCTCAGCCACCCTGCCCCTCTTCAGGCTATTAACCTGTTCCACTCTCTTCCTTCTTGCTCATTTCTCAGCTTCTTCTTATTTCCCCCATTTGCTAACATTACATCTGTATTATTTGTACTCTGTTTCATCCCATGTGCTTTCAGTTTTGCATTCCATTCCCCTATCTTTTGCTGAAGTTCTTGTTCAGAGTCTGTCTGTAATGCCACATTGTCTGCATACAGTAACTTTGTTGATCACTCCCTGCTGACTTGTTTGCTTATGTAGTTCATCGCCAGTATGAACAGCAGTGTGCTCAAAGCTGAAACCTACTTTCACTGAGAACTCCTCAGTATGGGGTCCTTGTATATAGCTTGTACTAATTCTACCAATGTTTCTAGGACTTTGAACCACCATAGGATTGCCCTAATCACCTTTCTTGGAACCTTGTCATATGCTTTTTCCAAGTCTCGGAATGCCCAGTTGGACTCTTTTTTTTCTAATCTCTAGCTTCTTCTCAACTGTCTGTCTCACTGGTGCTGCATCCTGATCTGAATCCGAGCTTCTCACCCCCCATCTTACATTCTACTACTGTGCGTATTCATTTATCAATCACCCTCCTCAAAACTTTCGTACAGTATGACAAGAGTTTGATACTTCTGTACTGCCCACAGCTGTGAATGTCCCATTTGTTCTTGAACACTCGCACTAGTATACTTATTTTCCAGTTATCTGGGATACACCTTTCTCTCCACCCTGTAGTGAGTACCTTCAGGAGCCATCTCACACAGAATTTTTATCATACCTGCTGTGACCTCATCTGAGCCTGCTTCTTTCCCCTGACTTCATTTTCCTTAGTGTACTGGTCTTAGTTCTTCTATGGTGGGTTCTTGCTCTTCTCTCATTGTAGGCCAAGCCTGGGGCAGTGCAACTTCTGTGGGGTTTTTCTTCATTCAGAAGCTGGGGGAAGTGCTTCTTCAATCTGACTTTGATGTCCTGTGGGCTTGTGAACAAGTTGTTGTTGGCATCCCTTATGAAGAGTCTCTGACTGTCTTTTTTTTTTTTTTTTTTTAACCTTTCTGTCTTTGCCTTTTAACCTGATATAGTTTCCTAGTGCAATCTACTGACTCACTCTGTAGAAGCTGGTAGTGTACCTCTGATGCCTTGTCCTTTGCTATTGCAACTCCTTTCTTAGCCTCTTTGTTAGCCAAGCAGTATTCTTTCTTAGCCTGGTCTGTCTTTTCTATCTCCCACTTTTTCTTGCACTCCTTTCTTTCTCTTGATGACTTCCCAGACTTCTGCATTCTACCACCAGCTTTCCTTATGTACCTCATTTCCTTATCTGTTCTGTAGTCCTCACACATGCTGTTTTAAGGTGCTACCACTGTTCTTTAACTGCATTTATTTCCTCTTCTTCTTGAGGTACTAGAGCCTTGAGTAATTCCTTGAACTGTTGGACTTTCTCTCTAGTCAACTTCCAGGTCTTCAGCATGATATCTGACCACTGTTTTGCACCTGATTGTGACAACTAGTGGTTTATGCTGTGGGACAGTTGTTTCACTGGGGTTGACTTTGCAATCTGATTCTACTCCATTGCCCCTTTCTTACTAGCAGAACATCTACCCGAGTTGCATGTTGGCCACTCTTGTATGTAATCTTGTGACCGTCTCTCTTTCTGAACCATGTGTTAACTGCTATCAAGCCATTTGCCAGACAGAAGTGTAGAATGACTTCTCCTTCATTATTCCTGTTGCCCCCCCATGTGGACCCAGGCAGTCCTCATATCCTGTTCTGTTTGTCCGGATATGTGCATTCAAGTCATTTGTTATCAATACCATGGCATGTTGTCTGGCTTTATTTATTAGGTAAGTCAGGAAAACCCCTGCAAGTATGGCAGGTGCAAAGGCTCCAAAACGTCCAAAGGCAAAGTAAAAAAGAAAGCCAGCACCTCGTGTGGTAAAACAGAATAAGTTTAATGTGCAAGAATACACATAAATTGGATAATTAGTAGCACATAACAACAACAAAAACTCTTAGGTGCAGGGTAATAACCCAAAAACACCTAAACCAAACCTGTTTCGGCCAAATTGCCTTCTTCGGTGAAGTGTTAAGAATACTGAGTTAAGAAAACCTATTTGTAAGGTCATAAGGCCAGCCCACCAAAAATCCCATTGGATCATACTTCATATATTAATAATGTTTATTCAAGCCTGGGGAGAACAACCCCCCCAATTTAATTATCCATTTCCTCTCTTTAATATTTAATATGGAGTGCCAACATAATTTGTCCCTGCATTCACCCTTAATGCAATCTATAGTCGTGAACCTAAATGCTGCATGTGTATGCTTTAGAGTATGTTTATATACTACATTGGACTGCCTTTTGTTTTTGATATCGCTGATATGCTCACCTATTCTAAATTTATGAGGACGTGACGTTTGCCCTATATAAAAGGCAAAACATGAACAGGTGGCCAAATAAATCACCCAAGAGGTGCTGCAATTGGCAAAAAAAATGATACTGCACACATTAGGTGTATTTTGGCTGGTAAATTCAGTAGTTTTAAAGACCCTGTGACAATGTGAGCAATGCCCACATGGCGTACAGCCCCTCAAAATGTCACCTGTAAGCGTCCTCTAAACATACAAATCCCTATTATGGGCAGTTCCTTTGTAATGAGACAAATGTGAACTTAAAGTGCGGCCCCTCCAAAATGAAAAAGAACATCTATCACCCAAGCAACTTGCAAGTCTCTCATCCCCCATCAAAATATTCCAGTGTCTATTGATGGTCCGCATAAAGGCATTGGTATTTCTGCCAAAAGTTGTCACAAATCTAATTGAAGAATTTTTCCATGAAGATCTCCTCCAGTGTTCTAATAGATTGGGTCTGTCCTGAGCCATAGCCCAGTTACATGCCCCCATAATGTTACCAGTTGGATAGCCCCTATCCCGAAAACGAGAAATCATATCCTGTTTATGTTGATGAAAAATCTGGGTATCAGAGCAGATTCTTCGGAAGCTGAGGAATTGGGATTTGGGTATATTCTGAATCACATGTTGTGGATCGAAACTACTGGCATGAAGGAGTGAATTGTATTGAGGAAATTTCGTATGTTGTCTGATTTCCAACTAACCAGGACATCCAAAAAGGTGATCTGAGTTTTGCTGAAACTAACTTTAAACTCAATGCCCCATTTGTTTTCGTTAAGATAGGTCACAGACTCTTCCAGGTAAATAGCATCAGATTTCCACACAAGCCAACAATCGTCGAGGTTATGCCTCCAGATATCTATTTTATCAATATACAGATTGGGGCTGGAGTTATAAATTAATTCCTCTTCTAAAAAGGCCATGAAGAGATATGCATATATGGGTGCAAAGGATGCACCCATAGCTGTTCCCTGTATCTGCAAAAAACATTGGTCCTGGAAGTAAAAAACATTCTTAGTCAACACGTGTTCCACTAGACTAACTAAGAAACTGTTGAACCCAGGTCTGTATAATTCCGATACATCCAGCCAATGTTGCAGGGCCATCAAACCTGCCCAATGTGGGATGTTGGTATAAAGGGACGTAACATCCAGGGTGCACAAAAGCCAATCAGCTTCCAACTGAGAATCAGATATAATCCTCAAAAATTGTGTCGTGTCCTGGATGTGTGACCTGACCAAGGCCAGTAGTGGTTTCAAATAATAAGTCAAGTACTCAGAAAGGGGTTCTGTAAGGAACCATTACCGGATACTATAGGTCTACCTGGTGGGCAAACAAGTTCCTTCTGTATCTTAGGTAAAAGATAAAGATATTTTTTTTAGGTGCCTGAACTGTCAGTTGTGTCAAGTCTGGATTGGTGATGATACCCTCTTCCTTGGCTTCCCTTAAAAAATTATCAGTGGCCAGTTTGAACCCCTTAGTTGGATCTAGGGGCATCCATGTATAGTACCTGCAATCATTGAGTTGTTTGTGGGCCTCAGCCTGGTAGGTGGCCCAATCTTGAACCACAGCCGCCCCTCCTTTATCTGCTTGTGAAATCACAGTAATTGTATTATTCTTAATTTTATCAATACATTGCATCTCATTACGAGTAATGTTATTGGAAAAGGAAAAAACATTGTGGTTATTAAAATGGAGATCTTTGAGAACATTGTGCAAAAAAATGGAAACAATAGGTGACATGGGAGGCATGAAAGTAGATCTTTGAAATCTAAAGCCCACAGATGTATTAGGCGCACTATCTTCTTCCTTAAACTTACTAAATGTATGAAACACCTTAGAACTAACGTTTGGCACTTGAGACTTTTCAAGGTGTATCAGCATAAGCAGATTACCGCTAGGGGGCTGAGGGTCAAAATACAAACATTAGTTCACAATGTGGATGATCTATTAGCTGAAGAATGGGTACAAGTTCAGCAACAGGCCTCTATGAGCTTTGTTAATGCGTTAGCAGCATACTATAAACATACAGTCCAACAAGACACACAGACAGTTGAGTCACTTTGTTCAGAGCTAGCGGTTTTTGAATCACTATCTTGCTACAAATCTTGTTTGAATCAGTTAAGCAATGATCTTTTGGGCCTGGAGCAGACCCTAAAAGACAAGATAATGAAGAAGTTCAGTAGGGACCTTGGTGATTATGAAAGGGGAAAACCCTTTGAATACCCCAAGAATGTGAAGTTTGATCTCTCTGATAGGAAACCGCCGATGTCCAAGAGAAAAAGACCTAAACCTATTCTGAAAAGGAATAGAGATACCCCGAGCTACACTTCTGGCGAAGGATCCTCCTCCAACACAGATGTGGATGCATACCACACAGTTGAGTTATCTGATCCAAAAAGAAGCAATTTAGGAAACCCTTTAGGGCCAGGACTCACAGAGGGGGAGGAAACACAAATCACGTAAGCAGTCTGGAGGGACTACTCAGGCTGATGAAGCAACAATAGTTCCCTGTATGAATGTACTTAATATATCTTCAGTGTGGTCCTTTCTGAAACGGAAATAAATGTTTTGAATAAAGGTTTAAGTTTTGTGCCGGGTTTTTTTGTCCCTGAACATTCTTTTGCTAAAGATGTTATGGATTTTTGTAGATTCTTGAATCTTAGATTATTTTTTGAAGATAGTGCGCCTAATATATCTGTGGGCTTTAGATTTCAAAGATATACTTTCACGCCTCCCATGTCACCTACTGTTTCCATTTTTTTTACACAGTGTTCTCAAAGATCTCCATTTTAATAACCACAATGTTTTTTCCTTTTCCAGTAACATTACTCATAATGAGATGCAATGTATTGATAAAATTAAGAATAATACTAATATTGTGATTTCACAAGCAGATAAAGGAGGGGCGGTTGTGGTTCAAGATTGGGCCACCTACCAAGCTGAGGTTCACAAACAACTCAATGATTGCAGGTACTATACATGGATGCCCCTAGATCCTACTAAGGGGTTCAAATTGGCCATTGATAATTTTTTAAGGGAAACCAAGGAAGAGGGTATCATCACCAATTCGGACTTGACACAACTGACAGTTCAGGCACCTAAAAAACAATATCTTTATCTTTTACCTAAGATACATAAGGACCCTGTTTGTCCACCAGGTAGACCTATAGTATCAGGTAATGGTTCCCTTACAGAACCCCTTTCTGAGTACTTGACTTATTATTGGAAACCACTATTGACCTTGGTCAGGTCACTCATCCAGGACACGACACAATTTTTGAGGATTATATTTGATTCTCAGTTGGAAGCTGATTGGCTTTTGGTGCACCCTGGATGTTACGTCCCTTTATAGCAACATCCCACATTGGGCTGGTTTGATGGCCTTGCAACATTGGCTGGATGTATCGGAATTATATAGACCTGGGTACAGTACCTTCTTAGTAAGTCTAGCGGAACACGTGTTGACTAAGAATGTTTTTTACTTCCAGGACCAATGTTTTTTGCAGATACGGGGAACAGCTATGGGTGCGTCCTTTGCACCCATATATGCAGATCTCTTCATGGCCTTTTTAGAAGAGGACTTAATTTGCAATTCCAGCCACAATCTGTATATTGATGAAATAGATATCTGGAGGCGTTACCTCGACGATTGTTGGCTTGTGTGGAAATCTGATGCTATTTACCTGGATGAGTTTGTGACCTATCTTAATGAAAACAAATGGGGCATTGAGTTTAAAGTTAGTTTCAGCAAAACTCAGATCACCTTTTTGGATGTCCTGGTTAGTCGGAAATCAGACAACACTTTAGACACTCAAATCCATAGGAAATTTCCTCAATGCAATTCACTCCTTCATGCCAGTAGTTTCCATCCACAACATGTGATTCAGAATATACCCAAATCCCAATTCTTCCGTGTCCGAAGAATCTGCTCTGATACCCAGGTTTATCATCAACATAAACAGGCTCTGATTTCTCATTTTTGGGACAGGGGCTATCCAACTGTTAACATTATGGGGGCATGTAATTGGTCTACGAGTCAGGACAGACCCAATCTATTAGAATATCGGAGGAGATCTTTAGGGAACAATTCTTCAATTAGATTTGTGACAACTTTTGGCAGAAATACCAACGCCTTTATGCGGACCATCAATCGACATTGGAATATTTTGATGGGGGATGAGAGCCTTGCAAGTTGTTCGAGTGATAGATGTTCTTTTTCTTTTGGAGGGGCCGCATTTTAGGTTCACATTTGTCTCATTACAAAGGAACTGCCCATAATAGGGATTTGTATGTTCAGAGGACGCTTACAGGTGACATTTTGAGGGGCTATATGCCATGTGAGCATTGCTCACATTGCCACACAGTCTTTAAAACTACTGAATTTACCAGTCAAAATACACCTAATGTGTACAATATCATTTTTTGCCAGTTGCAGCACCTCTTGGGTGATTTATTTGGCCACCTGTTCATGTTTTGCCTTTTATATAGGACAAACATCACGTCCTTTTAAATTTAGAATAGGTGAGCATATCAGCGATATCAAAAACAAAAGGCAGTCCAATGTACTATATAAACATACTCTAAAGCATACACATGCAACATTTAGGTTCACGACTATAGATTGCATTAAGGGTGAATGCAGAGACAAATTATGTTGGCACTCCATATTAAATATTAAAGAGAGGAAATGGATAATTAAATTGGGGGGTTTGTTCTCCCCAGGCTTGAATAAACATTATTAATGTATGAAGTATGATCCAATGGGATTTTTGGTGGGCTGGCCTTATGACTTTATAAGTGGGTTTTCTTAACTCAGTATTCTTAGCACTTCACCAAAGAAGGCAATATGGCTGAAACCGGTTTGGTTTAGGTGTTTTTGGGTTGTTACCCTGCACCTAGGTGGTGGTGCTGCGGTAGCGTTGTCGCCTCACAGTAGGACCTTGTCCTGTTCGATTCTCAGCTAGAGCATCTTCTGTGTGGAGACATGCATGGATGGGCATACCTTCTTTGAAGGTTGTGCATCAGGGCTGGCAACTCGGCACGTAAAAATCCACTGCCAATCATTAGCGGACCGGAGTTCTGCTGTGGCGATCCCTAACTGGGAAAAGCCGAAAGACACAACAACAACAACAACCCTGCACGTAGGAGTTTTTGTTGTTTTTATGTGCTACTGGTTATCCAATTTATGTGTGTTCTTGCACATTAAAGTGATGCTGTTTTACCACACGAGGTGCTGGCTTTCTTTTTGACTTTATTTATTAGGCCCTGCAACTTCTACCTGAATGTCCTGTTTTCTTCACTATCACAGCCCTGCTGTGGGGTATATGCTGAGATAATGAATACTGCCCTATCATTAGGCTGGAGTGTGATTTCCATGAGTCTGTCACTGATTCTGATGACATCCCTCACTGCTATCTGAAGCTTCTTCCTCACCACAATTCTCACACCATTTCTAGTCTGTCCTCCTTTTGAGTAATAGACTTTGGATTCCAAGCCAAGTGGCTTTGCTGCACTGCCCTTACATCTTGTCTCTTGGATATATAGGATGTCCAGCCTTCTCCTTACCATCATGTCATCCACATCCAAGCTTCATCCTGAAAATGAACCTACATTGAGTGTAGCAGTTCTTTTTGGCAGACCGATTTGTTTTACATCCACCTTTCACTCAACAGACCTTTAACAAATAACCCAAGGTGGGTAACTGGACATTGGCTGACCAGTAGCTCATTGATCCAGGGCTGCTGGGTTTTATGGTGGGCACACTGAGCAGTAGAGTCACATACACCCCTCCCACCATTAGCATGGGTCCCTGGTGTAGGTCAGTATAGGCTGTGTCCTCAACCCACTTATCACCAGCAAATACCCATGCCCATTTAGCTATGTTAGTCAACACGACAGATTCATGTAGTGCCATATTTTACCCCATCGATTGGCTAGCTCTGTGATCTGTCTTCTACTATCTTGAGGGTACTGCGCAGCACAGTAGATACCCAAAGCAGTTGGACTATACAAACCCCCCCCCCATAGTACACCATGTAGAGCCTGTGCTGCTGCCCGCAGCTCCATTCTGTAGTAAGTTTGAGATGGAAACACTCAGCACATTTTTCAGAGTGGGTAGAACACCACAGAGACACAGGGGGAACACACAAGTTCCAAACAGGTATTGGCCATAGGTCAAGAATGAACCTTGTATCTTGTGCATGAGAGGCCTTTAAGGCAGGCTTATCCTTCTGAGCATTATACATCCCATCCTGTGACAACATCCTGGCAAGACTTTCTCAGCAGATCCGTCAAAGACGCACACAAATTTATGCTGAACAAATGGGTCTGCCTAGATATAGTTCGCAAGTGGAATACTCCACAGATTGACTTGATTGCCATGGAGAGCAACAAACATCTCCCCCTCTTCTGCACCATGATTCCTTGCCCCTTGGCTTGGAGGACATCTGCATTATCTTCCAGTGGACAGGGAAGTTTCTTTATGTCTTCTCTTCACTTCTTTTGCTACTAAAGTTTCTACAAAGATCCAAAAAGAAAAGCCAGAAATTCCACTGGTAACTCCGTTTTGGCCATGGCAGCATTAGTTCCCACTGCTCTGTCAGTTATCCAGGGGTAATCACCACAAGCTATCCCACGAAGTTAACCTGATCACACAACAGAAGGGCTCATTGCTTCACCCCAACCTAATATCCTTCAGCCAAAATGTTTGGATAATGGAATTCTGATCCCTTCCAGACTCCAGTTTTCTAAAGAAGCACTCCAGGTTCTGCAGGAGCAAGATCATCTGCCATACAAAAATTTTACATATTCAAATGGAAGATATTTTCAATCTGGTGTCAAGCAAACAGTCAGGACCTTATGAAGTCAGAGGTACCTCTTGCAGTATGCTATTTGTGTGAACTCATGAAAAGTGGTCTGGTTTATTCTTCCACAGCCTGGTTTTTCCTCACTCTGCCTGTTATGTCCAAGCTTGAGGCCAAACATTTTTTAAATGGGGTTCTGTACTTAAGCCCAAGATTAAGTCTATGAATCCTCTGAGAAAACCTGTGCCTCCCACAGAGACCTCAACTTTTTGCTGGAAAAGTGCACTTTGCCTCCATTTGAGCCAGATGCTTATTCTACTCTCAGAGTTTGTACCTGGAAAACCATTTTCTTGGTGGTTGTCATGTATGTTAGGAGAGTCTCAGAATTACAGGCACTCATGGCTGTTTCTCCCTTTCTTATTTTTGGTAAGGACAGAGTGCCCTTAAGGGTCAACCTCAACCCATCTTTCATGCCAGAAGTGGTAAATGAGATGTCCCTCAACCTGGCCATCAATTTGCATACCTTCTTTCCAGAACAGGGGTGAAACACCTCACTCCCTAGATGTGCACAGACGACTATGATTTTGTCTGGACAAGATTAAGTCTATTTTCAAGTCAGATCAACTGTTTGTCTCTTTCATAGACTCTTAAGTTGGGTAAACCAGTATTCAAACACACTATTGCAAGCTGGATTTCTAAGTCTGTTTTCTTTTCTTACTTGCATCATGGCAAATCCTTGCCCTTTTCTCCAAGGGCAAACTTTACTAGCGCAGTAGCCCCTTGTAGGGCCATTTTGGAAGCTGCTACCTGGTCTTTTGTGCACACTTTTGCTAATTACTACAGAATTTTGATGCCTTTTCCACGTTGAGGACAGCCTTTGCCAGGTCAGTCCTTTCTGGTCTGTTGGGCAGCTCTCACCATTCTCAACTGTCCTCCCTTCTGTTCGCTTAAGCTTAGTGAATCATTCATCTGTTTAGATTACTGGAACAGTGATTTCAGTCAGGGCATGGTACAGTTGCCTAAGAACTTACCATAGTAGTGTTGCAGTACCCCTTTCTAAACTCTTTTCCCCTTTTCTTACCAGTTTTTCTCCCTTATCTCTGCTGGCCTTTCTCTCTGACCCTAGGATTGAGTGGAGCCTCCTCTTCTCCTGCTATGCCTCTCCTAGATGACTACTATTCTTTGAGAGGTCTTCAGGCTGCTGGCTTGGAGGTAGTTTGAGGACTTATGCTCATACGTCCACATATATACCTGAATGCTTGTGAGCTGAGGTCATATGTTGGACATATGCTACTGGGGAGGTTTAAACTTTGATACCCTGGCTGGACATCATTGGTGAAACGCATCTATTTGGAGTATTGTGATTGTGATCAGTAGGACATCTACTGATATGGCAAGTTCTTACAAAATTGTACTTAAATTTAGTTGAAATAGGAAGGTACAAAGTTCGGTCTATATCATAACCCTGAAAAGTCAGTTCAGCGAATGACATTTACATCGAAAATGCCTTTCGTCAAACTCGCTGTTGTGGGGGCTGCACCCCCCCACACCCCTCGCTAATTATATGTACTACATCTGAGGTCACACTACAGTGAGGAAAGGGCAAATTTTCCGATATTCACTGTACCACGATTTCACTATAACAGTTCACTGAACAGCATTTCGATTTAAAATGCCATTCACTAAAATGATTCTTTGAACATGTAGTATAGACCCACAAAGTTTATTGTTGTTTTGCTTTTCTTGCATAAAAGTTTTCTTCTTAGAACCATAACAGTATTCAAGTTCCTCATAAGATCAAGCTCTTTTTGCATTTATGTTATAATTCTGACATTAATATTGCTGTTTGCATGTGATTTATCATTGTAGCGGCTTAAATTTTGGTTGTACTCTAAGTGTAATATTATTATATTATTGTTCATAGCACTAAGTTCTGTGTAGACAGTCTGCAAGAAATTCCTAGATAGGATTTTTTTCCTTTATAACCAAATACATAAGTTCATGCAAGCTGTTTTCCACATTTCAAAAATCATGGACTGGAAACATCATGGAGAAGTTGACATCAAATTATCTTAGACCTACCCAAAGCTAGACCTGGCTTTTATGTTATATACAGTTGTTGTACTGGAGGAACTTGTCGCTTTCCATGTTAAATATTCAGCAAATTGTTTAATTTGTTTCTTTAATCATCAGCTAATTATTTGATCCAATGTTGTCTTTTCCATCTGTCTCAACCTCCGAAGCCAGCAACTCAGACTCGAAGCTATACCTGCTCTAGCCATAATATTTTGCCGTCTCTCAATCTCCTCTGATCTCATTTGCTGTCATCAACAGCAGACACTTCTCGAGCTCCAGCTGGACAAGTAGTGCTTTTTTCAGATGTTTGTGCCTTTTCTAGTCCCTTTTATGATGTTCTTCGTGTTTCACTGTTGCAGTCATCACACTTGGGTTATTGCCTGCAGATAGCCCTCAGTCGGCCCGAATACCAGAGACTTAGTATTTCTGCGTCGGTTGCTGTTGCTCCAGGATTGACATCAGGGGTATAAAAACAGGCAGCCGACGCCATTACATCAGTCTTTCTTGCCGAGGAGCCCGAAGCAGAAGCAGTTCGCACGAGTGCCGGTCGGCCGCTAATTGAGTTTTCATTTCCGAATTGAATCATCCTGAAGTCTTCTAAAGCTAAGTACCCCATTAGGGATCCTTTCTTCTTGCTCTAACCGATGTCAGAAAAAGTTAACAATTGTCTCGCCTGTGGAAAGCAAATACCACACCGATATTTCCATTCTTACTGCATCACATATTTAGGCCCAGACAACGAAGTACCTCGCTGTCGGTCTCGTGCCTTGTTCAACACCCGAACTATTCATCATTGGGCCCTTATGTTGCTAAATACTTTTGTTCTTGATCTCCGTATTCTGAAATGGCTTTGGTAAGCCATCCGACTACCGAACTTCTAAAAAAAACATAAGGATAAAGACAGAGACTGACCGCATAAGTCCAGAACTACCGACGATGCTTACGTTAAGCTAGTCACCAGTTCACCAGTACTCATTGAGCCGCTTCAGTGGATTCGCAGGCCTCTACCGAGACTCGTTTGGAGTCCAGTATGTCGCGAGACTTTTCTTTGACTACGGAACCTGCAGATGTCTCTACCTTGGATGGGTACGGAGCCGCTGAGCAGGCACTGGCTTCTGAGGAAGTTCTTCGCTCTACTGATATGCGACACAAACCGACAACTTCTGTCGCGTCTTCAGTTTTGTCTAAAATTACCAAGTTTATAAGGCCAAGAGTACTAGCTACACTAAAAAACCGACTGCCCAAACTCAAGCACCTGCTTTCTTGCCACATCAAATGCTTAAATGGCAGAAGACCATATTATGCTGATTAGGGGAAGCCGGCCTTCCCCTGCTAAGAGAAAAAGAGACCTGTCCCCAGCAGCTTTAACAGACCAAGAGTCCGACGACTCTGAGGTATCTGATTATGAAGACATGCCTTTATCTGCTTATGAGGATTCAGATGCAGAATAATCCATTCCCTCTGTTTCTTCTCCAAAGGATTTTTCTTCTGGTGAAACCTTACATACTTTAAGAGATCATTTCCACTGGGAAAGCCAAGACTATCTTCAGTCCAAAAAGAGACTCAGAGAATTTCTACATTTTCTACAACATAGGGCTTTAGTAATACCCCCAGTCCTGGATGTTGTGGATGATGTCTTTATGGAATCCAGTCTAACTCCTGATACGTTACCCCCCACTCCTAGGAAACCAGACAGATACTACAGAGTTCCTGACTCTCACAAATTCCTTTTCAAAAATCCTACTGCTGACCTAGAGGTCATATCCCAGGGGCCTAAAGGTATCAAAGCATCTACAGCTAAGAATCCCACCCCTTCAGACAGGGATTCCAGAGATTTAGACAGATGGGGTAAGAAAGTATACACCTCTGCAACTCTTGCCATTAGGGCTTTGAATTGCCAGTTTCACATGCTGAAGTACCAACAACATATTATGGAACTTATTAAGCAAAAATTAGCTACCTTTACAGACCGTGCAGAAAATAAAGAATTACAAGAGCTTATGCATTCTGCAAGGCAAATCAGCAAGCATACTTTGCAATGTGGCTTTGACGCCCTAGAAGCATCTTGCAGGGCAGCAGTCACTGGTTCTTTACTGAGAAGGCATGCTTGGCTTAAGGAGCAGACCTTGCCAGACCATGTCAAATCAAAATTACTAGACGCTGCTTTGAACAAAGACAATCTGTTTGGCACCAAAGCAGAAGAGGTTCTTAAAAAGATGGAAGAAAAAGCTAAATCTATGCAGACAGTCAAAGATTTCTTGTAAGTACAGCCTCCTAGATTCAGTAGGCATTGCCCCTCGAAGCATTGGTCCTTTCCAGCCCCCTCAAGGCCATCTCAAACTAGACCCAGGGGAAACAGACCCCCCAGACTACAGTCTCAGGGTATGCAGAGATCTAAGCAATGGAGAGCCTCCACTTCAAAAACAGGGAGTGCTAAGCCACCCCCTTACATAAAGAATTCACAGTGACTTCTCATCTGCACTCCCCACCTCTGCCCAAATGCTCGTGCCCCTATGAGGAAAACTTGCCCATCATGCAAAAAACTGGACTTCCATCACCAAAGACCGATGGGTCCTCAACATTGTATCCCAGGCGTACAAATTTTACTTCAACTCACTGCCAACCCCAAAAAGATTCCCAGACCTTACTCCATATCAGTGGGCAGAGGGACAAAGTTCAATCCCTGCTTTCTATAAGGGCAATTTAAGCTATTTCTGTGGAACAGATAGGTCAAGGGTTCTATTTCAAAGGGTTCTATTCCAGACTTTTCCTGGTACCCAGAAAAGAGGGCACTTGGCACCCAATCCTAGATTTTTCCATTCTAAACACCTTCCTGGTGGTACCAAAATTCAAAATGCTCACCCTTCAGCAACTTCTTCCTGTGCTGGCCAAAGATGCCTGGTTAACCATCCTAGATCTAAAAGAAGCCTATCTGCACATCCCTATCAGGGACTCATGCAGGAAATACCTACGCTTCAGGGCAGGATCTATGCATTATCAGTTCTCTGCACTTCCCTTTAGCTTATCCACTGCTCCCAGAGTATTCACAAAATGTCTGGCTCTAACCATTGCCTACTGCAGACAGAGAAAAATTCACATTTACCCGTACTTGGACGGCTGCCTGATTCAGGTAGAGAGTCAGGAAATGCTGTTGCAGCACCTGACATTTGTAAAATACCTTCTAACCTCCCTGCGGTACACTATCAATGAAAAGAAATCAAACCTAGTCCCCAGTCAAAAGGTTGTATTCCTGGGAGCAAGCTTGGACACAGCATCCCAGATGGAATTCCTTACTCCAGAAAAACAAGCCTATCTGACAGGCTACTTCACTCAAATTGCCACCAGAACCCAGCTATCCACAAGGAAAATCCTGCAGGCCCTAGGGTTCATGGCCTCTTGCATCCTACTAATTCCATATGCCAGACTGCATATGAGGAAACTTCAATGGTACTTAAAAAGTCTTTAAGGCCAATATTCTCAGGACCTGGAAACTGTCATTCCTATCATACCTTGTCTAAGGACAGAGTTTCTTTGGTGGGCAGTAGCATGCAACCACAACAAGGGACCCTAACCACAGCTGCATCATACTGTGCCTGGGGGGGGGGCTCACCTGGACGACAAGTGCATTCAGGGCCACTGGAGCCCAAGTCAAATTCATCTGCACATCAACCAAAAAGAGATGCTAGTTGTTCAGTACGCTCTAACAGCTTTCACATCCCTACTCTCACTAGGACCCCTGCTAATAAAAACAGACAACACCACAGTTATGTGGTACATCAACAAGCAGGGGGGAACTGACTCTGCAGGCTAGCCATGACCCTGTGGAATACAGCCTTGGGCATGCAGGTCCATCTGCAAGCTCATTTCCTGCCAGGCAAACAAAACTCACTGGCAGACGACTTAAGCTGAAATCTCCTAGACCCACATGAGTGGCAATTAGAGCCCAGCACCTTCAGCCTTCTGATTCAGAAATGGGGGACCCCAGAGGTGGATCTCTTTGCCTCCCCCTGCAATCACCAGCTCAGCAAATATTGCACCAGGGCTCGTCACTGCAGAGCTTGGAAAGTGGATGCCCTAACCTTCCAGTGGGTAAACCTCTCAATCTATGCATTTCCCCATCTGCCCCTTCTCTTAAGAATATTGCTCAAGATAAGACAGGACAGACCAAGGGCAATCCTGATTGCCCCAGACTGGCCACGCCAGCACTGGTACCCACTCCTACGCAGCCTGTCACCGGTACCACCCTGGCACCTACCCCAGAGCCCGACCCTCCTCACTCAGCAGGGGGGACAGATCTTGCATCTTCAACTGCAAACCCTGAATCTTGCCTGGCTTATTCCTTGAATTTTTCCTCTGTGACCAGCCTAAACAAGCAGGTGCTGGACGTTATTCTTGAAGCCAGAAGTCCCAGTACAAGGAAATCCTATGCTGATAAGTGGAAAAGGTATTGCTCCTGGATTTTATCTAAAAGAGAGGACACAACTCTGCCCTCCCTACCTCTAATCCTGAACTACTTAGCAGATCTACTCCACAGAGGCCTATCCTTCTTCTCCATTAAGATCCATGCCTCTGCCATCTCGTCTCATTACAACACTGAGCCACCCCTTTTCTCTCACCCTCTCATCAACCAGTTCCTGAGAGGGGCAAACAACTTAAAGCCACCATGGAGAGCACCCACCCCTGCTTGGGACCTTAACTTTGTACTGGCAAACCTCATGCTACCCCCTTCTGAGCTTGCAGCGTCAGCAGAGTTAAAATTGCTCTCTTGGAAAACAGCATTGCTTCTGGGCATCACTTCAGCTAGAAGAGTCTATGAGCTATAAGCACTTATGGCTGGGGAACCCTTCATTATTTTTCATGCTGACAGGATCTCCCTCAGGACTAATCTTTCCTTTATGCCTAAGGTGGTGTCCAGTGTGACTCTAAACCAATCTATCCGTTTGCCAACCTTCTTCCCTAATCCTTAAAATAAAGGGAAAAGGATACTGCACTCCTTGGACGTGCACAGACAGCTCAGATTCTGTGTGGATAGGACTAAGCCCTTCAGGAAATCTAACCAGTTATTACTCAGTTTTGCACCAGGGGCAGAGGGCAAGGCCATTTCAAAACAGACACGTTTCCAAATGGTAGCACACTGTATCCATTTCTGCTACAAACACCATGGGAAACCAACCCCTCAGGGGGTCAGAACACATTCCACTAGGGCAACTTCTACCTCTACAGCATTCCTCAGGGGAGTCCCTACCAGGGACATTCTGGAGGCTGCTACCTGGAGTTCTGTACACGCATTCACCAAGCATTACCACCTGCCTATATTTTCCAAATCCAGTGCGGGTTTTGCAACTGCAGTCCTGCAGGGGATACTAGCCAGCCCAAACTCTTCTTGACTGCCTCCACCCTTTCTTCAGATTTGGGAATCAACCCGAGTATGATGACTGCAACAGTGAAACATGGAGAACATAGTACAGTTGTGTACACTTACCATAAATGTAGATGTTTGAGTGTTTTCACTGTTGCAGTCCTGGTTTCTCTCCCTCCAGCCACCTTTTCTCTCTCTCCACTCTGTGTGTATTACTCACCCCTTTCAGGGGTATTGGTATTGGTATTTACTTTTTTACTGGTGGTGATTTTCCCACCATAGCTTAGCTCCCTATTGAGGGGCTCCTGACAATTGAGGCAAGAAAAACTGATGTAATGGCGTTGGCTGCCTGTTTTTATACCCCAGATGACCTGACGTCAGTCCTGGAGTGACAGCATCCGACGCAGAAATACTAAGTCTCTGGTATTTGGGCCGAGTGAGGGCTACCTGCAGGCAGATAACCCAAGTGTGATGACTGCAACAGTGAATACACTCGAACATCTACATACATGGTAAGTGTACACAACTGTACTTTCTTATTACTCTAGCTATTTTTTTTTATTTTCTCTGTTCCTCTTTGTAGATTTAGTATTTGTTTTTTTTTTCCACTCTGTCAGTGACTTTGCCACCATTTTTTTTGTCTTTCTAGAGTATAAAAATAAAGATGTTAGGTAGTCCAATCTCACCTTCACTTTTACATATGGGTTTGGAGCCGATCTTCGGCTCTGACTCAGCCGATTTTCAAGCTCGAAGACTTCTGGTTGGCTCATAGCTAAGCAGATATCCCATGGTGCACTAGTGCAATTCCCAGATCTCGTTTGCCGCTTCGAGTTCGGATGTGCTTCTCTTGGCTCTGGCTAAGTCTTTTGCATTTTTTCATTAACTAGTGGTTTTTGCATATTTACTGGAAATATAGATATATATATATATATATATATATATATATATATATATATATATATATAGGTCTTTACCTTAATGGTCTTGTGTGACCTTAGTAGTAGTATCCTGTGTACCAGTAGTCAGGCACAGTTGCACTTTTTTGCCTAGATCGCTAGTTTTGGCGGTTTCACCATTTTACTGTTATTTACTGGAAAGTATACATATAGGGCTTTACCTTAATTGCCTTGTGGTCTTGTGTGACCTTAGTAGTAGTATCCTGTGTACCAGTAGTTAGGTGCAATTGCGCTTTATTGCCTAGATCGTTAGTTTTGGCGGTTTCACCGTTCTTAATCAGTAGGGGCTCCTATTGATTAATTCACTGTTAATCGGTTATTGTTAACTGGTGGTCTTTGGCAGGGATCCGCTAAAGTCTTAATCACTTTTACAGTTGCAATTTTTTTTCCTACCTTATTGAACGTGTGTGTGGTGTGGTATACTTGGTCTTTTTGAATTAGAAGACCCAGTTCTTCACAGGGCTAGGCCCGTTTAACTTAGAGGACCTAGTTCTCGTGTTACTTCTTCACCGTAATTTTATTTTAAAAAATTTCCTGTGTGACTGAATCTCTGTCTGTTTGTTTAGTTGAAAGACCTAGTTTCTCTTACACCAGGCTAGGTCCGTTTAACTTAGAGGACCTAGCCTCGTGTAATTCTTCTGCAGGGCTAGGCCCGTTTTAGTTAGAGGACCTAGTCCTCAGTTATTCTCTTTCTCTTTTCTTCTCTGGTTGCTTGTGTGTTTGCAGTGTCTAGGGATAGCAAGGAGCACAAACCCTCTGGGTTCCAAAAATGTATGAAGTGCTCCCAGAAAATGTCTTTGACGGATGGCCACAGTAGCTCTGTCTACTGCGTGGGAGCCATCCATTTGCAGGAACCATGTTTGTTCTGTCATGCTTTCTCTCCTAGAGTGTTGCAGGAGAGAAAGAACAGACTGATACTCAGGGATCTTCTGAAGCCAACCTTCGAGAAAGCCTTATCTGGTTCGTCGGTTTCTTCGTCTAAGTCTTCAAAGTCAAGATCTGACTCAAAATCAAAAGGTTCAAAAAGGCCTTCTCTGGCACCGGCTGGTGTTTCAGAGCCGCCTTCCAAATTAACAAAATCTGCCTACTCGACTCCTCAGTCTTCGGAGCTGAAGGAGAGCACCATGGTTTCAGAGTTGGTCACAGGTGCTTCAGTGCCAACTGCTGAACCTTTGGAAATAGTTGACTGTTCTGCTCGGAGCCGGTCTGTAGAGCCCCTACCGGTCTCCTTGCTGGTCAAATCTCCAGTGCCTGCTAGGTCGAGATCCCCAACTTTATCTTCTAAATCTTCCAGGAGTCTTTCGGAAGAAGATGTGGAGAGGGTAATACTGAGACTCTTGAAGTCGTCTGCTCTGCTAAATTTTTGTTGGCTCCGACCCAGTCGGCTCCGGAGCCACTCGAACCAGTTTTGCCCTGATCTGTGATTCCTCCTCCGAGCCATGTTGGCTTTTCGGAGCCGGTGTGCTTGTTACCAACGGAGGAACCCTCAGTTCCGGCTCCCCTTGCTGTTTCATTGGAGCCGGGTTCGGCTCCGACAGGCTCGCCTCTGTCCGTCGTGTCCAGGGACCGAAGCTCTTCTGTCGGCGCTGATGGGGAGGGTTTGAATCGATCTTCATCGGTTCCGAGCCTTCCTCTCGGTGCTTCTGCCAGGGTGAGCTCAGACCCTGCATCTATCTCGGAGTCGATGTCTCAGGCTCTGGCACTGTCCTTTGACTCTTCGGAGCGGGGACGGTCTTCGGAGCCGGAGAGGTCTGCCTTTGAGGTAATGAGGAGTGTGTTGTCACAATCTACAGCCCCTGCCAGTGGTACAAGCACTCTTCCCCCCAGGGCTCCCACTTCAGTCTCAGTACCTACCCTCTCCGGAGACATCAGAGACCCGCAGCCTCAAGAGCCCACCAGCTGGTGGCCCCCACTCTTCTGGGGCCTCATCAGAAGGTCCTTTTGAGGAGCCCCCTCGGAAGGGTGTATGCAAGAGGAAGCATATTGACTCCCAGGATGAGTCTCTGACATCGGACACTGACCTTGAGTAGTTGGAGGGGTCCCCCAAGTGGTCCTCTGATGATGTCTCCTTTGTGGACATTGTAGAGATCCTTAAACAGAGGTGCGACTGGCCCACTGTCAACCCTTTTGATGAGGAGTCTGTGTACCTGAAGGCATTCGGGTCTCAACCCTCTGCCTCTTGGGTGTCTCCACCTTCCGACGAGCTAATGGATCTGGTTAGTCGGAAGGTGTGGAATACTCCCGATGCTGTGGAGCCAGTTCCCAGAAGGCCAGATAAGTTCCTGTCTGCCCCTCCTGGAAAATAATTCTTGCCTAAGGGCGTTCCCATAGATGCCATGGTGGTGGCGGTGGCCACGAAGAAGGAGTTGGCGGAGACTTCTTCTTCTGTTCATCCGCCAAACAAGGAGTCTCGACAGATGGACAGATTTGGGAAGCGTGTATTTAGTTTAGCGGCTTTTACACTTCGATCTCTGAACTATCTTACCCATTTCATGAGGTTGCAGAGGGATCTCTTCAAGGAGTTAGGAGATTCCATACAGGGTGCTTGTCCTGAGGGAGTCCCTGATAGGATCTCTGCTGAGTTGTCCACCCTAAATTCGGTAGTTAACTCCTCCATGCGGCTAATGGAGCGAGCAGAGCAGCGGGTTCAGGAGTTGACCTTAGGCGCCACTCCTGGATGCGCTTGTATAACTTTGCGGAGCCTTTTAAGTCCACCTTCACCAACGCCCCCATTTGATGGTTCCTCTTTGTTTGGTCGCAAGGTGAAAGAAACACGCACTCGGTGTGAGCAGGAAGGAAAGACTCTCTCTGCCGTAGGAGTCCATTTTACCATCCCCCTCGACCATACCCCAAAGGTCAAAGGGGAGGGTAAAATGTGGTTCAAAAAGTCCCAGAGGGCCTTTCCAGACACACACAGTGAATCCTTCTTCAGAGGCAGAGGAGGAGGAAATGGTAGACATTGCCCTAGAGGCAGGGACGGTCCACAATACCAGCAAGGCCGTGATTCCTTTCGAGGGCGGCCTTATCAGCACTCCTGATGTGGGGCCCGACTGTGTTTCTCTGGGGCCAGTCGGGGGTCGCATCTCTTTGTATTCAGAAGCCTGGCTAAATATAACCCAAGACAAGTGGGTACAAAGAGTTGTTACCAGAGGCAATATCATACCATTTTCCCTTCCACTGTTTCTTCCCAAAAAGATCCCAGATGTTCCACCCAATCACAAGGATCAGGCAACTGTGGAGATCAACAAGTTGCTCTCAAAAAGAGTCATCCAGCCCATCCCAGCAGACCAGACAGGATCCAGAACTTACTCCAGGTTCTTTTTAGTCCCAAAATGAACCAGAGACTGGAGGCCAATATTGGTCCTCAGCAGATTAAACAAATCTGTGAAAAAGGACAAGTTTCGGATGGTCACACTGCAATCGATACTCCTGTTGTTAGGGAAAGACTATTGGATGTGCTCTCTGGATCTCCAAGATGCCTTCTTCCATATAAAAATGGACAAGGCATAAGGAGGTATCTGCGCGTCCGGCTGGGAGCCAGCCATTATCAGTTTCGTGCTCTGCCCTTTGGTCTCACCACAGCCCCCAGGGTGTTCACCAAATGCACGGCAGCAGTGACAGCTCACCTGAGACGTCAGAGATTCCAGGTGTTTCCATATTTGGATGACCGCCCCCACCAGGCATCTACTCCTCCAAAACAGGGATGCCACCATCCAGCTTTGTACTCCACCAGGGATCTCCATAAATTGGGAAAAATCTGCATTACTGCCCTTGCAATCTGTGATTTTTATAGGCGCAGAGGTAGACACAGTGGATATGACAGTTCGTCTTCCCGCAGAAAGAGCACAAAACCTCATCTCACAAGTTCAGCGTCTTTTTCCACTTCGGAAGGTCAAAGCAAAATGGATTCTTCATCTTCTTGGAACGATGGCCTCAACCATTCTGTTAATACCTTTAGCCAGGTTGCACATGAGAATCCTTCAATGGCTCCTGTTCTCCCAGTGGTCATTCCAATATCTACCACTGAATCACCCTATTCTGCTGATGGAATCATGCAAAAAGGACCTTCGTTGGTGGATAGCCCCCAACAACTTGTTCATGGGAGCTCCCTTTGTGCCTACCCAACTCGTTGCCGCTGTGACCACGGATGCCTCCCAGGTTGGGTGGGGGGGGGCATTATCTTGGCAGGACTGTCCACGGCACATGGCAAGAACACAAGGCTCATCTGCATATCAACATTCTGGAGATGAGAGCGGTGCTTCTGGTGTTGCAAGCACTTCAAGGCCTTCTTCCTCCAGGGACGATTGCGATACAGTCGGACAACATGTCGGTTGTGTGGTACATCAACAAACAGGGCGGTACCAGATCTTACCCGCTCTGTCAAGAGGCCATGCGAGTTTGGGAATGGGCGATTTCTTCCCAGTGCTTTCTGGTTTCAGTGCACATTCCAGGGACAACCAACGTGATAGCCGACAAGCTGAGCCGGGCAATCTTACTGCCCACGAGTGGTCTCTGAAACAGGGAAAAAGTGGAACAGATTTTCCAAAAATGGGGACAACCTTGCTGCGACCTTTTTGCCAGTCCAGTCAATGCCAAGTGCAGCAGTTATTTTTCCCTAATTCCCCCTCCGGGGGAAACACCCAGAGATGCCCTGGTCCACGATTGGCCCACGGGACTTCTATATGCTTTTCCTCCATTCCCTCTTATCCCCAAAGTGATACAGAAAGCCAACCAACTGGAAAGCAAGTTGATCCTCATTGCTCCTTACTGGCCTCATCAGGTCTGGTTCCCTTTCCTCGAGCCTCTTCTCCTGGACGATCCTTGGATTCTGGACCCAGTTCCAGATCTATTGACACACATGTCGGGTTCACTACACCCCTCTCTCCATGCCCTCAAATTGACAGCTTGGCTGCTCCAGTTCCATCTCTAGTCAGGCTTCATGATGTTTCGTCATCAGTGTCCCATATTCTTTTATCCTCGCATAAACCCTCAACCAGAAGGCTGTATGACAGTAAATGGAAAAGGTTCTCTATCTGGGCACAGAAAATGAAAGTGGATCCTTACACTGCTCCCGATCCTGTGATTCTGGAATTCCTTTCTGAGCTTTTTCAGCAGGGATCTGCCGCAGCCACCATCAAAGTACAATTGGCGGCAATCTCACATTTTTATTTAGGGTCTCCAAATGTCAACCTTATGTCTCATAAGCTATGCAGGACTTTCTTGAGAGGAGCCACTTTACTGAGACCACCATTACAAGAACTTGTGGCTTCTTGGGACTTAAATTTTGTGTTGTCCAAACTAACATCCCCTTCCTTTGAACCGTTTTATTCATCTTCCTTAAAATATTTGTCTTGGAAGACTGTGTTTTTAGTAGCTATTACATCAGCCAGACGTATTTCTGAGCTACAAGCCCCGTCTATTAAGCCACCTTATTTAGTCTTTCATAAAGACAGGGTTTCTTTACGTACTAATCCTTCATTTGTTCCCAAAGTTTGTTCTTCTGCCACATTGAACCAGTCCATTGAGCTTCCAGTTTTCTTTCCCAATCATAGCAAAGCAGCTGAATATCGTTTCCACCAGCTGGATGTTCATAGACAGCTACATTTTTATTTGCAACAGACCAAAGAATTTCGGAAGTCAGACCGGTTGTTAGTTTCTTTTTCCGATTCCAGATTGGGCTTACCAGTTTCTAAAGTGACATTGTCTAACTGGATTTCGAGTTGCATAGCTTTCATCTACAGTTCGAAGGGCAGACCTTTACCCCACAGGATCAAGGCTCACTGTACCAGGTCTCTGTCTACCTCTGCAGCCTTTCAAGCCAGGGTACCAATTGATCATATCTGTGCAGCAGCTACGTGGGCTAACCCTCACACCTTCATTACTCATTACAAATTGGATTTGGCTTCTAGGGGTAGAGCATCCTTTGGCTCCACGGTGCTCAGGAGTATCTTCCAGTGAGCCACCCAAGAATAAGGCGCTAGGGACGCTGTCCCATATGTAAAAATGAAGGTGAGATTGGACTACTTAACATAAAGAAGTTATGTACTCATCATAACATTCCATGTTGGTAGTCCATCTCACCCTTCATTTTTACCAACCCGTCCTCCTGCCCCCATCCTGGAAGATCTGGAGGTAATACAGTAAATTTCTTGGTTGGCGACCCTTTAATATTGGTTTGTTGGTTAGGGGTTTCTTTTTGTTTCTAGCGAGCAGCAAACAAGATCTGGGGATTGCACTGGTGCACCATGGGATACCTGCTTAGCCACAAGCCAACCAGAAGTCTTCAAGCTTGAAAATCGGCCAAGTCGGAGCCGAGGACCGGCTCCAAACCCATATGTAAGAATGAAGGGTGAGATGGACTATCAGCATGGAACATTATGGTGAATATATAACTTCTTTTTTGTCTCCATTTGTATAACCTTGTATCTTCAGATAAGGTTAGGGTGGTGGTCGTGAGTTCTTTGAGTGTATTTGTGATTACATTTATTACTGTTGGTGTTTTAGTAACTTGGTTCTGTGTTGTGTTTATTTTTGTGAGTGTCACTGGTAAAGTGTTGTTCTTAGCACTTGGAAAAAAGCTTTGGGGATTAAAAAGTGTGTAGGGTGTGAGCACAGTTTTCTGCCCCCCCAACATGCAAGATAAGTGCATGTACTGTTCAGGGGGTGGCTCACCTTGATGTTGAATGCCAGGCATATTCTGCCTTTGGACCAAGGGCCCTTGTAGATTGCAACACCAAGGGTTTACTCCCTCCTGGTACATCCTCTTCTGCTGATCTTTCTTCCTCACGCTAAGAAATTTGTGAATAGAAAGACTGAGAGAAACAGATATAAGAACAGGGACAAGGACTCCAGTGATGAGTAAAGTGAAAAAGAGAGAGGGGAGCACAAATGCTTCTCTACCTCCATGGGAGGGCAGCTGGATTGAAAGATCCATTGTTGTCTTTCTATTCCTATGTTGCAGTATTCTTAGTGTGGGATTCTCTGCCTCAGGAGACCCGAACGTCAGCTCCTATAGAAAAGCTTAAGCCTGGTTGCTGTTGGTGCGTGGGACGTCACATGCAGGCCCATAAACCAGGAGCCTTAAATGTGACATCTGCACTCATGGAGCTCAGAACTTTTCTGCCACAGTCTAATGTCAACTCGATCGCTCCTCTACTTTTCAAGATGTCTAAAGCTAGGTACCCCATTGCGGAACCTTTCAATTACTTTTGCTAGAGCTTGGTTTGCTTGTTCCTTTTTGGTCTATGTCCGCTTAGAAGGGTAAATTCTGATGCAGATGTCAAATTCTGCATAAAGATGCCCATGACGATTACGTTTTTTTTTGTCTAGACCGGGAACACAACCGTACTGCCTCTGCCGTTTGCCAGTCCTTCATCCCTAAGACGCTTAAAAGCTGTCTGGCCATTCTTAATCTTTACTTGGAAAACCAGAGACTTAAAAAAATTAGTGCTTAGGATGGATCAGGAGTCTTCTTTCAGGCATAAGAGAGGAACCAGGAGCCAGACCTCTACCAGACCAACCTTTTCTCAAGCTACCCCCAGACAGCCCTTTCATGACAGAAATGGCACCAGTATATGCATGATGGCCTTGCCCATCTCCCCCTGTCACCCTGTATCTCCCGCTGCTTGCCCCTCTGGAGAACAATTGCTTCAGATCACTGAGTCCTGGCAGTAGTAGAAGAGGGATACTTTCTTTCTTGGAAAGAAAGGTTCCCTCTCGGGGGATCCCATTCCCACCCAGAAACTAACTACACCTTATCTCAGACAGTATGCAAGATCTACTGACCATGGAACCATAGAACCTGTCCCCCCAGGACAAGAAGAGAAAGGCTTTTACTCAAGGCTGTTTCTATTACCAAAAAAAGATGGGCCATGGAGGCCAATTTTGGATTTGTCCTTCCTAAATTTCTTCCTAAAAGTCCCATCCTTCAGAATGCTATCAGAATGCTATCCCTGCAAACCCTACTTCCACTATTGCCAACATAGGTGTTCATGGACACTCTAGACCTGAAGGAGGCCTACCTCTACATCCCCATAAAACCTTTGTGATGCCCGTGCCCTGGCCCAGCAGTCAAGGAGCCTCAATCCTCACCACTAACACCAGAGAGGGCATCTCATATAAGAGGAAAGGATAACAAATGTACACAGTAAAGTACAATTTCCCGTAAGTGCACACAGAGATCACAGTCAGTCTGGGGCTGGTTGCTCCCTTGCTCTCCAGGTCCCCAATAAGACTCCCCACTGGCACAGCTATAGGGTCCAGATCTCAGCCTTGCTGGCAAGCTAACCTTCAGTAACCTCCCTTTCCAACCAGTGCTTCGTGTCCCTGCCCAAGTAGCTGATACACTTTGAGATAAGTATACAACTTCACAGACGCTCCTGGGAAAGGCTGACACAGATTCTCCAGCTATGCCCCTTTATCCAGCCTAAACGGTAGTAATCACTGCCACCGCTGGATAATAATTATCAGCTACCCAAAGGCCCTTAAAAGGGTGTCCAAATATTACTGTGCAGTATTATTAAGGCTTTGGAAGGGCTTATTACAGGATCACTTATAAGCACGCAATGTACTCTAGAGCTTAATTATCTCTACATAAACCAGCCACAGTTGAAAAGGGTTTAAAAATATTTAATAATAAATAATTAAAACACAAGACAGTACTACTAGTACAATACAATGCTACTCAAGAGTTCAGAGATCACACAGAAACTTAATCAGTAGTACAGTTCTGACAAAACAGAAAAACACTTAGTCTAACTTTCTTCTAATTTCCTAGCTATTAGTACAAGAAAACATACTTCTGAAATAACTTACTTAAGATACAGGCAGAGTGCTGATGAGATGGTTATTAAGACAAAAATGCTCAACAATCTCTGGTTGTCACTGTTTAAATTGAAACTGCAGTTCTGATAAAACATTACATCATTTGTTTACACTTTCATGGTTCCCAGGCCACACTGAAACTGCATTTACATTATTTTACACTTAGAGCAATAAAGGACATTCCAGATGTAAATTCTGGTCATTAACTTTGGCCTTAAGACAATAGGCAGGATGCTTACTCCAGACTCATCGACTTCAAATTCTAACTTCAAAGGATATACAAAACATAATTTTAATTTCAAAGAACATTTGAAATGCTTGGCTTAGTTTTCCTTACAGCAGATGGCAATGTTGCTACATTCTTGAAGTTCACATTTTACATTGTTTACCTTCATTTAAGAAACAAGCCTGTATTTTATATTTATATTTACTAATGCCATAATTATGTAGCAAATTCTATTTGACTAGACTGGCAGCCTTCACCCTTCTCTACCAGTCTTCACATCTCTCCCCCCCCCGGAGAACTCAAGCTAGTTTTTCAAGTGACCCTTGATAAACGCCACTTGAGAGGGTTAGGTCTATCTGAGTGTACCTCACCCCATTCCCTGTCTTGAGAGTCCATCTGCATTGTCATTGCTACTCCCACTGCGGTGCTGCACTGACATATATGCTTGCAACCCCAGGCTCCATCTTAGAAACTTGGCATTTTTCTGACTGGCTCTGTTTAACCATGTTAGTGGGTTGTGATCTGTCATAACAGTGAATTTCCTTCCATACAGATAAGGCTGAAGTTTCTGCAGTGCCCACACTATGGCTAGACATTCCTTTTCTACAGCTGCATAGCATTCCTCCCTGGGTTCGAGCCTATGACTGAGATAAACCACTGCGTGCTCTTCCCCTTCTGAAGAAATCTGGTAAGTACAGCCCACACCCCATGGTTCGAAGCATCCACCTGCACAACAGATTCTTTGCTGTAATCTGGACTGGCTAACACAGGGGGTCCTCCCAAAGCTTCTTTAAGCTTCTGGAATGCCTGCTCACATGCTGGGGTCCACACTACCTCATCTGGCCTGTTCTTCCTTGTCAGGTCTGTGAGGGGAGCAGCTATGGTGCTATAACTAGGGACAAAGTTTCTGTAGTGCCCTGCTGTCCCTTAGAATGCCCTCACCTGCTTTTTAGTAACAGGTGCAGGCCATGCCTGAATGGCTTCCACTTTGGCAGGTTCTGGCCTTATCTTACGACTCCCCACTCTATGTCCTAGGTAGGAGACCTCTACCATACCCACCTGACATTTGCTCTGCTTAATGGTCAACCCTGCCCTCTGTAGTCTTAGTCTGCCCAACACCTCCCTGACATGCTTAAGGTGCTCTGGCCAGGAATGGCTGTTGATGGCAATATCATCCAGGTAAACAAGGGTAAATCCTCCTGCTCCTGCTAGGATATGATCTACCAGCCTCTGGAATGTTGCTGGGGCATTCTTCATCCCAAAGGGCATCTTTGTGAACTCATACAAGCCAAAAGGAGTCTCAAAAGCTGACTTCTCTCTAGCGCTGGGAGTCAAGGGCACCTGCCAGTAACTCTTGGTAAGATCAATGGTTGTAAGATACTTAGCCCCACCCAGCTACTCTAGGGCCTCATCTGTCCTAGGCATGGGGTAAGCATCTGACTCTGTGTGACTATTTAATTTCCTGTAGTCCACACAGAACCTGGTGCTGCCATCCTTTTTTGGCACCAGCACCAGTGGGGAGGCCCAGGGACTGTTGGACTCTTGAATCTCCACTAGTTCCATCATCTCCTGTACCTCCTCCCTCAGGGTCTGTCTGACTCTCTCAGGCAATCTGTAAGGGGCCTGCCTAATAGGCCTTTGGGGCCCTGTATCCACCTGGTGCTGCACCAGGTGGGTGCACCTTGGTTTCCCAGTGAACACGTCCCCATATTCCTGCAACAGTGCTCGGATTTCTCGAACCTGGGTAGGAGGTATCTGCTGGGACATTGCTACCCCTTCCACTAAGGTGTCAGCCTGAGCCTCACTGAGGAGATCAGTCCCCAGATCTCCCTCAGACTCCTGCAATCCACTGCAAATGCTCAGCACAAGGGCCTCCCTATCATGGTAAGGTTTCATCATGCTAACATGGTACAGTTTGTGCTGCTGCCTTCTGCCTAGCAGTTCCACCATGTAGTTAACATCACTTACCTTTCTTACCACCTTGTAGGGGCCCTCCCATGCTGCTTGCAGCTTGTTGTGTCTGACAGGAATGAGAACCATTACCTGCGACCCCACAGCATACTCTCTAGCTTGAGCATTCCTGTCATACCATACCTTTTTTGTTGTTGGGCTTCTGCAAGGATCTCCTGGGCCAAGTCCATGAGTTCCCTGAGCCTTTGGACATATGACACAACAGACTCCTTGTGAGATTCACAGTCACCTTCCCACTCATCTCAAATTAAATCTAGAGGTCCCCTCACCCTGTGCCCATACAGCAACTCAAAGGGTGAAAAACCTGTGGATTCCTGAGGAACCTCTCTGTAAGCAAACAACAGATGGGGCAAATATTTGTCCCACTCCCTCTTAAACTGATCTGCAAATGCCCGTAGCATGAACTTGATTGTAGAGTTTAACCTCTCAACAAGACCATTATTCTGGGGATGGTAGGGGGTGGTCTTCATGTGCTTTACCCCACAGGACTTTCACAGACAAGTCAGCAGGTCTGACATGAAATCGGCACCTCTGTCAGACAGTATTTCTTTTGGGAAACCCATCCTGCTGAAAATCTCTAAGAAAGCATTTGCCACCTTTTCTGCCTCAATGGAGGACAAAGCCACTGCCTCAGGGTATCGTGTAGCATAATCCACTACCACTAGGATATACTTTTTCCCAGTGGAACTTGGGGTACTCAAAGGACCCACGATATCCATAGCTACCCTCTGAAATGGCTCCTCAGTCACAGGCAAAGGCATCAAAGGAGCTGTCACCTTGTCTCCTGTCTTGCTTACCTTTTGGCACTGCTCACAGGTCCTGCAGTACCCTGTTACATCTCTGGAAATTCCAGGCCAATAGAAGTTCTGCATAATACGCCTCTTTGTACGTTTTATGCCCATATGACCTGCAAAGGGAATATCATGGGCTATGGCTAGAAGCGCCAGATGGTAAGCTCTAGGCACTACCAACGGCTGTAGTGTCTCACCTTCTAGCCCTCTCTCAGGGGTCCACCCTCTGTATAGTAACCCTTTGTCTCAGTATACAAATTTCCCCTTTCCTTGAGAATCAGGTGTGACTCCCTAGCTACCTACCTCAGGCCTTGCATTGTAGGGTCTGAGAGCTGAGCGTATCTCAGCTCTTTCCTTGTAACCCTTCCCGGCTCCCCTTCCACAGGAAGTCTGGCATCCTCTGACAGTGGTGACTCACTGTCAGCCTGGGTGCTACTACTCACATCTACCTTTGCAGTTACCCTGTCTAAGAGAACATCAGTACCCACAAGCAGCTGTGGCTCACCTTCAGTCTCGCTGCTACAGCGTAGCTCACTCCCTGAAGTAACCACCTCACCAGTCCTGGCTGCAAGTATGCAGTCTGTCTGGGTTTCCCCCAGGCTACCAGACCCACATGCTTGTCTCCTAGCCTCACCGCGTGTAACTGCATAAGTACATGGTACTGCCTCATACAAAATCCTTCCCTTTCAGGACATCTGTAGGATGGTAGTTTAATACCCTTGTTTTCTCAAGACAACCTACTATTGGCATTTTGTCTTTCCCACTTACTGGCTCCCTCACCTTTGGTTCCCCACTTTGCCTCCGTGGACACCTGTATGCCACATGGCTCCACTGGTTGCATTCAAAACATTTAACCCTAGCTCCTGGACGTGTACCTGGACTAGTGGCTTCCCCTGCTACTGGCAGATTCTGTTGTGGCAGTCTGCGCTGCCCACAATTGGTTCCTTTAGACCCATGAACAGTACTGGGGGTCCCCTTCCTGTGCAGGGCTGGCCTGCTGGCCAGGTATAGGTCTCCCTTCTTCCCCAACTCATCTGAAGTAGCACATTGTCTATCAGCTAACCAGATCCGCATGTCCTCAGGCCAAGTACTAAGGACTTGTTCCCTCACCAAAAGGTCTGCCAGCCCTTAAAAAGTGGTGACCTGACATCTACTCACCTAGCTATGAAAATAAGTGCTCAGTTCAGCAACATATTAACACACACTTTCATCTGCCTTGCATCTATGCTCACAAAACTTTTTCCTATACATTTCAGGTGTTAGCTTAAAACATTCTAAAAGACATTTTTTACAGCAGTATAATCAAAACAGAGTCAGGCATTTTTGATAAAAAGAGTTACAGCTTTCCCATGGAGTTAAGGGGGTCAGGAACCATACCCAGAGCCTTTGGTCAACACTGTACTGTTTGCATACCCTCTCAAACATATGAATGAAACTATCAAAATTATCCCCCTCTTTAAATTGCGGAAGAAATTTACTGACCTGTTGTGCTTCTGGGGTCCAGTTACTCCCTTCCCCATTACTTCCATGACTCTGGCGAAGAGTCAGCATTTCCCTCTCATGTCTCCTCTGATACTCCTTTTCTTTGGCTTCTGTCTCCAAACGTCTGGCCTCCGACTCAAGTCTCTTTAACTCCAGCTGCATTTTTAAGTCCACTGTAGAAAGGTTGAGCTGTTCATTCTCTGAGGATATTGTATCTCCGCTGCCAGTTTGATTGTCCTTCGCAGAAAGGTTGAGCTGTCCATTCTCCGAGGATATTGTATCTCCACTGCCAGTCTGATTGTCCTCCTAGATGCTGTTTTCTGATGCAGCTGTAACCAAGGCTGCAATCAGGTCTGCCTTAGGTTTCCATGCACCAGTCCCCTAGCCTGGCACATCTCCACCAGCTGGCTCCATGTCAGTTTTCCATACTCCTCTGCTGACATGCTGCCTGCTCACCCTGACTAACTAAGCTAATAAAAGAAATAAAGCAATTGTGATCTGATCTCTAAGTTTTCACTGCGTGGCTGATTTAGAGTACAAAACACCTTCAGAGATCACTGTACATAAGCTACAGGATTCACTCTGCCCACACCACTACAAGCCAATTAGTATTTGCCAACTAATTAATATGTCATGTGGATAATCCCAGCCACTGCAAACCACAAATGTGAAATGGATCCCATCACTGCAAATCACAAAGTGACGCCTGTGCCCTGGCCAAGCAATCAAGGAGCCTCAATCCTCACCACTAACACCACAGAGGGAGTCTCATATAAGAGGAAAGGATAACAAATACACACAGTAAAGTACAATTTCCCTTAAGTGCACACTGAGATCACAGTCATTCTGGGGCTGGTTGCTCCCTTGTTCTCCAGGTCACCAATAAGACTCCCCACTGGCACAGCTATAGGGTCCAAATCTCAGCCTAGCTGGCAAGCTAACCTCCAGTACCCTCCCTGTCCAGCCAGTGCTTTGTGTCCCTGCCCAAGTAGCTGACACACTTTGAGATAAGTATTTATACAACTTCACAGACACTCCTGGGAAAGGCTGACACAGATTCTCTAGCTGTGCCCCTTTACCTAGACTATATGGTAGTAATCACTGCCACCACCAGCTAATAATTATCAGCTACCCAAAGGCCCTTAAAATGGTGTCCAATTATTACTGTGCAATATTATTATCCAATAGTAGTGCAACATAAGCTATCTTAAGGCTTCGGAAGGGCTTATTACAGGATCACTTATGCATACAATGTACTCTAGAGCTTAATTATCTCTATATAAACCAGCCACAGTTGAAAATGGTTTAAAAATATTTAATAATAAATAATTAAAACACAAGACAATACTACTACAATACAATGTTACTCAAGAGTTTAGAGATCACACAGAAACTTAAAATAAATCAGTAGTACAGTTCTGACATAACAGAAAAACACTTAGTCTAACTTTCTTCTAATTTCCAAGCTATTACTACAGGAAAACATACTTTTGAAATAACTTACTTAAGACACATGCAGAGTGCTGATGAGATGGTTATCAAGACAAAAATGCTGAATAATCTCTGGTTGTCACTGTTTAAATTGAAACTGCAGTTCTGATAAAACATTACATCATTTGTTTACACTTTCCTGGTTCCCAGGTCACACCGAAACTGCATTTACATTCTTTTACTCTTAGAGCAATAAAGGGCATTCCATATGTAAATTCTCGTCATTAACATATTAGCCTTAAGACAATAGGCAGGATGCTTACTCCAGACTCATCGACTCCAAATTCTAACTTCAAAGGACATACAATACATAATTTTAATTAAAAAGAACATTTGAAATGCTTGGCTTAGTTTTCCATACAGCAGATGGCAATGTTGCTACAATCTTGAAGTTCACAGTTTACAGTGTTTTCTTTCATTTAAGAAACAAGCCTGTATTTTATATTTATATTTACAAATGCCATAATTGTGTAGCAAATTCTATTTGACTAGGCTGGCAGCCTCCATCCTTCTCTACCAGTCTTCACAACCCTCTCACAGAAAGTACTTGCATTTCACTGGCCCCTGTTCTCACTTTCAGTTTACTGCCTTGACCTTTTGTTTATCCACTGCACCAAGGGTCTTCACTAGATGCCTTGCTCCAGACATAGTTTACTGCAGAACCAAGGACATTCAAATCTACCCCTACCTAGACGATAGACTTACTCTCTCAGAAAGAGGTCACCCTAAAAAACATCTGAAGCTTACCATGTCTCTGCTACAGGGTCTGGGGTTCACCCTCAATCTCTTCAAATCACCCCTAGCAACACAACAGGACAAAATCTTTCTGGGCTGCAAGATCCGAACAGACCTGATGAAGGCTTTCCTTCCTCAGGACAAAGTACTTTCCCTAATAGGCAACTTCCAGGATCTGCTTCAGGTCCACCATCAGCAAAACAGTTTCTGTGACTTTTGGGCCCTATGGGAGCCACCTTTCCTCTGCTACCATTAGTCAGACTGCACATGAGAAAACTACAGTGGTATCTAAAGAATGTGTGGTCCCAACTCAACCACCCTCTAGAACTCCAGATTTCCTTCCTACCCTGCCTAAAGGCAGAGTTAAGGTGCTGAATCCATCAAGTTCAAATTAACCCAGGACTTCTCCTTCACCTTCCCACACCAGTTCAGTACATGCACACAGATGCCTCAGACCTGGGCTGGGGGGGGGCAACCCTAAGGTGCAGCAATGCTAGGAGTCACCCCTCCAGAAAAAACACATCAATGTCAGAGAAACAACAACAGTCCTTTTTGCACTGTAAACCTTTCTTCCCATCCTTCAGCCAGGTCCCCTTTAAATCTTCACAGACAACACCACAGTCATGTGGTACATCAACAATCTGGGTGGGATCAAGTCCTATATCCTCTGCAGGCTAGCAATCCAGATTTAGGACATAGCCTCCCAAAACAGCTCATCTCTGCTGGCAGCCTACATACCACCCTGGAAGAACTAACAAGCTGATGCTCTCAGCAGATCATCCTCTCTGCATCATGAGTGGATGTTAAACAGAGATGCTTTTCTAGACATTGTCCACCAGTAGGGCACACCTCAAATAGATTTGTTTGCCTCCCAGAACAGACAATGGAAAACATTTTGTAGCAAGGACCACTCCCCGCTAGCTTGGAGAGTGGACACCTTCACCATTTCATGGAAGGTTCAGTTTCTGTATGCCTTTCCCCCCTTTCCTCTCATTCAAAAGGTCTTTCTGAAGATCAGGAGGGACATGCCAAAGATCTTGCTGGTGACTCCCTATTGGCCAAGGCAGCACTGGTTCCCCCTACTACTATCCATCGCCAATGGCAGTCACCACAAGTTACCCCACAAGGTGGACCTACTCACACAACAGAAGGGAACACTCATCCACCCTCACCTGGAGATGCTATGTCTAACACTCTGGGATATCAGCTGTAATACCCTTCAGACACCACTACTCTTGAGGATGTGCTTTCGGTCTTCAGGTAGGCCAGGAAACCTAACACAAGGAGATCTTGCATTTTAAAATGTGAAAGATTCTTCAAATTGTGTCTCCAAAGACACAGGGATCCCTTTCTAGTGGATGTCCCTCTAGTCTTAGCTTATGTGTGTGAACATATCAAGGCAGGCCTTTCATACTCCTCAGTGAAAGTCCACCTGTCTGCAATCTCTGCCTGCTTACACTTTGTCCTTCTTCTACTCTCCAGGTTGGATGCTAAATTGTTCTTGAAATGGGTCTTGCACATCAGGCCACCAAGGAAACCCGTTCCACCGCATTGGGACCTAAATTTTATCCTAGAAAAACTCACACTGTCCCCATTCGAAGCAGCCAGTATTTCAGCATTGCAAATGTGCACAAAGTCATTGTGCCAAGCAGTCACAGCCCTTAAGGCTGAATAACATACCTGATACCCTTGTAATAGGTGACTCTATTGTCAGACACATGGACGTCCCGCTCACCAGGCTGAATAAAGAGAAGGTCACAGTGAGCTGCCTGTCGGGCGCTAGGATCCGCCACATAACGCAAGCACTCAGGTCACTCCAAAGCAAATACAAATATGACTCAGTCATTGTACATGCTGGCGTGAATGACCTGAGACATACCTCCCTCGACTACATGAAAAGAGACATAGAGGAGCTCTCTGATCATGTAGCCCAGGCCGGTATGACCCTGACCTTGAGCAGCATCTTACCCACACCTAGAATGATGCCACAGTATAAAGACAAAATGATCGATTTTAACAATTGGCTAAAATTTTGGTGTCATTTAAAGGGGATCCAGTGTCTGTCAGCCTGGGATGACATGCTCAACAAGCCACGTTGCTTCGCTAGGGACGGCTTGCACCTGTCACCCCTGGCCTTTCAGATATTGGCAAAGGCTCTTGCCACCCCCATAGTGCCTTTTTTAGGCAAGGCTCAAAAGTCAAACCCACCTCCATAGACAGCTTAAGGAACAAGAAACTAAGGGTAATGCTGCTAAACGCCAGAAGTCTTAACCTCAAGATGCATGCACTCGAAGCTCTCCTCAGTATGGAGAACATCGGTATCTGTGCAGTGACAGAAACCTGGTTCAAGGCTCCAGAGAGCACCCCAGCACTACCAGTTTATACCTCATATCATGCTTTTCGGCCCCAAAACCCGGACCGAACCACAAAAGGAGGGGGAGTTTCCATATTTATCAAGGATATCCATACCTCCAGGTTAGTGGCAGTGCACGAAGTATCGGAGACCATCCATGTGCAACTGACAGTGGGCAAGACTGCTTTTCAGTTTATAGCATCCTACAGACCACCCTCTCAAAGTCAGGAATCCCACTCGGCTTTCCTGAAAACATTGGAGAACACTAAGATCTCTCCGAACACCATTATATTGGGCGACTTCAACTACCCAAACATAGACTGGGAGCATTACTCAAGCCCCAGCACCTTAGCCCAAAGGTTCCTGGAATTTATAAACTCAAATGCTATGGAACAACTAGTCAGCACTCCCACAAGAGGGGAAAACATACTAGACCTGATCATTACCAACATGGGGACTCTATGCTCCATACCAGAAGTATATCCCTCATTGGTAAGATCAGACCATAAATTAATTTCACTGGATATCCACATCCCGACCCCAACCGCAGCCCAGAAAACCAGAGTGAAAAACTTCTCAAAAGCGAACTTCACACTTCTCAAAACTGAAGTGGAATCCTTCAAGGCCCCAGGGCCAGTGGAAACTACGGCCCAAACTGCAGAATCCTATATAAACGCATTCTACGGACATCTCCAGGAATGCATGGATCATGCTATCCCAAACAAAATCAAGACCCAATCATCCAAAGGCAGGCGTCCAGTCTGGTAGACCCCAGCCATAAATAAACTGTACAACAGAAGGAGGAAGCTACTACATGATAGAGCAAAATCCCTAAAAGGGAAGGCATCTCTGATCAGTACTAGCAAAAAATTATGATCCCTCATAAAATCCTCCAAGGCCAGCTTCAAGAGAAAAATTGCACAGGACACTAAAGTCTTGTCATAAGGCTTTTTTCAGTTATGTTAGGAACCTGGGATGCAACTCCCAGACTTGTTCTGAGTTGATTCTAAACGGCAAAAAATACACTGAACCCACAGACATCGCCAATATCCTGGCAGACAGGTTCAGTGCAAACTTCTCCCCCCCAAAAGAGCAAGTATCTATCCCGGCAGAGTGCAGTCTCCCAAACATCTCTGATGCTCAGGTGAAGGCCGCCCTCTCCAAAGCAAAAAACACTGCTTCCATGGGACCAGATGGCATTCCAGGTTGCGTCCTACATGAACTCCAAGAAGAACTAATCCCTCAAGTAAAACTGCTGTACAAATCTCAGCCTCACTACAGGATATGTACCCAAAGAATGGCGTACAGCAACAGTGGTCCCACTCCACAAAGGTGGCGCCTCTGCGGACCCTGGAAACTATCGCCCCATAAGCCTGACTAGCCTAGTATGCAAGGCTATGGAGAGGATCATCATGGAACTCATAAACAAAGACTTTGGGGATCTACAGATACTATATCCTACCCAATTTGGCTTCGTCAAGGGCAGATCCTGCCTTTTGAACCTGGTCGACTTCTTCGAAACAGTCACCAAGGCCATAGATGAAGGGAAGGTAGTCCACACAGCCTATCTGGACCTCGCAAAGGCATTTGACACAATACCCCACTCGGGCATCATAGATAAGCTATCCAGCCTAAATATAAACCCCTATGTCACAAGATGGGTCGCAAACTGGCTCAAAGACAAAACCCACAGAGTCAGAGTTGCTGGAGCCATGTCAGACTCGAAACCGGTCACAAGTGGTGTCCCACAAGGTTCTGTCCTGGGACCTCTCTTGTTCGGTATTTACTTTTCTGAGGTACAGGCCAACGTTGAAGGACTATGGCTCACCAAGTTCGCAGATGACTGCAAACTGGGTGCCATAATCGACTCTCCAGCTGACACAAACATCCTTCGAAAAGGTCTCGCAGAGACGGATAACTGGTGCCAGAGCCATGGTCTAAAGCTAAATGCCAAAAAGTGTATAGTCATACCCTTTGGCAAAAACAATGTGCCCACAAATTACCACATAGGTGGTAACCCATTAAGTACAGAGAAAGTAATTAGGGATTTGGGGAACCAAGTTGATAGCAATCTCTCCTTTGACAGCCACATTGCCAAAGTGGTTAGAAAGGCCTTCTACATAGTCCACCTCATCATGAAAGGATTCACATCTAGATCAAGAGAGGTAATCGTGCCCCTTTATTCATCCCTCATCAGGCCCATCATAGAATACAATGCCCCCTTTGGGATGTACCTTACCCGACACCTGCAGCAATTAGAAAGACCCCAAAAGTACCTCACCAGGAGGATCAAGGGACTCAAACAGATGCCATATGCTGCTCTGTTAAAAAAACTCCAGCTCTACTCAGTTGCATACTGCCCACTTCGAGGCGATCTATGCCTGACATATAAAGCTATGCCCAACCCAGAATTAATGGACATACTCCACCTCAGTAAATCTAAATCCCTTAGAGCCACGCGCTCGAGGGACTTGAACCTCAGCACAGAAATAAATAGAACATGTTGGAGGGACAGATTCATAACCCAGAGGCTCCCTTCACTCTGGAATAGAATTCCAGTTCATGTTAGGCAGAGCACCTCACTGACTCTCTTCAAGAAGAATCTTGAAGAGTGGATGGGGGATTGTAGGTTTGTCCCGTGGATTACTTCCGTGTCACTATTAGACAGAGGCGCACAGTAAACTAAACTTTAAAAAGGGCACAGTATACTCAAATCAAGGGGTGGCGTAAGCCAAACACAATCAGGCTGGGCTTATAAATGCCCCAGGGCAGATAGCCTAGTATGAACCTATGAACCTATGAAAACAATCCTGCTGGTAGCTCTCACCTCAGCTAGAAGGGTCTCAGAGTTACAGGCACTCATGTCCTGTCCCCCATACACTATCTTCCACAAAGACAATGTGACTCTGCGCACTAACCCTTCTTTCATCCCCACAGTGGTCAACCAGCTATCATTAAATCAATCCATCTACCTGCCCACCATTTTTCCCTCTCCCACCAATGACAGTGAGAGAATACTCCATTCCCTGGATATGCACAGGCAGCTAAGATTTTATTTAGACAAAATGAAGTCCATAAGGAAATCTTATCAACTCTTTGTATCTATTCATCCCAGGGCCCTGCGCAAGGTGTTCTCCAAGCAAACAATCTCCTGTTGGATCAGGAGAACTATGTGCTTATGCTACTTCTCCCACGGCAAAGACTTACTTCAAGGGGTAAGAGCACATGCCACTAGGGCCGTAGCATCCTCCAAATCCTTCTTCAAAGGCCTGGACACAGCCTGCATTCTGGAGGCAGCCACCTGGTCCACTATACATGCCTTTACTAGACACTACAGATTGGACCATATTTTCAGAGTCAGAGGAGGTTTCGCTAGGGCAATACTGCAGGGATTTCTGGTATCAGCTACCTCTACCACCACCCTTCCTGCTTCCTAAGCTGTGGTACTCTCCCACACTAAGAATACTACAACATGGGAATAGAAGGACATAGAATAGTTGTCTAAAATCTTACCATAACCATAGAGGTCCTTCTCTTCCATGTTGCAGTATATCCTTCCCTTCCACCATTCCCCTGCATTCCTTTCACCTGTCTATGGGGCATCCTAGGGCACCTCTTAGACTATGGTCTCACTGGGCAGTCTATGGCATTTCAACTGTTTGGAGGACATCTTTTGGCTCTACCTAGTTCACTGTCTGACTGGGCAGTTAGTTCTGAGGTTTGTGCTTGCAGATGTCACATAGTGTTTATGCAAGGTAATACTGTTTGATGTTTACTGCTTCTTACATTGTAACTTTGCAGTGATGAGCAGCAGTTTTAATGTGTGAGTGTTTCTTTAAAAGTTTCTATGGAGAGGAGGTTTGTGGTGATGGGTAAAGAGTATCACTTGTTGGTATTTAAATGCATTTTGGTGTATGGTGCATTTGTAATCTGAAGAAGTTTGCTTTGGAAGCAAACGAAAAGTGCTTAATTATTTTGTATTAAAACAAAACTTAGACTTTTTCTCTTCTTGCCGTTCTAGAGATATGTGGGTGTCAAATCTGTTGTTTATTTCCACACCAAGTCATTTTGTGTGTTCTGATGGAGAGATGATGGTATTGTCTTTGGCAGGAATGTTGAAGTGGGGGGTGTTTTGGTTGGCTTTGGAAGGTTGGAACAGGAGAAGTTTTGTTTTATTTGGGTTGAGTAGGAGCTGAGCTGAGCATTGGATAGCCAGCTTTCTCCAGAAGAGAATGATTCCAGTGTGATTTGTTGTAGTTCTGGTAGAGTGGGGGCAGAGCAGATGAGAGTAGAGTCATCTGCGTTCTGTATAAGAGATGCTTGTGTGGTGGCAGTATGTAGGTTGTTAGTGAAAAGTGAGAATAGCAGAGGGCCAAGGATAAACCCTTGGGGAACTCCAAGAGTAACTGGGAGGTGAGATGATATGTTATCGTCCCAGATTACTGATTACTGGCATCTGTGTAGATAGCTGTGGAACCAGTTGCAGGCTGGTTGTGAGAAGGAGAGGTTGGGGAGAGTAGAGAGCAGTAGCTCATGAGATACCATGTCAAAGGCCTTTGAGAGTTCTAAAAATACAGCAGTAGAGAAGAGGCCATTGTTTTTGTGATGAAGTATAGTGTTGGTGAAGGAGAGCAGAGCGGAGGTAGTGCTGTGATATGGCCTGAAACCATGTTGGGTTTTGGAGAGGAGATTATTAGCTAGGAGATAGTTGGAGACCTGGGTGTTGATACATTTTTTAAGTATCTTGGAGAGAGGGGAGAGGTTAACAATGGGGTGGTAATTGGAGAGGTCAGTGGGGGGGGGGGGTGCTTTTGTGGAGGGGTGGAGGGGAAGGATGTGGGATATTTTCCATATCGAGGGAGCATATCCTTCTGTTATGGAATGGTTGATTAGAATTGAAATTGGGTAGGCTAGTGTATCATATGCAATTTTCAAGTATTCAGAGGAGAGGTTGTCAACTGTGAGTTTGGTGGGTTTAAGTTTTGACAATAGTCTTTTGATGTTGGAGGTAGGTACTGAGGTGAAGAAGAAAAGAGGAGTGGGGGTTTAGGGTTAGGAGTTGGGGGGCTGTTGTAGGGAAGTGTTTGTTTAGAGATGTTATAGCTTCAGTGAAGTGTTTGTTGAAGGATTCAGCAATACTGCTGGAGGAGGGGGGGGCGTGGACGGCTGGGGGTTATCGACCTTCCCTTGGTGGAGGATATTGTTAATAGTGGACCAGAATTGCTTAGGGTTGTGGTTGGTAGAGTTTAGGGTGGATTTATAGTAGAGGGATTTGTCTAATTTTATATGCTTTTTGGCTTTATTGCGCAGTTCAATGAATGATTGCCTGTCTGAGTTATTGTTTGTTAGACGCCACTGCTCCCAGGCCTTATCTCTGGATTTCATTAGGGTTCTGGTTGTCTTTTGTAACCATGGGGCACGCCTGGATCTGACTTTGGCATTTCTTACAGGAGCATGGGTGTTTAGGATGGAGAGGAAGGTATTGTTGAAGAAGTGGACAGCCTCATCTAGGTTGAGGTATTTTAGTGGTGACCAGTTAATTTTTTGCAGGGAGGAGATGAAGGAGTTGTGGTTGAAGTTGGACTTGCTCCGTACTTGCCTGTGGATAATGGGCTTCAGACTGTTTGTGTGGTGCCGAATTAGGAAAGTTTGAGAGTGGTCACTAAGACTCAGGTAAGCAGCCTGCTAGGTAAGAGTGAGGGGCTTTGTTGACTAGGATCCAGTCAAGTAAGGTATAATTGTTAGGGTTTTTGTTGATTCGGGTAGGGGATTGAATGAATTGAGTGAACCCATGGAGATTAAGGTGAATGGTTGGGAGACTATTATTGCAGGATAGCCAGCTGATGTTAAAGTCACCGAGAATGATGGTTTCCTGGGAAAGAGATAGAGTAGCCCAGCTGAGGAGATTTTCTAGGGGTGTGATATTTTGCCCTGGTGGGAAATAGCATCCTATGATATTGATTGTTTTGTTTGGGTTTAGTTTGAGATTGGTTAAAGGATTTCTTCATTGTTGTGGTGAGGGGCAGATGAGTTCAGGAGTTGAATATTGAGGTGGTGTTTAAATATCAATGCTACACCACCTCCTTTTTTGGACAATCTGTCTATGCGAAGGATATTATATTCAGGTGGATGTATTTCCTCACTTTTGATGTGAGGTTTAAGCCAGGTTTCAGTTAGGAAGAGAATATCTGGGGAATATATGCTTATGCTGGCATGTAGTTCTTGGATTTTATTGCACATGCTTCTGATGTTTAGGGACATTATAAGTAGGTCTGTTGTTTTCTTGTTGGCTAGGAGTTGAGTTGTGGGGGGGGGGGGTTGCTTGGATTAGGGTTTGTGGTTGGGTTGGATTTGGGAGGACCAGGGTTTGGATGGATGCCTCCAGCGAGGGCTAATTTATAGAGGGTGTTTAGGATATGTTTTATATACATAGTAAATTGTTTATGGTATCTTAGGGATATTTTATTTTTGAGTGTGTTATGTGTTTGGTAATGGAGTGTGTGCTTGGTAATGGAGTGTGTGTTATCAGGATGTTACAATCATATAGCCAGATTTGCTGCAGGCATGGCTTTTAGGACCCACCATTGCCAGAACCTCAAAGCACTGGGATGGCTAGAGTATCTTACCTTTCTACAGTTCAACCAGCTTATAGTAGAGCATAAAATACTCCATCAACCTGATAACACCCCTGCCCTCAAAAATACTCTCACCCCTCATACTGCCCCCAGGCCATTACGCTCAGCTGATAAACTAATGATACTGACCCAAGAATCCAACAATTCTGCAGGCGATGCTATATATGCCAACTCAACCAGTAAAATCTGGAATCTACTCCCTACTACCGTTACCAAGGAAACCTCACTACCCCTATTTAAAAGAGAACTCAAAAAATACCTCGCATCTCATTGGCTGTGCTTTTGTTCTAAACCTTACTAACAACTTCACTAATACATGTCTTGCTACCCAACCTGCTGTTTAACCAAGTATCTATGCCTCATAGCATTTTAATGTCTAAGCATTGTGAAGTATGAGATCTGATTGTATTCTGTGTTCACATTTTCTGATATGTCTTTGCCAACCAGATGCAAGTCTCCACATTGTGTATATTGATATCTGCCTGTATTCTTTGTCTATATTTTTCTAAACATGTCTGTCTGAGTTTATCACTCAGTGATGTATGTACAGTCTCTTTTTTGGTATGTGGAGCTTTTCTCCCCGGGCCTCCGCTGAAAATGAACATGTATCCAATCGGACTATCCCGGTCAACAAATGTAAAATAAATAAAAATACACTGGAAAGAGTCTAATATCCATGTCATTTTTTTACCTCACTAGGTGCAATAAAATGTGTGACTAGAAATGAATGCTTGCTTAAACAAATTAGACATTCCTGGAATATTGATGTGTTTGCTGTATTAATGTGCACTGCTTTTATAGCTGAGTTAGATGCATTGTGCATAAGTAGCAGGAAAGATCATACTTTTGACTGATAGAGTGAGCGGGGAAGGAGCTCTGCAGCTAAGAAAGTCTTGCTCAGTAGAAGAGAAAATTCTTTAGCCACATTTTTTTTAGCTGAAATGAGAAAGGGAACATAAATATCTATTAATAAGATAGCAAGAAAAACAGATTAGAGAGAGTCACTCATCATCATCTTCTTTCGGCTGTTCCCGTTAGGGGTTGCCACAGTGGATCATCTGTTTCTATTTTTCCTGTCCTCTGCATCTTGCTCTGTCACACCAACCACCTGCATATCCTCTCTCACCACATCCATAAACCTTATCTTAGGCCTTCCTCTTTTCCTGTTACCTGGTAGCTTCATCCTTAGCATCTTTTTCCCAATATACTCAGCATCCCTCCTCAGCACATGTCCAAACCAACGTAATCTTGCCTCTCTGGCTTTGTCTCCAAACCTTCCAACCTGGGCTAACCCTCTAATATACTTATTCCTAATCCTGTCCACCCTCGTCACACCCAGTGCAAATCTTTAACTCTGCCACATCCAGCTCTAACTCCTGACTTTTTGTCAATGCCAATGTCTCCAACCCGTATAACATAGCCGGTCTCGCTACCCTTTTGTAGACCTTCCCTTTCACTCTTACTGGTACTCATCTGTCACAAATCACTCCTGACACTCTTCTCCACCCACTCCATCCTGCCTGTACTCTGTTCTTCACCTCTCTTCCACACTCACCATTACTCTGAACTATTGATCCCAAGTATTTAAACTCATCCACCTTCGCCACCTCTACTCCTTGCATCCTCACCATTCCTCTATCCTCCCTCTCATTCACACACGTATTCTGTCTTAGTCCTGCTGACCTTCATTCCTCTTCTCTCTAGAGCATATCTCCATCTCTCCAGGGTCTCCTCCACCTGTTCCCTACTCTCACTACAGATCACAATGTCATCTGAAAACATCATAGTCCAAGGGGACTCCTGTCTGATCTCATCTGTCAACCTGTCCATCACCATTGCAAATAAGAAAGAGTCACTGCAAAAATATTTTGATATTCTCTCCAGAGCTTCTCAGGTAAAACAGTAGTACAGAAGCCTCCCATTCAAACTGAAATAGAGAATAGCCTGAAGGTAAAGAAATGGCACCACAAAGCCATACAGTGGAGATGGACTGTCTTGTTGGAAGAAAAAGCTTGGCTGAGAAATTTCCGATCATTTTATTTATCAGCTTCTGAAAGTCAATTTGGAGTAGAATAAGTTTTAGAAAACTTATCACCAAGTAATGACACAAGTATTAATACTTTATAGAAGTTCAAGATATAATGAAAAAAGTTTTACTTTTTTTTTTTCTGAGTGGTCTTTTCAGAAATCATTTTAACATTTGTACTTTGTGCTGTTTATAAAAAAGCAGGTTCTGTTTTATATCTTCTGACTTGAAAGAGCATGGAAATAAAACGTGATTTTCCCCCCCCGTTTTGTGCTTATGTATTCCAGTGATCGTTGTGGAGAGGATCCAAATCAAAAAGTAATCCATGGGGTTATTAACTCCTTTGTTCATGTTGAACAGTATAAGAAAAAATTTCCCCTTAAGGTAAGAATACTGCCAAGCAGTGAATGGAGTTTCACTAAATGTAGATTGCTTAATGGATTTGAATCATACTTTTTGTATTAAGGGATTTAGATGTACTCCTGCTGTGACTGAGCACTCTTGGTCTTAAATGAGAGCTCTGTCTTGATGTTAGCATTTGAGTGGTTCAGAGCAACTAGCACAAATACTTTACAGACTGAGCACTTCTTCCTCTTTCGAGGTTAATTCAGTGCTAGATTTTGTTTCATATTTTTTATTGTATTTTTCTCTGCTGTACTGTTTCACTGGACATAATTCCTCTCCATTGCTCAGTACTTTTACCATCTCATGGATCTATGTGCTAGAACTTACAAGGTTGCTGTTTCGAATGCTAGGATAACACATCATGTAAATCCTTCCAGACATCAAATTTTGCCCCTTGCGCGGTCTCCAGGCCAGTTATGTGATGGGACACTAGTAGATTCCTTCTGCTTCTCTGCTGTCTGATGATAAGGACTGAGCTCAAGAAGTGCAGATGCTAAAGACATCTGTACTTGTAGGGATGCAAGGATATTGAAGGCCTTCTTCCTCTTCCCATGTCTTGCAGCAGTTTATAAGAAAGGAACATTTCCTTCCCTACCCACTGCTATCTGCAAAAGGAACATTTCTCAGACTTCTGTGGCTTTTGGTAATGACCACTTATATGATTCATCATGCCACAGTTTATATGCAAGTGATTCAGTGGACCCTTTTTATCTAGTAAAATCCAAACAGCTTTAACAAAAGAACTCAGAAACTCCAAACGCTTTTGAATGAGTGCTAAAGAAAGGGTAGAAAGGCATTGTTTTTATCTAGTGTAGTTAGGATTTGGGCTTGTTAGATTTTCTGCTCAAATTATCAAAATGATGCAAGCAAGATATGTTGTGATGGACAGTTATACATAACTTTGTACAGGTATACATCTTAATCCTGATAATCTTATGTTCCAGATAACATCTGACTTGCCATGACTGGACTGGTAAATCCATTTCAGTGTTTACATCGCCTGAAGCACACATTGACTTCATGACTGATTTTGGTATTATTATATTAGTTTGTTGTATCTTAAACTTTGTTTTACTGCAAAGTTTTTTTTTTTCCTTGAAGTTTTAAAAGTGGTTGGTTAGGGTCAGTTAGCAGTAATTCCTTTTGTATTCATTGACTGAACAGGAATTGTATCTAGCCAATTAATGGGAGGAGCTGTGAAACCATTTTCTCATTTAAGGTATTCACCTACATTCCTCTTCAGCTACACATCTCTGAATTTAAAACTGCTACACTTGCAGCTTCCCAGAGCTCAGAATCATCGCATTTGACTTTCTGTGATTGGCTAAGACTCCCATCAGTGGAAGCAGAACACGTCCTATAAAAACAACTAAAAGCTTAAAGGATTTTCACAGTTGAATCTCCTCAGCATCTTGCACTGGTGGATTACATCTTCTAGACTCTGATAAGATCCTTTAAGGAAATTTCCCTTCATGTTTATTATTATATATTTTTGATCTGGCATGCCACAAAAGTCCCCATAGATCAACTTAAATATAGACAAGTAAGGAATGACACAAAAAGATCCATTATGTTAGACAAAAAAACTTTTGCTACCATCTACAACAGACACTCCAGAATCAGCCTCAAAAGTTTTGGGCAGGTATTTATAAACTTCTTCACCCAGGACAATCCACCACTCCTACCTCCTCAGATACCAACCAAAAACATACAGAAGAAGTTGCCAATACCTTTAATAGCTTCTTTACTGAGACCATCCAATCCATAGCCAGCCAGCTATCTCCTGGTGGCCTGAATGCAATTGTTACTATACCCAGCTCCCAACTCTCCTTTCACCTTCAACCAGTCTCCACATCACTAATTCGATCCCTAATCAAGAAATTAAAACCAACCACCTCCTCAGCTGATCCCCTACCTGCAGAGTATCTACAAAAAGCTGCAGATGCCATAGCATACCCCATCTCCATCCTGATTAATAGAACTATATCAGAAGCTTCCATCCCCTCTATCTGGAAGATATCCCATATTATCCTGCTCCATAAAGGTGGCAACTCTACTGAGCTATCAAATTGAAAACCCATAGCTATTCTATCACCCCTGGCTAAAATTATGGAGAAATGTATCCATAAACAATTGTTGAGCTATCTTATCCAAAACAATCTACTCGCCAACTCTCAGCATGGCTTTAGACCATTTCACAGCACCATTTCGGCCCTCCTCTCCTTCTCTAACATCATAAACCAAAACCGTAACAATAACATACTTTCCTCAGCCCTCTTTATTGATCTCTCTAAAGCCTTCGACATGGTAAGCCACCAATTACTCATAAACAAACTGACAACCTTTTTCCTAGACAACCAGGCTATCCAAAGGTTCCAATCTTACCTGAGTGGTAGACAACAGGCTGTCCTATGGCAAGACAAATTGTCCACCCTTCTACCTATCACTTTTGGAGTCCCCCAGGGCTCCATATTAGGACCACTTCTTTTTTCTATCTTTATTAATGACCTGTATGTGGTCATTCCAAATGCAGCCTGCATCCAATATGCAGACAATTCCACTTTCATTTGCTCAGCTACCTCCCCCTCTGATCTGCAGACTTTAACCCAAAATGCTTTTAATACAGTTGAAAACTGGCTCCTTAATTGTTGACTCATATTAAATCCTAACAAAACTAAGCTGCTGCTGTTCACCCCCACCCATAGGTCCCCCTTACCAACCTTTACTGTAAAGTCTAACAATGGCACCATTATTTCATCTGATCCCTCTACTAAACTTTTAGGTATAATAGTAGACAGTAACCTTAAAATTGATATGCACATTAATCAAACTATTAAAACAGTCAAAAAACTTGGCTCACTATACAGGATTAAACTCTTCCTAACCCCACTAGCCAGGACTTTTATTGCCCGGACACACCTACTCTCCACCCTGCTTTATGTTTCCCCTTTATTTAGAAACCTGAGTAAAGCTAACCTTAAACTATCAAGCTGCTATAATAATATTTCTAGATTTGCCACTGGAGCAGCATACAGAACACACCACTGTCATAACTTATATCAGCTATGGTAGCTTGAATTACCTAGCCTACTTCAATACAACCAAATAATAATTGCACATAAGATTCTTTACCAACCTGAAAACACATCAATACTTAAAAACCTTATCACCCCCCTACAGTAACCTCAAGACTCTACTCTCATCCAACAGACTACTAGTTCAAACAGTCAAAACCAACAACTCAGCTGGTGACTCGTTGTTCACCAACTCTGTTGGCAAAACTTGGAACTCTCTTCTTATTGATCTTATTTCAGTTCCCTCTATAACCCGATTCAAAAATAGCCTTAAACAGTACTTTAAAACACGTTGGTTATGTCCTTGCCCTAACCCTGACTAACTGATATCCTATAACCATATGTTATAAGAAGACTTTTACTTCACTTAGACTGCGTGTTACTGTTAGTCTATGAACTGGTTATGCTCTAACATGAGAGAGCATATGTCTTTCTATCCTTTCATTGTACTGTATTGCTGTGCTTATGTATAAATGAAATAATTTTCTCTATGTATGTTTGGAGCTTTTCTCCTTGGGCCTCTGCTGAAAATGGACATATATCCAGTCAGACTATCCCGTTCAACAAATGTAAAATAAATAAATAATTCTTTAATTATAAAACTATATATATATATATATATATATATATATATATATATATATAGATATATAGATATATACAGATGTATTTGTGTGTGTGTGTGAATTTATTTATATGTGTTAACTTTTTATTTTAATATTCTTGCTATTTACTACTGCTGTTAATTCCTCTTGGGAATTCTTAGTGTTGTGTAGTTAGTATGCTTAATAGTGACGTATGTAGTTATGGGGCTTTTTTTTTAAGTGTTTTTATGACTTTTACTGGAAAACTCTGGTGTCAGTTGAATCATAGGGTCTGTATCATGCACATAGACCAAGAGGTCTTTAAGTTCCATTGTTTTTCATTTTGAAGTTCTGACAGGAAAATATTACATTGTTCACATTTTCTTCATTTTATGATATTTATTTCTGATTTAATACCGCTGTAGCAGATTTTATTGTTAAATCACGATTTGTCTGCAGATTATTTTAGATGCATGATCTGTGGAGATTTTTTTTATTTTCTGGCAAGCGAATCTCTAAGTAAATGCTCATTTGTAATATTTTAAAATATTTCTGTTTAAGGGCTTATATTTGTTTTTTTTTTTTTTCACTAATTGGACAAGTACATTTTACTTGTTACTGTGACTGCGTGTGCTGCTTACTACATTGTGTAGACTGCAGAACTAGGCTTAGCACAATTTAAAATGGTTTCTGCTGTATTTTATGCAGTTTAACCCCGTTTGGTGTGTGGGAATACAGTTTATATGCTCTGTTATTGCTGCCCTTAGTCAATCCTTAATAGTGTCCGTCTGTTATTATGGCTGGTGTTTTTTTTCCCCCTGACTTGATGGATTCTGATATGGTTGAGCACCCCCTGCCATCGGTAGTCAAATTCAGTTGTACCTAAAAAGAAAAAAAAAACTCAATAAAAACATGCCACATCCTATGGGCTGTGAATCTTTACTTGCCGTAACCACTAACATTTTTTCTGTCACCCTCTGAAGTGAATCTTCTATTGTACAGATGTCAGACACGTCCTCTGGGACTGTTCCAGTACCGGGGTCAAGTACGGAAGAATCAAATTTTTTAGGTGTAGGAGAGGTCTTGACAGACATAGCACTCTGTCCCCATACATGTTGTCATCCAGTGTAGTTCATAGTAAGAAGAAACAGAAGCTTCACCACACGACAAGCAGGATTTTACCATGTTTAGGGTGGATGTGGTTTCTTTAGCTAAGAGTGTTTTACAGTCTGCTAATCTGAGATTATGCTCTCTAGATCTGTCTAGCACAGCAGATTTTTATGGTGACTGTGATGCATACAGTACTGAACACTCTTGAGTCCATTCAGTCTGATTGTTCAAAAGATGAACAGGTTCAAAAACCCAAGCAAGTGTTCACCCTTCCACAGATGCTAGCTAGGTTTCGAAATGTATTTGAGTGGAAGAATTTATTATCTTATTGAGGATGAGATTCCAAATGTTTAAGCTGATGTCCTTCTATTCTTATGTTGCAGTATTCATAACATTACGGAGTTGCTGCCTGCAGCGCCACCGTCCGGCCAGTATACCAGTCTTTTTCACAGGAGGGTATGTGTGACTTCCCTTACCAGGGCCATAAACCGACAGGTATAAAAGTGACGTCTGCATGTACCCTCATCAGAATTTTTCTGCAGCAGTGAACGTTGGACTCCTGTTTGCCAATTCCACAAGCAGATCATGTTTCTTCAGAGGACCGAATACGATTCTGTTCAAGAGCAGACGACCGTTTCTTCGACTGATAGAGATAAGTGCCCTGTTGGGTTTTTTCCTAACTTTGATTACAGTTTAGACTTGCATGTCAGCTAGAAAGGGGAAGTGTGCTTGTGGGAGATAAATTTCTCCCAAGGACTCCCACGAGAAGTGCATATTTTGCTTAAGCGAGGCCCATGACCATATGTCCTGCCCTATTTGCAAATCTTTTGTCCCCAAAACTCTCCAAAGCCGCTTTTGCAGCACTGAAGTTGTATTTAGAGAACCAAAGGCTATGTCATTTAGCGCTCAGTATGGAAGGAGGAGTAGGCCCATCTGCCAAGGAAGAAGGCCAAGAAAATCAGGCCGGAATCCCACGCTGTGCCTCAGGCATCTGAGCAGGTTCTAGAGGCACTTGAAAGCCCGGAATCAGCTCAGATGACAGTTACCAAAGCAGGCCTGGGAACCTTAATGAAAGCTGGGGTGCCAGAAACCACTTGTACGTCCACTGAGGCAATTCAGCCATCAGAGACTGATGGCAGAGGGGAACCACAACTCACACAGTCGGAAGGCCCTGCTCCTCCTCTTCCTACTAAGCAGACATCCAATTCTGTGCTTTCTCCACCGGCAACTCCCTTGAAGAGGAAACAAAAAACTAAGCACCCTGAACCTCAACTAGTACCTGGTTGGGAAGTGTTATCCCAAAGTCTTTTTAAGGCTTTTCAGACATAACAGCTCCCCCTACTCTCTCACCTCAGCCACCCGTACAGGTATTTGAGGAAGATTACTCCTCTTCAGATGAATCCTTCTCTTATGAAACCCAGATAGACTCCCCTAAGGATTTCATTACTCCAGAGAAGGAGGATTCTGTTTCTCCTGAATCCCCAGGAGAAGAATTTACCTTTGGGGACACTGTCTCCCTCATGAGGGAACATTTTAAGTGGCAGGCTTCAGAGGTATCCGAGTCCAAGAAAAGGTATTTTGACCTCTTACAAATGGAGCAACCATCTCCTTCTGCTGGCCCTCCCTTACTACCTACTTATCAGGATACTTTTTTGGCTGCTTCTCAGTCTCCTGACTCACAAACTCCAGCATCTAAATAACCAGACTATTTCTATAAGGTCCCCAGGACAGCCAGTTTCTCTTTAGAAATCCACCAGCAGATCCAGCTGTTATAGCTGTCTCTGCAGACAAAGGTTTTAGGTAACTACCTCCCGCTGCCCTTTACCCAATGGATAAAGACAGCAAATTTATGGACAGACTAGGGAAAAAGGTTTATACCTCCTCTACTTTAACCATAAGGGCCTTGAACTACCAACCACACATGACTAGGTATGTTTTAGATACCATTTCCAAAGCCTCTACCCTTCTGTCTGTGGTACAGGACTCCCCTATAAAAGCCCAAGTTAATTCCCTACTTTCCACAGCATCCCAAGTGACCATGCACTCCATTAAGTGCAGTTACGATGCTGTGGAAGCCTTATCTAAATCAGCTGCTTCAGGATCAGTATTAAAGCAGTATTCCTGGGTAAGGTTTCAACCTCTCCCTATGGATGTTCAGACAAAATTACTGGATGCAACCTTGGACAATAAGGCCCTCTTTGGATAGGCTTCTGCTGAGCTCCTTAAATCCCTTTAAGAAAAGGGGAAAGAATTACAGAATCTCAAACATCTTCTGGTATCCCCTATTCCTAGATACCACAGGAATTACCCACAAAAGCCCTCCGTTGTTAGAAGGCAGTCCTTTCACTCAGCCCTTCCATCTAAGGGACGTAGTCAGCCCAGAAAAAGTTCTCTTCCCAGGTTTCCCTCCAGCTTCTCCACTACATCCTTTCGGAGTCAGTCTGACCAATCCAGACCACCTCCACTGTGACTCACCTCAGTTGTGTCCAGAAACACCCTTATCCCTTCATCTCATCCTCTCCCTACCCTCCTGGTAGAGAATAACAGCAGAACAATGGGTCCTCTCCATCATTCAGAGAGGATATTTCATGAACTGGTGGATGCTCCCACTTTTTCAAGGTATCCCTCAACCACCAAGAAACCAAATCCACCTATTCCCAACCATCATTCAACAACTCCTAACTCAGGGCACCATAGAACAGGTGCCTACTCCACAAAGAAACACAGGCTTTTACTCCAGAATGTTTCTTGTACCGAGAAAAGACAGACCTTGGAGGCCAATCCTAGACCTGTCCTTCTTAAACCCCTTCCTCCACGCTCCCAGCTTCAAATTGATCACCTTACCCCTTCTCTTACCACTAATTCCCCCCAGGCATTCATGGTAGCCCTGGACCTGAAGGATGCCTATCTCCACATTCCTATCTGTCTAAATTACAGGAAATTCCTCAGATTTGCAATAGGCTCCTGTCATTTTCAATTCTCTGCCTTGCCCTTTGGTCTCTCCACTGCTCCTCGAGTGTTTACAAAGTGCCTAGCCCTCTTCATTGCTCACTACAGGACCCAGGTTATACAGATATACCCATACCTAGATGACCTGGTCATCCTCCATCAAGACTACCAAGTTCTACTGTTTCACCTACAACAGGTGTCTTCCACCCTAACTCAGTTAGGGTTCATCCTAAATCTAGAAAATCACACTTGTCCCCCTCGCAAGATTTGGTTTTCTTGGGATGCAGGTTCAGAACAGACGGCATGAAAGCCTTCATTCCAGACCAAAGGATCAAGAACCTTTGCATATACTTGAGTCAGATGCTTACGCACTCCTCCTTGATGGCAAGGGAATTACTGAGAATGCTAGGCCACATGGCATCCCTCATTCCCATGTTACTTCTGGCAAGACTCCATATGCGCAAAATCCAGTGGGTCTTGAAAAGCTTATGGCTCTAACACTCACAACCCATGGACTTACCTCTTCCACTCTTCCTGTGCTTAAAAAAGGAAGTTCAGTGGTGGGTCTCAGCACTGCAACTCAACCTAGGAACCCACCTTCAACTTCCAGCCCCACAACAACAGGCCTCCACAGATGCGTCAGACCTGGGGTGGGGTGCACTGCTCTTAACAAACCAACAACGATTCTCAGTTCAAGGCAAATTGTCCACTCAAAGGCAAAAGGGCCACATCAACATCAAGGAAATGAGGGCATTGCTGTTAGCCCTACTAACATTCAAACCCACTATCCTGCCAGGAGCCCTGAAAGTAATCACAAACAATATGAGTGTCCTGTGGTACATCAGCAAGCAAGGGGGACCAAGTCCATACCCACTATGCAGCCTGGCTATCCAGATTTTGAAGTTAGCAGCTTCCCTCCAGGTCCATCTGGTAGCAATGTATATCCCCTCAACAGAGAATGTTATGACAGATAAACTCAACAGAACCTCGGCTCCCTCTCACGAATGGATGCTTCAGAGAGAGGTCTTCCTGGACCTGATACACAGGTGGGGTATTCCATAAGCAAATCTCTTTGCCTCCCCCATAACAAGCAGATGCCCAGCTTCTGCACAAGGGATCCACATCCACAAGCTTGAAAAGTGGACGCATTCTCCTTTTCTTAGGAGGGAATGTACCTTTATGCCTTCCCTCCTTTCACACTAATTCAGAAAGTTCTCCTGAAAATTCAGAAGGACAAACCCAAAATGCTACTGGTGACCCCATTTTGGCCAAGACAGCATTTGGATATTCATCGTGTTTCACTGTTGCAGTCATTACACTTGGGTTATCCTGCTGGCAGGCTACCTGCAGTCGGCCTAAATTCCAAAGTCCTGGTCTGGCATCAGTTGCTGTTGCCTCTTCCCTGACGTCAGTGCGCCAGGGGTATATAAGATGCAGCCGATGCCATTTTCTTCAGTCTTTCTTGCCGCGCGGTGCCAGAAGCAAAAGCAGTTCGCAAGTGCCGGTCGGCCAACTCCTGAGATTTTCGAAATTGAATTTCAGATCCAAAGTCTTCAGTAAAGCTAAGTACCCCGTTGGGGAAACTTTTTCTTGCTCCAGACCGATGTCAGTAAAAGTTAACAATTGTATTTCTTGTGGGAAGCAAATACCTCATAAGGATTTTCATTCTTACTGTATTCCTTGCCTAGGCACTGACCACGACGTTGCTAGTTGTCGGTTTTGTGCTAGATTCAACCAACGCACTATTAAGCGTCAGTTCGATTTTGCTTTACATTACTTTGGCCGAAGGTTTAACTATATAATGCCGTCGGAACAGCCGATGACCGGAGTCCATAAAAAGCACAAGGACAAAGAAAAAGACAGGCATCCGAGGTCCAAAACCGACGACGAAGCCTCTTCTAGGCCAGTCACCGGTTTGCCGGTTTTCATTGAGGCGCTTTCGCAGTCCCTGACACCCGCTACCTCAGAGCCACAGGCCGCCTCCGACTCCCACGTGGAGACAGCTAGGCCTCTGAAAACTCAAGGTATTGGGCCTATGGAACCTATTTCCTCAGATGGGTCTGGAGCCGCTGAGCAGGCATCGGCTTCTGAGGGTGTTTTCAGACCTATAACAAAAACATAGACTCCAACGCCAATGACAGAAGAAAACACCAAAAATTCCAAAAAGTCAAGTAATAGGATGAAAAGTTTTAATCCATATAACGCATACGTCCTGGTACCTTGGCAATTCGCCTTCAGTGGAACAAATAGTCATACAAGCTCATCCTTTAAATACACACATCAATTAAATACTTCATTAACTTATTAACTCTTCAATCTCCAAATGTCAAAAATATTCACAATAAATATGTAAATTTATCTAAAATACATCCTTAGTACAGAAAATATAATAAATGCATACTTCTTAAATACACAAAAAGCTGAACTGTATCAAATATATGAATTTGTGTATACTTTAAATAAATGAAAAACTTGATCAAAGTGCCTCACAAAAACAAAATGTGAGTAACACTAACTACATAATCAAACCACTAGCCAAATTCATCCCTCTGGGATATAAAGTGTGATATCCCAAAATCATTTTATATTCTAATCTATTCAATTCAACCTTAAAGTTGCCAACATGAAAATGTGGTCTAGCCAACACACTATAAAAAAACCCTTCTATACTACCATTATGCATATTAACAAAATGTGATGCCAAAGGACTATCCATATTACCCCTCCTAATATCCCCTAGGTGTTCCAAAATACACACCTTCACCTTCCTAGTGGTTTGTCCAATGATTGAAGAGTTAATAAGTTAATGAAGTATTTAATTGATGTGTGTATTTAAAGGATGAGCTTGTATGATTATTTGTTCCACTGAAGGCGAATTGCCGAGGTACCAGGACGTATGCGTTATATGGAATAAAACTTTTCATCCTATTTGACTTTTTGGAATTTTTGGTGTTTTTTTTCTGTTTTCAGACCTACACAGCTTACTATCAAGACCACTTCAGCAGCCAAGGCAAAGTCTAAAACACTTTTAAAGACAAAGAAACAAGTACAGCATTCTTCTGGACAGTCATCCATGCCAAAGAAACAGATGCTCAAAATGGCCGAGGACCTAATTACTTTGATCAGGGGTTCTCATCCCCCTGCCTAGGCAAGACACTGACTATGACTCCTCTGACCAGGTTTCCATTTCTTCTGATTCCTCTTCAGAACAGGGATATTCTCTTCCTCCCTATGAGGACTCTGATGCTGAAGAATCTATCCCTTCAGCCTCTCCTCCTGAGGATTACTCTTTTGGGGAAACCCTGCACACAATGAGGGAACATTTCCATTGGGAGAGCCAGGATTATTCAGAATCCAAGAAAAGGCTCGGAGATTTTCTTTTATTGCCTCAGCACAGGCCTCTTGCTATCCCCCCTGTACTACAACAAATACATGTGAGAGATGCAACTATATAGCCAAACTGGAGGCTGAACTCTCTCAACTCAGGGCTGGCATGACCAGACAGGAGGAGATGGTAACCACACACACAACAAACCCAGTCCCACATAGACCTACCACAACTGCAAACCAAACACATAAAAACACAAAGACATACTCGGAGGCTCTAATAAAAAACTTACCAAAACAACAGAGGCTCCCAAAGCAGACATCCAAAAATCCACCACCTCAAAACAAAACACATGCAACACATACTTCAATAAATCAGTGTGTCAACCAATCACAGCCCTTAAGGCCAAACACCATGCCTGATACACTAGTAATAGGTGACTCTACAGTCAGACACACTGATGTCCCGCTTACCAGGCTGAACAAGGAGAGGGTGACTGTGAGCTGCCTATCGGGAGCTAGGATCCGCCACATAACACACGAACTTAGGTCACTCCAAAGCAAGTACAAATATGATTCCGTCATTGTCCATGCTGGCGTGAATGACCTGAGACGTACCTCCCTGGACTACATGAAAAGAGACATAGAGGAACTTTCCGATTATGTAGCCCAGGCTGGTATGACCCTGACCCTGAGCAGCATCTTGCTCTCACCAAGAATGATGCCACAATACAAAGACAAGATGATCAGCTTTAATAATTGGCTCAAGTACTGGTGTCATTCTAAGGGGATCCAATGTCTGTCTGCCTGGGATGACATGTTGGACAAGCCAAGCTGCTTCGCAAGGGATGGCTTACACCTGTCACCACTGGGCTTCCGGATATTGGCTAAGGCTCTTGCCACCCCACATAGTGCCTTTTTTAGGCAAGGCTCAAAAGACAAACCCACCTCCTTAGAAAACAAAAATGGAAAAAAAGTAAGGGTAATGCTGCTCAACGCCAGAAGTCTAAATCTCAAGATGCAGGCACTCGATGCACTCCTCAGCATGGAGAACATTGACGTCTGTGCAGTAACTGAAACCTGGTTCAAGGCTCCTGAGAGCACCCCAGCGCTACCAGGCTATACCTCGTATCATGCTTTTCGCCCCAAAACCGGGCGAACCACAAAGGAGGGGAGTGTCCATATTCATCAAGGACACCCACACCTCCAGGTTAGTAGCAACACATGAAGCATCAGAGACCATACAGGTGCAACTAACCATAGGCAAAACTGCTATACATCTGGTAGCATGTTACAGACCACCCTCCCAATCTCAGGAACCCCACTCAGCCTTCCTGAAGACATTGGAGGATATGAATGTATCACAAAATACTATCATACTGGGAGACTTCAACTACCCAAACATAGATTGGGTACATTATTCTAGCCCTAACACCCTAGCCCAAAGGTTCCTGGAATACATAAATTCAAATGCACTGGAACAACTAGTCACCTCTCCCACTAGGGGAGATAATATACTAGACCTGATCATCACAAACATGGGGACAAAATGCTCCACACCAGAGGTATACCCCTCACTAGTGAGATCTGACCACAAACTAATCACCGTGGATATACATATCCCACCTCCACCCCCAGCACAAAAGACCACAGTGAAAAACTTTTTAAAAGCAGACTTCACACTTCTTAAGACTGAGATGGTATCCTTTAAGCCCACTGGGCCAGTGAATACCACATCCCACAATGCCGAATCCTTCACAAATGCTTTCTATGGACATCTCCAAGAATGCATGGATCATGCAATCCCAAATAAATCCAAGTCCCTCTCCACCAAAGGCAAGCGTCCTGTCTGGTGGACCTCAGCCATTAACAAATTGTATAACAAAAGAAGGAAGCTACTGCACGTCAGAGCAAAATCCCATAAAGGGAAGACATCTCTGATCAACATTAGCAGAAAACTACGTTCTCTCATAAAAACATCCAAGGCCAACTTTGAGAGAAAAATCGCTAAGGACACTAAAGATAACCACAAAGCCTTCTTCAGCTATGCTAGAAACCTGGAAACCCTCAGATATGCTCAGAGTTAGTTCACAACAACAAAAATACACTGAACCCACAGATATTGCCAACACTCTGGCTGACAGGTTCAGTGCAAATTTCCGTCCTCCCTCACCCCCAAAAGAAGAAATACTTATCCCAGCTGAATGTAATCTCCCTGTCATCTCAGATGTCCAAGTGAGAACCGCCTCAACAAAGCTAAAAACACAGCATCAATGGGACCTGACGGTATCCCGGGTTGCATGCTACGTGAACTCCAAGAGGAGCTAAACCCGCACATAAAAATGCTATTTAACCTTAGCCTTACTACAGGATATGTACCTGAACACTGGCGTACAGCAACAGTGGTCCCACTCCACAAAGGGGGTACCTCTACAGACCCTGGGAACTACCGCCCCATAAGCTTAACCAGCCTGATCTGCAAAGCTATGGAAAGAATCATTATGGAACTCATAAACAGAGACATAGGGGACCTACAGACACTTGACCCCACCCAATTCGGCTTTGTAAAGGGCAGATCCTGCCTTTTGAACCTGGTTGACTTTTTCGAAACAGTCACTAGAGCTATTGATGAGGGCAAAGCAGTCCATACAGCCTACCTGGACTTGGCTAAGGCCTTCGACACAATACCCCACTCAGGCATCATAGATAAGCTCAACAGCTTAAACGTAAACCCTTATGTCACTAGATGGGTTGCAAACTGGCTAAAGGACAGAACCCATAAAGTTAAAATTGCTGGAGCAATGTCAGACTCAAAGCCAGTCACAAGTGGTGTCCCACAGGGATCTGTCCTGGGACCCCTCTTGTTCGGCATTTATTTCTCAGATGTTAAAGCAAACATGGGAGGGTTGTGGCTGACAAAGTTCACAGATGACTGCAAACTAGGCACCATAGTCGATACACCAGCGGACACATACATCCTACAAGAAGGCCTCACAGAAACGGACAACTGGTGCCGAGTCACGGCCTTAAACTAAATACCAAAAAATGTATAGTCATCCCCTTTGGGAAAAACAAAGTACCCACAAATTATCACATAGACAGCAACCCACTGAGTACGGAAAAAGTAATCAGAGACCTAGGGACCCAAGTCGACAGCGACCTCTCATTTGACACCCACGTTGCCAAAGTGGTTAGAAAAACATTCTACCTTGCACACCTCATCATGAAGGGATTCACATCCAGATCCAAGGATGTCATTGTACCCCTATACTCCTCCCTCATCAGACCCATGATTGAGTACAATGCCCCATTTGGTATGTACCTCACCCGGCATTTGCAACAGCTGGAGAGACCATAAAAGTACCTCACCAAGAGGATCAAGGGTCTCCAACATATGTCTTATTCTGCCAGACTAAAGAAACTTCAGCTCTATTCAGTAGCATACCGCCTGCTCAGAGGTGATCTCTGCCTGACGTACAAGGCCATGTCCAATCAGGATCTGATGGACATGCTCCACCTCAAAAAATCCAAATCCATCAGGACCACGAGAGCTAAAGACTTAAACCTCGGCACAAGTATGAATAGGACATGCTGGAGGGATAGATCCATAACCCAGAGGCTTCCCATGCTTTGGAATAAGATCCCAGTTCATATTAGGCAGAGCCCCTCACTGACTCTCTTCAAGAGAAATCTTGATGAGTGGATGGGAGATCGTAAGTTTACCCCAGGGGTCACATCTGTGTCACTGCTAGACAGGGGCACAGTAAACTAATTCTATTATATAAGGGGACCTTCATTGTGTCACTACTAGACAGAGGCACAGTATTCTAAATTTATTCTGTACATTTTTGTACCATTTCATGGGGTGGCAAAAGCCACATCACTATGGCTAGGCTTACAAATGCCCCAGGGCAGATAGCCTAGTACTAAACTATGAAACTATGTATTTTCTGAATCCAGTTTGACTCCTGATTTTTTACCCCCTGCACCAGTTAAGCCACATAGGTACTACAGGGTTCCAGATTCTCATACATTTCTTTATAAAAACCCTGCTGCTGATCCAGAAACTATTTCTCAGGGTTCCAAAAGGGTCAAGGCTTCCACTGCAAAAAAACCTGTTCCCTCTGATAGGGATTCTAGAGCACTGGACAGATGGGGGAAAAAGTTTACACCTCTGCTACTTTAGCTGTAAGGGCTTTAAACTGCCAGTTTCACATGTTTAAATATCAATAATATCTAATGTCTTTTCTAAAACAGAAAATGCTTACAAGCTCTGAATGTCCTGAGAACAAGGAAGTGCAGGATTTATTGCATGCAGCTGAACAAGTGGGAAAGCATACTTTGCAATGTGGTTTTGATTCATTAGAGGCTTCTTGCAGAGCCGCAGTTACAGGTTCTGTCATTCGAAGGCATGCTTGGTTAAAAGAACAGAGTTTACCTGATCATGTTAAAGCAAAATTATTGGATGCTCCATTACAACATGATACTTTGTTTGGTGTTAAGGCAGAAGAGGTGTTAAAGAAAATGGAGGATAAAGCAAAATCAATGCAGACAGTAAAGGATTTCTTACAGGTTCAGCCACCCAGATTTAGCAGGAACTGGCCTTCTAAAAATTGGTCCTTTCCAGTGTCAGACAGGTCACAAAGAGGCAGATACAGACGCCCAAGAGGCAGATCTCAGCCCCAAGACTCATACAGACCTAAACAATGGGGTGCTTCAGCCCCCAAAGGCGGAGAAGACAAATCACAACCTTATAGGAAACAGTCCCAATGACTTTCCTCTACAAATGCCAAGCACTTATGTTTTGGCAGAACCTTGGGGGGAAAACTAGCACTTTTCTCACAAAATTGGCACATGATCACCCAGGACAAGTGGGTACTGAATATTGTTTCTCAGGGTTACAGGTTCCACTTTCACACCCTACCAAGGTCAAAATGTATGCCAGACCTGCCACACAGTCAATGGGCAGAGGCACAAAAACAAATTTCTGCTCTCATGGACATGAGGGCTATTCAAAAAGTACCACAGCAAGAGCAGGGACAAGGATTTTAGTCAAGACTTTTCTTGGTACCCAGAAAGGACAAAGCCTGGAGACCAATATTGGACCTGTCTTTTCTAAATACCTTCCTGGACGTTCTAAAATTCAAAATGTTGACACGGCAGCAACTTCTACCCATGCTGGGCAAGAAGGCTTGGCTAGTTACTTTGGACCTCAAAGAGGCGTACCTGCATGTCCCAGTCAGACAGTCTTGCAGAAGATACCTCAGATTCATAGCTGGCTCAATGCATTACCAATTCACAAAATGCCTGGCACCAGTAATTGCATTTTGCAGACAAAAAGGAATTCAAATATATCCCTATTTGGACAACTGCCTTATTCAAGCATAGAGCAAGGACATTCTACTAAAGCATCTGGCGTTTGTAAAAAGATTACTAATTTGCCTAGGGTACACAGTAAATGAAAAGAAATCAAAACTAGTGCCCTCTCAAGAGATAATATTCCTGGGTGCAAGCTTAAATACAACTGTCCAGATGGCTTATCTCATGCCAGACAAGCAAAAACAACTGACTCATTACTTTCAAATGATGGCAACAAAAACCCAGCTACCTGCAAGAAAGATTCTGCAGGCTTTGGGCTTCATGGCATCCTGCATCCTGCTAATTCCATATGCAAGACTGCATATGAGGAAGCTACAATGGTATCTAAAAAGTATCTGGACTCAACATTGCCACAGCCTGGAAACAATAATAACTCTCATTCCCTGCCTGCAACAGGAGTTTCGATTTTGGGCACTGGCCTGTCACCACAACAAGGGACAGCCTTTCACTTTACCCACAGCCAGGCAGATACTAACAACAGATGCATTGGATTATGCCTAGGAGGCACACATGGCAGGGAAATGTATTCAGGGCACGTGGCCCGCGGACCAAATGCATCTTCATATCAATCAAAGAGATGCTCGCTGTACAGAATGCCCTGACAGCCTTCAAGGATCTACTACATCCAGGACAGCTATTGTTAAAGACGGACAATACTACAGTTATGTGGTACATAAACAAGCAAGGGGGCACACATTCCTAGCCCCCCTGCAGGCAAGCCATGACTTTGTGGAACACAGCACTGATCTATCAAGTACATCTGCAGGCACAATTCCAGGAAAGAAAAATACTCTAGCAGGCGAACTAAGCAGAAACCTCATGGACCCTCACGAGTGTTAACTAGATCCACAAGTCTTCAGCATGATAACAAGGAAATGAGGATGCCCGGACATAGATCTATTTGCCTCCCCTCACAACTGCCAACTACAGAGATTCTGCACAAGGACTTATCACTCACAAGCATGGAAAGTGGATGCTCTGTCATTCAGCTGGAAAACCCTAACAGTTTATGCCTTTCCACCACTGCCTCTCCTCCCCAAGGTACTCCCAAAAGTCAGACAAGAGAAGCCAAAAATGATTCTGATTGCCCCAGACTGGCCACGCCAGCACTGGTACCCAATCCTAAAGAGCTTGTCTCTAGGCCCAGCCTGTACTTTACCTCAAATTCCTCATCTTCTGACTCGGCAAAACAATCAGATCCTGCACAGCCAACTCAGAACCTTAAATCTGGCTGCATGGCAAATAATATAGCCACTTAGAACACACCTCTCTGTAAAGCTGTTATGAATGTCATTTTGGAAGCCAGGAGGCCCAGCACCAGGAAATCTTATACAGAAAAATGGAAGAGATTCTGTGCTTGGAACCAGGCACAAGGACTTGAACCACATGTTCCAAGTATTCCTCAGATTTTACAATACCTAACTGAGATGCTGGACAAAGGTCTATCCTTCTCATCAATAAAGATCCATGCTCTGCCATTTCAGCTCATTACAATACGGAACCTTCTATTTTTTCGCATCCACTGCTAAGACAGTACCTCAGAGGGGCAAAAAACATAAGACCCCCAAGGAGAGCACCGATACCTACATGGGACCTCAACTTTGTCTTGGAAAAGCTCACACTGCCTCCTTTTGAGTCAGCCAGTACAGCTGAGATAAAATTCTTATCATGGAAAACAGCTCTGCTCCTAGCAATAACCTCAGCAAGAAGAGTCTCAGAGTTACAGGCATTAATGGCAGTGGAACCTTTTATAATTTTTCATCCGGACAGGGTTTCTCTAAGGACAAACCCAACATTTATGCCAAAGGTAGTATCCAGTGTGGCTCTTAACCAAACCATTCATTTACCAATATTTTATCCAAATCCCCAGAATAAAGGGGAGAGACTTCTGCATTCTTTGGACATACACAGGCAGCTACGCTTCTACTTGGACAAAACAAAAGCTTTCAGAAAAACTGAGCAACTGTTTGTAGCTTATGCTGCAGGAACACAAGGAAAGGCTATTTCAAAGCAGACTATTTCAAAATGGATAGGACACTGCATTAGTTTCTGCTATGCACAGCATGGCAAATCAGTGCCTAAGAATATTAGGTCACATTCTACCAGGGCAGCAGCCTTTCTCAGAGGAGTACCAACCAAGGAAATTTTGGAGGCTGCAACTTGGAGTTCAGTGCACACTTTTACCAAGCATTATCACTTACCTCTTTACTCTAAATCCAGAGCAGGCTTTGCCACTGCAGTTCTGCAGGGCCTTATAGCCACTCGTAATCCTATTTAGACCCAGCCGCCCTACCTCAGCTTTGGGATTCAACCCAAGTGTAATGACTGCAACAGTGAAACACGATGAACATAGTACAGTTGTGTACCTACCGTAAATGGAGATGTTCGAGTGTATTCACTGTTGCAGTCCAGGTTACCCACCCAACATCCCCCTTTCTTTGCTGGGACTTATCTATACTTCTCTATCCTATACAACCTATGTGGTGTATTTGCTTGTAGATGAAGGTATTGTTTATTTTAGTGTATATTTTTATAAGCAATATGTATTGCTTACCTTCTTGGGAGCAGCTAACATCTGGGGCAAGAAAAACTGAAGAAAATGGCGTCGGCTGCATCTTATATACCCCTGGCACACTGACGTCAGGGAAGAGGCGACAGCAACTGATGCCGGACCAGGACTTTGGAATTCAGGCCGACTGTGGGTAGCCTGCCAGCAGGATAACCCAAGTGTAATAACTGCAACAGTGAATACACTCGAACATCTACATTTATGGTAGGTACACAACTGTGCTTTCCCCCTCCTACACTTACTAGCCCACGGCAGTCACCACAGTTTACCCCACCAATTAGACCTGCTCACACAGGACAAAGGATCCCTACTCCACCTACAGGTGAACAACCTGAAATTGACCTTATGGGTGATAGGATTCTAATCCCTTACCGACAACTTTATTCAGAGGACGTACCTAGTGTTCTGCAGGAGGCCAGAAAAACTAGTACTAGGAGAAACTATGTATTAAAGTGGAGCAGATTCTCCAAGTGGTGTCAAATGAATAGTCACGACCCCTGTTACTACTCCGATACCAATGGTCCTATCCTATTTGTGTGAGCTGCTCCACTCAGGGCTAAGTTATTTTTAAGTCAAAGTCCACTTGTCTGCTATTTCTGCCTGTCTGCTCATTACACCTCCTGTGGCATCCAGACTGGAAGTCAAGCTTTTTCTGAAAGGAGTTCTTCACATCAGACCCCCCAGGAGACCCATTCCCCCTTATTGGGACTTAAATTTTGTTTTAGAAAAACTAACCTTACCTCCTTTTGAACCACCTCACTCAGTTTGCTTGAAGCTATGCACCATGAAAACAGTTCTGCTAGTGGCCCTTACCTCCGCTCTAGGGTCTCAGAGATACAAGCCCTTATGGCCACCTCTCCTTACCTTGTTTTCCACAAGGACAGAGTGGCTGTCAGGACCAATCCTTCCTTCATGCCCAAGGTAGTTAATGAACTTTCATTGAATCAAACCATTAACCTACCAGTTTTCTACCCTAATCCACAAAACTCTTCAGAGAGGACTCTACATTCCTTGGATGTACACAGACAACTCAGATACTACTTGGACAAAGCTAAGTCTATTAGGAAATCTGACCAATTATTCCATTTCCTTCCTAGGGAAGGCTGTCTCAAAACAGACCATTTCCTCATGGAGCTCCAAATCCATTTATTTGTGCTACTCCCATTATGGGAAATCCTTGCAAGGCCATGTTAAACCTCACTCTACCAGGGCAGCTGCCTCCTCTACTGCCTTTTTCAAAGGCATGGACTTAACCTCCATTTCAGAACCAGCCACTTGGATCTCAGTACACACCTTCGCCAAGCATTACAAGCTGGATATGGCCTCTCGAGCAAGAGCAGGCTTTGCTAGGTCTATCCTCCAGGGCTTTGTTGCTCAAGGAAACCTTTCCTCTACCCAGGTTCATACTTAAAGGTCTGGTACTCTCCCTACTGTTATGAATACTGCAACATGAGAATAGAAGAACATAGAATAGTTGTGTAAGAACTTACCATAACCTTAGATGTCCTTCTCTTCCATGTTGCACTATTCAGTCCCACCCACCTACCCCCTGTTTCTTCCTAACCAGAACTCCATGGCCTACCTGTGGGGACATAAGTCATTCTCTCCCCCAGTGTCATCTCTCCTCTGCACAACCAACCTACTGCCCTGGGCCTGGCCTACATATAAGTCTAAGGGTCTCCCACGAGGACCCTCCTTTGCAATCCACAGGAGCACGAATGTATGCGGAAAAACAATTCTGATGAGGGTATGTGCAGATGTCACTTTTATACCCAATGTTGGTTTATGGCCTTGGTAAGGGACATCACACGTACCCTCCTTTGAAAAAGAATTTGGCATACTGGCCGGACGGTGGCGCTGCAGACAGCAACTCCCTACTGTTCTGAATACAACAACATGGAAGAAAAGGACATCTAAGGTTATGGTAAGTTTTTAGACAACTATTCTTTCTTCCTCTTACCAGCCTTAGAATATGTCTATAAAACTGCATGTAAAACCCCTTTGGCAAGTGAACCAGTTCTTGAAAAGACTATGAGAAAGTACAGTGTGTGTACTCTGATGTTGCAGCTCTTTGCTTCATTGTCAGCTGAACTAGCTATGGTTTCTTCAGCTGCCAAGTCTAGCAAAGAGAGTCTTGGCTTCTCCTAACCCTACAGCTCGGAATAAAATTGGCAAGTGGTTAGAATCTCAGGAAAAAAAGTTGTCTCAGTCTTGTAATTTAGTGTTTAGAATTTCAAATTATCAGGGCTTCATGCAGAAATTTATTTTGCAATGTGCTCACAGTTTAGATGACTTTGCTGTATCTTTGCCTGTTGAACTGAAGAGGTTATATGAGTGAGTGTGTTTCTGATGTGACTCAGATTTTGAAACATGCTTTGAGGAGTGTCTTGGAAGGTGTGGACATAATTCTATGAATGCAGTAGCTGCTTTTGTTATATTGTGAATGTATGCTTTGCTACATAACTAGAGTTGTTCTGAGGATTAAAAAAAATAGATTTTGGATGCAACTTTAAGTTTTGAATTTGTGTTTGGTCCTGTCCTAGATTCTTAAACATTCAGTACCAAATGGTAAAAAGGTCACATAGATCAACTGTTCAGAAAAAAAACTGCAAGAAGAACACAGCCAAGTTAGAGTTTTCACTGTGTGGATACCTTAAACTTCCTGTAATGGAGATGTGGGATACATGCAAATAACCCCTTAAGGACATCAAGTGTTTCAACTACATGGCTTCTGAATGCCTATGACTTTTTTACTTTTTAAATGTTTATAGCTGCATTCAGGCCAATAAAGCCAAACCCCACTAGCTGTGGATGTGAATGTTTCAGCCATCTTATTGACTTCATCAGAACAACATAAGTGGATAATTTGGGCTATACTTCAGAAACACAGGTTCTTTAAACCCAGTGGATGCCCATAAACATTAAGGTGCTTGCAAAACATCTCAACCCATGTACAAACCAAAGGGTAAAAAGGTCACGCAAACCATTCATAAAATGTGCAAGAATACCAAAATCCACCCACTCAGTTCAGAGTAATCAATATAGATCCTGACTCAACCTACTTTATGTATTGTTACACTAACTCCTAAATGTAAGCTATATGCTGCCTTTAGAACTTCTTATTAGCATATTCCTGTCTAACCACTACTTCTTGCATCCTATGCTTAAATTGTTGTTCATTCTTCTTGCTTATTTTATAAATTGATAATTATTGTAATGATGATTGTATCCACCTAAATAATTCCAGTGTTATTCTTTTCTCTAATATTGAATGTCTAATTGCTATTGTAATTATCCTATATGTTCTGGAGCTTTTCTCCCCGGGGCCTCTTCTGAAAACAGACTTTTGCTCAGTCCAACACTCCCAGTCAACAAATGTAAAATAAAAGTAAATAAATAAGAATAACCCAACCAAGCTAGAGTTTTTACTTTGTGATAACTTAAACCTCCTGTAATGGAGGCCCATAGGATATATGCAAATGACTCCTTAAGGGCATGAAGTGTTTCAGACGCAATTATTAAACAGTAGGATAATAGAGGTAAATTGATGCATGGGGTAGCTAGAAAGTTTCATATTCCCAGGTTCAACCTCTAACAAGGCGTCCAACTTCAAAGGGCAGACCAGCAAAAATCCCATCCTAACAGGAGTCAGGGTACCAAGAGGAAATGGCAGGAGGATAATGCTTCCAAACCAGCAAAAAGGGCTTAATTTCCAAAAACAGATCATTCCCCAGCTAAAGCATGACTATGGCAAGACTCAGGGCATGCTGTCCCCTCCCCTTTTCCCCAAGACTTTAGCTCAACTCAGCAACCTGGCCACAAATAGTCTCACACAAGTGGGTCCTGAGAATAATTCTATGAGGATACTGTTGACAGTGGGCAGAAAGTTCTCATCCCTTAAAGGAAATCCCCAGCACCCGCCAGACCAGACACATCTCCTCTCTCAGGTACTACTTCACAATTTGCAACCAGGGATTATAGAACCCGTTCCTGCACCACAAAAAGAACTTTTCATCAAAATGATTTTTGTACCCAAAAAGGTGCTATTGTGAGAACCAGTGTTAGATTTGCCATTTCTAAATACCATCGCACTGTGAAGTATTCTGCCCTCTTTTGTAATTCTGTGTTAACCTGTAATGTTCACTGTAAATATAAATGTTTTTGTTATTTGTTTTTTTCCACGGAGCTTATTCCCCCGGGCCTCAGCTGAAAGTGGACATGTATCCAATTAGACTAGCCTGGTCAACAAATGTAAAATAAATAAAAATAAATAAATTCTGAAAATACCCAAATTCAAAATGCTCAACCTGCAGATGGTCCTATCCTTTCTTCTGGACCACTGTTTCATGCTGACTTTACATCTGAAGGAAGTTTATCATCGCATTCCGATTACTCCTAATTGCACGTTGAGCCTACGAATGTTTTGTCTCACACCCTCACAAAGAATGGTCTTCCTGGGGTGTATAATGGACATAGAAAAAAAAGTATGGCCTTCCTACTAGAAGACAAAGTCTTAACTGTATAGAACCTTTCCAGAATGTTCTGTCTTCAGGAAGCTGCCTCCACAAGTGAGTTTCTCAAAATTCTAGGCCTCATGGCTTCATTGATCATGAAGGGTGCCTTCTGGTCAGTCTCCAAATGAGAAAGATTCAGTGGTACTTAAAACATTGCTTTATCCAGCACCTGATTCCTGTGAAGTTCCAGGTACCAGTGCTTGAGTTTGTGAAACAAGAATTACAGTGGTAGAGGGATCAGATGTCTCTCAGTCTAGACCTGCCCTACTCCCTCTAGACCCCAGTTCAGTTAGTGTAAATGGCCTCATCAGATTTTGCATGGGTAACAGTGTCCAGGGGAGTTCAAGTGCAAGGCAGACGGAGTCCTTCAGACTCTACAAAGCACATAAACATCTAAGAAGTGGTAGTTATGATTCAAAGCTTAAAGGTTTTTCACCACTTATGGTATCCCATTTCCCTTTTTATTGGTTGCATACAGTATTACAGTCATGTGGTGTTGTCTGAAACCAATAAAAGTGGAGCAGACAACACCACAGTCATGTGGTACCTGAAAGAACAAAGGCGTAGAAGATCAGACCCTCTGCCAGTTGGCTGTGGTGGTCTGGAAGCTAGTCTTAAAGCATTCTCTGACACTTAGGCCTCATACATCCTGTCAGAGCAAAATTTAGTGACAGACAGACTAAGCAGATCCTGGATGAGCCCTCACAAGTGAAAATTCAGGACTGAGGTCTGCTTGATTTGGTTTAGATGTTGGAAACACTACAAATAGGTTCTGTTCATCTTCTTTCAAAACTGACAGTTGGAAAAATGCTGTTCAAGACATCCTTGCAACCATGTTTGGAGGACAAAGTCATTCTCATTCCCATGGATGAGAATGTTCCTTTATGCATTTCCACACTTTCCACAGATACCCAAGGTACTTCTGAAGATTGAGAAAGAATTGCCAAAGGTCATTGTAGTGACCCCTTTTTGGCCCAGGCAAAGTTGGTTCTCCGTTTTAATGGAATTGGTCAAGGGGAATTACCACAACCTTCCACTCACTCTGGTTCTGCTCACACAGTGTCAGGGTTGACTGGTGCACCCCAACTTAGAGCAATTGCTTCTGACTGCCTGGCTGATTCTGTCGTTATACCTTTTAGGCACTGGTTCCATGAAGATGTGCAACAGGTATTGAAAGAGAAAAGAAAAAAATGCAACTTGAAGATATTATGTTTATAAGTGTAATTGGTTTTCCCAGGTGGTGCCTGATGTCATAGAGCCCAGTGTGGTGTCTTCCCCTCTGGTTTGGAAGTATTTATGTGAGCTCCTCAACAATGGCGTATCTTATGCATCTATCAAGGTGCATGTTGCAGCCGTCTCAGCTTGTATGCCCATAGATCCCCCTCTTTTGTTGGTCAAGCAGTTTATGAAAGGAGTGTTGCACTTGAGACCCCATTAAAAGCAAATTCCTCTCAACTTTGTTCTTGAAGAATTGACTTTATTTCCTTTTGAATCTGTTTATCTGATGTTGTTAATCTTCATTTTTCTTGACATGTGGGTTTGGTTCTGAGCATTGGAACCCACTTGGCCATTACTAGAGCCCAAGAGAACCAAAAACTCTTGAGCTTAAGTCCTACCCAGAATGCTCCTCTCCAATTTACCTCAGATCTCGTTTGCCATTTCCTGTGATGGACGTGTTGCCAAATTGTTCTTGAGCTAGGTTTATTTTCCTGTCGTATTTCAAATTTTTTGTATAAGAAAAAACACAGTCCAAACCACGAATATCCGCCAAAAAAAAGAAGATAGCAGCCAGGAAAGTCCACCACAAAGTTTTATTCAGGTTCCAAGTATAAAATTAAGTGCTTTCGTTTCCCAATCAAAACTTCATCAGAATAAAGTGCAAATGCAACCCTACCTGTATTTATATCCGCCCAGAATCAATGACATCATTTCCTAAACTAATTTAACCACTTAAAATGCCATTCCATTCAAATGACATTAAGACCCATCTGAATATATCGGAGTACATATTATACATTAAATAAATAAATTGTATACTGTAGAATAACTGTACGATTTTTCCATTAAAATACTAAATGCATACATTTACCAAGATAAAAAGGAATATATCCTTTTGAAGCATGAAGACAGCATCTAATACATGTATTATAAATGCAGATACCTAAGGAACGTCACTTGTTAATTAAAAAGCAGCTCTAAAAACAGATTATAAATTCTAAATACTCCCTACTATACATAACTAAACATTGTCATACACTTAATATATATATCATACAGTATAGTAAAATATGATACATCCATTATTTCATAAAAATATATATACTCATTCATAATTACATAAATAATTGTGTTTTTAACCTTAAAATTGAGCTGATTGAGATGGCACTATTTAATCCAGGTGCCTCAGAAACATTAGTTCTTAATTGCCATCTCAATTCTTTTAGCTCTAAAAGGTCATTCAGAGGACCCTCACCCACAGTGGCTTGGTCAATTACTGTGAACTTGAATTTATGCCCTTCATGCATTGCTGTATGAACAGCCAAAGCATTTTTCATATTGTTTTTATTAATGGTGTAATTATGTTGGTAGATACGCGTCCATAAAGAATTAATTAATTTTTTGTATAGCTATAAGTTTTTTTTTATTTTATAGCTGGCCTAGAAGAGGCTTTGTCGTCAGTTTTGGGCCTCGGATGCCTGTCCTTGTCTTTGCACTTTTTGTATGTTCCGGTCGTCGGTAGTTCCGACGGCATGGTATAATTGAATTTTCTACCAAAATAATATCGGGCAAAATCAAACCGACGTTTAATAGTGCGCTTGTTAAACCTAGCACAAAACCGACAACCTGTGACGTCGTGGTCTGGGCCTAGGCATGGGATACAATAAGAATGGAAATCCTTATGAGGTATTTGCTTCCCACAAGAAATACAGTTATTAACTTTTACTGACATCGGTCTGAGGCAAGAAAAAGTTTCTCCATTGGGGTACTTAGCTTTGTAGAAGACTTCAGTTCTGGATTCGGAATGAAAATCTCAGGAGTCGGCCAACCGGCACTTGCGAACTGCTATTGCTTCGGGCACCGCTTGGCAAGAAAGACTGAAGAAAATGGCGTCGGCTGCATCTTATATACCCCTGTCGCACTGACGTCAGGGAAGAAGCGACAGCAACCAACGCCGGACCAAGACTTTGGAACTCAGGCCAACTGAGGGACCGCCTTACGGCAGGATAACCCAAGTGTAATGACTGCAGCAGTGTATACACTCGAACATCTACATTTATGGTAGGTACAAAACTGTACTATCCTTCCTCTCGACCAGGGCTTCCTTTAATTTCAGTGCCTGGACAGCGAGCATCAAAACCACAGGGACACCTATTCAGGTATTGTCTTCTTCCGATACCTCCCCAGATTGCCCGACTGAGGAGGTTCCTCAGAAGAGGAAGTGTAAGAGGAAATGCTTAGATTTCCTGGAGGAATCCATCACAGAACACACTGATTTGATGAGCGGGAGGGTTCCCCACGATCAGCCCCAGAAGACATCTCCTTTGGAGACATCCTTGAGATCATTAAACAGAGGGGTTGCTGGACATCCTAAAAGCTGTCCCCGGAGAAATCAGTGTACCTGCAGGCCTTTGATTCTTGACCATCTACCTCTTGGGTTACTCCACCTGCTGACGAGCTCATTAAATTGATCTTGCAGGGGGTGTGGAAGGCTCCTGACTCCATAGAACCTATCGCCAAGAGGCTAGACAAAATTTTATTTGCACCAGAGGACCATCAATTGTGGACAAATGGATTACCAGTAGATGCCATGGTGGTAGCGGCGGCCACAAAAAAGGAACTGGCAGAGGAAAGTTCCATTATCCATCCTTCAAATAGAGTCTTGGGTGACGGATAGGTTTGCTAAGTGGGTTTACGTTTCATCAACCTTTGCATTGTGGTACTTGAAATTTATGGCACACTTTATCAGACCTTACAGGGATGTGATTAAAGAGCTATCTGATACCCTGGCAAGAGCTGTATCTAAAGAGGTCCAAGATAAGGTTACTTCTTAGTTGGCTACCCCAGAGACCATTTCAGATATATCCATGAGGCTCATAACATGGAGCCGAAGGGACAACTAGAGCAGTGGGATCAGGCGTACCCATTAGGAGACACACCTGGATGTGCTTATATGAATTTGCAGAGCCTTTCAAGTCTTCATTCATCAATGCACCCTTTGATGGATTTTCCCTTTTTGGTCCTAAAGATCGAGAAAGTTTGTCCAGGTGTGAGAAAGATGGAAAGACCCTTTCTGCAGTGGGCGCACATTTTTTTACTCCTCAATGGTCCTTCTGCAGAAACCAAACGAGTGAGAAAATGTGGTTCAGAAATTCCCAAGGGCACACATGGCAGTGGCTCTCCCAGTGGTAGAGGGGGGAGCTTTAATGGAAGACGCTATCCACGCGGCAGAGGTGGCCCGCAAAATCAGGTTTCCAGGGACTCCTTTCCTGGCAAACCCTACTAGCACTCCTGAAAGGAGGCCCGGTTGCTTTCCTCTGGAAGCAGTCGGGGAGGGGGTCTATCCTTGCACCAAGACACCTGGAATCAGATAACTATGGATGTTTGGGTGCAAAGGATTATAACCAGAGGATACACCATCCCCTTTCTTTCTTTTCTAAACAATTCCAACAAAATCCCTGATGTTCCAGCCAGTCAGAGGGAACCAGCAGTACTAGAAGTTCAAAAACTGCTACAAAAATGAGTCCTCCAAGATGCCTCACCAGACCAGATAGAGTCCAGAATTTACTCAAGATTCTTTTTAGTGCCAAAGAAGACAGGGGACTGGAGACCAATTTTGGATCCGAGTGTTTTGAACAAGTTCATCCAGCAGACAAATTTCTGGATGGTCACGGTTCAGTTTATTCTCCTGTTTTTAGGGAAAGACAATTGGATGTGCTCGATAGATCTCCGGGATGTGTATTATCACATAAAAATGGACAAGCTGTCCAGGAGATTTCTCCGCTTATTACCGAAAGAGCTCTGCCCTTTGGCCTCACCACAGCCCCCAGGGTGTTCACCAAATGCATGACAGTAGTAACAGCTCACTTGAGACTGCAAGGATTCTGGGTGTTTCCATGCGTAGACAACTGTCCCATTACTGGTCGCACAGGGCATCTACTAAAAGAAGAAAGAGACTGCATTCTCCAGACCTGCGCCAACCTGGGGATTTCCGTAAATTACGAAAAATCATACCTGACTCCAACACAAACTCTAGAGTTCATAGGAGCGGTGCTAAATACCAATACTTGCATAGCTTCCCTTCCCTTTTCAAGATTGCAAAATATCAAGGCCTAAGTGGAAAAGATTGTTAGAAACAAGAGAGTAGCCTCAAGACTAGTCTTGCAGTCCTTAGGTTCAGTGGCAGCCGCTATTACGTTAGTTCCTCTAGCAAGATTTCACATGAGAATTCTTTAGTGGCTTCTAGCATCTCAGTAGTCTATTCTTTATCAGCCAATGTCAGCTCAGATTTTGATTACCACCCCTTACAAGACAGATGTAGCTTGGAGAATTCAGTCAGATGAAATTCTCTTGGACCCTCCCTTTGTTCTGTCTCGACCCCAAGCTGTAGTGACCAAGGATGCTTCCCAGATGGGGTGGGGGGCATTATCTGGGCAAGGCCATCCAAGGCAATGTAGAGGCTAACTTGCACATCAGTGTTCTGGAACTGAGAGCAGTGCTTTTAGTGTTGTAGGCCTTTCAAATTGCTGTTCCCTCAGAACAATTTCCATTCAAATGGACAATATGTCAGTAGTTTGGTACATCAGTAGGCAGGGAGGAATCAAGTTGCACCCCCTTTGTCGAGAAGCTCTCAGAGTTTGTCAGTGGGCGATCTCTTCCAACCACTTTCTGATTGCAATGCGTATTCCAGGGAGTTCCTTTGTGATAGCGGGAAAACTGAGCAGATGCATTCTCCTGCCTCACAAGCGGTCTGTCAATCCCAAAGTGGTAAGGAAAAATTTTCATCACTGGGGCCAGCCTTGCTGCGACCTATTTGCATGGCCCCTGAACAATTTTTATTTATTTATTTTACATTTGTTGACCAGGCTAGTCCAGCTGGATATATGTCCATTTTCAGTAGAAGCCCGGGGAGAAAAGCTCCAAACATGAATAATGAGAAAGTTAACAATGCATAGAACCATTAAGAATAAATACAGAGGTAGCAATGGTCTAGTGAACAGTTATAATAATACATTTGTATACTAAACAGTTTTAGTAGAAATTAACTAAACAATTCTACAAAAACTAAACTAAAACAATTCTACAAATCACACTAGAAGGTATGAGCAAGTCTAAGTTAAGGGAAAGAATATATATGTCATTGTCTTATTCCAGAGGAAGAGTAGTAATTTGATTTGGAAGTAAAGGTTAAAGGAGAAGGGATAGGGTTAAGAATAGAAGGGGAAAAAGATGTCAGTCTGGGTTAGTACATGGACAAAGCCAATGAGCTTTCAGATGTTCTTTAAGATGTTTTTTTTAAAAGAGAAGTAGAAGCAAGGGTAGATCATTCAGCAGGAACCTGATTCCAGAATTTTCCTGCAGTGTTTGAGAAAAGTGAATCCCCGGCTTTGTTGTTGGCTTTATTTGAGGAAACTAGAAGCTTGTTAGAAGAGCGTAGTGTAGCTAGATTAGTGTATGGTGTAATTAGATTAGTGAGGATAGGGGTGTTGGGTGGTACAGGGTCTTGTGCGTAATAAGTAATTGTTGAAAGAGTATCTGGTTTTTCAGTTCTAGCCATCCAAGTTGTTTGAGGTTAAGGCAGTGGTGAGTTTTAAAGGGGGAACATGTGATGAATTTAGCTATGCTATTATAACAGGTGGAGAGTTTAGAGAGTTGTTTTTGGATAGGTTGGTATATATAACAGAGGCATAGAAGAGGGTGGAAATGAGGTGGGTCTGGGCAATTGCTTTCCTTGCAGAAGGGGTAAGGAAGGGTTTTATTCTATAGAAGGTGCCAAGTTTTCTGTTAACAGACTTTATAGTGGAGTTTATGTGTTCATCGTAGTTGAGATGATTATCAATAGTTACACCTAGTAGGCGGGTTGTAGTCTCTGGGTTGATGTTGGTACCATTGTTAGAGGTTAAAGAGAAGAAAGGAATGGGTGATTTATGAGTAGGAGTAAAAAGCAGTAGTTTTGTTTTTTTGGGATTAAGGAGGAGGCAGTGTTGCATAAACCAGTTTTCAACATTCTGAAAAACAGTTTGGGTGAGGGAGTGGAGAGAGGATATATTCTTGGCTGTGCAGATTAAAGTGGAGTCATCAGCATATTGAATGCAGGTGGCTTGAGGTAAGTTCATGTGTAAGTTATTAATAAATAAGGAGAAGAGTAGGGGACCTAAGATAGAGCCCTGGGGTACTCCAATATTTACTGGAAGTAGTGAAGACAGATTGTTATGCCAAAGTACTGCTTGCTGTCTGTTTTCCAGATAAGACCTAAACCATTGTATGGCTTGAGGATCAAGAGAGTGAGCCTTTAGTTTGTTTAATAGTAAGTTATGGTTAACCATGTCAAAGGCTTTATATAGAGTCGGTAAAGGATAAAAGGACAGTAGATGTGCTATGGAATGGCCTGAAGCCATGTTGGCAGTTTGCCAGTAGGTTATTTTGTAGTAAGTGGTTAAGCAGTTGTTTGTGAATACATTGTTCCATTATCTTAGCTAATGGGGAGAGTAGAGCAATAGGGCAAAAGTTAGAGAGCTCAGTAGATGGTCCTCCTTTATGTAGAGGGATGATATGGGATATTTTCCATAAAGCAGGGATTTTGCCCTCAGAGATAGTTCTGTTAATAAGGATAGAAATGGGATAGTCTATGGCAACAAGTGCAGCAGCTACTTCCTTCTGGGTGAGTCCCCGAGAGATGCTCTCCTGCATAGTTGGCCCTCCAGACTTCTGTATGCCTTTCCCCCTTTTCTTTTAATTCCTCAGTTCCTAAAGAAAGTGATCAGGTTGAAGAGCAAAGTAATCCTTATTGCTCCCTTCTGGCCTTGACAGATTTGGTTCTTTTTTCTTTGGCCTTATCTGATGTAGCGACTGTGAACTTTGGACCCAGATCCAGATCTCCTATCCCATCCAGAGGAATTAGTTCACCCAAACCTTCAGAACTTAAGGTTCATGGCTTGGCTTCTCCAGTTTGATTAATTGCTAGGTGTAATTCTCTATCTTCCCCAGTTCGTAGGATTCTTTTGGCCTCACACAAACCCTCCACTAGAAAACTCTAAAAGAGTAAATGGAAGAGATTTTCCTATTGGGCTCGTGATAATAACATTGACCCTTTCTCTGTTCCTATCAGTAAAATCTTAGAATTTTTAGCTTTGCTCTTTGAAGAAGGAGCCTCTCCCTCTACTATTAGAGTTCAGCTAGCAGCTATTTCAAATTTTCATAATGGGTTAAAAAAAAATCATTAATTTCTCATAAACTTTGCAAAGCATTCTTAAAAGGGACTTTGTTAAAGCCTCCATATAAAGATCCATTTGTACCCTGGGATCTTACCTTAGTGTTACAGGCAATAGTACATTCCCCCTTTGAGCCTGCTGCCAACTGTGACCTAAATTTTTTATCTTGGAAAACTATTTTTCTAGTAGCAATTACTTCTGCCAGGAGAATTTCAGAAATTCAAGCCTTTTCTTGTAAACCACTTTATTTGATATTTCACAGAGATAGAGTTTCCTTGAGAACGGACCCTTCTTTTCTTCCAAAGGCGATGTCAGAAACCAATATCAATCAATCAATCAATTTACAAGCCTTTTTTCCCTCAATTTCTTAAACAAAGGTGAATACTCTTTATATTTATTAGATGTCCTGTAGACAACTGCGATTTTATCTCCATAGTATGAAAGACATTAGGAAGTCTGTTTCCTTTTCAAATATCAGAAAGGGTAAGCCAGTATCCAAGGTTACGTTATCTAGATGGCTGAAAGATTGTATATCCTTCATAAACAACAAGAAGAAGGTTGAATTGTTTGGGCCTGTCAGGGCACACTCTACGAGAGCCATAGCTACTTCAGCTGTTTTTCATTCCAAGGCTTCCATGTATGAAATTTGTGCAACTGCAACATAGGCTTCCTCACCTTACCTTTATTACTCATTACAAATTGGATTTGATCTCTAGGGAAAGAGCATCCTTTGGTTCTGTGGTGCTCAGGAATATCCTTCCGTGAGACCTCCCAAGATATAAGGTAGCTGGGGACTCTGTCCCATATGTTAAGGAATAAATGAAGATTGACAACATCAGATAAAGAATGTGCTTACCATAACATTCCATCTGTGTTGTCAATCTTTATTTATCCTTGACTCCCCACCCTCCATCCCCCTTCCATTCAGACACCCTGGTGGGATGAAATCTGGTCCTAGTTGCATGTTTTTTTTTTCATATGTGACGCCAGGTATGGTTTCCATTAAAGTGCTGTTAGGATTATTTTCTGTCATGTGTATCTGCAAACTCAATCTGAGGTAAATTGGAGAGGAGCATTCTGGGTAGAACTTGAGCTCAAGAGTTTTTTGTTTTCGCTGGCTGTAGTAACAGCCAAGTCCATTGCAATGCTCGGAACCAAACCCATATGTCAAGGATAATTGAAGATCGACAACACAGATGGAATGTTATGTTAAGTACGTAACTTCTTTTTCAGGCTGATATGAAGTTCATCAGTTGGAGAACAGTTTTTCTTATTGCTGTGATATCTGCAAGACGACACTCTGAGTTGCAAGTTCTCATGGTGGACCAACCTTATTTGATTTTACACAATGACATGGTTATTTTATGCACTAATCCCTCTTTCATGACAAGGTTTTTCTGATTTAACCCTGAATCAAGCTATCAATCTCCCAATTTTCTTTCCAGAACATAAAAACAAACAAGGGAGATAAGATTTTTTGTACCTCTGATGGGCAAAGACAGCTCAAGTACTACCGTGACAGAACTAAGCCCTTCAGGAAAGCTAAACAGCTGTCTTTAAGCAAACAATTGCTTGTTGAGTGTGCTTTGCTGTTGTTTTTGTTTTTTCCACCATGGTAAATCTGTTCGACAAGGTTAATGCATATTTCACCAGAGCCTTTTCTTCAGTGGCATATTGGAAAGGAGTGGACTATGGAAGCATTCTAGAAGCAGCAGCTGAGTCCTTTGTTCATACCTTTACAAAGCAATTTGTACTGGATACTTTCTCAAGTTCTGAAACAGGCTGTGAAAGGACCATTCTCTAAGGGCTCGTGGATCCTTTTCCTTGCTCCTCCAATTAAATTAGGGTGTGCTTTGGGAATCTATCCATATGTCACTGAGGCAGTGTGAATTATTAAGATAGTACAGTGTCTTAAGTCCTACTTACATGTAACAGTAGATGTTCTGATTTCACACTGCCTCTGTGGCATTACCCACCATCCCCCATAATATAGTTCATTGGTGATCAACCTTGTGTTTTTGCTTGGCTTTAGTTCTTTGTGTTGGTGTTTTGTGGCTGCAGATTGGTTGCAGACAATTCTTACTTCTCGTCCTACTTGATTCATCCTACATGGTATTAAAAGCCTGAATAACTGACGTTCTGTGACAGGGGTTAGACTTCCTCAATGGAAGGGGCTTAGCTAGTCCTTTATCACAGAGTCAGAAGAGGGAATTCTGAGCTCTGGAAAGCTGCCAATGTGGGTTTGTGCAAGCACAGAACCTATGTACCACTGAGACGGTGTGAAATTCGAACATCTACTGTTAACAGGTAAGTAAGACTTACACAACTGTACTTTCCTATATGCTTTTCTACCCTATCCATGAAAGAAGGCCTGGAAGACGGATGACTTTTTTTTTCTTTTCCTTGGACATAAATGTTCCTGTATACTGTCCCCCCCCCCCCTTTCCTGTGATATCCAGGGCACTTGTGAAGGTTCAGAAGTGCTCCCCAAAGATCATTGTGGTGACTCCCTTCTGCCCCAGGCAACAGTGGTTATCCTTTCTTTTGGAATTGGCCATGGTCAATTACCACAAGCTTCCTCACATACTAGATTTACTCATGCAAGATCAGGTTGGGTGTTTGATACATCCAGACTCCAAACAACTGCAACTGACTGCCTGGATGATAGGGTCTCAATACCTTTTAGGCACCTTTTCTCTGAGGATGTACAGAAGGTACTAATGGAAGCAAAAAAAATAAATAAATAAATAATCCTGCCACTGGAAAAATATAAACAAATGTAAATGTTTTTCTGGATGGTGTCAACAAATAACCAACACCTGTTCAGGGCTAGTGTTTCTATGGTTTTATAGTATTTGCTTGTGTTCCTAAATTATGGCTTGGCTTACTCCTCTATCAAAGTTCATTTGTCAGCTATTTCAGCATGTCTGCCCATGTATGTCCTCTTTCAATACAATTTCACGTGAAAATGGTTTTGAAAGTGGTCATATAAGAAACCTCCCAGAAAACCGGTGGCTCTTCCAATGGAGCTTATTTTTTGATAGAGGAGGTTAACACTTGCTCCATTTGAACTTGCTAATCTGGGTGAGTTGAGGGTCTTATGATGGAAAACTGTTTTTTTGATTGCTCTGACCTCAGCAAGAAAGGTATCTGAATTGCAAGCTGTGATAGGTCAGCCTCATCTCATCTTCCAGAGAGACAGGGTTTCTTTGTGAACAAATTCTTCTTTTGTACCTAAAGTGGTATCAAAGTTTACTTTGAGCCAAACTATTTGTCTCCCAGAGAAAGGAGAATTCCATACCTTGGATAGCCCCGTAAAACTCTGTTACCACCTTGACAGAACAAACTTTTCAGAATTTCCATTCAGTTCATTTCTTGTGAAGGTAACAAGGGGCAACTTGTGTCAAAAAGGATCATTTCCAAGAGGTTGTCTCAGGCTGTTCCTGTTTTTTTTATTTTTTTTTTATTTTCACCACACCAAAACTATTCCAGGTAGGGATGAGGGCCATGCTTTCTTGACCTTCGCTTCATCTTTGGCTTTTTGGAAATGGTTGGACTTGAAGTACTGTAGAAGCAGCAACTTGGTCCTCAGTGTATACTTTTATAAAACTCTCTAAACTAGATTTGTTCTACAGCTGTAGGGACAGGCTTTGTTAGCGCCATTCTCCAAGGGCTCCGTATTCTTCCCTTCCATCCGTATAGTTTAAGCTATGGTAATCTCCCCATATAGCATAGGCTACTGCAGCAGTGATCAATGTGATGAACATAGTGCAGTTGTGTAAGTAAACCTATCCTAACAGTTGATGTTCAAACAACCACTTCTGCAGTAGCCATTCCCTCCATCCTTCCTGTTTTTTGTTTTTATTTTTTTCCATGCCAGGGTGCAGACATTTATTTTTTCTTTTCCTAGAAATGTCCTGTCTGGGCTTAGCTTCCATCTCTCAATTTATTTATTTATTTTATTTTACATTTGTATACCGGGAAAGTTCAACCGGGTGGAAGCCCATTTTCACCAGAGGCCCGGGGAGAAAAGCTCCACATAGCAACTTTACATAAAGGCATTGTTTAACAAAGGTTTTAATACAGTGAAAAAAAACACATGACAAAGACATAATATTTGAAGTAATACATAATATTTTAAATGAAGATGTTAGAGTAGGTTGATTAAACACAGCTAATCTGTTCTTCCAAGATTTAGATTAGTCCAGATATAAAGTGAGATAAGCCATGAGATGCAAGTTGCAACTTTAGATTACAGTTGGTGAGGTAGAGTAAAGTATAGGTTAACTCTTAGAATATAAAGGAAGATGTGGCATAGACGGCTTATTAGTAGTCAGATTCTATTCAATAATAATAGAGAATAGATTGATAAGGAGGAAAGTGAGGAAGGGAAGAGATTGGGATAAGAAGTATTGAGATTGGGATCGAAAATTATGGAGGGTGGGAATTTATAGCTATATTTTACTAGGACCATACTTAGATTAAACATGACCAGGGACAGTTGGGAACATTATTGCCTGGTAGGATATAGGTGGCTATTATGGTTATATATTTATTCTGATTGACTTGAAGTTTGGTTAGTAGAATATCTGTAAATTTGGAATATTAAGACTGATTGGTTACAGAATAAGGTTACTGCTGAATAGTATGGCTATTCCTCCACCATCTGTAAATTTGGAATATTAAGACTGGTTGGTTGCAGAATAATGTTACTGCTGAATAATATGGCTATTCCTCCACCTCTTTTTTCCTTTCTGTCTGCTCTAATTATATTGTAGTCTGGGGGGGGGGGGGAGTAATTTCATTATCCATAATGTTTGGTTTTAGCCAAGTTTCTGTTATGACAGCTAGGTCTGGGGAGTAGTGGGAGAGGGTAGCATGAAGCTCATGGACCTTATTAGCAGTATTTCTGAGGTTTAGATTTAGAAAGAACAAATCTTATTCTTTATGGGGTAGGTTAACTATGTTATGTAGATCGGAGTGGTTTGAGGCTGTATAGTTAGGTCCTGGATTTGAATGTATATCTCTGCTTATTATGAGTTTGGAGGCAATATTAGTTAGAATGTGCATGAGTTTGGCTAGCTGTTTATGGTAACTGAAAGTGATATTTCTTGTAGTTTTTTGAAAGGGGGTATTTTGTGATTTATGTGTACAAGGAAAGTTATGTTAAGGATAGCTGGTGATATTTCTAGGTGAAGGGTTTGGTTATGGGGGAAGTAGATGGAGGTGATTTTATAGTTGGTTTGGGGTGTAGTTAGTTGGGAGTGATAAGCTGTTAAATGGGCATCGGTTATAAAGAGTAGGAGAATGGTGATGTTTAGTAATAACATTTTGGATGAGTTATGTTCCTTATTGGGTTGGAAACTATTTGATCCATATAGATTTGATACTTAGGAAGTGTAGGATGTGGGCAGGTTTCGAGGAGATTAAGAATAATTAAGGATAGTAAATGTAATTGAGAGATTTGTTTACTGATTGGTTATTGGAGTATTAGTTAGATAGGATTGGAGTGAAATTGATAGTTTTGGAAGTCTGTCATGTGATTCGCATGAAATCTATGAAGGGCTTGATGCCCAAACCTGTTTTTTTTTTTCAGTCAGCTCAGCTTGATCTCACCAATTGTTTGGGCACATGGAAGGTGCCCTGAACCTTTGGAAGCTGGATGGCTGTTGTATCATATTCAGGATATAACTTAGGCTGTTGTAGCAGTGATCATTCAAACATGTACTGTTATGGTAAGTTTACTTACACAACCATACTTTTTATTTTGGTGTAGTTCTGAAGATGTTACCTAGATCAAGTTTAGCCTGCAAGTCAGTGTGACATGGTGCCATTTATGAGCATAAAGTATATTGTGTCATTCTCATTTCCGTTTATATTTTTTCATCCACTCTGTAAGTATGTGAAGTGTATTGATTTGTAGATGAACTCTGCAAAAATGTCAAGCTTTTCTAGTTCTGTGATAAACTCCTCTTCTTAAAAAAAATCTTGCAGCCTTCTTGATGTCATTGTGGCAGTGCTTCACACAATTACACAATTGTATTGAGAAATTTGCTTACTAATCCCTTACAGTTTTGTGCAAGTTTTTAATGTCAGTAAAATGTATGTCCACTGAGCAAATTTTCTTGATTAAAAGGCTTATGTAGTTGTACATAAGTTGTAGAAATCATTTGGAAACTTGTGGGGGTTCTTTTGTTTTGGAGACCTGATCCTTGTCTGGGGAGAGAGGCCTGTATTTATAAGCTCAGAAGTTCTAAGGGGAAATGCTTGCTTTAAGAGCCTTTGCTACACTTTAGATATTTACAGCTTGGAGTTTTAAGAAGCCCATGCAGCTACTCTTGTTATCTATCTTGGGAGCAGGAGGAGCAGCTTCGCAGCAGTATAATACTTTAATGGTGTCAAGGGGCATGCATTTGAAGGTATCAGCAAAGAGCAATTGGGGATGTGGAGTTTGCCTAGTGCAGGGACTAACAGCCCACCCACAGAGTCTGTGTGGTGTTGGGAGGAGGTGATATTTAAAAAAGGATTGGTCTTGAGCACAGAACAGTAGCATTTGACTCCAATACAGAACAGTTTCTTAGGAGTAGCTGCCAAGTTGTTTGCTTTCTGGTACCATATTGGCAAAGTTAACAAATGTGAGTTGCAGCTTGTGTTTTTGATCATCTGTTTCAGGTCTTGAAAATTGGAAAGGAACTATCTGGAGTTGGCTGCATTGATGTTATGTTCCTGGAGCTGGACAATTGAGACGTCAGTCAAAATGCAGTGATAAGAAGAGCCAGCTTTGCCTTAACCAGAGTGACGCTATCTGCAGCATGATGCCTTAGGGCTTAAGCGAAGGTTATTTTGCCTTACCGTCATGGGTGTTATATGTTTTCTCAAAGTGACACATGATGGAGCAATCATGATGCTTATAGTGCCATTTTGGCCCAGATAGATCTGATTCTTGCTTCTGTTGAGTTAGAGCAGTGGATGGCAACATAATCAACCTCTAACCTTAATCCTGCTTGACCAGGAGAAAGGGGCAGATTGTGTCCATGTGCCACATGCCTACACTTGCATTGACTCTACATTAGCAGTGATCTCGCTACCAGACTTGCTGCAGGGGATAGTAAAGATGCTGGCAACAGTTGAGAAATGAACTGCTTGAGAATTTGCTCACCCCTCCATTTCTCCATTCTTAAACATGGAGCCAGGGTGTTGCATCACCTGTCACCTCCTTTCTTATTTTAGAGACACCCTCCTACCTTCTTTGATAGTCATATCAGTCTGTTGTAGCATGTTGTCTCATGTAGTCTGTCTGTCTCTTGGCTGGATGATGTATCTTCTTGTCTTACTGTGTGTCCCAATTTGTCTTCTGCTTTCCTGCACCATCATTTGTTCTTCTTGACCTTCTCTGCATTTGGGGCTACCATAGCTTCAAGTCTGAAGCTGAAGCTCTCATTTCTCCATCTGTCTGAAAGTGTTTGCCTTACTACTCATCTCAAGAACTTCATCTCTGTCACTTAAAGCTTCCTCAGCTGCTCTGCTTTTACTACACAGATTTTGTGACATACAGAAGCACTGATTTTGCTACTGTTTTGTATACTTTACATTTCATATTGTTTGGCTTTTTTCTGTTAAGCAATACCCCTTACACTTTGTGACAGATGGCTGCAGCACCTGCGATTCTGGCTTTGATCTCTTCATTCAGACTTCCTTCTCCTCAACCACACATGCTTGAAACTTTTAACCTGTTCCACAGTTTTTTCCTTCAGTCTCAGTGTTCACTTTCTTCTGATTTCCTTTATTTGTAGCCATGGCAACTGTCTTGTCTTTGCTTGGTTTCATCCCATGTGCCTTTGGTTTTGCATTCTATTCCCGCAGTCATTTGCTGAAGTTGATTTTTAGAGTCTGCTTATAGTGCCAGATTGTATGCATACATCTTCTTTGTTCTGTCATCTCTGACGTCTTTGCTAATATAGTCCATCACCAGAATGAGTAGAAGGAGTAGGCGAAGAGCTGATCCCTAATGCACACACATTCCCACTGGGAGGTTCTGGTGAGTCCATATATCATTCATAGTTGTGTCATTAGGTCCTTGATCATGGCCTGCACTAGTTTTACTAATATTTCTGGGATTTCAGACCATTGCAGGGCTATCCAAATCATCTTTTTTGTGGAATTTTTCATACGCTTTCTTCAAGTCTGTGAATGATCTGTTGGATTCTTTCCTCATTTCTTTGTGTTGTAGTTTTTTTTCTCTCTGCCTGTTGACCAGCAAACCTCCTCAATTCTAAATGAGGCCCATTCATTCTCTAGCAGTGTCTGATTACCCTACATATCCCCCCCCCTGATGAGAGACTGTGGGAAGGTGGGGAGTCCGTTATCTGGACAGAGCTCAGAGATTGCACTTATGCTGTTGCTGACATCTTGGCATTTGAGAGCCTTTTTCTGTTAGAGCTCTAACCCCACCTGAGGGGGTGGTATCATACAAACCTGTGTCACTGTAGAGGATGCCTAACATTCCAAAAGTCTATGCACACAGAATACCTTGCAGGAGGGGTATTGGAACTACCATCACTGCCTTGAGCAGTCACAGGACATGCTCCTTTCAGACTGGCTTCTGTTTCAGTGGCATATGAGATTTTCATTTCGCACCATGAGAGCAGCAGGCAAAGCAAGTTGGGAAGCAACCTCCTTGCCCTCCTAGGATAGGTACGGCCCATCCCCACATTCAAGCATCAGTCACTTTAGCCATTAATTGAACCCTGTTCACCTGAGTTGTAGTAAAGATTTTATCCTTTAAGGACACCGGGATGGCTTAGTCTTTACTCATTTTTCAGCTTCTTCTCCACTGTCTCTCTTACTGCAAATGTCATCAGTTGTACTGCATCCTGATCTGAATCTGAGCTGCTGACCTCCCATCTTACTTTCTTACTATTCTGTGTATTCATTGATCAACTATCACTCTCCAGCACTTTCATGTAATGTGCTAGAGTTACTGACTGCAGTTGTGAATGCCCCCTTCTATACTGGCAGTAGAATGCTTATTCTCCAGTCATTTGGTAGACACCTTTATCTCCATAACCAGGCAAATACCCTCAGGAAATATTTTTATTCCTTAAGACACTCAACATCTTCATCAGATCTGCTATGGCATCATGCAACCCTGTTTTCCTTGACTTCATTTTCTTTGTTTCCCTTTGTACTTGTAGGGTGGCTGATTCTTTATTCCTGCATTTACTTCTATGGTGCATTCTTCTTCTTCTTCCTTCATCATAGGCTGTGCATGGAATTGTACATTTTCTCTGTGGTTTTCTACATTCAAAAGCTTCTTGAAGTACTCCTTCTGTCTGCCTTTGTCCTCTGGACTGATGAGCAGATTATTAGTAATCCTCATATTTTTTACTGCATCCTGATAAAGCTGCGTTTTGCCATCTGCCAAGTCACTATCCAAGAGCTGGTAGAGTTTCTGCGATGCCTTGTTCTTTTTCCATTGCAGCTGCTTTCTTAGTCTCTTTGTTAGCTAATCAGTATTCCTTCTTAGCCAGATCTATCTTTTCCACCTCCTCCTTTTTACTGCACACCATTCATTTGATAACGTGAACTTCTGCATTCTATCACCAGCTTTCCTTATGTTCCTTATTTCTTCTACTCCTGACTTGGCCACATATCTGATTATCATCTTCAAACATGCTGTTTTGATTTGCTGCCCTTCTTCTCTAGCTTCATCTATTTCTTCTTCTTCCTGAGGTACTAAAGCCCTGTGTATTTCTTTGAACTCCAATGCTTTTCACTCCAGTCAGTTTCCAGATCATCAGCTTAATCTTTGTTGACCTTAGACACTACCCTCTGGGGGGGGGGGGGGGGGGGGTTGGGGCTTTAACAGAAAAAGGCTCTTAAGCTGTCTGTACTGTTACGAGCATGGCCCCCTTATTAAGATCTACTAATTTTGTCCTGCTTTATCTAGTAGGTCCTGTAACTGCCTGAGTGCCCTTTTTCCTCCCCATCACAACCCTTCTGTAGGACACAAATTAAGATTATTTCAACGTTCTCTCCTGGATACACAGAATATCCAGTTACTTCCTTACCACCAAATTATGCACCTCCAGGCTGCTTCCTGTTAGGGAACTTGTGTTCACTAATTGCTGTCTGTATTTCATTTTTGGTAGGTTGATTAATTTGTTTCCAGCTTTCAATAAAATTAACTCTCTCAGATAACTCAGGCTTGGCAGTTGGAGACTGGCTGGCCAGTAGCTTAGTGACACAGGGTTGCTGGGGTAGTAGGGTTATATAGACTTCTTCCATTGTTTGTACAAGTCCCTGGTGTCCTCAACCCACTTAGCACTGATAAATGAACACACACACACACACACACACATATATATATATATATATATATATATATATATATATATATATATATACATATATATATAATTTTTTTTTTTTTTTTTTTGCAACATTAGTTAATGTAACTAAATCACACCGAGCTACGTTTTACTTTCCCGAGTGGCTAGACCTGGCATGGTACTCAATTTGTTGTCCATGTTCTTTTATCTAGATGATAATGCATACCGTAGTTGTTGGCTAAAGCAATTCATCTACATGAGCCTTCCCCAAATAAGCACCACTAAGAGTTCGTGCTGCTACTCATAACTCCATTTATATTTGGGTGCGTTCTTTTGGCATATCTCTCATGTTAAACTGGGAGGGCCAGTATTGAACTTTAATACCTTCCATTTTTTTTATTTTTTTTTAAACATCTATATTAACTTGGATGTACATCCATATCGAAAAAAAAATCAACATGTTGAATGGCAAGTGATTGAATACAGATGGTTTATCACTAGCCAACTGAAAAATGCAGAAAAAACAAAGGTAAACAAGTTTTTTGCAGGGGACAAGCCTCCTTACACTCCCTGCTACTTGTATACTGGTTCTGAGACTGCAGTACCATGGCAAAAGTGTAAATTAACCAATCCACACTGTGCTACGATCTCGCACAGAAAAAGCTGGTACATGCTGTCAGCTGATGTTCGATCAGCTTTACCAGCTGTATATTCTGTATGACAATTGGAGCTCTGGACCAATTGCCAGCAACCCATTATATTATCCCATTTTAAACTGTAGTATGGATTTACATAAATAAAAAAAATAACAGTATCCATTGTTGTTGTTATGCATTATACATAACTTTTTTCTTTGTAACAAGTTTTCTTTCACTCCTGCATTGCATAAGTCACCCAATTCCTTTCCTTCCCTTAAATTTCATGTCTGTTCTTGAACATTTTTCTATTTGTATTTCAAACAATTCCGTTTATTTCCATGAACTGTGTTCCTTTCTTTTCCTAAAGATCAAACTTCCAGTTCTTTTACCTACTTTACAATATCTAAAACTTCATTTATGTTAGGAATAGATTTGAATTTCTGTTTTCTAGTAATTGTCCAGTAATATTAAACTTAGTGAGGTCTTACTATGTCAGGGGAATTTAGATCCCAACTCAAGATTTCTTTCAGCTCATTACTTTCCAAAAATATGTTGCCAGTTATCTTTTTCCCATTATATTTCAGCAATTGCTTTCTATCTTAAAACCAGCTACACAAACACTTTCATGTAAAAATCAAAATCCTTCTCGACTTTGTTGTATAATTGGGAGCCTTGCAATTTTCCCCATTGTTATGTTGTAAGTTTCCATTACATTTTCTTTTCCTAATCTTTTTCTAATCTCTTTTCATTGATTTGTATAGCCATTATGTAGTATTTTATATGCCATGCTAATTATCTAATTTTTAACAGCAGTTTCTGTCCTAGACTCAGCTAAAAGTTGTACCAGAGCTAGTCTTTTAAAGATGACCTAACTTGTGCCTGTTGTAAAAACTTCCTTCTATATTGCTCAGCTTATAAATAAAGGGATTGTGTTTATATGTAGGGATGTCGTTGTCCTCTCTTAAATCCAAAAGAAACCAACCAAGCAATGCAAATTCAGAATTGTGTTTAATAAAACAAAAGCAAAGCTTTCAGGTCTTGTATCAATGTATCACTAAAACCAGTACTTAAATATAAGCAAGTGTGCCTATAGCAGATATTCTGTCTTTTTAAAAATGTTTAATTAAGTGTTAATTTTTAATGAATTGGCTGTGTGTGATTGATGTGTAAGTGGTTTATGTACTGAGTTTTTTATTCACTGATGAAGGGTTTTTAAGACCTGAAAGCTTTGCTTTTGTTTTATTAAACACAATTCTGAAATTGTGTTGCTTGGTTCTTTTCTTTTGGATTTCTTGTCTCATTTTCATGGACTGAGTCTTCACTCTGTGCATGGACTGAGTCTTCACTCCATACTTGTTTTGGTCATCTGAAGTTGTCTTCTTTTACTCAACCCTCATTAGGCCAGTCATAATATAATGGACTATTTGCCATGTGTCTGTCCAGAAATATCTGACAACTGAAATGCAGACAAAAATACCTTAATAAAAGGATACATGGCCTGAACAACATGTCTTAACTCAAAACCCTGTCACTATACTCTGTATCCTATAGACTGCTAAGAGGTGACATGTGTCTGGTATGCAAGGCATCCTCCGACCTATTACTGATCTATTTGCTGCACATCAGCAAGCCACATGGCATTAGAAATCCCATGTCTAGGCATCTAAACCTCTTCTGCAACATCAACAGAATGGTTTGAGGGGCAGGAATATTTCGCAGAGGATACTGCTGCTGTGGAACAGACTCCCCATCTATATAAAACAAATTTCATCCCTGTCCATTTTTAAGTGCAATTTTGATCTATGGATGGGAAACAGAAAATTTAGTATATGACTGTCCCTTGTACTATTAATGGACAGATTCAGCCCCTAATTACTTTATCACATGCACAATCCCACTCAAATTGTCTATGATATGATCCCATTTATTCCCATTAGGGGTAATGCATAATTATTGACCATGAGATAAGTATGGCCACTATGTAACCAAATGGGATAGCTTGTTTTGAGCACAGAAAGGGAAACTAGCTAGCCTTAAAATGGCTCACAGGGGCAGCTAGCCTAGTACTTGTGTATTAGTTCTTCTACTTCCTTTTCTCTTTGCCTATGTTGTTGTTAACCACTGATTGGAAGTCAGTCTTTAACTTCACTCTAGTATGTTACCTTTTCCTCCTAAGTTTTTTGCTCCCAGTACCTTGGTTCATTTTGTAATTTCCTGCCCCCTGCCTGTTTTCCATATCCCTACTTGCAAACATTTATACTGGTAAAATATGAGATGTTTTTCATATTGATGATTGCTGCAGTAGCCTTAGCTATATAGGTTATATCCTGCCAAGGATATAACAGACAACCAGCTTCCAAAGTTTCAGAGCACCTTCCTGGTGCTCAGCTATCTGTCAGCTTTAGCTGAGCTGACTAAAGACAAGTTTGGGCAACATGCCCTTCAGAGCTTTACTGCCACTGAAAGACTGTGCTCCTCTGAGGCTTTTGAGGATCGACTATCAGCTTGTGCAGTTCCTTTGCTCTGCGGAAAAGTTCCCTTTGGGGGATAAAACTTCCATTCAGTAATTTTGTTTATTAGTAATACTTTCTTCAGGAAAGTTATTTTAAGGCTAGGCCTTTTTGCTTTAACAGCCTGTACAGTACAGTTTTAAACAGGAGGACCCCTCCCCAGTCAGTTTAAAACTTGTTTAAAATAATTGAAAACCATTCTTCCTGTGGAGAAAATTGTATTTATTTTACTTTTTGGCACTGGCAAAGGGTTTTAAAGTGCTTTTACTGTGTTTGTCTGTGACAAAAGTGACTTTTAAAGATTTCGTTTTTACTGGCATTTGCTGCTTATTTTCCCCAGGAAGGAGCTACCATTTTCGGCTTGACCATATAACAATCTGTCAGTCCTTCTTCTAGGTATAAAAAGAAACAATTGAACCAACAGCCTTTCTCATCAGTCTGCATTAGCTGTAAATAGGTGACTCTATTGTGGCCATTAGTTGTACCTCAGACGATCCATATTTTACCCTTGAATCCCTCTGGTGTAGCACCTACAGCCTGTATGGACTAGGGGTTAGCCACATCCTCTGCAGCTGTTGGGGTCTCCTTAGTGGGCAAGGGAGAGCCATTCTTCTTGGCCCTGAGAGAGGGAACAAGAAAGGCTTCCCTGTTTTGTCCAAATCCTTTGCCCATCCCTGGTGAAGCTGCTGCTGCCATTAGTAACATTGTTGGTCCCATTTTTCCTGTCAAAAAGAAACAGAAAACTAAGAGTGTATCTACTCCTCCTCAAATTTCCTTAGACAGGAGTAGTTTACTGGCTCTAGCTTAGTGTTTATTTCAGGCTATCGATCCTTCTTGTAAAGTAGTTTCTAGGAAAGGAAAGAGGGATGCCTACTTTCCTGAAGAGATTTAAGATTCTGGTAGCTGGGCAAGAGGATGAAGGAACAGATATAGGGCGTTCTCCTCAGATTTCTGATTCAGACACTGAGGATAGCTCAGTTTCTGACTCTCCCTGGGGGGGGGGGTGTCTCTCTATCTCTCTCTCTCTCTGCTAGAATATGCTAGTATTTTCAGTGGGAGATCACTGAGATTTCTTAGTCCTCAGAAAATACTATGATCTGTTGCAAAGGAATTCCAGAACCTGCACCCCTTCCTCCAGGTCTGTCATCCTTGTTTGATGTATGTGTTAATGCCTGCAGTTTTTCTCATGGTCAGCCAGCTGCCTGTAAAAAAACATAAGATTGAGGAACTTTATAAATCCTAAGGTTTTTATATACTCTTCCCATAACCGATAATCCTTCTACTGCTAAATGATTAAGTAAGTCCAGTGCTACTCTTTCTGATAAGGATGTGAAGGTTATTGATAAATATGGGATAAAAGTGTTTGCTTCTGCAAGTTTGATTTCCAGAATTTTGAACTGGCAAGCTTGATTGTATGGTAAGGTTTGTTCTGACTAATTCTGAAAGTATGAGGAATGTTTTATTTGCATTTTCTTCTTGTAAGGAAAAGTCTGCTTTCAATAATTTAATTTCTTCTAATGTTTATGTCACTACTCATTCTTTACAGTGTGTGTATGACTCTGATACTTCAAGGTCTGTGGCCACTGGTGGTGATTTGAGGAGGTTTGCATGACTGCATTCTCAGAACCTCCCACGGTGACGTTCAAAATGAGACTTCTTCTTTGGATAGAAATTTAGCTTTTGGGCCCCTCTGCTGCAGAGGTGATCAAAAAGTGTGATGAAAGAGGTAAGCTGATACAGGGAATATCTGCAATTTTTCAGCCCTCCTTTTCCACGTTTTTCAAGGGGTTCGGTAAATCCTTATCCAGTTTTGGCAAGAGGCAAAATGTCTCAACAAAACACATGTGAACAGATATTTAAGAAAAAACGGCAAGGGGGTTCCAAGAAGAATTCTGGAAACTCCCAAAATAAAAAATTGTCCAAGCAGTCTGAATGATTGAGACTTTGCCCCCCTTCCCACCCAGGCAGACCTTTTTTTTTCCTTCTAGAAAATCTGGATCTCAGCTTTTCTGTTTGGCAACAGATAGTTTCAGACAAGTGGGTTCTGAAGATCATTCATCAAGGTTACAGAAGGCAGTGGGAGGAAATTCCTTCTTTCCAGGGGGTAATTCTCATCCTCCAGACCTGGCTCTCTTGTTTCCATCTATCCTTCATCACATGCTGTCTCAGTGAGTGATAGAACCAGTTCCCTTCTCACAGGTGGGAAAGAGGTTTTATTATCTTTTTAGTGCCAAAGAATGAAGAAGAAATGCTTGAAGACCAGTTCTGGATCTTTCTTTCCTAAATCTGTGATAGTGCCCCAAATTTAAAATGTCACTTCCTAACTATTTATGTCTTCTTCCTCATTCAAGTTTTCTTCTAATATTAGATTTAAAAGATGTTTATCATCACATTCCTATTTATCCAGACTTTTCTTAAAGTTTTTGTGTCTGGATCATATTATCACTTCTCTGCCTTACCCTTTGCCACTATTCACTGCCCCAAGAGTGTTCACAAACTGTCTGGCTCCAGTTACAGCTCATTGCATGCTACAGGGTATCCTTATTTTTCCATATTTAGACAACTTGCTTACCTTTGCAGAGTCTTTCAAAGTATGAGGAATCTCTTTCTTGGGTGAGAAATCTATTACACATTCTGGAATTCCAAGTCAGCATTCAAAAGTCTTTCTTGACTCTTTCTTATAGGAATTTGTTTATGGGATGTCAGCTAGACACCACAGGTCAACGCTTTTCTTCCAGAGAAAAAAAAAAAGATCTAGATCTATTTCTGAGGTTTTCCACTCAGATTTTAGTCACTGTCAGGATTTTGGGTCTTACCGCTTCTATGAATGTCATGATACACGTGACAAGACTCCACATAAGAAAGATACAATGGTATTTGAAGTCACTTTTGTATGTGCAGCAACAAGCCTTGTCTTTTCAGATCCCATTGCTGGGGTTTGACAGAAAGGAGATCACTTGGTGAATACAACAGATATCCTTAGATCCAGGTCTCCCTTCTCCCTCCCTGTTCCAAAGCAGCCAGTCATCACTAATGCCTTGGATTTTGCTTGGGGAACAGTTTCAGAAGTGATAAAAAGGCAAGGAGCATGGGACACCAAGGATAGAAGCAAGCACATAAATATAAAAGAGATATTTGCCCTGATGAAGTCACTTAACTCTCTGAATCATCTTTGATTCCCGGGACCTCTTCAAGTCGTTACAGACAATACCACAGTCATGTGATACATCATCAATCAGGAAGGGGCTAGGTTGTACCTGTCGCTCGTCCGGTCAGGATAAAACAGATGAACAGTTGTGTGTTCGGTTCAAGCAGCGTTGTTATATACAAACACATCAGGATTGAGGCTTAGTAACTTTAACTTAAATAAGCTTATAAACTTATAAACAGACTGACTACTGCACTCATACATGTTAACACTCTGACTGTTCACTCAGAGTGGCACTGCTGCCTGCATGTGCTCTCTATTTATACACACATGCCCTCACTTTGAAATGCTTCTTAAAGTCATAACACATGCTCTGTTCTACATCCTCCCTCTTTGAGAAATATGTCAAGCACAGTAATAATGACAACAGTCATTGATATTCAATTATACAGAAATAATCCTTTGACATGCAGTTACACAGAACTAATTACAAAAGAAACAGTCATGTCCAGGTTGCTGTGTATTTAACACTAGGTCTGGAAGTATGACCTGATCATGTGACATAAAAATTAGGACTGGGTTTAGCAACAGGGACTGTCTTTAATGAATGTTTAACTTCAGGGACATCGGGGACATCATTAGTAAGGGAATAGGTACTGAGACATGTTCTTCAACAGGAACATCGTCTGGATTGCTTAGAGATCTAGAGTCTGTATCACAGGTATGATGCTGCGATATTGATTGACACCGGAAGAAGGTGACTGCAATTTGTTTCTGTATTCTATACCCTCAAGTTCTAGTAAGTAAGATCTTGGCTCGGCACATACACCTTTCACTTGACCAATTAGATTAAAACCTTTCACCATTTGCATCCTTACTAGCTCTCCTCCTTTCAATGGACGAAGAAGTCTGCTTGTTTTATCATAGTTGGACTTCTGGAATGAACACTTTTTGAATAGTTGGGCTTTGATTGCTCTGGTGTTTTTAACGTTAGGCAAAGTCATTCTTGTTTGCCTAGACAGAAGTCTTTAAGCAGGTGAGCCAAGTAAATTGTCACGGGGTATATTTCTTCAACATCATTATTGTCATGTTTTGACCTCTTTAATAATTGCTTTGCACTTTACTGCATGTTCAGCTAGGCCATTTGACTGTGGATGCTCAGGATTACTGGTAACATGGATAAAGTCTCACTGTTTTGCAGATTTCTGAAATAGCTGACTGGTAAACTGGGCAGCGTTGCCAGAAATAACTTTGTGTGGACTACCATGGACTGAGAAATGACATTTCAACTTAGTAATGACAGCACTGGATGTTAGGTTAGGTAGCAGATCAATCTGGAACCAATTCAAGTAAGAGTATACCAACACTAAGTAATGTTGACTATTCCATTCGAATAGGTCAGTAGCTGCTGTTGACCAAAGTAGTTCAGGAATCTGGCTTAGCTGAAGTGGCTCTTTTTGCAAATGCGGTTTAGTACTGTTGCATACTGAACAAGATGAAACTACTTTGACAGAGAAGGCCAAAATACTAGTCCTCTCGCCTTTCTTTTGGTAGCTTCAAAACCTGGGTGGCCACAGTGCAAAATTTGGATGTACTTATGTTGTAAGAAAGTATGAGTGACAACTTTAGGACCTTTGAAAATGATACCATCTTCCATCAACATTTCATCTCTGTAAGGAAAATAAGGTTGCACTTCTGTTGGTACACAAGATTGCTTTACGGCCATCCAACATTGATGAAGTGGTTGAACTTTTGCAAAACTGGATCAGTCTTTGTATGATCTCTTAGCTCATCAGGTCTTGTGGTAGAAAAATTACGCACTTTCATGAATTGAAGTCAAAATTCTCTGTATCAGGTTTTCTGTGGTATCTCTGGGTGATCTGGATAAGGTATCAGCCAGATAAAGAAGTTTGCCTTTTGTATAGACCATTTTGAAGTTGTACTTTTGTAATCTGGACATCATTCTTTGTAGTCTTGCTGGAGCTGTATGCATAGGCTTCTTTACAATAGTAACTAGAGGTTGGTGATCTGACTCAATCTGGATAACTCAGCCATAAATATAATCATGGAACTTCAAACATGCGAACACAATTGCTAAAAGTTCCTTCTCAATTTGAGCATACAGCATCTCAGTTTGGGTAAGAGTTCTAGACGCTTAGGCTACTGGTCTGTCCTCTTGAAGAATAACTGCAGTAAGACTGAACTTTGAAGCATCACAGGAAAGAATTACTGGTTTCTGGACATCATAGTGTCTTAACGTAGGTGGACTGGCAATTTTCTGTTTCAGGTCATCAAATGTTCTCTGGTGTTGTTCCAACCATGACCAGGTAACATTTTTGCATGTCAGCTCTCTCAAGGGTGCTGATAATTCACTGAAGTCTGGTATAAACTTCTACAAATAGTTAACCATACCAAGAAAATGCTTTAAGGCGTGGACATTGTCTGGAGCTGGCATCTCAAGAATGGCTGTTTGTTTGGAAGGATCTGGTCGTAAGCCTGAACTGGTAAATAAATGACCGACATAGGTAACTTCTGGTAGCCTAAATTTACATTTCAGATGATTGACCTTTAGATTCACTTCATGTGCTCTTTCCAGTATTTTCCAGAGGTTTCTGTCATGCTCTGCTGCACCACTGCCTCCAACTAGTAAATCATCTACTATTATAGCACACATGCTGAAAGACTTCACTGGCAGAATTTATTCCAAAAGACATTATGAGAAGTCTGTATCTACCAAATGGTGTTCTGAAAGTCAGTAGTGAAGATTTGCGATCAAGCATTACTTGCTAAAATTAACTCTTTGCATCTAAGACAGAAAAAACAGTGGCATTTGGCATGAGGGTGGCAACTTCCTTGACTGTATGCCTAGGATGGTGGGATCTCTTTAATGCTATAAGTTTTTTGGGTCAATACATATTCTGTTTTCATCTGAGCTTTTCTTATGAGCAGCTACCATGGAAGACACCAATTCATTTGGTTCTGTAACTGGACAATCACACCTTGCTACACCTTTGTATCCAACTGGACTTTGACTATGTCCTGCATAGCTATCAGAACTCTTCTCATTGGTATGACCACTGAGTCTAATTTCATGGAGTACATAACTGGAAGTTTACCTGGCCTGTCTTCGAAAATATCAACATACTCTGTGAAAATAGCATCGGTGAAACTGGAACTAGGACATGTGCTTACATGATGGACTTCTTTGGTAAAAGAAAGCAGTTTAATTTTTAAACTGTCTCTGAGACCTAATAATGGCTGTACAGGTCTTTTGACTACATAAAACTGCAAACTGTAACTGTTCCCAGCTGAATAGCATGAAAGCACTACTGAGCCTTCAGTTTGAATCTCTTCACTTCCATAAGCAATAAGTTCCGCACAGCTGGCCAAATTAAGTTGTTCACCAGCTCTTACTCTAGCAAATGTTTCTGCTGACATAACATTACACTTTGAACCAGTGTCCACTTTGAGCTGTTTGGGTTTACCATTAATCAGGACAGTACAAAACACTTTGTTTTTTGCCAACAAATCTACTGCATTAACCTTTTCACCAAGCACTGATTCACCATCTACAAAGGAGGTAGAGTTGCAGCTTTCTATATGATCAACTTGCTTTTTTGAGTGACCTTTCTTAATAAATGAATGAGGTTTGCTTGATTTACAAAGCTTTTGAAAGTGGTTCAATTTTTTTACACTTGTAGTATTGCTGACCAAATGCTAAGCACTTTTCTCTTTTGGACTTGTGATTGACACAACAATTATGACAGTTAACAATGAGACTTTACTTGGGTTTTGCTGACTCACCTTTGTGCTGTACTGAGCATGTCCATTTTACTGGGCTAGAACTTGTTAGAAAGGTACGGGCTGTCCCTGGAAATCCTGCAGAGGCTGCAGCTGCTATGTGCTTAGGGCAGTTTCTGTTAGGCATGTGCTGCATGCTGTCTACGTTTGCTCTGGAGGCTGTTGAAACCATTCTATCACTTGCAAGCATATTTGTGTGCCTTTCTGTAAGTTCGTTTATTTGACAAATCTGTATGGATTTTCTCAATGTTAAATCACTGTCTCGAAGCAAAATCTTTCTCACTGCAGCATTATTAACACCATACACAAGCCTGTCCTTTATCATCTCATCTTTCAAATAACCAAATTTGCACATTTTAGCTTTGTTTCTCAAGTCAGTAATGTAAGCTGCAAAAGTTTCACCTGGCTTTTGGTCTCATAAAATAAGTGCTTCTCCAATGTAACATTTGTCTGAGGGTTACACATTTCTCTAAATTTACGTTTCAAACAATCAGGGTCCTCCCTTGATTCAGGTTGTTCAACAATACGACGGTTTCCCTTTTTCCTGCATATACTGTTGGTGCATACACAAATGAACGCTTTCTTTCAGGGGCTTCTGATCCTGCTAGATTAAGCAGAATAAATGCCCTTGTACGTGCATATTTATCAGAAAAAGCTGCTTGCTTGAAAATATCATATTCCTGCTCAAATACTCTCCAGTTCTCCACAATATTATGATCAAACACAAGTGGACTGGGTGTGCAACATGCCTGTGCCATGTCAGCACACAGTAGTAAAGACCATTGGAATTATGTATGAACATACACACATATACGTCAGAAATGTTTTGCCAGAAACTTGTAATTACGCTCAGCAGCACAGCAGACTCTCCGAAATAACTGCACTGTGCAAAATAAGTTACCGTAGCCCAAGAACACTTTGAAATCGCTGTATTTTGCAAAACCACTGTTATCATTGTAAGAAACACTTCAAAATGACTGCACTTTGCGAATAAACTATACTCAGCACAAGAAACTTTTAGAAATGACTGTACTTTGCAAAATAACTGTGTACAGTGTCAGAAATGATTGCAGTTTGCGAAATAACTGTTCTTTGCACACAGTAAACTCTTTGAAATAATTGTACTGTAATAAAGCACACACTGCAAACACTTTTGCGCACTCTGAGATACTTCGACCAACTCTAGTTATACGTTAAATAGCTTTAGTCAATGCGAAATAGTAGCTCAGTAGCTCATATCAAAAAATGTGGTTGTTTACTAAAAAAAATGCAGTCGCTTTGCTTTTCCATGCTCATTTTGCCCTTTATTGTACCCGTTATACTCGTTTGACTTTTATCATGCTCGTTATACTTTTCTTGTGCTCGTTTTATTTTTATTATGCCCATTATGCAAATCAGAAGTATTCTGAATGCTCTCATAAGTGTTTTGAATAATTTTGTCAAGTATTGTGGTTTTGAAACATTTTGTTTAATCAGTAATGCGTTTTGTGCTTTTTGTTTGATTAATAATTTGTGAATCCTTCGTATTGTTTTCTTTACAAAATAAATAATTTATATGAGTTTATTACCTGAAATTTGTTTCTGACCTTTTTCAGTCGTTTGAGCAGATTGGGACGAAACTTCTAACACCATGTCATTCAGATGCACCACTTCTGGTACCATGTCATTCAGGCATGTCGTTCAGTTAGCTTGGGATGTAGCTTCAGAGCACAATCTCACTTTACAGGCATCCTACATTCTGTCAGTAGCAGAATTGTGTGGCAGACAAGCTGAGCAGGACAAGGGCAGACCATCACAAATGGAATAGGTTTGGGGTCTTCCGAGATTAGAAAATTCTGTGGGTAGTTCCTCAAGCAGACCTTTTTGCCTCCTCTCTGAACAGTCATCTGGCAAGATTCTGCTGCAGGACTGTATGCAAGAAGACCTGGTGGGCAGATGGCTTTTCTTTTCATCGGACAGGAATGCTACTGCCTGCTTTTCCACCCTTTCCACTATTGTCCAGGGTACGTCTGAAGGTTTGGAGGTAATCACCCAAGATCATTGTGGTGACTCCCTTCTGGCCCAGGCAACTTTGATTCGCCTTTTTTTGGAAATAACCAGGGGCAGTTGCCACAAGCTTACTCACAGACTGGATCTACTCACACAAGAACAGGGGTTTTTGATACAGTTCGACACCAACCAACTTCAGTTGATTGCCTGGATGACAGGGTCTTAATTCCTTTTAGCTCCTGTTTACCTAGGATATGCAGCAGATACTAATGGAGGGAAGAAAGCCTGCTAATAGAAATTCATGTTTTAGCAAATTGCAGTGGTTTTATAGCTGGTGCCAGCAACATAACCAGCACCCATTTAAGGTTAGTTGTTGTTTGGTTTTAAAATCATCTGTGCGAGTTACTGTCCTATGGTTTTTCTTAGGTCAAGGTTAATTTATCTTCAGTTTCATCATGTCTGCCCATGGATCCTCAATTCCCAATGCATTTTCATGTCAAAATGTTTTTTTAAAGGGGTTTGTACATAAGTGGCCTCCAATCAAACCAGTGGCTCCTCCTTGTGACCTTAATTTTGTGTTAGAGAAGCTAACACTTGTTCCATTTGAACCAGCTGACCTGGCTGATTTGAGGGTTGTAACATGGAAAACAGACTTACTGATTTTTCTGATCACTGCAAGAAGGTTATCCGAGTTGCAAGCCCTCATGGCGAGTCAGTCCTATCTCATTTTCCACAGTTTCAGGGTTTCTTTGAGAATTAGGCATGCTTTTATGCCTAAAGTAGTATCCTAGTTTAATTTAAGCCAAACTATCCATCTCCCCATTTTCTTTCTGGGACCCAAAAATGAGTGTGAAACGCTTTGTTATACGTTGGATGTCCATGAACAATTCTGGTATTACCTTGACAGAACTAAATATTTCAGCTTTTTGGATCATTTGTTCATTTCTTGTGAATATTCACCACAACAAAACTATTCCAGGCAGAGTCAGGGACCACTCTATCAGGGCTTTGGCTTCACCTGTGGATCTTTGGAAAGGGTTAGAGTTTAGAAGTATTCCAGAAGCTACACCTGGTCCACTGTACATACTTTTACAAAGCACTGTAAGCATGATTCCTTCTCTAGATGTAGGCTAGGCTTTGTAAGGACCATTCTCCAGGAGTTTCTGGCCTCTGCTCCTTCCATCTACAAAATATTGTAAGATAGGGTAATCTACTTATATAGCTCAGGCTACAACAGCAGTGATCAATATGATAAACATAGCACAGTTGTGTAAGTAAACTTTCCATAAAAGTAGATGTTTGAATGATCACTTCTGAAGTAGCCCCACCTTTCCTCCATCCCCCTTGTGTTTTTTTTTCTTGTTTATGCCAGGATGTGGTTATTTATTTTTTGTTCTCACTAGCATTGTCATTTTAGTGCTCAGCCTTCCTCTCTTTGTTGGTAGTGAAGCTGTGAATGGCTTGGTGCCCAGACCTGTATTTTCATCAGCACAGCTCGACCTGCCACACAGTTTGGACACATGGAAGGTGCCCTGAAGTTTTGGAAGCTGGCCCACTGTTATATCCTTAGCAGGACATAATCCGTACAGCTAAGGCTACTTGCAGCAGTGATCATTCAAACATCTTTTGCGATGGTAACTTACTTATACAACAGTACTTTCTCCATTCCAGTGGGTGGCTTACATCTTAGAATAATAGAAAACTTTCTGCTTCTTTCTGAATGTAGTAGTTTTTTCCTGGTTTAAATTCTAAGTCTTTGAGGTTTTCTTATTTCATGGACCACTGACTGTCAGTCAGGGTAGGATTAGAGTTTATGAAATTCGTATTGTTTCAGTCTTTGATTTCAGCCCAGCATACTCTGCTCAGCACCCTCAGTGTGCCCAAAATTGTCTCCTCCTGTAATTCATATGGGGTTGCATGTATTGGTAGCATATCTAACTAGGAATATGAATTCTTTTTTATTATATCCTTTCTTCCTACTACTGTCGGAAGTGTTTGGGTATGTTTCTTCCACATTGCTCTTTTCTTTGCTTTGCAAATCCTGATATTTTATGACCTTGTGCCACTCTGTACGTAAGACACTGTAGTCATTATGTGTAGCAGTTTCAATGATCAGTGCTATTTTTATCTTTTTTGTTTCTTGGACGGCTATGTCTGGTGTTTTTGCATTTGTTTTTTGAACTGTTGATGTGAAGTTGTTGTCTTCATTTGCTCTTCAACCTGTGGCTACTCGGCATACCTTTCAACCTGGAAACATCAAAAATGTGGACAAAGCCCATGAAAAATAGGTACAAATCTGTACGTTGAATAACAGAATTTGCATACATAATTATGTAACCTCGCCCACTCCAATGGGATTGTGGGATACCAATTTTCAAATGCAAACTTGCAAACTGAAGAACAGACAACAAAAATATGGCACCAGAGTCCCCCTGCAGCCATTCCAATGTCCCATTACCTGGCTATTTCGCCCATTTACCATAAACACTAATGTGTGCATACTGCTTTAGTAATATAATGATTATTTGGAGTTTATTATTACATTTTACAGCCCAATGCACAAACTTCAATAGACATCTGCTAAAAAAACAACACTGTCTCACAAGGAAATGGACTTGGCATTAAAACATCTCTGCCCTTAAAACTCACATTCATTGAAACAGCATTGAAACCCACACCACATTCAAAGAAAATGCATTTGGCCAGTGGTGGATAAAGATTACCTTTGAGCTGTTTTCAAATCATTTGGCCCCTTGCAGGCTTGCACACAAAACAAGAAACATACATGATGTTCATCGTGTTTCACTGTTGCAGTCATTACACTTGGGTTCTCCTGCTGGCAGGCTACCCGCAGTAGGCCTGAATTCCAAAGTCCCGGTCCGGCGTCGGTTGCTGTCACCTCTTCCCTGACGTCAGTGCGCCAGGGGTATATAAGATGCAGCCGACGCCATTTTCTCCAGTCTTTCTTGCCGCACGGTGCCCGTAGCAAAAGCAGTTTGCAAGTGCCGGTCGGCCGACTCCTGAGATTTTCGAAATCGAATTTCAGATCCGAAGTCTTCAATAAAGCTAAGTACCCCGTTGGGGAAACTTTTTTCTTGCTCCAGACCGATGTCAGAAAAAGTTAACAATTGTATTTCTTGTGGGAAGCAAATACCTCATAAGGATTTTCATTCTTACTGTATTCCTTGCCTAGGCCCTGACCACGACGTTGCTAGTTGTCGGTTTTGCAAGATTTAACCAACGCACTATTAAGCGTCAGTACGATTTTGCCTTTCATTACTTTGGCTGAAGGTTTAACTATATAATGCCGTCGGAACAGCTTTGTTCATAAAAAGCGCAAGGAAAAAGAAAAGGACAGGCATCCGAGGTCCAAAACCGGCGACGAAGACTCTGCTAAGCCAGTCGCCGGTTCTCAGTGAGGCACTTTCGCAGCCGCTGACACCCGCTACCTCAGAGCCACAGGCCGCCTCCGACTCCCACGTGGAGACAACTAGGCCCCTGGATACTCAAGGTATTGGACCTTCGGAAACTATTCCCTCAGATGGGTCCGGAGCCGCTGAGCAGGCATCGGCTTCTGAAGGTGTTTTCAGACCTACACAGTTATATATCAAGCCAACCTCAGCTTCCAAGGCAAAGACTAAAACAGCTTTAAAGACAAAGAAACAAGTACAGCTTTCTCCTGGACAGACTTCCGAGCCTAAGAAACAGATGCTCAAAATAACCCAAGACCTAATTACTCTGATCAGGGGTTCCCATTCCCCTCCTGATAAGAGGCCTAGACAAGACACTGAATTTGATTCTTCTGATCAGGTTTCCATTTCATCTGACTCCTCTTCAGAACAGGAATACTCTCTTCCTCCCTATGAGGACTCTGATGCTGAAGAATCTATCCCTTCAGCCTCGCCTCCTGAGGACTATTCTTTTGGGGAAACCCTGCACACCATGAGGGAGCCAAGATTACTCAGAATCTAAGAAAAGGCTCAGAGATTTTCTTTTACTGCCTCAGCACAGACTTATTGCTATTCCTCCTGTACTAGACATTGTAGATGATGTATTTTCAGAGTCTGGTCTGTCTCCTGACTCTTTACCCCCTGCACCCGTTAAGCCAGACAGGTACTACAGGGTTTCAGATTCACATAAATTTTTATATAAAAACTCTGCTGCTGACCCAGAAACTATATCTCAGGGTCCCAAAGGGGTCAAGGCTTCCACTGCAAAAAACCCTGTCCCCTCTGATAGGGATTCTAGAGCACTGGACAGATGGGGGGAAAAGTTTACATCTCTGCTACCTTGGCTGTAAGGGCTTTAAATTGTCAGTTTCATATGCTTAAATATCAGCAATACTTAATGTCACTGCTAAAACAGAAAATGCTGACAAATTCTGAATGTTCTGAAAACAAGGAAATGCAGGATGTATTGCATGCAGCTGAACAAGTGGGAAAGCATACATTGTAATGTGGTTTTGATTCACTGGAGGCCTCTTGCAGGGCCGCTGTTACAGGCTCTGTCATTCGGAGGCATGCTTGGTTAAAGGAACAGAATCTGCCTGATCATGTTAAAGCAAAATTATTGGATTCTCCATTACAGCATGATACTTTGTTTGGTGTTAAGGCAGAAGAGGTGTTAAAGAAAATGGAGGATAAAGCGAAATCTATGCAGACAGTAAAGGATTTCTTACAGGTTCAGCCACCCAGATTTAGCAGGAACTGGCCTTCTAAGAATTGGTCCTTTCCAGTGTCAGACAGGCCACAAAAAGGCAGATACAGACGCCCTAGAGGCAGATCTCAGCCCCAAGGCTCATACAGGCCTAAACAATGGGATGCTTCTACCTCCAAAAGCGGAGAAGACAAATCACAGCCATATAGGAAACAGTCCCAATGACTTTGCACTGCCAATGCCAAGCAATTATCTTTTGGCAGCACCCGTAGGGGGAAAGCTAGCACTTTTTTCACAAGATTGGCACGTGATCACCCAGGACAAATGGGTCTTGAATATTGTTTCTCAGAGCTACTGGTTCCACTTTCACACCCTTCCAAAGACAAAAGGTATGCCAGACCTGCCACACAATCAATGGGCAGAGGCACAAAAGCAAATTTCATTTCTCATGGACATGAGGGCTATTCAGCAGGGACAAGGATTTTACTCAAGACTTTTCTTGGTACCCAGAAAGGACAAAGCCTGAAGACCAGTACTGGACCTGTCTATTCTAAACACTTTTCTGGACGTTCCAAATTTCAAAATGTTGACACTGCAGCAGCTTCTGCCCATGCTGGGCAAGAAGGCTTTGATCGTAACTTTGGACCTCAAAGAGGCATACCTGCATGTCCCAATCAGACAATCTTGCAGAAGATACCTCAGATTCATAGCTGGCTCAATGCACTACCAATTCTCTGCACTGCCCTTTGGCTTATCTACTGCGCCCAGAGTCTTCACAAAATGCCTGGTACCAGTAATTGCATTTTGCAGACAAAGAGGAATTAAAATATATCCCTACTTGGATGACTGCCTTATGCAAGCAGAGAACAAGGACATTCTACTGAAGCATCTGGCCTTTGTAAAAAGATTACTAATTTGCCTAGGGTACGCAGTAAACGAAAAGAAATCAAAACTAGTACCCTCTCAAGAGATAATATTCCTGGGTGCAAGCTTAAATACCACTGCCCAGATGGCTTATCTCATGCCAGACAAACAAAGGCAACTGACTCCTTACTTCGAAAAGATGGCAACAAAGACCCAGTTACCTGCAAGAAAAATTCTGCAAGCTTTGGGCTTCATGGCATCCTGAATTCTGCTAATTCCATATGCAAAACTGCATATGAGGAAGCTACAATGGTATCTAAAAAGTGTTTGGACTGAACATTGCCACAGCCTGGAAACTTTAATTACCCTCATTCTCTGCCTGCAACAGGAGTTTTGATGGTGGGCACTGGCCTGTTACCACAACAAGGGACAGCCATTCACTTTACCCACAGCCAGGCAGACACTAACAACAGATGCATCGGATTATGCCTGGGGGGCCCACATGTCAGGAAAATGTATTCAGGGCACGTGGCCCGCAAGCCAAATGCATCTTCATATCAACCAAAAAGAGATGCTAGTTGTACAGAATGCCCTGACAGCCTTCAAGGACCTACTCCATCCAGGACAACTGTTGATAAAGATGGACAGTACTACAGTCATGTGGTACATAAACAAGCAAGGGGGCACACATTCCTACTCCCTCTGCAGACAAGCCATGACTGTGTGGAACACAGCATTGACTTATCAAGTGCACCTGCAAGCACAATTCCTGCCAGGAAAGACAAACATTCTGGCAGACGAACTAAGCAGAAGCCTCATGGACCCTCACGGGTTGGAAACTAGATCCACTAGTCTTCAGCATGATAACAAGGAAATGGGGATGCCCAGATATAGATCTATTTGCCTCCCCTCACAACTGCCAACTACAGAGATTCTGCACAAGGACTTATCACAAACAAGCATGGAAGGTGGATGCTGTATCATTCAGCTGGAAAACCCTTACAGTATATGTCTTTCCTCCACTGCCTCTCCTCCACAAGGTACTCCTAAAGGTCAGACAAGAGAAGCCAAAAATGATACTGATTGCCCCAGTCTGGCCACGCCAGCACTGGTACCCAATCCTAAAGAACTTGTCTCAAGGCCCAGCCTGGACTTTACCTCAAATTCCTCATCTACTAACCCAACAAAACAATCAGATCTTGCGCAGCCAACTCAGAACCTTAAGTCTGGCTGCATGGCGGATAATATAACCACTCAGAACACACCTCTCTCTAAAGCAGTTATGGATGTTGCTTTGGAGGCCAGGAGGCCCAGCACCAGAAAAGCATATGCAGAAAAATGGAAGAGATTCTGTGTTTGGAACCAGGCACAAGGAATTGACATGCTTGTTCCAAATATTCCTCAGATTTTACAATACCTAACTAAGATCCTGGACAAAAGCCTATCCTTCTCATCAATTAAGATCCATGCCTTTGCCATTTCAGCTCATTACAATACGGAACCACCTATTTTTTTCACATCCACTGCTAAGGCAGTACCTCAGAGGGGCCAAAAACATAAGACCTCCAAGGAGAGCACCAATATCTACATGGGACCTCAATTTTGTCTTGGAAAAGCTCACACTGCCTCCTTTTGAGCCAGCCAATACAGCCGAGATAAAATTCTTATCATGGAAAACAGCTCTGCTCCTAGCAATAACTTCAGCAAGAAGAGTCTCAGAGTTACAGGCATTAATGGCTGTGGAACCTTTTATTATTTTCCATCCGGACAGGGTTTCTCTAAGGACAAACCCAACATTTATGCCTAAGGTAGTGTCCAGTGTGGCTCTTAATCAAACCATTCATTTGCCTACTTTTTATCCAAACCCACAGAATAAAGGGGAGAGCCTTCTGCATTCTTTGGATATACACAGACAGCTATGCTTCTACTTGGACAAAACTAAAGCTTTCAGAAAGAATGAAGAACTTTTAGTGGCATATGCTGCAGGATCACAAGGAAAGGCTATTTCAAAGCAGACTATTTCAAAATGGATAGGACACTGCATTTGTTTCTACTATTCACAACATGGCAAATCAGTGCCTAAGGGCATTAGGCCACATTCAACCAGAGCAGCAGCCACCTCAGCAGCCTTCCACAGAGGAGTACCAACCAAGGATATTTTGGAGGCTGCAACTTGGGACTTCAGTGCACACTTTTACAAAGCACAACCACTTACCCCTTTACTCTAAATCCAGAGCAGGCTTTACCACTGCAGTTCTGCAGGGCCTCATAGCCACTCCTAATTCTATTTAGACCCAGCTGCCCAACCTCAGCTTTGGGATTCAACCCAAGTGTAATGACTGCAACAGTGAAACACGATGAACATAGTACAGTTGTGTACCTACCATAAATGTAGATGTTCGAGTGTATTCACTGTTGCAGTCCAGGTTACCCACCCACCATCCCCCTTTCTTTGCTGGGACTTATCTGTACTTCTCTATTCTATACAACCTATGTGGTATATTTGCTTGTAGATTAAGGTAATGTTTATGTTAGTGCATGCTTTTTTATAAGCAATATTTTTAGCCTACCCTTTTGGGGGCACCTGACATCTGGGGCAAGAAAAACTGAAGAAAATGGCATTGGCTACATCTTATATACCCCTGGCGCACTGACCTCAGGGAAGAGGCGAGAGCAACCGACGCTGGACCAGGACTTTGGAATTCAGGCCGACTGTGGGTAGCCTGCCAGCAGGATAACCCAAGTCTAATGACTGCAACAGTGAATACACTCGAACATCTACATTTATGGTAGGTACACAAGTGTACTTTTTCTTTGATACACCTTCTTGACTTTAATAAATTATATTCCTTGTATAATACAGCACACTTGTTATACAAAGCACATTTTACATTTATTGTTTGAATATTTTTCCAGTAGGCTGTAGCCTGTACGCAATGAAACAAAATGCATGAACCAATAATGACAAAACTGCCCAATTCAGAACATTTCCATCATAAAAGTCTACTTCCAGTGTGTCCACACCCACACTATAAATAAAATGACAGTAGTGTAAGCCATAGGCATCTTGCACAGCTTCTCGCAGTTATTTTCAATTTCAGTTTTTTTCTTTTTTTGGGGGGGAGGGGTACAAAAGGCCAAAAACCAGGAACACATTTTAAACATTGCTTGTATAATTTTGGAAAGTTGCTAGAATAAAATGTTGCATTACCACCATCCATTTCACTGGTAAGTCTTGAACCCAGGACCCCAGTACACTGCAGTCAGAGCAACATACCACTATGCAAAATCAGCAGTTTCACAAAAGATAGGAAGACTGAAACTTAAATGGCTATCATTTAGTGAATTCAGATGTTCTTCGTGTTTCACTGTTGCAGTCATTGCGTTTGGGTTATCTGCTTGCAGTAGCCCTCAGTCGGCCTGATTAACAAAGTCTTGGGTCCTGCGTCGGTTGCTGTCCCTCCTTCCATGACGTCAGGTCGTCATGGGTATAAAACATGTAGCCGACGCCATTACATCAGTCTTTCTTGCCTGCGGTGCTCGAAGCAGTTCGCAAGTGCCAGTCGGCCGACTCCTGAAATTTTCGTTTGAATTTCAGAACCAAAGTCTTCAACTAAAGCTAAGTACCCTGTTTGGGAAACTTTTTCTTGCTCCTTACCGATGTCAATAAAAGTTAATAATTGCATTACTTGTGGAAAGCAAATACCTCTCAAAGATTTGTGCTTTATTTAATCAGTGCACTGTCCATCGTCGGTATATTTTCGCTTCTAAATATTTTGGTTCTTGGTTTAATTATCCAGAAATGTCGTCGGTTAGCCATCCGACTACCGGGATTCCGAAAAAACACAAAGATAAAGACAGAGACAGGTCGCCGAGGTCCAGAGCTGCCGACAACGCTTCTCCTAAGCCAGTCGCCAGTTCGCCAGTACTCAGTGAGGCACTTTCGCAGCCTCTGATACCTGCTACTTCTGACTCGCAGGCCTCTACTGAGACCCATTCGGAGCCCGGTATACTGCGAGATGCTTCAACTGTGGAACCTGCGGATGTCTCTACCTTGGATGGGTCCAGAGCCGCTGTACAGGCACCGGCTTCTGAGAGTGTGTTTAGGCCTACAGACTTGCATATTAAACTGACGCCTCCCTCTGCATTTAGGCCAAAATCTCGAACCATGCCTAAGAAACCGACGCCCAGGCTGCATGCTCAGGCCTGTATGCCTAAAAATCAAATGATAAGAATGGCTAAAGATCTTATAACTCTAATCAGGGGAAGCCAACCTCCCTCTTCTAAGAGACCCAGGACTGAAGTTGTTTATGAATCTTCTGAACAGGATTCTGATTTTTCTGATTCTTCTGATGATCTGGATTTGCCCTTATCTGCTTATGAGGATTCTGATGCAGAGGACTCTATTCCCTCTGCTTCCCCTCCAGAGGAATTTTCTTTTGGTGAGACCTTACATATTCTAAGGGAGCATTTCCACTGGGAAAGCCAGGATTGTTCTGATTCAAAAAAGAGGCTTAGGAATTTCTTACTCCTGCCTCAGCATAGGCCTTTAGCTATACCTCCTGTACTAGACATTGTTGATGATGCCTTTTCAGAATCTAGTTTGGCCCCTGATTCTTTGCCTCCTGCTCCCAGAAAACCTGACAGATATTACAGGGTTCCTGATCTTAACAAGTTCCTTTTTAAAAATCCTATTGTGGATCCAGAGACTATTTCACAGGGACCCAAGGGCATTAAGGCTTCTACTGCTAAAAATCCTACCCCCTCTGATAGAGGCTCCAGGGCGCTGGATAGATGGTGTAAGAAAGTTTACAGTTCTGCATCCTTGGCCATTAGGGCTTTAAACTGCCACTTTCATATGTTAAAGTATCAACAACATGTTATTGGATTGCTTAAACAGAAAATTATGTTAATTCCTGACTGTGCTGAAAATAAAGAATTGCAGGATTTAATGCATTCTGCTGAACAGGTTGGAAAACATACTTTGCAATGTGGATTTGATTCATGCTTGGCTTAAGGAGCAAGGTTTGCCTGATCATGTTAAAGCTAAATTGTTGGATACTCCCTTAAATCATGACCGCCTGTTTGACAGCAAGGCTGAGGAAGTTCTTAAAAAGATGGAAGATAAAGCTAAATCTATGCAAACTGTTAAAGATTTCTTACAAGTTCAGCCTTATAGATTTAGTAGGCACTGGCCCTCTAAAAATTGGTCCTTTCCAGCCCCTTCCAGGTCTTCTCAAGCCAAACCCAGACACAGCTGAAACCCCAGGTTTCAGTCCAAAGGGACACCCAAGACTAGGCAGTGGGGGGTTTCCGCACCCAAACCTGGGAGTAGTAAGACTTCCCCCCTATGGAAAACTGTCTCAATGACTTGCTTTTAAAACTTCTAAGCACTTCCCAACTGAATGCTCCTTTAGGTGGAACGATTGGTCTGCAGGCCAAAAACTGGGAACTCATTACCCAGGACAAATAAGTTTTAAATATAGTGTCCCAAGGATACAGATTTCATTTCCACACATTACCAACAACAAGCAGGTGGCCAGAGCTACCCCCAAATCAGTGGGCAGAGGCCCAAAATCAAGTACTCACTCTCTCTCAAACACTGGGGCTATTCAGTTGGTACCAGAAGAGGAAAAGGGACAAGGTTTCTATTCAAGACTTTTCCTGGTACCCAGAAAAGGCAATACATGGCGTCCTATCCTGGACCTTTCTATTCTAAACACCTTTCTGGTGATTCCAAAATTCAAAATGCTGACTCTTCAACAGCTTCTTTCTATTTTAGGCAAGGATACATGGTTGGCAACATTAGACTTAAAAGAAGCATACCTGCACGTCCCTTTCATGGTGTCTTGCAAAAGATACCTATGCTTTAAAGCAGGCTACATGCACTATCAGTTCTCTGCACTGCTCTTTGGCTTATTTACTGCGCCCAGGGTATTCACAAAGTGCCTAGCTCCAGTCATTGCATTTTGCAGGCAAAGAAATATTCAAATATACCCATACCTGGACGATTGTCTAATTCAAGCAGAAAGCAAGGACATTCTTTTGAATCATCTGGCCTTTGTTCAAAGGATACTAACTTGTCTGAGGTTCACCATAAACGAAAAGAAATCCCACCTGGTACCCTGCCAAGAAATTATATTCTTGGGAGGAAGCTTGAATACAACTTTCCAGATGATTTTCCTCATGCCAGAGAAACGGATTCATTTGATAACTTACTTCAAACAAGTGGCCACAAAAACCCTGCTATCCGCAAGGCAAATACTGCAAGCCTTGGGGTTCATGGCCTCCTGTATTCTTCTTATTCCATATGCAAGGATGAATATGAGGAAACTACAATGGTATCTCAAAAGCCTATGGTGTGAACATTCACAGGATCTAGAAGCAAGGATTCCTATCATACTTTGCCTACGCCTAGAGTTCCTTTGGTGGGCAGAGGCCTGCCACCAAAACAGGGAACTAAAATTCACATTACCCCCTACCGCCCAAATCTTAACAACAGACGCATCAGACTATGCATGGGGGGCTCACCTGGCAGGGAAGTGCATTCAGGGCAAATGGAACTCAAGGCAAATGCACCTGCACATAAATCAAAAGGAAATGTTATTAGCTGTACAGAATGCTCTGACAGCCTTCAAGGACCACATTCTTCCAGGACAACTAATGGTAAAGATGGACAACACCACTGTCATGTGGTACATAAACCAGCGGTGAGGGGTATGCATTCTTACCCCCTCTGCAGACTAGCCATGACATTGCGGAACACAGCCTTGTGCTACCAAGAGACTCTACAAGCTCAATTCCTGCCAGGAAAACTAAATACATTGGCAGACGGACTAAGCAGAAACCTCATGGACCCACACGAGTGGAAACTGGAACCAAGGATTTTCAACATGTTGACAAGCAAATGGGGGAGCCCAGATATAGACCTGTTTGCCTCCCCCAGAACCATCAACTGGACAAATTTTGCACAAGGAGTCCCCACAAGCTAGCTTGGAAAGTGGATGCTCTGTCCTTTAGCTGGAAAAACTATCAGTTTATGCCTTTCCTCCTCTGCCTCTGTTCTCCAAGGTACTACTGAAGATCAAACAAGACAAGCCAAGGACAATTTTATTTGCACCAGACTGGCCTTGCCAACACTGGTACCCACTCTTGTGCAGTATGTCATGCTTAGCTCCATGGCCTCTGCCTCAGATTCCTTCCCTGTTGTCTCAGCAGGAGACCCAGATTTTGCTCCCTCAGCTGCAAACCCTGAACCTAGCAACCTGGCTAATTACCTAATCTCTCCTTCACCATCCTTCATAAATCATTGATGGATATCATTTTACAGGCAAGCAGGCCTAGTACTAGAAAATCTTATGCTGCAAAATGGAAAAGATTCTGTGCCTGGAACCATTCTCAAGGAATGAACACAACAGTGCCCAATTTACCACAGATTCTACAATACTTGACTGAGATGCTTCATAAGGGCTTGTCTTTTTCCTCTATCAAAAGTCATGCCTCAGCCATTTCAGCTCATTATAACACAGAGCCTCCCCTCTTCACTTGCCCACTGTTCAAGCAGTTCCTCAGAGGGGCCACAAATTTAAGGCCACCCAGGAGAGCTCTAAATCCAGCCTGGGATCTTAACTTTGTCTTGGAAAAACTCACTCTTCCTCCTTTCGAGCCAGCTGCTACTGCAGATTTAAAATTTATTTCCTGGAAAACAGCTTTCCTTTTAGCAATCACTTCTGCAAGAAGGGTATCTAAATTACAGGCCCTTATGGCAGTGGAACCTTTCAGCATCTTTCATGCGGACAGGGTGTCCCTCAGAACCAATCCCTCCTTCATGCCCAAGGTGGTATCCAGTGTGGCTCTTAATCAGTCCATTCATTTGCCTAGCTTCTTTCCTAACCCACAGAACAAAGGGGAACAGATACTGCACTCTATAGATGTGCACAGACAGCTTAGATTCTACTTGGACAGGACTAAACCTCAAAGGAAATCTGAACAACTGCTGGTGGCATTTGCTGCAGGGACAGAGGGGAAAGCTATTTCAAAACAAACCATTTCAAAATGGATAGGCCACTGCATTCATTTCTGCTATAAGCACCATGGAAAACCTATCCCACAGGGCATCAGACCCCATTCAACCAGGGCTGCATCTACCTCTACAGCCTTTCTCAGGGGCATCCCTACTAGGGACATCCTGGAAACTGCTACCTGGAGTTCTGTACATACTTAAACCAAGCATTATCATTTGCCAATTTTCTCTAAATCCAGAGCTGGTTTTGCCACTGCAGTCTTGCAGGGCATTATAGCTGGTCCTAATTCTATTTAAATTCCTCCTAACCTTAACTTTGGGAAATCTACCCAAATGTAATGACTGCAACAGTGAAACACGAAGAACATAGTACAGGTGTGTACACTTACATAAATGTAGATGTTCGAGTGTATTCACTGTTGCAGTCTTGGTTACCTTCCCTCCAGCCCCCTTTCTTCTTTTGACTACACCTCTACTCTCACTTACTATGCTCTAAAAGCTTTTTGGTGTATTTGCTTTTTTGTTGAAGGTATATCCTTGTATTTATAGATTTAATTGCTTCCCATTAGGGGGGCACCTGACATCTGTGGCAAGAAAAACTGATGTAATGACGTTGGCTGCATGTTTTATACCCCTGACAACCTGACGTCATGGAAGAAGGGACTGCAACCGACACAGGACCCAAGACTTTGTTAATCAGACCGACTGAGGGCTACTGCAAGCAGATAACCCAAACGTAATGACTGCAACAGTGAATACACTCAAACATGTACATTTATTTTAAGTGTACACAACTGTACTTTCTCACTTCTCACCATAGCTCTCAATCTCTTTGCACAAAAAAACTTGGACAAAGCCAATAATGGGGGAATACAGCCCCAAGGGACTCATTTAAAATACTGATCTTATAAACTTAGAAAATTGCTAGAATAAAAGGTTGTGTGTAACCATTTATTTTCTGAAGAATATGAAGTCTGAAATGCAAATGGCTGTCATTATTTAATGAATTCAACCCTACACTGCAGTGGTTTTCCACAAAAATCCTGAAAACCACAGATTTTATGAGGAACAGTCTGAAATGAAAAATATGAGGGACAAATTTACAAGTGGTGGTGGCTAGGGCCTTTAGGCTCTTTTTTACCCTGTACCCCAGGTACAGGGTTTGAGCCTGAGTACCTCTAGCCACCAGGTGTATTGTAATGGATACACACACACACACACACACACACACACACACACACACACACACACACACACACACTTTCTAACATAAATAATGATGTTTCAGCTTACTTGAGCGATCCAGCCAGATCGAGCCCTCTAAATAAAAATAAATCCTTGCAGTCCACTGTCCGAGCCTTCATACCTTCCACGCCTTCTAAATAAATCCTTGCAAGCCCTAAGCCATATAAATCCTTGCCAACCATTCTTTCCGGCTGGTTCATTCCTGCCTGCAAAGCATTTGAACCAACCGGAAATTTAAAAATACGTGCACCGAAAGCTGAATTCCGACAATCTAGTAGACCTGCCGAGCTGACGTCATCGCATACTCGATGACATCAGCGAAAGCGCGAAAAATAAAAAAACAAATAAAAAATAAAGAAAAAAATCGGAAATGAAGGGGTGCCAGTCGGGAATCGTGGCACCCCATTATTTGGACCCCAAAACTCAGTAAAAAATGAGTAATTCGGGACAGTTGGGAGGTACGCGACTAGGATCTGGCGCAGATCCAACATGGCCACATTTCCAGCATCAGATCTGAGCGCCGAGCTCCTCCTCTACCCATAATGCTCCCTTCTCCCCCAGATCTTGTTTGCTGCGCTTGTGTAAGCATTGTGATTCGCTGCTCTGAGCTACTGTTTGGGTAAGTGTGTTAAATTTTTGGGCTTTAAACTTCTTTCTGTCTAGTTTTTTCCTTTCTACCTTTCCTATTCCTCCCCTCCGTGTTTCACGTCAGTTAAAAAAAAAAAAAAAAACCCTCTCTTCTATTCTGTTCACCAGGAGCATGTGGTGTGTTTCCTGTTTGGGCCTCCCGGGGTTTCATAAATGCACGGAAGTTTGGCCACAAGCTTTCCCCAGCTGATGGCCACACTCTGTGCATTGAGAGTTTAGGGGTTGCTCACCTAGATACCTCCCTGCTTGATCTGCGTGGGGTTCATTCCCCACACATTGATCGACAGGAGGAACAAACTCATATTGAGAGGCCTTCTTCCCCCTCCTACCACCGGGGATCAGACCTCATTTTCTGCTTCTTCCCTGGCTTCTACTTCCATCTCCGCCCAGGCTTCTGGGACTCAACCTCCCGCTAAGAGGTCTGGGGACGGAGACAAACACAATCATAGGGACAAGGCTGGTAAGCAGTTCCTTGATCCTTCATCCTCAGCAGGCCCCCCAACCAATGTTTGCTAGTCTCCGAGAGCAGAGTCTCCCAGCTGCATTCCCCTTGCTTCTCCCCAGAGCCAGAGGATCTTCGGAGTTGTTCGCCGGTCTCAGCATCCCCTCACCGCCCCTCCAGGCCGGTGTCAGTGGCCTCTTTGTCCAGATCCACCTGCAGCCTTTCTGAAGCAGAGGTGTACAGGATGATGTGGAGATTCATCCGCACCCAGACACAGATGGGAGTCTTGCCTGCCCCCTCTCCCTCTGGAGCGGGGGGG